>NC_053027.1:193944861-194670206 GCF_003073215.2 Triticum urartu | reverse complement strand
GGGGGGGCGCTGGGGCGGCGGCGGGGTGGTGGGGCGACGGGGCGGCGGCGAGGGGAGAGAAAGAGAGAGAGAGGGGCGGGGTGGTGGGGCGACGGGGCGGCGGCGAGGGGAGAGAAAGAGAGAGAGGGGCGGGGTGGGCGGCCGTTAACGTTAGTGGGGCCCTCCCTCTTTGCCGTCCGCCCCCCTTTGCCGTCCGCCTTTTTGCTCTTTACCGTCCGCTAGCGGACGGCAAAGAGGGGGGGCGTTAGGTTTTTTTTTGCAGCTCGTCAGTGGGGCCCCCTCCCTGTTTGCCGTCCGCTAGCCGACGGCAAAGAATCTCTAGCCGACGGCAAAGAACTAGCTGATGTCAAATTATGTCTTTGCCATCAGCCAGTTCTTTGCCGTCTGCTTTTTGGTAGCTGATGGCAAAGAGCTTCTTTGCCGCCTGCCAGCTGACGGCAAAGAGCTAGCAGATGGCAAAGTAGCTGATTCCAGTAGTGCAAGTACCATATGAAGATGACAAAGCTGATGATGAAGAACTCACTGAAATCATCAGAGATAGGCAATACAGGGCCGCTAGAGCCAAAGGCAGCAATGTGCCATTGATGCTGGATCCGAAGTTGATCCTAGACTTCATTGACTTCTGGCACAAGGACCCCAACACACCTCTGCCTGAGCTGAACCTCACTCCTGGTCAAAGTCATATATTGACTCACTTCATTGATGAAGAAAAATAGAAATTTGAACAGGGAAGGAGGGTGAAGAAAGCGCAATACAAGAAAGAGCGCTTTCTGAAGCAATACGTTCTGAAGCTTTCACCTGGAGAATTTGTTGCTCTTCAATCTGAAATCAAGAAACTGAGTGATGAATTTGATCGCTACTATGCTGACTGGCTTGGAGCCAAAGTCAGATTTGTAAAGATAACTGAATAGTTCACTTCCAATGTTGCAGCCCCAACGCAACAAGAAAATCCTCAAGCTGAAGCATCTTCTTAGCCTACTAAAG
This sequence comes from Triticum urartu, assembly GCF_003073215.2. Classification (NCBI taxonomy): domain Eukaryota; kingdom Viridiplantae; phylum Streptophyta; class Magnoliopsida; order Poales; family Poaceae; genus Triticum; species Triticum urartu. Next base: position 194,669,222 of record NC_053027.1, on the reverse strand, counting down.
AAAATGCCAGCACCGCTGATGATACTCAGACTGCTGTAGAAAATGCTAGTAACAGGGCTGATGACTACATTCCAGCCGCTGAAGAAATTGCTAGGGCAACCACTAGTGTTGTGCCTGAAGAAAATGAAGAAGTGAGGGAAACTGCATCAGTTGTGTCTGAAGATCTTGAACCAAATTCCTCTGCTCCTCCTATGCCTACACCAACTCCGATCCTTCCATCTGCATCAGATGTGAAGAAGACCAAGGCTGTAGAGCATGCAGTTGTGAAGAAAAGGAAGGCATCAACTACATCAGAATCTTCAGGTCCAAAGAACATGAAGCCGCTGACTAGCTCATTTGAAAATCCAATTGATGTTCTTCCTATCCCATCCATGCAATCAAAGGACCTTGTACCTTTTGATGAAGAATATGTGATTCCAAGCGGATCCGATGAAGACATTCCTTCTTCTGCTTCTTCAGAGCAGTTGGATGAACAAATTGAAGCGGATGCAATCCCTTCAAGCCCAATAGTCTCATCGCCCATGCCTCAGTTCACTGCTGAACAGGCTGTCGTTGAAGAAATGAATGAACAAGAGGATGTTACATTGGGTGCACAACCCTAGTGTTGAACGACGACTTTTGGGACAGTCAGCACCCCAATTCTCCTTTGTTCACACCCCTACAACAAATTCCTCAGTCCCCTGTCACTACTGAAGTACAAATGGGATCTGAAGAACCTCGTGCCACTCCGTCTGTACAAGAAAGATCCATCCACTAGTGCTAAAGAAAATGTTAATGAAGAATTGAAGACCCAGGCTGCTACTGAAGAAGAACCTGACATTCCTTAGCCTGCGGAACCTGAGATCGCGATCCCTGAGGTTGTGATGCAATTGACTGACACTCCTCACCCCTAGCCAAAGGATCCTTTCTCAAAGAAGAAAAAATTCAAGGCTGATGACTTCTTTGGCGAGCATGTATTCTTCACGGACTACAATCCTTATGACTTTGCTCGTCTTAAGAGGAAGCGCTTTTGGACTGCCAGCCAGGCTAATTTTTATTCTTCACTACTCTTCAACGGGGATAAAGTCTTCTACCACAAGCATATTCCTCACGTGGACTAAGGAAAAATTTCCAAGTGATGCTCAACTCAAATCTTACATCTACCAATCCCTTTGAGTGAAGCCATTGAAAATCTCATACAGCTCAGTCAATTTCTTTAGTGACAGAGACAAAATTCTTCTGGTCTCTGAGGAATTTGTTCTGACTGAGGAGTTAGGAATTCGCCAGTGCGGATTGCCTACACAGTTTGGAACATGATAGCCCTGAGGAATTTTCTACTCAAAATTCTGACGGTTGTTGTGATGTGCGCCAGCTGTCCCAAAATATCTACCCACCTAACGGTCATATCATTGAAGGGCACTTATGTCTTATCATGTCGGGCTGCTCCCTAGGCTATAAATAGCCACCCCCTACAACCACTAGCTGGTTGGCTGCTCTGAGAGAAACTGACACTTGTCATTTGAGAGCATCCCATCCTCCGAGGACTTTGAGTGAAAATCATCAAGTGAGGAAAACCCAAACCCAAACACCTACAAACCCAAAGTGATTGAGCATCACTTAAGAGATTGATCATGTCTGGCTCCGACGCTTGTTACCTTTGAAGACTGTGCATCTTCTAGATGGTTAGGCGTCATGGTCTAGAGCATCCAAGAGGAAATTGTGGATCGCCGAGTGACCGAGTCTGTGAAGGTTTGGAAGTCACCTGAAGACTTACCACGAGTGATTGGGCGAGGTTTGTGTGACCTTAGCTCAAGGGGAATACGGTGAGGACTGAGTGTCCTGAGCTACTTGTTCAGGACTGGGTGTCCGGGACTGTGTGTCCTCAGGTTTAAATACCTAGCCGCCCTAACCAGACGTACAACTGTCCTAGAAGTTGGAACTGGTCTACCAAATCATTGTCTTCACCAAGCTACTTGGTTCCAATTCCTCAACCCTTCAATTTCCTCATCTCTCTATTGTCTGCTTGTTCATATCTGTTTGAAGACTTTGACTGCTGACTTTCTCTGTTTCCTCAACTCAATTTGTTCAGTCTGTTTGTCTTCATTCTGTTTATCCTGTGTTTACGCTTTATGTACTCTGTTCTTGTTTTCATTTCTTCATAAAGACCATGCTCATGTTCTGTTATGTTTACTTCTGAGTACTTATTCTGCTGCAAGCAATTCTTCCCTCATGAATTTCCTCACCCGCAAATTCCTCAGTGAAGAATTCATAAAAATAGCCTATTCACCCCCTCTAGTCGATATAACGCACTTTCACTTACAGTCTAAACCCTCCAGTTTATATAGACACCGGAGGGGACTAGGGTTATACAAAGTCGATTACATAGAAAGGAAATAGTAGATCAGGCCGCCTAGCTTGCCGTCCGCACAAAGAAGAGTCCTATCCTGACATGGGAGAAAGTCATCCATCTTGTATCTTCACGGCCCAATAGTCCGGCCCATGTCCAATAGGCCGGACGCCCGAGGACCCCTTAGTCCAGGACTACCTCAGTAGCCCTTGAACCAGGCTTCAATGACGAGGTGTCCGGCGCGTAAATGGTCTTCGGCATTGCAAGGCGGGTTCCTCCTTCGAATACTCCGACACAGTTTCCGAACATAAAGATCATGTTTGGATCTGCAAAACAAGTTCCACACGCCACTGCAGAGAATATAATAGTTCACGAGTCCAATCTACTAATAATCTTTATTTGACGTGATACATCACCACCTGGTTATTATATCGAACCATTTTTTTCGCTCGTCGTTCCACGTTCCGAGATGTGGTTTTATTGGCACGTCTTGTTGAAGCAGAGATCGTGTCCCCTTATTGCAGGACCCTCATCAACACAGGCGTGGGTATTCCAACCGTCCGGTAGGCATGATTCCTTACAAATAGGCAAGTTTCAAGGTTGAGGGGGAGGTGTTTGATATTTATTGCCTTTATAAAGGGACTAGGGCCCGTCTGACTTCTTTACGCCAACGCTTTCCTCATCCTCTCCAACCTCGAGCTCCAGCACTCAAGGTTTCGATTGTTTCAAGCTTCCCAGTCATGGCCAGCCCAGTCCTCAAGGTCGATGGGTGCCCTCATCTGTCACACAGGAGGACATTGCGAAGCTCCGAGCAGCCAGATATTTGACCGCGGAAATCCCCCACAGGCTTCCTTCTCAAGGGCATGTTATTCCTAGTCACTAGTAGAAAAAGGGCCATTTGTCCCGGTTCATAAGGCTCATCTGTCCCGGTTGGGGAACTGGGACTAAAGGGGCGTTACTAATGCCCTAGGCCTTTAGTCCCGGTTCTTATACTAACTGGGACAGATGGGCCTCCACGTGGCCGCTCCGGCGAGCCCAGGCACGAGGGCCTTTGGTCCCGGTTGGTAGGACCAGCCGAGACCAATAAGCTTCCACGCGTCAGCATTTCAGGGCCTTGTTTTTTTTGAAAGCAGGGTGGTTTTGGGGGTTAATTTAGGTTGGTATAGGTAGCTAATTAATAGAGCTGTGTCCTCTCTTATATCCATGCTACTGCTACTGCTATGCCTAAACATGACTTAGATTGAAGTGAGGCAACATGTGGTGCATGTCGAAAGTAATACTAATCCTAACTTGATGAAGTTTGGATTGTACTACTTTCGACATGCACCACATGCATGTTGCCTTCACTTCAATCCAATCCATGTTCATTTCACCCGCTGATATATAATAACTCTTCATGCTCGCATCATGCATCATCATATATAATAACAAGTCTACTAATCATCATCATGCAACTTCTACTCGTTATTAATAACAACTCATACGATCATCATCCTCATAGTCATCGAACCAACCCTACTTAATTGTTCTTAGCACATGATCATCAGTATTAGGTAGGACCTAAATACCCTCTTTAAGGTAAAATAGCATAAAACAATATAGACCCTGACTCTCCATTATGGAGAATGGAGATCATCCTGTCTCCAATTCTTGCGCTTCGCTTCCTTTTGCTTCCAAGAACCTCCTTACGACCGTCCATACATTTTTTCCATCCTTTGATTTGCATGTCTCCATTCCTTTTAGTAATCTGGTATGGACAGTTGAGAGTCGTAGGATGACCTAGCTATATGTTCAAAACATTAAGGATACCTTTCTGATACATCAAATGACGCACACAATTCTCTGGGATTATCAGTTGAAAAACATAGTAATAACTTCATAGTTAGCAATGATGTACTAGTTTTAGAAGTATGCAAAAGATGCACGGATGTCGTAATAGTAAAAAATCTTACCAGGGTATCTCCATGGTAGTTACCGTAGTTCAACACATGCACTAGTGGCACGTGTTGACCATAATGTTGAGGAGTTTGATTGTAGATATTGTAATTCTCAATGTCAGTACAAAATCCGACCAGATGATTTTTCTCCTTGTAAGTTAATTCGAAGCCATCGGTGTAGTGGGTTTTGTCTACCATCTCCCGCACATTCTTTGAAGAATGAAAATAAGCTGTCAATGGAAATAAGCTATCAACTATTTTGAAATAAACAATATAAATTAGCTAATAACTATGTTTGAGAAACTAACATAGCGGTAGAATTGGAGGCGTATCAATAAGGACCCAAATGTCCATATTGTCTTGCTCGATTTCAGGGTCACCAAGATCCATGGTGATAAGCATACCCTCATCAAAACCATACATCTTGCAAAGAGCTTCCCATTTTTTGCAACCAAAATGGGTTATGCTCTCAGAATTGTACAGCTTTACTTCAAAATCCACATCATGATGAGTCCTTAGGTGAATTTTCTTTGTTTTGAAACTTTCATGGTCTTCCAAACCCATCCTCTCCAAGACATAGCGCCTTTTATGGCATGGGATAAGCTACTCGAATTGTAAAAGATGATAATTACACGTTGAAATAGTTGTAGTCATGCTTAATTACGAAAAAACACTTGTCGTCGTTGCGTACCGTTTCAATATCGAAGGTCTCCTCGAGCTTAATGCTGAAGCGCCAATCATCGTCCAGGTGAGGCATGTCGCACAAACCTCGATCGTCGTGGCACCAGCTGCACCCCCCCGGGAGACTTTCATCGTCTGATGACGACATTTCCTATGTTCATAATTCAAAGATTAAACTTGTACAATTAAATATATGTACTACAAAAACTGAATTAGATCATTATTATTCATCACGGGTTGAATATCGGTCTATCAAGTCTTTTCTTGAAAACTCTCAGCTCACGTGGTGTATATATTCGACTCTCGGTGATGGTCACTCCTCACTTCGTCCCCGAGTGCATTACACCAAAATGTCTAGCACACGGGAATAAAGGAGAAGCCACCCCCACGACAACAGTCGGGATTCTTCGTCCTCTCATATATATATGGTGGAACTCTCCCTCACTGATTCCTCTCTGACATTAGCGCCCGTCGGTGATGGTCGTTACTCCTTCTTCCCCTAGTGCATAACAAAGGTCTAGCACCCAGAGAAGAAGGAGAAACGACCCCCACGACAACAGTCGGGCTTCTTCGTCCTCTCATATATGGTGGAGACTCGACAGACTTAAAGTCAACCCGAAATATCTTTTAATTATCTTTCTAAAAAAGTATTTGACTGGTCTCACCTCGAGGTCGGAGGGGGTCGGTGACGGGGACAACGGCAGGGATGATGGAGGGGGGCTCCTAGATTTCTGCGAAAACAAAAACCCTATAAGCTATCAACTAATGATATGCATACGCCTTGCATAGTGCTCTCCAATTTTAGCATTCAAAGTAGGAGTAGTTTTCCAATTTGAGCATTCAATAAGCAAAATCAAATCGCAAAATAAAGTAGTATTCAAATTAGGATGCATTCAATTATAAGCAAAACTACATCATCTCTTGCGTTCGTACAATGTCGAATATTATCACTAATACACCTCGAATACTATCATACATATAACATCCCTAGTACAGCTAGAACCGTAGCGCCCGACGGGTATCGGCACGGGCGATGGACACCCAAAGAGAAGGAACCATCACAGGATCGCTCCAGTGAGATCCCTGAAGAACCTGCAAGGTATTGTCGAACCTGCCCTCCAACGCAACCATGTAGTGACGGGCGTGCTTGTCCTCCTCGCTGACATGGTGACGTACCACCTCCGCGGTGTCCGGAAGCCTCGGCACCATCACTGGCCCATGCGACCGCCACCAAACAAGGATCGGGTGAACGACGGGCTGGCTCCTCACCAACCTACGGCCCCCGGAAGGAAGCACATCCCAAAACCATCCCGGCGGAGCCCAGTCCCGCACATGGCCCCTCTTATCAAGCCAGCCTCCTCCGCTGAGTCGACGATGAGGATGTGGGATAGGCATCGTCGACGTCGATGCGGGAAGAATTTCTTTAACTAAAAAAATAAACTAGTTCTATTAATTTTCTTGCTAAAAATAAACTACTTCTATAGTAAAATAAAGTAGTTTTATTAAATCAAGTAGTTCAACTACTAAGCACTTACTATAAATAGAATAAAGTAGTACTTACTAAAAATAAACTAGTTTAACTAGTTCTATTATTTTTCTAACTAATTCTATTAAACACTTTCTAAGTAGTACTTACTAAAAGTTATCGGGGAGGGGGGTATATCGACAATGACATACCCGATAAAAAAAATAAGAAGAGGAAGAAGAAGAAAATAAAGAGAAGAAGAAGAAGAAAGGAATAGAGTAGGAGATCGAAGAAAAAAAAGAAGAAAAAATTATTATATTTATTCTTCTTCTCCTCTATTCCTTCTTCTTCTCCTCTTTTTTTCTTCTTTTTCATCTTCTTATTTATTTCTCCTCTTCTTCCTCTCCTCTTCTTCTTATTCTTATTGTTCTCCTCCTTCTTCCTCTTTTTATTTTCCTTTTTTCTCTCCTTCTTTTTCTTCTAAATATGAACATATACATAAATGAGTTTGATCATACTTAATTTTCCTATACATACACAATATGAACATATACATACATTGACAAAGAAAATTCTATGAACAAAAAAATCATAAAAATTCTATGAACAAAATTACAACAGAAAAAATCATAAAAATTATATGAACAAAATAAAAATTCTATGAACAAAATTACAATAGAAAAAACATAAAAATTCTATGAAAAAATTGACATATTCTTTGCATATGAACATACACACATTTGCATATTCAACAAAAGTATCACCAAAAAATCTAAACTACACATCTAAATTAATACAACTTAATTAAATACACATCTAAATTACACATCCAAATTAATACAACTAAATTACGACATCTAAACTACACATAATATATAGGGGGCACGGCGGCGCGGTGGCAGCAGTGGCGGCCATTACAGGGAGGAGGAGGAGGAGGAGGAGGGGATCGGCGGACAGCGCTCACAGGGTGCGCGGCGACAGCGACGAGGAGGCAGGGCCGGCGGCGTCGGGGCAGGGTGGCATGGGGCGGCGACGGCATCGGTTCGGGGTGGGACGGCGTCGGGGCGGCGCGTCGGAGGTAGGGCGACGACGGCGACGACGAGACAGGGGGCAGCCTGGCGGCGTCGTGGCGGGGGAATGACGAACTGAATGGAAAATTTACAAGTCCTGCTTATATAGACGAGGCATTGGTCCCGGTTCGTGGCACAAACCGGGACCAATGCCCCCCATTAGTCTCGGTTGGTGCCACCAGCCGGGACCAAAGGTCTCTTTTCAGCAGCCCAAAAGGCGGGAAGCGGCGGCCTTTGGTCCCGGTTGGTGGCACCAACGGGGACTAGAGGACAGCATTGGTCCTGGTTGGTTCTACGAACCGGTACCAATGCCCCCCTTTAGTCCCGGTTCGTGGCACCAACCGGGACCAAAGGCCTAGTTCTGCCCGTGCCCAAATGTTTAGTCCCACCTCGCTAGTTGAGAGGGGCACGCAGTGGTTTATAAGCCCCACTGCCGCACCCCTCTCGAGCTCCTCTCCATTCCTAGCTTTCTATGCCTAATTGTCACTGGTATGCCTGATGGGCCTACTGGGCCTTCTGCGGGCCTGAATCATGGCCCATGGATAGGTTTCTAGTCATATTCATGCCGTTGAGGCCCAATAGGTGGCATATTTTTTCCCTGTTTTTTGTTTTCTTTTTTGCCTTATTTATTTTGTTTTTTTCTACTTACAACAAAAAACTTATTTATTTTATTTTGTTTCTAATTACTTACTTATTATGTAATTTTGCTACTAAAGTTTCTAACAAAAAAAGTTCTTTATGAAAAATATTTTTGCTTTTAATCATTTTGAACAGAAAATACTTTGATAATTTTAGTTGCATCAATTTTATATGTAATTTTAGTTTCAATAATACTAGAGGTTTATAAAATGCAACATTCAAAGCATTTCAACAAAACGGACAATCTGTTTCGAGATATTAGGGTTTCATACGGAAACTCGTCTGTTACAACATGCATTTCAAATGAACTAGGAAAAGCTTGAAAGTTGGCATGGTATCATCATAATAGTTGTGGAGAGAAAGTCTTCACTTTTTCTTCGCTTGTGTGCTTTTCTTATTGCGCCGTAACCATGGATAATCTTCATCCTTTATCAGGAAGCTTGGGTCAGCCTTGACTTTGAAGGGAGGAATTTCGTGAAACTTTTCATAATTTTCAGACATGTCTATCTTGCCCTCCACTCCCACGATGTCCCTTTTTCCTGAAAGAACTATGTGGCGCTTTGGCTCATCGTATGATGTATTCGCCTCCTTATCTTTTCTTTTTCTCGGTTAGGTAGACATGTCCTTCACATAGATAACATGTGCCACATCATTGGCTAGGACGAACGGTTTGTCAGTGTAACCAAGATTGTTCAAATCCACTGTTGTCATTCCGTACTGTGGGTCTACCTTTACCCCGCCTCATGACAGATTGACCCATTTGCACATAAACAAAGGGACCTTAAAATCATGTCTGTAGTCAAGTTCCCATATGTCCACTATGTAACCATAATATGTGTCCTTTCCCCTCTCGGTTGCTGCATCAAAGCTGACACCGCTGTTTTGGTTGGTGCTCTTTTGATCTTGGGCAATAGTGTAAAATGTATTCCCATTTATCTCGTATCCTTTGTAAGTCAATACAGTCGAAGATGGTCCCCTGGACAATGAGTACAGCTCATCACAAATAGTGTTGTCACCTCTGAGACTTGTTTCCAACCAACTACTGAAAGTCATGATGTGTTCACATGTAATCTAGTCGTCACACTGCTCCGGGAGTTTGGAGCGCAGACTGTTCTTGTGTTCATCGAATACGGGGTCACCAAGGTAGAGTTCTGAAGAACTGCGTAGTGTGCTTGAGACCAAGAATGCCCGTCCCTGCATATTATTGAGTCCGCTCCTAGCGTGCCTTTTCAAGTCAGTCTCCCATCATACCATGATTTAGGGAGACCTATCTTCTCAAGGCCAGGAATGAAGTCAACACAAAACCCAATGACATCCTCTGTTTGATGGCCCATGGAGATGCTTCCTTCTGGCCTAGCACGATTACGGACATATTTCTTTAGGACTCCCATGAACCTCTCAAGGGCGAACATATTGTGTATAAATATGGGGCCCAGAATGACAATCTCGTCGATTAGAAGAACTAGGACGTGTGTCATGATATTGAAGAAGGATGGTAGGAACACCAGCTCGAAACTAACAAGACATTGCGCCACATCACTCCTTAGCATTGGTATGATTTCTGGATCGATCACCTTCTGAGAGATTGCATTGAGGAATGCACATAGCTTCACAATGGCTAATCGGACGTTCTCCGATAGAAGCCCCCTCAATGCAACTGGAAGCAGTTGCATCATAATCACATGGCAGTCATTAGACTTTACGTTCTGGAACTTTTTCTCTGGAATATTTATTATTCCCTTTATATTCGACGAGAAGCCAGTCGGGACCTTCATATTGAGCAGGCATTCAAAAAAGATTTCCTTCTCTTCTTTGGTAAGAGCGTAGCTGGCAGGACCTTCATACTGCTTTGGAGGCATGCTCTCTTTTTCAGGCAAACGTTGCAGGTCCTCCCGTGCCTCAGGTGTATCTTTTGTCTTCCCATACACGCCCAAGAAGCCTAACAGGTTCACGCAAAGGTTCTTCGTCACGTGCATCACGTTGATTGAAGAGCGTACCTCTAGCTCTTTCCAGTAGGGTAGGTCCCAAAATATAGATGTCTTCTTCCACATGGGTGCGCGTCCCTCAGCGTCATTTGGAACAGCTATTCCGCCGGGACCCTTTCCAAATATTACGTGTAAATCAGAGACCATATCAAGTACGTGATCACTGGTATGCATGGCGGGCTTCTTCCGGTGATCTGCCTCGGCTTTGAATTGCTTGCCTTTCTTTCGACATTGATGGTTGGTCGGGAGAAATCGACAATGGCCCAGGTACACATTCTTCCTGCATCTGTCCAGGTATATACTTTCAGTGTCAGCTAAACAGTGCATGCATGCGTGGTATCCCTTGTTTGTCTGTCCTGAAAGGTTACTGAGAGTGGGCCAATCGTTGATGGTTACAAACAGCAAGGCATGAAGGTTAAATTCCACCTTTTTGTGCTCATCCCATGCACGTACACCGTTTCCATTCCATAGCTGTAAAAGTTCTTCAACTAATGGCCTTAGGTACACATCAATGTCGTTGCTGAGTTGCTTAGGGCCTTGGATGAGAATTGGCATCATAATGAACTTCCACTTCATGGACATCCAAGGAGGAAGGTTATACATACATAGAGTCACGGGCCAGGTGCTGTGATTGCTGCTCTGCTCCCCAAAAGGATTAATGCCATCCGTGCTTAAACCAAACCATACGTTCCTTGGGTCACCTGCAAACTGAGCCCAGCACTTTCTCTCGATTTTTCTCCACTGCGACCCGTCAGCGGGTGCTCTCAACTTCCCATCTTTCTTACGGTCCTCACTGTTCCATCACATCAACTTGGCAAGCTGTTCGTTTCTAAACAGTCGTTTCAGCCGTGGTATTATAGGAGCATACCACATCACCTTCGCAGGAACCCTCTTCCTGCGGGGCTCGCCCTCAACATCACCAGGGTCATCTCGTCTGATCTTATACCGCAATGCACCGCATACCGGGCATGCGTTCAAATCCTTGTACGCACCGCGGTAGAGGATGTAGTCATTAGGGCATGCATGTATCTTCTCCACCTCCAATCCTAGAGGGCATACGACCTTCTTTGCTGCGTACGTACTGTGGGGCAATTCATTATCCTTTGGAAGCTTCTTCTTCAATATTTTCAGTAGATTCTCAAATCCTTTGTCAGGCACAACATTCTCTGCCTTCCACTACAACAATTCCAGTACGGTACCGAGCTTTGTGTTGCCATCTTCGCAATTGGGGTACAACCCTTTTTTGTGATCCTCTAACATGCGATCGAACTTCAGCCTCTCCTTTTCACTTTCGCACTTTTCCTTTGCATCAAAAATGACCCGGCGGAGATCATCATCGGGCACATCGTCTGGTTTCTCTTGATCTTCAGCTTCCTCTTGATCTTCAACTTCCCCCGTTGCAGCATCACCGTATTCAGGGGGCATATAGTTGTCATCGTCCGCTTCTTCTTCGCTGTCTTCCATCATAACCCCTATTTCTCCGTGCTTCGTCCAAACATTATAGTGTGGCATGAAACCCTTATAAAGCAGGTGGGTGTGAAGGATTTTCTTCTCAGAGTAAGACCTCGTATTCCCACAATCATGGCATGGACAACACATAAAACCATTCTGCTTGTTTGCCTCAGCCACTTCGAGAAATTTAAGCATGCCCTTAATGTACTCGGAGGTGTGTCTATCACTGTACATCCATTGCCGGTTCATCTACGTGCATTATATATAATTATGTGTGTCAAAAGTAAGAAAATTAGACAAGTATATATCTAAAGTAAGATTTTTTCTTTTAGAAAGAAGATAAGAACAAGAGGCTCACCACGGTGGTGCCGGCGACGAGATCAATGCGGGCGATCGACGGCGGTGAAGACGAGGACGGGGCGTGACGGACCGCTAAACCTAGACAAATCTCGGAAAAAATGGAGAGAAAGCTTAACTAGTGTTGCTCAGGCATTTCATCGAACACCTCACATGCATAAGAGGTGAGCTAGAGCACCCAAATGCCCTTCCTCACCGGCCAGCAAAAAACAGAGCACTGTGGAGTGCTCTGCTCGCCAGCGATGGGGTATATATAGGCAACTCATTTGTCCCGGTTCGTGGCTGGAACCGGTACTAAAGCCCAGCCTTTTGTCCCGGTTCGAGCCAAGAACCGGGACCAATGATTGTGGGCCAGGAGCGAGGCCCATTGGTCCCGATTCGTGCCTAGAACCGGGACAAATGGGTCCGTACGAACTGGGACCAATGCCCACGAGGCCCTGGCTGGCCCCCTGGGCTCACGAACCAGGACGAATGCATCCATTGGTCCCAGTTCGTGGAAGAACCGAGACTAATGGGCTGGCCAGGATCGAACGAAAGCCCCTTTTTCTACTAGTGAGTCCCAGATCCAGCGAGAGGGTCGTATTCATCTCCCACTTCCTTCGAGGGCTAGGGTTCGCCCTACACCCCTTTGTTCGAGGGCTTATGTCTATTACGGGCTAGATTCCCACGATCTAACTCCGGACTCCTTCATTCACATCTCGGCATTCACCATCACATGCGAAGCTTTCCTCCGTATTCCCCCACACTTCGGCTTATGGCTTAAGACCTTTAATGTGAAGCCGGAGGTATTCGGCGGGGGGACGGGTAGAGTGCGGTGGTGCTGCAGTGGGTAAACTTATCAACGCTCCCTGGCTAAAAGGATCCTTCACAAAATCTTCTGACTTATGGCAGCGGGAGTGGATTTATATCACTGAACCATGTGGCACCAAGTGGGCAGCTACACCTGCGTTTGATACGTCTCCGTCATATCTACTTTTCCAAACACGTTTGCCCTTGTTTTGGACTCTAACTTCCATGATTTGAATGGAACTAACCCGGACTAACGCTATTTTCAGCAGAATTGCCATGGTGTTATTTTTGTGCAGAAATAAAAGTTCTCAGAATGACATGAAAATCAATGGAGATTATTTTTGGAATATATAAAAAATACTGGAAGAAAGATCCATGTCAGGGGCCCACACCCTGTCCACGAGGGTGGGGGTGCACCCCCTGCCTCGTGGGCCCCCTGACACTCCACCGACCTCAACTCCAACTCCATATATTCGTGTTCGGGGAGAAAAAAACGAGGGAGAAGGATTCATCGCGTTTTACTATACTGAGCCGCCGCCAAGCTCTAAACTCTCTCGGGAGGGCTGATTTGGAGTCCGTTCGGGGCTCTGGAGCGGGGAATCCATCGCCATCGTCATCATCAACCTTCCTCCATCACCAATTTCATGATGCTCACCACCGTGCATGAGTAATTCCATCGTAGGCTTGCTGGACGGTGATGGGTTGGATGGGATCTATCATGTAATCAAGTTAGTTTTGTTAGGGTTTGATCCCTAGTGTCCACTATGTTCTTAGATTGATTTTTCTATGACTTTGCTATGCTTAATGCTTGTCACTAGGGCCCGAGTGCCATGATTTCAGATCTGAACCTATTATGTTTTCATGAATATATGTGAGTTCTTGATCCTATCTTGCATGTCTATAGTCACCTATTATGTGTTATGATCCGTTTACCCCGAAGTGACAATAATCGCTATACTTACCGGTGATGATCGTAGTTTGAGGAGTTCATGTATTCACTATGTGTTAATTCTTTGGTCCGGTACTCTATTAAAAGGAGGCCTTAATATCCCTTAGCTTCCAATAAGACCCCACTGCCACGGGAGGGTAGGACAAAAGATTTCATGCAAGTTCTTTTCCATAAGCATGTATGACTATATTCGGAATACATGCCTACATTACATTGATGAATTGGAGCTAGTTCTGTGTCACCCTAGGTTATAACTAAGGATGGCAATGGGTTGGGTTTGGATCGGGTTGAACAATATCAAATCCGTATCCATATCCATGAAGGCAGTCCCAGCCCATCCATGGGAAAATCCATGGGCGAAAAATTGTGACCATGTCCAAATTCGATGGATATGCATACCCATTGGATATCCATCGGGTCCTCTCAAGACCTATACATAAGACATAACTCACTGCACAATGTGCACTCTGCATTGGCATGCTCACTCCCTGCCGTGCAGTCACAGCCCTTGCATTTGTCCCACTACTGCGGCCATGCATCAATGCGTGTGTAGAAAAGCAAAGACGGAGGGGTCAAGGAGATATGGAGCTAGGTTGTCGCAGGCCAGTAGTGGCTGCTGCAGCGATCCACCTTACGTGGAGGTAGCGGCTGGCAGCGGCGGCCACCTCTAGGGCTATCAGAGGAGTAACTCAAGGAGATGGCACCAATTCTCAACAAAAAGTCATTTAATTAGTGTAGATAATAGGATGAGAAGGTGCGTTGGAATATGCTAAAGTGGGGATTGTCTAATTTCTTTTGGATGTTTTAGATAAAGGATAAAATTATAGTGGGACATGTGATTATGGGGTAAGGGTAGCAGAATGTTGCTCGTTAAGTCAGATGATTGGGTCGGGTTTGGATATATCCATGGGTACAAGATTATGTCCATGCCCTATCCACGAGTAATCGGCCGGGTTTGGGCGCTACCCATGGGCACAAAAGCATATCCAAACCCTATCCATTCGGGTTGGATATCCATGGCTATCCATGTCCATGGATAAAATTTCCGTCCTTAGTTATAACTATTGCATGAGGAATCACATCCGACATAATTATTCATCACTGATCCAATGCCTACGAGCTTTTCCTATATTGTTCTTCGCTTATTTACTTTTCCGTTGCTACTGTTACAATCACTATAAAACCAAAAATATTACTTTTGCTACCGTTACCACTACTATCATATTACTTTGCTACTAAATACTTTGCTGCAAATATTAAGTTTCCAGGTGTGGTTGAATTGAAAACTAGCTGCTAATACTTGAGAATATTCTTTGGCTCCCCTTGTGTCGAATCAATAAATTTGGGTTGAATACTCTACCCACGAAAACTGTTGCGATCCCCTGTACTTGTGGGTTATCAAGACTATTTTCTGGCACCGTTGCCGGGGAGCATAGCTCTATTCTTTGAGTCACTTGGGATTTATATCTGATTATCACTATGAAGAACTTGAAAGATCAAAGAACCAAGATTTTTCCCTCAACTACGAGGGGAGGTAAGGAACTGCCATCTAGCTCTGCACTTGATTCACCTTCTGTTTTGAGTAAACTTGTGACACCTACACCTGCTATTCATTCTGATATGTCGCATGTTATTGATGATGCCACTTCTGCTTTGCATGATACTTATGATGAAACTACTTCTATGCTTGATAATACTGTGCCACTAGGTAAATTTATTGATGAACAACTTGCTAGGGTTAGAGAGAATAAAATTATTGAAACTGATAATATTGATGAAAGTGATGATGAATATTCTCCCCCTAGATATGAATTGCCTGTTGTTCCTGGGGGTTATGTTATGGATGAAGAAACTGCTAGAGACTTCTTAGCTTGCAATGATAGAACTGATCTTAAGAAATTATTAGCTAAGCTTAAAGAAAAGTCTTTGAATGCTAGAATGAAATATGACCCTGCTTTTGCTACTTCACCTATCTTTATTACTGATAAGGATTATGATTTCTCTGTCGATCCTGAGTTAATTACTTTGGTTGAATCTGATCCTTTTTATGGCTATGAATCTGAAACTGTTGTGGCACATCTTACTAAATTAAATGATATAGCCACCCTGTTCACTAATGATGAGAAAACTTGCTATTACTTTATCCATAAGTTGTTTTCGTTCTCATTAAAGGGTAATGCTAAAACATGGTTTAATTCTCTTGATCATGGATGTGTGCGTAGTCCCCAGGATATGATTTATTACTTCTTTGCTAAATATTTCCCCGCTCATAAGAAACAAGCTGCTTTAAGGGAAATATATAATTTTGTGCAAATTGAAGAAGAGAGTCTCCCACAAGCTTGGGGAAGGCTTCTCTGATTACTGAATGCTTTGCCTGATCATCCTCTCAAGAAAGATGAAATACTTGATATCTTTGGACTAACCGATACTTCCAGAGACCACCTAAATAGTTGTGCTGGTTGTGTTTTCAGGGAAAGAACTATTGATCAAGCTGAATTGCTATTGAATAATATGTTGACTAATGAAAATAATTGGACACTTCCTGAACCAACTCCGAAGAAAAGGGGTATTCTATTTCTCAGTCCTGAAGATATGCAAGAGGCAAAGAAATCTATGAAAGAAAAAGGTATTAAAACTGAAGATGTTAAGAATTTACCACCTATTTAAGAAATACATGGTCTTGATAACCCGACACAGGTAGTAAAGGTAAATTCTCTCTATAGATTTGATAAATGTGAAATCCCATTTACTCAGTTTGCTAGCCAATGCTTGGATGAGTTTGATGACTTTATGATTAAGCAAGAAAACTTCAATGCTTATGTTGGTAGACAATTGAAACACAATGCTGATATGCTTGAACACTTGAGTGATTATATGGCTAGTGTTAAAGGTGAACTTAAACTTATTAGTAAACATGCTTCTATGGTTACCACTCAAGTAGAATAAGTGCTTAAATCTCAGAATGATTTGCTCAATGAATTAAATAATAATAAGAATGATAATGCTATTGGAGTTATGACTACAGGTGGTAAAATGACTCGGGAACCTTTGTATCCTGAGGGCCCTCCTAAAAGAATTGAGCAAGATTCTCAGAGAACTAATATTGATGCACCTAGTCCTTCTAAGAGGAAGAAAAAGAAGAATGATAGGACTTTGCATGCTTGTAATGAACCTGTTGTTGACACACCTGAGAATCCCAATGATATTTCTATTTCTAATGCTGAAACACAATCTGGTAATGAACATGAACCTAGTCATAATGTTAATGATGATGTTCATGTTGATGCTCAACCTAGCAATGATAATGATGTAGATATTAAACCTGCTGTTGATCTTGATAACCCACAATCAAAGAATCAATGTTATGATAAGAGATACTTCATTGCTAGGAAGCCCGGTAAGGAAAGAGAACCATGGGTTCAGAAACCCATGCCTTTTCCTCCTAAACCATCCAAGAAAAAGGATGATGAGGATTTTGAGCGCTTTGCTGAAATGATTAGACCTATCTTTTTGCATATGCATTTGACTGATATGCTTAAAATGAACCCTTATGCTAAATACATGAAGGATATTGTTACTAATAAAAGAAAGATACCGGAAGCTGAAATTTCCACCATGCTTGCTAATTATACTTTTAAGGGTGGAATACCAAAGAATTTCCCAGAATACCAACTATACCATGCTCCATTAAAAGAAACTATGTTAAAACTATGTTAAAAGATACCGGAAGCTGAAATTTCCCAGAATACCAACTATACCATGCTCCATTAAAAGAAACTATGTTAAAACTGTCTTATGTGATCTTGGAGCCGGTGTTAGTCTTATGCCTCTCTCTTTATATCGTAGACTTGATTTGAATAAGTTGACACCTACAGAAATATGTTTGCAAATGGATGATAAATCAACTGCTATACCTGTCGGTATTTTTGAGGATGTGCCTGTTGTGGCTGCAAACGTTACTATTTTAATGGACTTCGTTATTCTTGATATTCCCGAGGACGATAGTATGTCGATTATCCTTGGTAGACCCTTTTTGAATACTGTAGGGGCTATTATTGATTGCAACAAAGGCAATGTCACTTTTCATGTTAATGGTAATGAGCATACAGTACACTTTCCGAGGAAACAACCTCAGGTCCACAGTATCAATTCTATTGGAAAAATTTCAACTATTAATATTGGAGGTTTTCAATTTCCTCTTCCTACTGTCAAGACGAAATATGATATTCTTATGGTTGGGGATGTGCATATCCCCGTTGAGATAACCTAGTGTTATTCGAAATTTCTCCGGTTTCATGTTATTCGAAATGAGTTTGTTAACAAGACCTGATCAACCTTGTTAGTGGATTCCTTTTAATGAGCATGAGATGGATGAAGTTAGAAAGCACAACTCTTTATACCCTCTTTTTACTTTCTGTTATTTATATTAAATAAAGTAAAAATAGTATTTTTTGTCTGTTTTCTGAATTATCCATGCAATAAAAAATACCCTAAAATAAAAGTTCTCCAAATGCCCTCAAAATGAAATATGATTTTTTTCTAGAATATTTGAGAATATCTAGCACTTAGAACACATCAGGGGGAGCCAGCACCTGGCCACGAGGGTCCAGGGCATGCCCACCTGCCTCGTGGACCCCATGTGGGCCCCCTCTACTTATCCTTGCGCCCCACACACTTCGTGTTGCTCCAGAAAAAAGCACTAGCCAGCTCAAACCCGAGTTCTTGCTCATCTTGCTACCATTTTCGATCTCCTTGCTCAAAGCTCCTCTCGCAAAACTGCTTTGGGGGATTGTTCTTTGGTATGTGACTCCTCCAATGGTCAAATTAGTTTTTGTTCTAGTGCTTTATTCATTGCAAATTTTCACTGCTTAGGTGACCCTGTTCTTGAGCTTGCATGCCAAATTTATGTGGTCAAAAGTAGTTTTAATGCATGATATACCCTCTAGGCACTTGTAGGAGTAGTTGCTATCAATTTTGTTGAGATTGGTTCACTTTTATATTAAGTTACTAAAAATTGCAGAAATTTTTCAGAGAAAGAAATATGTTTAGGAAAATGTACAAAGGTGGTTCCTCAAGGAAACAAGGACCCAGACCCGCAATACGCGAGCCGGATAATGAACTACCAAGGGATGCTCAAGTGCCGCCTTGTGAATGGCCATCAGAGGACTTCATGGTTCGAGCAAGAATCAAGGAGGAATTTGACGCATATGTGCGTAACACTAATCTGGAGAGCTTCGAGGCAGACAAGTGCCGTCAGTACTACTACCTCAATTATTCCTTTGTGAGAAGGTTTGAATTTACATCATCACGTAATTCTCAAACTGTCCTGTTTGATCTTTATGATAAATCTTATACCATGGACTTAGAAGATTTTAATACTGCTTGTAAACTCCCACAGTGGGGTAATGTTAGTGAACCTCATAAATCTGAATATACGGATTTTCTTGCTAGTATCACTGTGGGGGAATCTAGGGAAATCATGCAAGCCACCATAGGGAGCATTCATTTTCCTGCTATACATTATTTTGCTCTCTTCATAGGTAGATGCAAAAATGGTAAGGATGAGGCATGTCACATGTGTGTTCTAGATCTTAGTGTTCTCAAGAGTGCTTGTATTAGGAGATAGACAATATAACTTGGGGGCCATTGTTGCACATAGGTTGCATAATAACAAAATTAATGGAGATTTCTTTGGTGGAATTTATGCAACCCGTTTAGCTAATTTTCTTGAGATACCCATACATGGATATGATATTGAGTTGCCTCCTGCTTATTTAGATTATAATGTTGTGGTTCGTCATCAATTTGTTGAGAGGAACAATCAGTCCCTCTAGTACCGACTAATCTTTGACAGACGACGCACCTATCATGTCGCCCTCCCTGCTCCTGCTTTCTTTGACATTTAGGCAAAAGGGAGATATGTTATAACCAGGGAGGAGGCAGACGAGTACGAGAGGAGGACGGAGGCAGCCCGCCTCCAAGTTGCAGCTCTTCAGGCAGTAGCTGATGCATCTCAGTATGACCCTAGCTTTAACTTCGGATATCCACCAGGCCATCCATGGGCATAGACCAACTTAGGCCAAAAGCCTAAGCTTGGGGGAGTATTTATTTCTCACCGACATTACATTCATGTTAACACACTCATGCCAGTTGTCGGTGCTCATACTTTTTCATTGTATCATCCATGCTAGTTTAATTTATTTTTAAGCTTTCTTCTTGTGTGTTTGAAAAACCTTAAGAAAAAACAAAAAAAATTAGTTGTAGCTTTTAGTTAGTTTACTTCTCATGCCTGGAGTAGTAGTAATTAAAAAGAAATCCCAAAAAGATTTCTCGTTCTTCTTATGCTTGTTGGGAGCTTTCCCAAATAGTTTTTTATTTCTTTTCTTTGGGGGTCGAGAGGAGAAGACCATGATGAAAATGGTGAGTGGCTCTTATATGCATTATTGTTGATCTAATAAAGAGCCCATATTACCTTGTCTTCTCCCTTGAATTGAATGCTTGCAGATTTCAGCTTAGTCCAATGCACGTGTACTATTATTGTTATCCACACTATTCGGTCGTGCAAGTGAAAGGCAATAATGACGATATACGATGAACTGATTGAGATGAGAAAAGCTGGTATGAACCGGACCTCTCTTGTTTTTGTAAATATGACTAGTTCATCGTTCCTAATTCAGCCTATTATGAAAGAAACATGTTTGCAATGACAATTAGAGATTGTAGTTGCTTATGCCATGCTTAATTAGCTAGGAGTTTATAATGGTTTACCTTGCGTGTCAACATGCTATTAAAATGGTTGTGATGTGGTATGATAGGGTGGTATCCTCCTTTGAGCGATTCGAGTCGCTTGACTTGGCACATGTTCACGCATGTAGATGAAACAAAATCAACATTGCCTCTACAATATTTATGTTCATGGTGCATTATATCCTACTCACGCTTGCATTCGGTGTTGATTAATTTTAATGCATGTTCATGACTATTGTCGCTCTCTAGCTGGTCGCTTCCCAGTCTTTTTCTAGCCTTCACTTGTACTAAGTGGGAATACTGCTTGTGCATCCAATTCCATAAACCCCAAAGTTATTCCATATGAGCCCACCATACCTACCTATATACGGTATCTACCTGCCGATCCAAGTAAATTTGTATGTGCCAAACTCTAAACCTTCAAATAAACATTTTTTTGTATGCTCGAATAGCTCATGTATCAACTAGGGCTGTTTGTATCCTCCATGCTAGAAGGTTATCCTCAAGAGGAGTGGACTCCGCTCCTCACTCACAAGAAAATGGCTGGTCACCGGGATGCCCAGTCCCATGCTCAAATCAACTCAAATAATTGGAAACAAAACTCCCCCAGGATTGTTGTTAGTTGGAGGCACCCATTGTTTCGGGCAAGCCATGGATTGATTCTTGTTGGTGGTGGGGGAGTATAAACTTTATCATTCTGCTTGGGAACCGCCTATAATGTGTGTAGCATGGAAGATATCGAGATCTCTCGGTTGTTATGTTGACAATGAAAGTATACCGCTAAAAATATTATTCATCTCTATTTCAAAATCGAGGTCTGGCACCTCTACAAATCCCTGCTTCCCTCTGCGAAGGGCCTATCCATTTACTTTTATGTTGAGTCATCATCCTCTTATTAAAAAGCACCAGTTGGAGAGCACCGCAGTCATTTGCATGTATTATTGTTAGTTTACATTGAGTATGACTTGACTAGATCTTTTTTACCATGAATTACAATGTCTATTCAGTCCTTGATCTTTAAAGGTGCCCTGCATTTATGTTTTGCGGTCTCAGAAAGGGCTAGCAAGATACCATCTTGTTATATCATAATATGATTGTTTTGAGAAAGTGTTGTCATCCGAGATTTATTACTATTGCTCGCTAGTTGATTATGCCATTGATATGAGTAAACATGAGACCTAACTGTTATTGTGAATATGGTTAGTTCATAATCCTTGCTGAAAACTTGAATGCTGGCTTTACATATTTACAACAACAAGAGCAAAAAGAGTTTGTAAAAGTTGTTCTTTATCACTTTCAGCTTATCAACTAAATTGCTTGAGGACAAGGAAGGTTTAAGCTTGGGGGAGTTGATACGTCTCCGTCGTATCTACTTTTAGAAACACTTTTGCCCTTGTTTTGGACTCTAACTTGCATGATTTGAATGGAACCAACCCGGATTGACGCTGTTTTCAGCAGCATTGCCATGGTGTTATTTTTGTGCAGAAATAAAAGTTCTCGGAATCACCTGAAAATCAACGGAGATTATTTTTGGAATATATAAAAAATACTGGCAAAAAGATCCACGTCAGGGGGCCCACACCCTGTCCACGAGGGTGGGGGGCGCGCCGACCACCCTGGGCGCGCCGCCCTGCCTCGTGGGCCCCCTGACACTCCACCGACCTCAACTCCAACTCCATGTATTCGTGTTCGGGGAGAAAAAAAATGAGGGAGAAGGATTCATCGCGTTTTACGAGACGGAGCCGCCGCCAAGCCCTAAACTCTCTCGGGAGGGCTGATCTGGAGTCCATTCAGTGCTCTGGAGAGGGGAATCCATCGCCATCATCATCATCAACCTTCCTCCATCACCAATTTCATGATGCTCACTGCCGTGTGTGAGTAATTCCATCATAGGCTTGCTGTACGGTGATGGGTTGTATGAGATTTATCATGTAATCGAGTTAGTTTTGTTAGGGTTTGATCCCTAGTATCCACTATGTTCTTAGATTGATGTTGCTATGACTTTGCTATGCTTACTGCTTGTCACTAGGGCCCGAGTGCCATGATTTCAGATCTGAACCTATTATGTTTTCATGAATATATGTGAGTTCTTGATCCTATCTTGCAAGTCTATAGTCACCTATTATGTGTTATGATCCGTTAACCCCGAAGTGACAATAATCGGATACTTACCGGCGATGACCGTAGTTTGAGGAATTCATGTATTCACTATGTGTTAATGCTTTGGTCTGGTACTCTATTAAAAGGAGGCCTTAATATCCCTTAGTTTCCAATAAGACCCCGCTGCCACGGGAGGGTAGGACAAAAGATGTCATGCAAGTTCTTTTCCATAAGCATGTATGACTATATTCGGAATACATGCCTACATTACATTGATGATCTGGAGCTAGTTCTGTGTCACCCTAGGTTATAACTATTACATGAGGAATCGCATCCGACATAATTATTCATTACTGATCCAATGCCTACGAGCTTCTCCTATATTGTTCTTCGCTTATTTACTTTTCTGTTGCTACTATTACAATCACTATAAAACCAAAAATATTACTTTTGCAACCGTTACCACTACTATCATATTACTTTGCTACTAAATACTTTGCTACAGATATTAAGTTTCCAGGTGTGGTTGAATTGACAACTTAGCTGCTAATACTTGAGAATATTCTTTGGCTCCCCTTTGTGTCGAATCAATAAATTTGGGTTGAATACTCTACCCTCGAAAACTGTTGCGATCCCCTATACTTGTGGGTTGTCAGTGTTCCGATCTGGCCCTCCAATTCAGCTCGCATAATGGGTCAACAAGGGGTTGGATTGGGGATCAACCGATGAAGTGCAGACTCTTTAGAGCCGCATCCGGAGTCTCCTTGAGAGGGACACCGAAATCATCGACGTGATTCAAGTAATGCTAGTTGATAACCCTCAAGTATAGGGGATCAATTGTAGACTCTTTCGATAAGTAAGAGTGTCGAATCCAATGAGGATCTAAAGGTAGAACAAATATTCCCTCAAGTTCTATCGACCACCGATAGAACTCTACGCACGCTTAATGTTCGCTTTACCTAGAACAAGTACGAAACTAGAAGTACTTTGTAGGTGTTGTTGGATATGTTTGCAACATAATAAAGAGCGCTTAAATAAAAATTAGGGGCTGTTTAGATGAAGACACAACTAAGTTAGTTTTAGTAGAGAGCTTGTTGTCACACAAGAAAGTTATTTGTCCCTAGGCAATCGATAACTAGACAGGTAATCATTATTGCAATTTTATTTGAGGGAGAGGCATAAGCTAACATACTTTCTCTTCTTGGATCATATGCACTTATGATTGTAACTCTAGCAAGCATCCACAACTACTAAAGATCATTAAGGTAAAACCCAACCATAGCATTATAAGGCATCATGTCCTGTTTATTCCCATACATAAACAACCTACTTACTCGAGTCTGTGTTTCTATCACTCACACTACCCACCATAAGAAAATCATGGACATATTGCAAACCCTACAGCAGTGATCCCTCACGCTTGAGCGACACGGAGAGCACCATAGGACAGCACCAATAATAATACATGCAACTCAAACCAATCACGATCATCAATTAACCCATAGGACTAAACGGGTCTACTCAAACATCATAGGATAGCCATAGATCATTGGGAGATAATATATAGCATCGAGCACCATGTTTAAGTAGAGATTATAGCAAGTAAAAGAGGGGTTACAGCTCTTCATAGAGGGGGGAAGAGTTCGTGATGATGGTAGTGAAGTTGTCGGTGTAGATTGCGGTGATGGTGATGGCCCCGATGGCGTTCCAGTGCCACCGGAAGAGAGGGGGAGAGAGCCCCCCTCCTTCTTCTTCTTCTTCCTTGACCTTCTCCCTAGATGGGAGAAGGGTTTCCCCCCTGGTCCATGGCATTCATGGCATGGGAGGGGCAAGAGCCCCTCCGAGATTGGATCTGTCTCTCTGTCTCTCTCTGTTTCTCTCTGTTTCTGCGTATTAGCTTTCTTGCGGGTACTAGCTTTCTTGCGGGAAAAGAAGGGCATCAACTTCCTTACGGGGTGGCCAGGAGGGCCTAGGGTGCGCCTGATCCCCTGGGGCGCGCCCCCTACCTCGTGGCCCCCTCGGGCATTGTCTCGCGTTGATTCTTCTTCCCAAAAATCACATATATTCCAAAAAAATCTCCGTCAGTTTTTATCCCATTTGGACTCCGTTTGAAATGGATTTTCCGCAAAGCGAAAAACATGCAACAAACAGGAACTGGCACTGGGCACTGGATCAATATGTTAGTCCCAAAAATTGTATAAAAAGTTGCCAAAAGTATATGAAAGTTGTAGAATATTGGCATGGAACAATAACAAATTATAGATATGATGGAGACGTATCAGCATCCCCAAGCTTAATTCCTTCTCGTCCTCGAGCAGGTAAATGATAAAAAATATAATTTTTGATGTGGAATGCTAGCTAGCATAATCTTGGTCATGTAATCTAATCATGGCATGAATATTAAGACACGAGTGGTGCAAAGCAATAGTCTACAATTTGACATTAAGACAATAATACTTCAAGCATACTAATAAAGCAATCACGTCTTTTCAAAATAACATGACCAAAGAAAGTTATCCCTACAAAATCGTATGGCCTGGCTATGCTCCATCTTCACCACACAAAATATTCAAATCGTGCACAACCCCGATGACAAGCCAAGCAATTGTTTCATACTTTTGACATTCTCAAACCTTTTCAACTTTCATGCAATACATGAGCGTGAGCCATGGACATAGCACTATAGGTGGAATAGAATATGATGATGGAGGTTGTGTGGAGAAGACAAAAATGGAGAAAGTCTCACATCGACACAGCTAATCAATGGGCTATGGAGATGCCCATCAATTGATGTCAATGTGAGGAGTAGGGATTGCCATGCAATAGATGCACAAAGAGCTATAAGTGTATGAAAGCTCAAACTGAAAGTAAGTGGGTGTGCATCCAACTTGCTTGCTCATGAAGACCTCGGGCATTTGAGGAAGCCCATCATCGGAATATAGAAGCCAAGTTCTATAATGAAAATTCCCACTAGTATATAAAAGTGATAACTCAAAAGACTCTATATGAAGAACATGGTGCTACTTTGAAGCACAAGTGTGGTAAAAGGATAGTAACATTGTCCCTTCTCTTTTTCTCTTTTTTTCTTTTTTTTCTTTTTTGTAGGCTTCCTTGGCCTCTATCTTTTGGGGGGGGGGGTTCTTTGGCAACTTTTTTTTTGATCATGGGACAATGTTCTAATAATGATGAACATCACACTTTTTTTACTTACAACTCAATATTACAACTCAATACTAGAACAAAGATATGACTCTATATGAATACCTCCGGTGGTGTACCGGGATGTGCAATGATCTAGCATAGCAATGACATCAAAAAACAGACAAGCCATGAGAACATCATGCTAGCTATATTACAATCATGCAAAGAAATATAATGATGAATGCTCAAGTCATGTATATGATGATGATGATGGAAGTTGCATGGAAATATATCTTGGAATGGCTATGGAAATGCCATGATAGGTAAGTATGGTGGCTGTTTTGAGGAAGATATAAGGAGGCTTATGTGTGATAGAGAGCATCGTATCACGGGGTTTGGATGCACCGGTGAAGTTTGCACCAACTCTCGAGGTGAGAAAGGGCAATGCACAGTACCGAAGAGGCTAGCAATGATGGAAGGGTGAGAGTACGTATAATCCATGGACTCAACATTAGTCATAAAGAACTCACATACTTATTGCAAACATCTATTAGTCATCAAAACAAAGTACTACGTGCATGCTCTTAGGGGGATAGATTGGTAGGAAAAGACCATCGCTCGTCCCCGACCGCCACTCATAAGGAAGATAATCAATAAATACATCATGCTCCAACTTCGTTACATAACGGTTCACCATACGTGCATGCTATGGGAATCAAAAACTTCAACACAAGTATTTGGACGATCCACAACTACCCACTAGCATGACTCTAATATCACCATCTTTATATCGCAAAATTATTGCAAGGAATCAAACATATCATATTCAGTGATCTACAAGTTTTATGTAGGATTTTATGACTAACCAACTGAATGACCAGTTCCTATGATCTCTCTAAATAGATATAAGTGAAGCAAGAGAGTTTAATTCTATATACAAAAGATATGCCCACGCTCTAACAAATATAATTGAAGCAAAAGAGCATTCTACAAATGGTGGTTTTCTAAGTGAAGACAAACAGGCAATCCAAACTTCAAAAGATATAAGTGAAGCACATGAAGCATTCCATAAAGCCATACTCAAAAGATATAAGGGAAGTGCAATGAGCATTCTATAAATCAACCATGGACTATCCCATACCAGCATGGTGCATCAAAGAAAAGTGAAAACTAAATGCAAAAGACGCTCCAAGATTCACGCATATCATGTGACGAATAAAAATATAGCTCCAAGTAAAATTACCGATGATCGTTAGAAGAAAGAGGGGATGCCTTCTGGGGCATCCCCAAGTTTGGTTTCTTGGGAGTCCTTAAATATTTCCTTGGGGTGCCTCGGGCATCCCCAAGCATTGGCTCTTGCCACTCCTTTTTCCTTCGTCCATCCGATCTCTCCCAAAACTTGAAAACATAATTCACACGAAACTTAACAAAAAGTTCGGTAAGATCCGTTGGTATAATAAAGCAAATCACTACTCTAAGTACTGTTGCAAACCAATTCATATTTTGTTTTTGCATTGTAGCTACTGTAATATAACTTTTCCATGGCTTAATCCACTGATAGAAATTGATAGTTTCATCAAAACAAGCAAACTATGCATCAAAAACAGAATATGTCTTAAACAGGACAGTCTGTAGTAATCTGAACATTCAACATACTTCTGGTACTCCAAAAATTCTGAAAAAATTAGGAAAAATAAAAAATTTGTATGGAAAGACATTGCAAAAGTTTTCAGAACCGTTTGACATTCCAGTAAAAAAAATGTAAAATCGCACCCTACAGCCAAAGATTCTGTTCTGCACCGCACAAACCAACAAGCAATGTAAACATCCTAAAGGCAAATCTTGGCACATTATTTTTGTAACACAATGGAATTTTACAAGGGGATAATTATTTTTGTTGAAAAGTTTCTGTAATCAAGATTCACAAAGTTTCTGTGAGCATGAACAAAGTTCAAGGAGCTCCCCCACTTCAACAATTCTTGTCTCTCTCGCTTTCGCTTTCCTTTTTGAAAAGTTTTGGATTCCCCTCTTTATTTTTTTTGTTTTTAAACTATATAAAAGTACTCAACAGAAATAAATGACTCTCTAAAACTTGCGGGTTGTCTCCCTGGCAGCGCTTTCTTTAAAGCCATTAAGCTAGGCATAAAGTGCTTAAGTAATGAATCCACCTGGATCCCAAGGTATATCAAAGCCAATTTGAATCAACAATGATTTGTAATTTTGTACTGAGCACAAAGTAACATATATCATGAAACAACGAATTCTAACTCTCTTCCTATGCATCGGCGTGTCATAAAATAACAGTTCATGCACACATAGTAAAGGCCAATGCATAGTATAAGAAGTTTCTTGCAATTTTATCGTATTGGAAACATAGAGAGGCGGAGATGTAGTTCCTCTCTCATAATAATTGCAATTAGGAGCAGCAAGCACATGCATATTATATCTATCAAAATTATCATGTGCAACAGTAAAAGGCAACCCATCAATATAATCCTTTATAAGTGCAAACTTCTCTGATATAGTGTAGTTGGAAGAATTTAAAAAGATAATAGGACTATCATGCGTGGGTGCAATAGCAAAAATTTCATGTTTAACATAAGGAACTATAGCAAGTTCATCTCCATAAGCATAATTCATGTTGGCATCTTGGCCACAAGCATAGCAAGCATCATCAAAAAGGGATATTTCAAAAGAATCAACGGGATCATAACAATCATCATAGCAATCATCCTTCGGTAAGAACGAAGGGAAATTAAACAATGTATGAGTTGAAGAGTTACTCTCATTAAAAGGTGGGCATGGGTAGCTAATCTGCTCTTCCTCCTTTTGTTCTTCGCTCTCCTCATCATCTTTTTGATCCAATGAGCTCACAGTTTCATCAATTTCTTCTTCCATAGACTCCTGCAAAATATTAGTCTCTTCTTGGACAGCGGAGGAGTCCTCAATATATGGGTTAACATAGGAATTAGAAGCATAATTATCATAACAATATTTAAGTATGGCAAAAAAATTAGATTTGTAAAGAGTAGCATCATACTTTCCAATCAAAGAAGCAATTTCATAAGCACCCTTAAAAGCAACAAATTCTTCAATTTGTTGAACATCATAGTAATTATAAACACCCTTAGCATATGAAGATATGATTCCATTATCACTAAACTCACATTGGTAGGGAAGGTGTTTCTTAGGGTCTTCAGAACAACAAGTAAAATCATATATTTCACATCAATTCCAAGCATAGCATTGCAAACGATGAATTTGATCCAGTAAAAGTCTCCCTTTTTCAGATATGCGGTGTCGCACATAACAAGCATGCTCATCTAAAGATTGTCCCTCAACTAAGCTAGTTGGAGTTTCAGCACGAGCACATAGGGATCGAAGATGATCCAAGTAAAAAGCTTCAGGAGTGTGATAGATTTTGAGAGGTTCTTCAACCATTGGTGTAGTAGGTACAACTAATTTTTTTGGTATTTCGTGTTCAATATCCATAACTAAAGATATAGAACAACTTAGAACAGCAAATAAAAATTACTTAGTGATAAAGCAAACAAGCACACATGAGAATATTCACCCCATGCTATTGCTCCCCGGCAACGGTGCTAGAAAAATGTCTTGATAAACCACAAGTATAGGGGATCAATTGTAGCCTCTTTCGATAAGTAAGAGTGTCGAACCCAACGAGGAGCTAAAGGTAGAACAAATATACCCCCAAGTTCTATCGACCACCGATACAACTCTACGCACGCTTAACGTTCGCTTTACCTAGAACAAGTATGAAACTAGAAGTACTTTGTAGGTGCTTTTGGATAGGTTTGCAAGATAATAAAGAGCGCGTAAATAAAAAGTAGGGGATGTTTATATGAAGGCACAACTGAGTTAGTTTTAGTAGAGAGCTTGTTGTCACACAAGAAAGTTATTTGTCCCTAGGCAATCGATAACTAGACAGGTAATCATTATTGCAATTTTATTTGAGGGAGAGTTCATAAGCTAACATACTTTCTCTTCTTGGATCATATGCACTTATGATTGTAACTCTAGCAAGCATCCACAACTACTAAAGATCATTAAGGTAAAACCCAACCATAGCATTATAAGGCATCAAGTCCTGTTTATTCCCATACGTAAACAACCTACTTACTCGAGTCTGTGTTTCTATCACTCACACCACCCACCATAAGAAAATCATGGACATATTGCAAACCCTACAGCAGGGATCCCTCACGCTTGAGCGACATGGAGAGCACCATAGGATAGCACCAATAATAATACATGCAACTCAAACCAATCACGATCATCAATTAACCCATAGGACAAAACGGGTCTACTCAAACATCATAGGATAGCCATACATTATTGCAGATAATATATAGCGTCGAGCACCACATTTAAGTAGAGATTACAGCGGATAAAAGAGGGGTTACAACTCTTCATAGAGGGGGGAAGAGTTGCTGATGATGGTGGTGAAGTTGTCGGTGTAGATTGCGGTGATGATGATGGCCCCGATGGCGTTCTGGCGCCACCGGAAGAGAGGGGGAGAGATCCCCCCTCCTTCTTCTTCTTCCTTGACCTTCTCCCTAGATGGGAGAAGGGTTTCCCCGCTGGTCCATGGCATTCATGGCATGGGAGGGGCAAGAGCCCCTCCGAGATTGGATCTGTCTCTCTGTCTCTCTCTGTTTCTCTCTGTTTCTGCGTTCCCTGATTCTGCCCTTTCACCGTTTCTTAATTCCTGGAGATCCGTAACTCCGGTTGGGCTGAATTTTGGACACGATTTTTATCCAGATATTAGATTTCTTGCGGAAAAAGAAGGGCATCAAATTCCTTACGGGGTGGCCAGGAGGGCCTAGGGCGCGCCTGACCCCCTGGGGCGTGCCCCCTACCTCGTGGCCCCCTCGGGCATCGTCTCGCGTTGATTCTTCTTCCCAAAAATCACATATATTCCAAAAAAATATCCATCAGTTTTTATCCCGTTTGGACTCCGTTTGAAATGGATTTTCTGCAAAACAAAAAACATGCAACAAACAGGAACTGGCACTGGGCACTGGATCAATATGTTAGTCCCAAAAATTGTATAAAAAGTTGCCAAAAGTATATGAAAGTTGTAGAATATTGGCATGGAACAATAAAAATTATAGATATGACCGAGACGTATCAGCATCCACAAGCTTAATTCCTACTCGTCCTCGAGTAGGTAAATGATAAAAAATATAATTTTCAATGTGGAATGCTACCTAGCATAATCTTGGTCATGTAATCTAATCATGGCATGAATATTAAGACACGAGTGATGCAAAGCAATAGTCTACAATTTGACATTAAGACAATAATACTTCAAGCATACTAATAAAGCAATCACGTCTTTTCAAAATAACATGACCAAAGAAAGTTATCCCTACAAAATCGTATGGCCTGGCTATGCTCCATCTTCACCACACAAAATATTCAAATCGTGCACAACCCCGATGACAAGCCAAGCAATTGTTTCATAATTTTGACATTCTCAAACCTTTTCAACTTTCACGCAATACATGAGCGTGAGCCATGGACATAGCACTATAGGTGGAATAGAATATGATGATGGAGGTTGTGTGGAGAAGACAAAAAATGGAGAAAGTCTCACATAGACACAGCTAATCAATGGGCTATGGAGATGCCCATCAATTGATGTCAATGTGAGGAGTAGGGATTGCCATGCAACAGATGCACAAAGAGCTATAAGTGTATGAAATCTCAAACTGAAAGTAAGTGGGTGTGCATCCAACTTGCTTGCTCATGAAGACCTCGAGCTTGTTGTCACACAAGAAAGTTATTTGGCCCTAGGCAATCGATAACTAGACAGGTAATCATTATTGCAATTTTATTTGAGGGAGAGGCATAAGCTAACATACTTTGTCTTCTTGGATCATATGCACTTATGATTGTAACTCTAGCAAGCATCCTCAACTACTAAAGATCATTAAGGTAAAACTCAACCATAGCATTATAAGGCATCAAGTCCTCTTTATTCCCATACGTAAACAACCTACTTACTCGGGTCTGTGTTGCTATCACTCACGCCACCCACCATAAGCAAATCATGAACATATTGCAAACCCTACAGCGGGGATCCCTCACGCTTGCGCGACACGGAGAGCACCATAGGACAGCACCAATAATAAAACATGCAACTCAAACCAACCACGATCATCAATTAACCCATAGGACAAACGGATCTACTCAAACATCATACGATTGCCATACATCATTGGGAGATAATATATAGCTTTGAGCACCATGTTCAAGTAGAGATTACAGTGGCTAAAACAGGGGTTACACCGCTGCATAGAGGGAGGAAGAATTGGTGAAGATGCCGGTGAAGTTGTTGGTGTAGATTGCGGTGATGATGATGGCCCCGGCGGTGTTCCGGGGCCACCTGAAGAGAGGGGGAGAGAGCCCCCCTCCTTCTTATTCTTCCTTGACCTTCTCCCTAGATGGGAGAAGGGTTTCCCCGCTGGTCCATGGCCTCCATGGCATGGGAGGGGCGAGATCCACTCCGAGATTGGATCCCTCTCTCTGTCTCTGCCTGTTTCTCTCTGTTTGTGCGTTCCCTGATTCTGCCCTTTCACGTTTCTTAAATTCCCGGAGATCCGTAACTCCGATTGGGCTGAATTTTGGACATGATTTTTATATGGATATTAGCTTTCTTGCGGCAAAAGAAGGGCGTCAACCGCCTTACGATGGCCTGGAGGGCCCAGGGCGCGCCCCCATGCCTCGTGGCCCCCTCAGGCGTCGTCTCGCGTTGATTCTTCTTCCCCAAAATCACATATATTCCGTTTGATATGGATTTTCTGCGAAACAAAAAACATGCAACAAACAGGAACTGGCACTGGGAACTGGATCAATTTGTTAGTCCCAAAAATAGTATAAAAAGTTGTCAAAAGCATATGAAAGTTGTAGAATATTGGCATGGAACAATCAAAAATTATAGATACGACGGAGACGTATCACTAGTCCGTCGGGTCCTCCCGTGCCAAAGACGGCCCCTCCACATGTGGGAGTTTAATCCAGAAGGACCACGAACCCTTCAACACTTCTTTGGTGTGACGCACAAAGGAATGTGGAGGTTATTTTTTGGGAAACGAAAACAGTGGCCAGACACTACAGAGGACATCGGCCTTGACTGCAACCATCTGGATACCTCGGTAAGCACTCGATTCTCGAACACAGCTTAGATACGCATTTCATAAAATATGCTGAGAAAACCATCTTCTTCCAGGGTTGGATAAAGAAGGCGAAGCAAATCAGGTGTTCGGCTCCTCTTCCCGAAGACTCAGCTAGTCCCATACTAGCAAGGATGCTGGTCCCGGCGCCATACCAGGCGCTGATGGAGGAGGAGAATGATAAGAGCGGGGGAGCCAAAGGTGGCCTCCATCTTGGAGGCAAACCACACACTGTGTCCGGGGAGACTAGGGCTCCCTCTTCCGAAGACAAAAGGAAAGGAGATGCTGACATCCCTTCTTCCCGTGGTAAGTAAAGGGCCGCCTCCGAGAATTGGGAGGTAAGGGCTCCTAAGCGGGGCAAAATGCCCCTGTCGGGCGGTTCAGGCTTGAAAGGTGTTGTTGTCATACAATCCCTTCATAAGGACAAGCCTCCAGCCGAATTGTAAGTGAACAAAGATATTTTAAACATACCCCGTTCCTTTTCTCTTTGCAAAGGTAACACCTAGAATATGCGTTTTATAGTCCAGCACACAGTCTTCCTCAACAATCCTCCTCCTCGGGGGACCTTTTACCCGAGATGATGGAAAGGGAAATGCCACCACAAGCTTCCTCGCCCAACAGGGCAGACGACGTCGAGGTGTCATCCCGGAGGGTCTCTCCCGATCGGGGGATAATAGAGTTAGCGCCCTAAGGTGAAACTTCGGTCGCCCAGAGTCCGAAGTTTGCGGTCCCTACAAGGGTTAACAATAAAGGCTCCGGACTATCCGGTTTACAGCCAGATACAACTCTAGGATCGAGTAAACCTACCCTGTCGAAGGGAGTCCGTACTTCCACAGCTGCTTCCAAGAATCCGGATGCGCCGAATACACTAACGGACATGTTACAGTGTTCGCCTATCTCAGATGATCATTGTACCTTGATGGGTATGGTGGTCGACAGGATTCTGTCCGTGAAAAGCGGATTGAACGAAGCCCCTGAGACTCTGGTTGGCGCCCAAAGGTAGGCAATCAGAGGATCGAAAAAGATGTCCTCAGGTAAGAATCTAATGACTCGAAACAAAGGCTGGTACCTCCATGACGATTGCACATGCTACAGAGGTTGCAGGTCTGGAGCATAAGCTTGATATGGCGGATAACGACATCACGCTTATTAACAAGTGACTCGACAAGGCGCAAGGTATGTGTTACAATATGTATAGTAACACAGGCACGAAGCTAGAATTATGTTGTAAGGCGTGCATATCTGCAGATAGTGCTGCTGCGGTTGAGATTCTTCGGGCTGAACTTGCCTGAGCCAAGGAGCAAGCCCGGATGAGTAATGTGGCTGCCCAGAAGGCAACTGATGAGTTAGAAGCCAGACAGGCCGTGCATAGCCAGTGTGAGGAGAGAATGGCCACTATGGTGCGCGAGCTGAAGGAAGCCACTGTCCAGTGCGGATTCCTCAAGAAGGATAACAAGGCCAAAGCGACCGATATTGACAAGGCATTACAAGAGGCAAGAGAAGCACGATCTGAGCCTAGAGCGGCCCGGGAAGAGATCCAGCAAGCTGGGGAAGTAGTGGCCGGTAAGCCTTTCTTATTACAGACTAAGTTTGGCGATCCAAAGTATGACCCTCTTAATCAAATGTGGAGGTCCCCAGGCGCCTTTCTGGACTTGCCGAAGAGTGCCTCCGATGCGGCACATTTTTACGAAGCGCAGGAGGGGCATGCAACGGAGATGCTTTTTTGGTCACAATTCAGCACGCCGAAGCGACCACTGTTAATGAACGAACAGATGGCCCAGTGGGACGAGCTCCACAAAATATCCATCTTTGCCATGAAGGACATCATAGTCCGGCTGTGGCCAACTGAGCCAATTCCAAAGAGTTATTTCGGTTTGGTACGGCGACTAAGTGATGCGGTGCCGCGTATCAATGTTGTTGAGCGGTTCACGTGCATTGAAGGTGCACAGATGGCCCTTGCCCGTGTGAAGACATACTAGGCGAGGATGAAGGCCATCGATGTTGCAGCAAAAAGTCCACCCAAGGGTAAGGAGCATCACACGCCAGAGTATTATTTTGAAG
Source organism: Triticum urartu (assembly GCF_003073215.2). Classification (NCBI taxonomy): domain Eukaryota; kingdom Viridiplantae; phylum Streptophyta; class Magnoliopsida; order Poales; family Poaceae; genus Triticum; species Triticum urartu. Next base: position 194,634,324 of record NC_053027.1, on the reverse strand, counting down.
ATGTCTTCGAGGGTTCCCGCCTGATAGAGGGTGATACGTCTCCAACGTATCTATAATTTTTGATTGATTCATGATATTATATTATCAACCTTCGATGTTTTATATGCATTTATATGCTATTTTATATGATTTTCGGGACTAACCTATTAACCCAGAGCCCAGTGCCAGTTTCTGTTTTTCCCTTGTTTCAGTGTAACGCAGAAAAGGAATATCAAACGGAGTCCAAACGGAATGAAACCTTCGGAAAAGTTATTTTTGGAAAGAAAGCAATACAGGAGACTTGGAATGCACATCAGGGGATCAACGAGGAAGCCACGAGGTAGGTGGGCGTGCCCACCCCCCTGGGCGCGCCCTCCACCCTCGTGGGCCCCTCGTGACTATCCTGATGTATTTCTTCCGCCTATATATATAACCATATACCCAAAAACGATCGGGGAGCACAATAGATCGGGAGTTCCGCCAGAAGCCTCCGTAGCCACCGAAAACCAATCTAGACCCGTTCCGGCACCCTACCGGAGGGGCAGATCCCTCTGAAGTGGCCATCTTCATCATCCCGGTGCTCTCCATGACGAGGAGGGAGTAGTTCTCCCTCGGGGCTGAGGGTATGTACCAGTATCTATGTGTTTGATCTCTCTCTCTCTCTCTCGTGTTCTTGAGGTGATACGATCTTGATGTGTCGCGAGCTTTGCTATTATAGTTGGATCTTATGATGTTTCTCCCCCTCTACTCTCTTGTAATGGATTGAGTTTCCCCTTTGAAGTTATCTTATCAGATTGAGTCTTTAAATATTTGAGAACACTTGATGTATATCTTGCCGTGCGTATCTGTGGTGACAATGGGATATCACGTGATTCACTTGATGTATGTTTTGGTGATCAACTTGCGGGTTCCGCCCATGAACCTATGCATAGGGGTTGGCACACGTTTTCGTCGTGATTCTCCGCTAGAAACTTTGGGGCACTCTTTGAGGTTCTATGTGTTAGTTGAATAGATGAATCTGAGATTGTGTGATGCATATCGTATAATCATACCCATGGATACTTGAGGTGACATTGGAGTATCTAGGTGACATTAGGGTTTTGGTTGATTTGTGTCTTAAGGTGTTATTCTAGTACGAACTCTAGGGCTGTTTGTGACACTTATAGGAATAGCCCAACTAATTGATTGGAAAAAATAACTTTGAGGTGATTTCGTACCCTACCATAATCTCTTCGTTTGTTCTCTGCTATTAGTGACTTTGGAGTGACTCTTTGTTGCATGTTGAGGGATAGTTATGTGATCCAATTATGTTATTATTGTTGAGAGGACATGCACTAGTGAAAGTATGAACCCTAGGCCTTGTTTCAACGCATTGCAATACCGTTTGTGCTCACTTTTATCATTAGTTACCTTGCTGTTTTTATATTTTCAGATTACAAAAACCTATATCTACTATGCATATACCACTTGTATCACCATCTCTTCGCTGAACTAGTGCACCTATACAATTTACCATTGTATTGGGTGTGTTGGGGACACAAGAGACTCTTTGTTATTTGGTTGCAGGGTTGCTTGAGAGAGACCATCTTCATCCTACGCCTCCTACGGATTGATAAACCTTAGGTCATCCACTTGAGGGAAATTTGCTACTGTCCTACAAACCTCTACACTTGGAGGCTGAACAACGTCTACAAGACGAAGGTTGTGTAGTAGACATCAAGATCTTTTCTGGCGCCGTTGCCGGGGAGGTTAGCGCTTGAAGGTATATCTTTAGATCTTGCAATCGAATCTTTTTGTTTCTTGTTTTATCACTAGTTTAGTCAATAAGAGAAAATTACAAAAAAAATAATGGAATTGGGGGTACCTCATATGCTTCAGCTTTTTAATATCTATCATGAAAATAAGGATTCCGATAATTGTGCTCAAGTTCTAGAGGAAGAATTCATTAGAATGTTTGGAACTAAATCTTTGAATGATGAGCATGATTGCAATGTTGTTAATTCCTTGAATATCTATGATGATAATGATATGAAAAGCCACAAGCTTGGGGATGCTATGTTTGATGAAGATGATATTTTTTGTCCCCCAAGTTCTGATGAGCAAATTTATTATGATGATAGCATGCCTCCTATTTATGATGATTATATTGATAAAAGTGGATTTGGAGAGGTCATGACTTTATTTAGTAATGATTCTACTATTTCGGAAGAGGTTCCAATTGATTATGAGAACAAAGTTGATATCTATGATGATTATTGTGATGACTTGTGTGCTATAAAGAATAATGATATCCATGAAACTTTTCATCATTATTTTAGTTTTCAATTGGATTATGCCTCACATGATAGTTATTTTGTTGAGTTTGCTCCCACTACTATTCATGAGAAGAAGTTTGCTTATGTGGAGAGTAGTAAATTTTCTATGCTTGGGGATCATAAAAATAATGCTTTATGTGGTGGTTATATTGTTGAATTCATTCATGATTCTACTGAAAATTATTATGAGTGAGGAATATATGCTTGTAGGAATTGCAATAATATCAAGTTTCCTCTCTATGTGCTTAAAGTTATGAAGTTATGCTTGTTTTACCTTGCTATGCAAGTTGATTTTTGTTCCCACAAGTTGTTTGCTCACAAAATCCCTATGCATAGGAAGTGGGTTAGGCTTAAATGTGCTAGTCATATTCTTCATGATGCTCTCTTTATGTTTCAATTCTTATCTTTGATGTGAGCATCATTGAAATCATCATGCCTAGCTAGGGGCGTTAATCGATAGCGCTTGTTGGGAGGAAACCCAATTTTATTTTTGTTCCTTGATTTCTGTTCCCGTTTAGTAACAAATAATTCATATAGCCTCTGTTTAGGTGTGGTTTTATTTTTTAATTAGTGTTCGTGCCAAGTAGAACCTTTGAGAAATCTTGGGGAAAGTCTTTGCGATCATGCTGTAAAAAACAGAAACTTTAGCGCTCACGAGATTTGCTGCCATTTTTATTGGAGAGTGCTATTTAGTTAATTATTTTTTCAGATGATTAATAGATAAATTCCTCAGGTCCAGCAGTTTATTTGAGAATTTTATGAGTTCCAGAAGTGGTCGAAACCTACAGATTACTACAGACTATTCTGTTTTTGACGGATTCTGTTTTTCGTGTGTTGTTTGCTTATTTTAATGAATCTATGGCTAGTAAAAGAGTTTATAAACGATAGAGAAGTTGGAATACAGTAGGTTTAACACCAATATAAATAAATAATGGGTTCATTACAGTACCTTGAAGTTGTGTTTTGTTTTCTTTCGCTAACGGAGCTCACTGAGTTTTCTGTTAAGTTTTGTGTTGTGAAGTTTTCAAGTTTTGGGTAAAGATTTGATGGACTATTGAATAAGGAGTGGAAAGAGTCTAAGCTTGGGGATTCCCAAGGCACCACAAGGTAATTTTCAAGGACAACCATGATCCTAAGCTTGGGGATGCCCCGGAAGGCATCCCATCTTTCGTCTTCTCTCATCGGTAACTTTACTTGGAGCTATATTTTTATTCACCACATGATATGTGTTTTGCTTGGAGAATAATTTTATCTTTTTTGATTTTGCTTGCTGTTTGAATAAAATACCAAGATCTGAAATTATTAAATGTTAGAGAGTCTTCACATAGTTGCATAATTATTCGACTACTCATTGATCTTCACTTATATCTTTCGGAGTAGTTTGTCATTTGCTCTAGTGCTTCACTTATATCTTTTTAGAGCACGATGGTGGTTTTATTTTGAAGAAATAGATGAATTCTCGTGCTTCACTTATATTATTTTGAGAGTATTAAATAGCATGGATATGCTAGGCATCCAAGAATAGTAAAAACTTTCATATGAAGTGCATTGAATACTAAGAGAAGTTTGATACTTGATGATTGTTTTGTGATATGAAGATAATGATATCAATGTTGTGCTAGTTGGGTAGTTGTGAATTTGAGAAATACTTGTGTTGAAGTTTGCAAGTCCCGTAGCATGCACGTGTGGTAAACGTTGTGTAACAAATTTGAAACATGAGGTGTTATTTGATTGTCTTCCTTATGAGTGTCGGCCGGGGACGAGCGATGATCTTTTCCTACCAATCTATCCCACTAGGAGCATGCGCATAATGCTTGGTTTTTGATGACTTGTAGATTTTTGCAATAAGTATGTGAGTTCTTTATGACTAATGTTGAGTCCATGGATTATACGCACTCTCACCCTTCCATCATTGCTAGCCTCTTCGGTACCGTGCATTGCCCTTTCTCACATTGAGAGTTGGCGCAAACTTCGCCGGTGCATCCAAACCCTGTGATATGATACGCTCTTTCACACATAAACCTCCTTATATATTCCTCAAAACAGCCACCATACCTACCTATTATGGCATTTCCATAGCCATTCCAAGATATATTTTCATGCAACTTTCCACCATTCCATTTATCATGACACATTCATCATTGTCATATTGCTTTGCATGATCATGTAGTTGACATTATATTTGTGGCAAAGCCACCGTTCATAATTTTTCATACATGTCACTCTTGGTTCATCGCAATCCCGGTACACCACCGGAGGCATTCATATAGAGTCATAATTTGTTCTAGTATCGAGTTGTAATCATTGAGTTGAAAATAAATAGAAGTGTGATGATCATCATTTTCTAGAGCATTATCCCAAGTGAGGAAAAAAAAAAGAGAAAGGCCATAAAAAAGAGAAGGCCCAAAAAAAAGAGAGAAATGCCATAAAAAAAGAGAAGGCCCAAAAAATGAGAGAAAAAGAGAGAAGGGACAATGCTACTATCCTTTGCCACACTTGTGCTTCAAAGTAGCACCATGATCTTTATGATAGAGAGTCTCCTGTTTTGTCACATTCATATACTAGTGGGAATTTTTCATTATAGAACTTGGCTTGTATATTCCAACAATGGGCCTCCTAGTGCCCTAGGTCTTCGTGAGCAAGCAAGTTGGATGCACACCCACGTAGTTTCTTTTGTTGAGCTTTCATACATTTATAGCTCTAGTGCATCCGTTGCATGGCAATCCCTACTCCTTGCATTGACATCAATTGATGGGCATCTCCCTAGCCTATTGATTAGCCGCGTCGATGTAAGACTTTATCCTTTTTGTCTTCTCCACATAACCCCCTCATTATATTCTATTCCATCCATAGTGCTATATCCATGGCTCACGCTCATGTATTGCGTGAAAGTTGAAAAAAGTTTGAGATTACTAAAGTATGAAACAATTGCTTGGCTTGTCATCGGGGTTGTGCATGATGAGAGCATCCTTGTGTGATGAAAATGGAGCATGACTAAACTATATGATTTTGTAGGGATGAACTTTCTTTAGCCATGTTATTTTGAGAAGACATGATTGCTTAGTTAGTATGCTTGAAGTATTATTATTTTTATGTCAATATTAAACTTTTGTCTTGAATCTTATGGATCTGAATATTCTTGCCACAATAAAGAGAACTACATGGATAAATATGTTAGGTGGCATTCCACATCAAAAATTCTGTTTTTATTATTTACCTACTCGAGGACGAGCAGGAATTAAGCTTGGGGATGCTGATACGTCCCCAACGTATCTATAATTTTTGATTGTTCCATGCTATTATATTATCAACCTTGGATGTTTTATATGCATTTATATGATATTTTATATGATTTTTGGGACTATCCTATTAACCCAGAGCCCAGTGCCAGTTTGTGTTTTTCCCTTGTTTCAGTGTTCCGCAGAAAAGGAATATCAAACGGAGTCCAAACGGAATGAAACCTTCGGAAAAGTTATTTTTGGAAAGAAAGCAATACAGGAGACTTGGAATGCACATCAGGGGATCAACGAGGAAGCCACGAGGTAGGTGGGCGTGCCCACCCCCCTGGGCGCGCCCTCCACCCTCGTGGGCCCCTCGTGACTATCCTGATGTATTTCTTCCGCCTATATATATAACCATATACCCAAAAACGATCGGGGAGCACAATAGATCGGGAGTTCCGCCAGAAGCCTCCGTAGCCACCGAAAACCAATCTAGACCCGTTCCGGCACCCTACCGGAGGGGCAGATCCCTCTGAAGTGGCCATCTTCATCATCCCGGTGCTCTCCATGACGAGGAGGGAGTAGTTCTCCCTCGGGGCTGAGGGTATGTACCAGTATCTATGTGTTTGATCTCTCTCTCTCTCTCTCGTGTTCTTGAGGTGATACGATCTTGATGTGTCGCGAGCTTTGCTATTATAGTTGGATCTTATGATGTTTCTCCCCCTCTACTCTCTTGTAATGGATTGAGTTTCCCCTTTGAAGTTATCTTATCGTATTGAGTCTTTAATGATTTGAGAACACTTGATGTATGTCTTGCCGTGCGTATCTGTGGTGACAATGGGATATCACGTGATTCACTTGATGTATGTTTTGGTGATCAACTTGCTGGTTCCGCCCATGAACCTATGCATAGGGGTTGGCACAAGTTTTCGTCGTGATTGTCCGGTCGAAACTTTGGGGCACTGTTTGAGGTTCTATGTGTTGGTTGAATAGATGAATGTGAGATTGTGTGATGCATATCGTATAATCATACCCACGGATACTTGAGGTGACATTCGAGTATCTAGGTGACATTAGGGTTTTGGTTGATTTGTGTCTTAAGGTGTTATTCTAGCACGAACTCGACACTACTAGGAAAAGGCTTATACATAGAAGTTTATGAGTAGCGTGTATTATGGACCCCACTCTACTGATAGTTACCAGTAGCGTCTGTTACAAAGCGCGCTACTTGTACAACATAGTAGCAGCGTTGGTTTTTGGAAGCCACGCTACTGGTAATTTTGCCACAACACATCACCCGGCCAAAAAAATTAGCAGCGTTTGTTGTCTAACAAGCGCTACTGTTAAGAAAGTAGCTTTAGTGCCCGTGCACCTAGACGTGCTACTGCTATTTCTTCTATGGTAAACTTATACCAGTAGCATTGTTTTTGTACAAGCGCTATAGCTAGTTTTACGTACCAGCAGATATTTTGGCTGGCACTCATAGCAGTAGCGTGCTTTGGCACCCCGTGCTACTACTATGGTCGCCACCCACCTACCACCTTTCCCCTCCTTCCTCCCCTTTATTCTTCCTCTCCCCCTTCCTTTCTCCCCCTTTTCCTTGCACCTTGCTTGTTCCATTCAATGCTCCCCCTCCACCACCCCTCCATTAGAGCCCTCCCTCCCTCTCTTCTTTGCCCTCCACCACCCCCTCTTCTTTGCCCTCCACCACCCCCTCCATTAGAGCCTCTTCTTTGCCCTCCACCACCCCCTCTCCTTTGTGCCCTCCACCACCACCCCCTCCATAATGCCCTCCCTCCTCCTCTTCTTTTCCCTCCACCCCCTTCCATTAATGCCTTCCCTCTCCTCTCCCACTATCTCCCTAGCTAGCTCTCTCTCTCCCTAGCTAGCTAGCTAGCTAGTTAGAGCTATATATCTAGAACTACTAGGTAATTAAGAAGAAAGGTGCTTGATATCCCTCTCAACACATAGGTGAGCAAAAAAATGTGTTTGTGTGGATAGGATCGCAACTATGTATATATGGGCGATATGAGAATATATATACCGATTTGTGTGTGGCATAATTTGAGTTTCCTACATTGTGTATTTGATGAAATAATGTGGGTGGCATGAGTTGCCTATGTTTTGCCGAAATGTCGATTCAATTCCGTTTCAGCAAATTTCGGGCAAACTCAATGTCCTATGTTTAGGGAAGGTCATGCTGAATTTTTGTATGAATTTGATCCATGCATGCATATATACGTGGTTATAATATTTGCTCCGCGCACAGGTGATCATGAAGGTCAATGGAAGGATGGTGGAAAGATACTGGCAATCCGCTGTGGACGACATGTATGAAAAAAGACTGAAGGATGTTTTATGTCCATGTCGAAAATGCAAAGGAATTGTCAGGCTCGACCGCTTTGAGGGTGGCACATTCAAGGCACACCTGCTCATGCATGGTATCATGCATGGCCATACTCGGTGGATAAGTGAACATGATGATGATGAGGAGGAGGAGGATGTCGTCAGGGCAGGAAATAACGAAATGGGGCCACCAGATGAACAGATGACCGATTATGTGCCCGAATAGGAAGACGGCCTCGGAAATGTCGATGGTGAAGAGGCAGTTCAAGGCAGAGAAGACGCGGACACGCCACCGTCTTCCTCGCTACTAAGTTCAGCCATGTGGGACCCGCATGTTCGAGACCTGCTTCGCTAGAAGACGACTAGCGACAGAGCTGCTTCTAGAGAGGAGGCCAAACTGGCACAACTGGAGGTAGACTCGATGATTCCTTTGTATGATGGTTGCAATAATCCCGAGGTGACCTGCTTGAGTTTCACACTAGAACTTCTAAAGATGAAGGCAAAAAACAAATGGACATATACAAGCCTGGATGAGCTTCTGAAGTACATAAAGAAGGTTCTTTCTGCGGGAAGCCTGTGTCCTACTAGTGTCGAGGAGGCAAAGAAAATCGTGTGCCCTCTTGATCTGCCACATATTAGATATCACGCATGCATCAATGATTGCATCATATATCGGAACGAGCATGCTGAAAAAACCATTTGTCCAAAGTGCAATGCTTCACAATATAAAAAGGCCGGAAAGAAAGCTCCACAGAAAGTTGTATGGTACTTTCCGATCACTCCGCGTCTACAGCGGTATTTTGTAGATCCTAAGGAAGCAAAGCTTATGCGCTGGCACACGGAGAGGGTGAAGCCAGATGACGGAGATGAGCCGAAGCTAAGACACCTCATAGATGCTAGCCAGTGGAGAGCATCAAATGCTGAATTTGCTTTTTTCGCAAATGATCCAAGGAACATCGTGCTTGGCGCTAGTAGTGATGGCATGAATCCATTTGGCAACCAGAACACCAATCATAGCACATGGCCCGTGTTCGTATGGATGTACAACCTCCCCCCTGGTTGTGCATGAAGGAAAAATACATACACATGGCTATGCTTATTCAAGGGCCGAGACAACCGGGAAATGATATAAATCTATATCTCGGGTTACTGAAAGAGGATTTACAGACCTTATGGACAACACCGGCCAAGATGTGGGATGCATGCAAAGGAGAGTATTTCTACATGAGAGCCGCACTGATCACGACGGCGCAAGACTATCTCAGTTACGGCTATCTCTCCGGCCAGGTGTGCCACGGATATTGCGGATGCACGAGGTGCATGGATGATACCAATTCTCTGCAGCTATCGAAAGATGACGATTCTTCAAAAATCGTGTACATGGGGCATCGAAGATGGCTCGAGAAGGATGATCCATGGAGAAAGCGTGCAAATCTATTCAGTGGTAAGGCTGAGCATCGAGGTCCTCCACGTAAGCATAGCGATGCATAAATATATGAGTTATTGAAGAACTAGAAAGAGTGCCCCTCACCGGGAAAGACGAAGAAAAAGGCGCCGGAGCCCCTGCTGAAGGTATGGAAGACAAGATCTGTTTTCTGGGACTTGGTATACTGGCCCATACTTGACACACCTCATAGCCTTGATCAAATGCATATCACAAAAAATATCCTTGAGAGTTTGCTTGGAACATTGATGAACATGCCGGAGAGGACCAAGGATGGGCCGAAGGCAAGAAAAGACTTGGAATTTTTGAAAATCATTAAAGATCTCCAAATGCCTGGTAAAAGGTCGTCATAGGAGACCGAGATGGAGATGGAAGATAGGGGCAAAAAAGTAAACAAGAAGGAAGAACAATATTGCCCCCCTCTTGTTTCACCTTAGATCCGAAGGAGGTCGATCAATTGTTCAAGTGCCTTGCCGGAATCAAAGTTAGTTCCGGATAATGTGGGAAGATAGGCAGATATCTGGACACTAAGAAAAAAAGGTTCAGTGGGATGAAGTCTCACGATTGTCATGTGATGATGACGCAGTTACTCCCGGTTGCACTTAGAGGGATTATGGACACACATGTGCTTGAGACGCTTACTGACCTATGCCACTTTTTTGATGCTATCTCTCGAAAGTCGATCAATGTGAAGCAAATCCATAGGCTACAGGAAGAGATCGTTGTCATACTGAATGAGCTAGAGATGTACTTCCCGCCCGCGTTCTTTCATGTCATGGTGCATCTATTTGTCCACATCGTGGACGACATAATCGACCTAGGGCCGACATTCCTACATAGCATGATGCCGTTCGAGAGGATGAATGGGGTCATCAAAGGATTCGTTCGTAACATGTCCCGTCCAGATGGAAGCATAGCCCAGGGATATCTGACCAAAGAGTGCATCTCTTTCTGTGAGAGTTATCTGACCAAAGACCGTGTTGTTGGTTTGCCTGTCAACAAGCACTGTAGAAGGCTCGAAGGCGAAGGTCACACCAACGGTCATAGGGATTTGAATGTGTTACGCTCGGGCCGACAAAACAACATTGACATGGCAAACTTAGTAGTGCTACAACACCTAGATGTGCTAGAAGATTTCGTGACACTGCACAAAGAGACCATCGCAAAGAAATATAATGACCGTGGGGTGCACAGGACGGACGCTGAAGTTATTAGAGAGCACAACTCCACTTTTGTGTGTTGGTTCAAAGAGCAAGTTCTGGCTAATCCCCCGAAAGAGGGTTGTCCGAACGGAACACTCATATACGCCTTAGCCCATGGCCCCTCGACCAACCTCGCGACTTATCAAGCATATGATATCAACGGACACACGTTCTACACGGAGGAGAAAGATATAAACAGTGATGACCAAAACTCAGGGGTGACGATGGAAGCCATGAACGGGAATGTAATTGAAAGATATTACGGAAGGGTTGAAGAGATATGGGAGCTTAACTACTCTGGATTGCATAGCGCAACGATGTTTCGTGTCAGATAGGCTAAAAATCTACACAGATAAAACCGACATTTCACTGCCATGTGTATACCCGACTCCGATGATAGAGGTACCGTCAATGCCATCGCCAAAAATGAGCCATGGGTACACGCTAAACACGTGACACAATGTTTCTTCATAACTGATCCGATCAATCCCAGCCGTGTTGTCGTGAGGAGAAGGAAAAGGAGCATCGTCGGAATGGATGGAGTCACCAACGAGGAAGACTATGACCAGTACGGTGATCCGATGAGGGAAGATGATGCTGATGACGACGAAACATATGTCAAAAGAAGAATGGAGACTACATTACCTACAAAAGATCGTAATCCCTGGAGAAGGAAAAGTCACGACCATGGGCTCAATTATTCGACAATGAGCAAAAGAGGGAAGAAGATCAGTCTAAAGCGTCATCATCACCCAAGCTGACAAACTAATCCCCAAAGTTTGTGTGTGTCTTTTTTGTATACCAGTGTTAGCGGTCAAATCATGTAATATATATTATACTAATTATTATCCGGAGGGTAACAGTGGTATTGCTCTAACGACAGACCAAATTAAAGGAAGGAAAGTGCAAAAGAAAGATAAGAAAAAGAAAAGTGCAAATGAAAGAAAAAGAAAAAGAAAGGAAGTTTTACAAAATGAAATGAAACGAAAAAGAAAAAGGAACTAATAAGTTGTGGAAAATGGAATGCAAGGAAAATAAAAAAATAAAAATAAAAATAAAAAAGAAAAAGAAAAAATTAGTAGTAGCGTGTTTTATCCTGGGAAGCGCTATAGCTAAGAAAAAGAAAAAAATTAAAAAAACTAGCAGTAGCGCGTTTCTTCTGGACAAGCGTTATAGCTAACTTAGCTATAGCGCGTTTTGCCAACAAGCCCTATAGCTAATTTAGTTATAGCGCGTTTTGCCAACAAGCGCTATAGCTAATTTAGCTATAGCACCGGTCCGCTAGCCCCCCTCTTTCTATCTCTCTCACTCGCGCCGCCGCTCGTCGATCCCCTCTGACGCCAACCGCGGACGCCAGCCCCGCCCCGCCCCGCCCCGGCCGCCACTGACGCCAGCCCCGCCTCGACCCCATCCCGCTCCAGTATCCCCCCGGCCCCTCTACCTTCCTCTCTGACCCCTCAGCCATGGCTCTCTCTCTGAGCCCCTCCCACTCTCTGCAGATCAGCGTCGCCGGCGACCCCGACCCCGACGCCAACCCCGCCCCGCCTCGACCCCATCCCGCTCCGATATGCCTCCTGCCCCTCTTCCTTCCTCTCCGACCCCTCAGCCCTAGCTCTCTCTCTGACCCCTCCCGCTATCTGCAGATCAACGACCCCGGCGACCCTGACGCCAGCCCCGCCCCGCCCCGCCTCGACCCCATCCCGCTTCGGTATGCCCCCAGCCCCTCTTCGTTCCTCTCCGACCCCTCAGCCCTAGCTCTCTCTCTGACCCCCTCCCGCTCTCTGCAGATCAACGACCCCGGCGACCCCGATGCCAGCCCCGCCCCGCCCCGCCTCGACCCCATCCCGCTCCGGTATGCCCCCCGCATAGTTAGTGTTAGTGTTAGTTAGTTAGTTAGTTGCTGTTAGTGTTAGTTAGCTTAATTTGTTGTTAGTGCTAGTTAGTTAATTGCTGTTAGTGTTAGTTAGTGTTAGCCAAGTGATAGTTAGTTAGTCTTAGTTAGCTTAATTTGATGTTAGTGTTTGTTTTTAAATGAAAATGAAAATTAAAGTTTTTGAAAATTAGCTTATGTAGTTGCTGTCCATTTTGAAAATGAGGATTTTTAACTTACAGTTTGGTCACTCTCTCTCTCTCTCTACAGATCGAAGCTAGGCGCAGATCGACGAGGAGGAGAAGGACCCGGCCCCCTCTACCCCGGTGACCCCGACCCCGAGGTGCGCCACCCCATGTTCCCTCCCTCTTCATATGTCAGCGCATAATGATGCAAGGGGGAGTGTTCATAATGTGGCTCTTAAAGTGTTCATAATGATGCATGATTGTGTATATGATGGGCAGCAATGTTCATGATTGTGTATATGTCAGCAGCAACAAAGTGACCTATGTTTTGCCGGAAATGTTGATTCATTTCCATTCCGGCAAATTTCAGGTGCTCTATATGTGCACTTTATAGCAAAGGTCATGCCGAAATTTTTCACGAATTTCGGCATGACTTGTGCTAGAAAGTTGGACATATCGAGTGCTCGAGATTTGTCGCTCCGGGAATGAAACGACATTTCTGGTAAAACAAAGGTCATTTTTTGTCATTATTCACTTTATTATATAAAGCTCGATAATTAAACCACTACGACATTGAACCCTAGGAAACATGACCGACACCGATGAGGCCGGAGGTTCTCAGTCCCAATTAGGTTAAGCAAACGCCTACCTCGACTTTCTGGCGGATCAGGAGAGACAGGAAGCTGGGTGTCCGGACCGCCTTGTCATGACGGATGACGACGGTGGTGGCACCGGCGCCGACACTGATGCCACCAACGACACCGGCACTGAGACTGGCGCGGATGATGTTCCTAACTGCAGCATGGAAGGTGGGACCTCCCAAGCCAGTGAGGGACAGAAGGAAAAGAGGACACGATGCCAAAATGAGCTCGGCACCGGAAGAATGGTGGTCACAGCGGTGCACCCTGGCGAGTTCGAGCCAATAGAGCCGCGAGAAGTGGCAGCGTGTTACCGCAACCAACTAGGATGCATCCTACGGGATACCGCTAACATCAACACTACAAAAATATGGAAGGATGAACATTTGAAGAAGCTGCTTCTAACTAGGTTGCACGCAAGATTCCAGTTCCCCGGTCGGAATGACGATGTCGACCCATGGGCTGATGAGGGCATGAAAAAAATCAACAACAAAGCCCTAGGGAAGTTCAGCAACGCATTGAGCGCTTGGAAAACTAGGGTGAAAAGGGCGATTCAAGTAGACCATGAAACCTACACCGAGATTGTTACAGACAATCCGAAAATTACGATAGAGGACTTTGAAAGGTTCAAGGAGACTTGCAATGAAGAAGCTGCCAAGGCCAGGTCGGAGAGAGGCAAGCAGCTGCAGGAAAAGAACATGGGGAACCACCGCCTTGGAAGTCGTGGTTACACAGGAAAGTGGCCCGTGTGGGCTAAGGAGGACACAGAACGTGAACGTCAGGGGATCCCAGACCCATTGGCTGAGTTCACTGACCAGCAGGAGTACGACTTCATCAGGGCCCGATTCTCATGGGACCCCAAGAAAAAGATTTTTTTTCACCGACGGGCTGACTAGGAAATTCATGAGATTACTGGTAATTATCCTTTTTACCACATTACATATTAGGTTCTGATCAACGAAGTCTACTACATTCTTGTCGCATTCGTAAATGATTCACGGTCCATTTTGCAGAGAGAGCAACACAAGCTTGCGGCCGAGAGCGACTCGTCGACTCAGTCGACTCATTCGTTGGCGAAGTACAAGTGGGACACTCCTTTCAACCGGGCCATGAACATAATGATGGGACACCCGCCCGGCCAGCGGCCGCAATATGGACGTGTGCATGGCGCCGGGGATGGGGCCACTTGGAAGTACTATTATAACAAGGACCCCGAGGCCAAAAGACAGAGAAAGAAGTTCAGTGAAGTGACTATCGATGAGAAGGTGGCGTGGGCGATGGAGAAAGCAAAAGCTGAGACCAAAGCTGAGATAATCGCTGCCTGTAGAGATGGTATGGTGGCTGCCTTTAAAAGCTTGATTCTAACAGTGGTCACATGGGTGCAACAAAATCCAAACGTGCCACCAAGTGATTTTCCCATGCCCAACTTCACCGGGAGCAACTCAATGAACACTGGACCCATACCCATACCTAGTATGGAAACCGCACCCGCACCTCCTCCAGCACCTGCTCCTGCACCCAGCTCTCACATCAGCCCTAGCTCCATCTCTGGCTTGAATGTCGGGTCGTCGACATTGGCTGAGCTCGACGCCCTCATGGTAAATACGTGTCGTCGCACCTTCATCAACTCAACTAATTAATTAATCTTCAGTTGCTGTTCTTTTTGGATCTCTGACGCCGCGCGTATATGTCTTTGTAGGCCGACTCCACTCCGTGCACCCTCCTTTACAACATGAAGGGCGGGATGGTGGATGTGGGGAAGGGTACTATAGTGAAGCCCAAAGATCGATTGTTTTACCACCGAAAGATGCCTGATAACGCCTTAAGGGTCTCCGTGGCGAGTGTGAAAGCGGGCTACGAGGGTCTCCCTCGTCCGATACAAACCGATGGAGAGGATGACGAGACCCCCATGCAGCTTGGGCAATGCAATAATTGGCCGATCCTGTGGCCAAAAAATCTTCTTCGTGTCGAGGTGGCCGGGAGCACACCAACGGGACCTCAGGAAGGTATGACCACAACACCACCTACACAAGTACAACCATCGTCTGTGCTGCTTGATGAGATCGAGAGACATGAGGAAGGAGGGCCAATCGTTCCGCCGGCAGATGATGCCATCTGCCCCATGGAAGAGGATAGGGATAATGACATGGAGGAGGCCGACGACGACCCTAACCAGTATTTCAATATTGCCTTTGACAACGAAGTAACAATGAGTCAACAAAATGAATATGAGATGCATGTACCAGAGCCAGAACGTCCTCGGGAGTGCAAGAAGTCTTTGTTCATGCAATCCTCGCAGGACACGCCTCTAGATGCCGCCTCCACCCAAGCTCAACTGATTAGCCAGAGTCATCCAAAGCTGAGCCCGACAACACTAGGGGTGGTGCTCAAGGAAGGTCTAACATACCCACGAGCACCTGAGCCCAAGAAGAAGCAGAGGAAGAGACCGGCGGCGAGAAAATCCAATAAAGCTGGCAATGTTGGTTCTAGCAGCCAGCCGCCTTCGACCAAGGTTGACCGTGTAACGATGAAACATGCGCCATTAATCCATGTCGCGGGACAGCCAATGGTACTGGCAAATGCACTAGCTGCCATAGAAGGAGATCTCAGGAGACTCCATGACCATGTGCTTTCGACAGAGAGAAGCCTCCTCGCCTCGGATGATCCAGGATACCCACTTTATACGGTTCATGTGCCGAGCAGTTGCAAGATGTATGTCCACACATTCCCCGCGGACCTCTTCTTCCTGAGGTTTGATTACATCTTTAAGATGTTTCAAATGAGGACACTCGATTTTACCTTCGTCCGCCTGTATGCGCTGCACATGAACTACATCGTCAGGAGAGAGCAAGTAACCGGTCTTGCGGTCGCGGACCCATACTACATGCATGAGGGCTTCTTTTCAATCAACGACGCCAACCATCAATATGCGAGTCAGTACATCAAAGAATTCTTGCTCAGCAATAAGGACAAAGAAACGATTCTCCTACCTTATCATCCCTGGTAAGTCATCTGCGGATAGCACTATAACACATACATCCTTTCGTGCATTTCAATAGTTACTTTGCACGCATGGAGGCTAAACTTGATCATGTATTTTGCGCAGCGGGGGGTGTCGTGCCGTTCTCATTGTTCTTTACCCGCGTTACTCCCGCGCTCTATATTTGGACCCATCAAAGAACATACAAAAGAAAGATTACACACACATAATGTATGTTCTGGACAGAGCTATGCTGGGCTTCAACATGCAGGGTGGCTACATCCAATGCAAAAAAACAAATAAGGTCGGGCTTTGTTTCAGCCACAAGACTGACTTCTGTTGCATCCAGCAACCGGCAAGAAGTGAGAATGATGGATTCTATGTCATCCATCTAATGATGGAGTACAGAAGGGATGTGCAATCACTTTGCATGAAATCTTCATCCGATACCCATATCCAGAGATGGGCCGAAGCCTTTAGAGCCGTGCCGGATAATTGACTTCGAAATGATTTCTACCGGATCCAACAGGAAATTGCGTCCATCATCACCAAAGATGTCCTCGAAGAGAATGGGATGTTCTACGGCGGCCCAATATCACGAGCTGATATCCGAGCCCGCATTGCCCTACAGCGTCAGGACATGACGCCTTTCACTAAGCTTGGGTGCACCCTTCCGGATATGGACAGATGGGAAGAGTGCACTGCTTAAAAACAACGTTTCTGTTTATAAGTTACTTGTTACTTTCTGTACGACGAAACTTCGAATCTCTTAGTACGACGAAACTATTAGATGTATGGTGCCGTGCTCTAGTTAATTACTTTCAATACGATGAAATTTGTTAACTATGTTTACTATACATGTTGCTTCTATTTCATAACTATTTTGTTGAATTCGCTTCATGGTATATATGTGTGCATCTCTGATAAGTATATAGATCAACGATGGCGAGGAAGTGGTATGCCGTGTATGTAGGGCACGTTCCGGGTGTGTATGATGAGTGGCCAGAGTGTCAGGCCCAAGTCTCTGGCTTCTCCGACGGAAGCCAGAAAGGATTTGATAGCAGAGCGGAAGCCGAAGCTAGTTACTTGAGATTCATAGCACAACAGGGGATTCAGAACCAGCGCTGCTGCAAAAACTACTACATCATACCGCTTTTGATCATCGTGATCGCTCTTATCGTGTATGTCTTAGTTTAGGTAGATGATGAAACATGTGTCTACGGTGACAATGTAAGAGACATGTGATCATTGTCTTGTATCGCTATTTCGAGATGATGATGAGATCGACATCATTTGTGTTGAGACTATGTTGATATGATGAGACTATGTTTTACTACTTCGATTATGATGATGAGACATTCCTTTTTCATATAGTTCCAGTGTATGTTGTAACTGTATAAAACCTGAAAAAATATGAATACATCAACATAAAAAAAAGAAAATACTAGCAGTAGCGTGGGGCATTGGAGTAGTAGCAGCGCTGCTTACCAGTAGCATTTTTTAAGGGACACGCTACTAGTTTTAGCAGTAGCGATGGACAGAGGCGCGCTACTGCTAGATACAGATAGCAGTAGCGCTAGATACAGGTAGCAATAGCGCTAGATACAGATAGCAGTAGCGCTGGTTCAAACAAGCGCTACTGCTAGAAAATGGATGTAGCACCGTAGTAGTAGCGCGCCTGCCCGCGCTACTAATTGCCAAAAAACCAGCGCTACTAGTAAGGGTTTTCCTAGTAATGCTAGGGCTGTTTGTGACACTTATAGGAATAGCCCAACAGATTGATTGGAAAGAATAACTTTGAGGTGGTTTCGTACCCTACCATAATCTCTTTGTTTGTTCTCTGCTATTAGTGACTTTGGAGTGACTCTTTGTTGCATGTTGACGGATAGTTATGTGATCCAATTATGTTATTATTGTTGAGAGGACTTGCACTAGTGAAAGTATGAACCCTAGGCCTTGTTTCAACGCATTGCAATAGCGTTTGTGCTCACTTTTATCATTAGTTACCTTGCTATTTTCATATTTTCAGATTACAAAATCCTATATCTACTATCCATATACCACTTGTATCACCATCTCTTCACCGAACTAGTGCACCTATACAATTTACCATTGTATTGGGTGTGTTGGGGACACAAGAGACTCTTTGTTATTTGGTTGCAGGGTTGCTTGAGAGAGACCATCTTCATCCTACGCCTCCTACGGATTGATAAACCTTAGGTCATCCACTTGAGGGAAATTTGCTACTGTCCTACAAACCTCTGCACTTGGAGGCCCAACAACGTCTACAAGAAGAAGGTTGTGTAGTAGACATCAGAGGGTCAGTGCTCGAAAGAGATGATGTTCGTGTGAAATGTATTGAGATTGTAAAAACAATATTATCGTCATTTGAGATTATTCCTAGAAGTTGTGGCTCCTCCTGTGCGGCCGTTTTTGTATAATATGAAAGTTTTCCAGTCGTCGGCTTCAGCCCCCTCATGTAAAATATGGGGGTGTTCGGAAAAGCACTTGATTACTCTTGATCCAACATCTTGGTCCGTGAAGGAGGTGTCAAGGCGGTGAACTAGGCAATCAGACTATAGGGCTTTAGTACTTTTACTTAGCCATAGGAGTTTGGCGCCGGGTCTACGATATAGCCCCTGGTATGTACGCAGTCATCCGAGTACGGTGCGTTACATGAGTGACCAGAAGAACGGTCCTTCATGCAATATGGGAGGAATCACGAAAGATTCTAATAAGTCATCGAGTGGTTGACCAGCTCTCGCCGCACCATGACAATCAGTTTTCGGCTTTCTCTACTGAGGTGCTCATCCGGATAAACCGGGACACAATCGCAGTAGTTCTCCCTTTACTACCCTAGCCGATATAGCGGAACGTAAGGTAGTAAGCACAGGAGTCGGGCAACCCAACTGTTGACCAAAGACATGATTCGGAGCTGATGCATATAAGGCCAAACTCGCGACGCCGAAGTGTGCTATAAAGCTGTTCGGACTTGTCGGCAATTCATTTGTTCCCATATCGAGCCCCTGGCAACCCGTGCCGAAGTGCGAGTGTGAAATGACTATGTTTACTGGGATCTAATGGATATCTCAATTGCCATTTTTCAAATAATAATGTTGCAACCCTGGCTAGTTGACATGCCAGTGGTCCAAGGCTGAGGGAGAAGGCACTTTACATGCTCAAAAATAGAGAGTGCGGTTTACACAATTATTTGGACCTCCTATGGCACGTCTGCGCCGCCTTGCCTCAGATAAAGGATTCCTTTAACAGGAATAACCTTGGGGTAAGTGTATGAAGCCGAACTCCGAAAGAGTCTGTGAGGTGACCAATATTTTGCGTCACCTGCAATAAGATAAAAAGAAATAGTTAGAAATGAAAAGGAGGAAATGGGAGTGCTTGCCCGTATTGTGCCTTCGTCGATGGCAAGGGTATTTTGAGTGCATAATTATGCATGTGCGGTATAATCTTCGCGTGATTGTGAGGCGAATGACGGAGGCTGAACTGCTAATCTTGCTCCGAGACAGATTGGTTCCATTTAATGGATACTGGCGGCTTAATGGATGATGAATTGTGCAACTTGACGAGGCCATTTTGTGCATCGGCTATAATGGTTGTAGTACAATCCCCTCTACGGAAGGAG
The DNA here is from genome assembly GCF_003073215.2 of Triticum urartu. NCBI lineage: Eukaryota > Viridiplantae > Streptophyta > Magnoliopsida > Poales > Poaceae > Triticum > Triticum urartu. Next base: position 194,614,504 of record NC_053027.1, on the reverse strand, counting down.
TGATGGGTATGACTGATTTTTGGGGGAATCCACTCTATGGCGTATGTGTCCCGTAGGGCGCGTGTGTGCTCCCCTGAGGGGGTGTGCATCGCATATACCATATTTATGGTTTGCACTTCGGCCGGTGAGTCTCTTCGTCATCGCTATCACTGGGCGGCCCCTTCCCCTTATGTTTGGCTTTTAATTTGCTGTCTTGTTTGAAGACCCAGCATGTTCTGTTGGTATGGGTAGCTGGTTTATCGGGGGTGCCATGAATCTGGCATGGCCGATCCAATATCTTATCGATGTTGGATGGTCTGTCTCTATTTGCCTTGGATGGCTTTTTCCGTTGACCGGGCTTGGAGCCGCAGAATCCGGCGTTAACTCATGTGTCTTCTGGTATTTCATCATTATTATGACACTTGTATTTATTGCATCGTGGCTTTAGGTTACCGTCTCGGACTTCGAAAGTGCCTGGGTTGCTAGCGCCATTGCTCCTATGAGCGATCCAGCTGTCTTCTCCCGTGCAAAAGCGGGTCATAAGAGCGGTAAGGGCTGTCATGGATTTTGGTTTTTCCTGACCGAGGTGGAGAGCGAGCCATTTGTCCCGAACGCTGTGTTTGAAGGCTGCAAGGGCTTCACGTTCGGACAATCGACAATTTGGTTCTTTTTAATTAAGAACCTAGTCCAGAGCTTTCTGGCTGACTCTCTGAGCTGATGTATGATGTGACTTAAGTCATCGGCGTCTGGTGGCCGGACATATGTTCCTTGGAAGTTATCGCGAAAGTCGTCTTCCAGGTCTCCCCAACTGCCAACGGAGTTCTTTGGAAGGCTGTTTAACCAGTGCCGAGCTGGTCCTTTTAGTTTTAGTGGTAGGTATTTAATGGCGTGAAGGTCATCGCCGCGGGCCATGTGGATATGGAGAAGATAATCCTCAATCCGTACCACGAAATCTATTGTTCCATCGTATGATTTGATATTCATGGGTTTAAACCCTTCTGGGAATTTGTGGTCCATTACTTCATTAGTGAAGCAAAGTGGGTGAGCGGCGCCTCTATATTAGGCCACGTCGCGACGTAGCTCGGATGGAGTCTGTTTGCGGTTCTCGCCCCGGGCGTGAGAATTACTATTGCGTCCGGCAAGATAGCCGTTATCGCATGTCGGGGCACGTTCCCGTGATCCATAGATTGACCTGTTCTGACATGCTCTACTGTCCAAGTCCTGCCATAGGTCGTATGTGTGTCCCCGAGCTGTCTTATCTCTGCCTTTACGGTGAGGTAGGGCAGGCTGGTGTTCCACTTGAGTTGCTGCTTTATCCTGACCATGTGCTGGTCGGTCAGCCGCATTGCGCGATGGTGGTATGGGCTCCAACGCCTCGTCCTCGAACTGAGGTAGCAATTTGTGCTTCGGGTAGCTTCTGGCTGGGCGCTTGAGGCCGTATTCCTTGGTTGCTAGGACATAAGTCCATCTATCATTGAGCAGATCTTGACCAGCTTGAAGATGCTGCTGTTTCTTTTTCAGGCTCCTTGCGGTGCCTATTAGCTGGCACTTGAAGCGCTCCTGCTCGACAGGTTCCTCAGGCAAGATAAAATCCTCGGTGCCGAGGCTCGCCTCGTCCTCGGGGAGTGGAAGATAATTACTGTCCTCCGAGTCTTCGTGTGTGGCCTGTTCACTAGGGCTAATTTGCCCGCCTTCCCATTCATCTTGTTCGGAAGTCGCCTCAATGGGGTTTTCGTTGTCTTCAGCATCGTCCGGAGTGTTATCTTCTCCTGTGCCGGTGTTGCTGTCTTTGCTGCGGCGTGACTTAGAGCGGCGCCGCTGACACCGGTGCTTTGGTTGTATCTTGGGAGGTTTATCCTCAACTGGATTTTCCTTGTCATCGCCACTATTCTCTTTTGGTGCATCCACCACGTATACGTCATATGAGGAAGTGGCCGTCTATGGTCCGGTAGACGGTGGGTTTTGGGCCTCCTCTTCACCGGCATCGTCGTCCATACCGTTGATGTCATCGGAGCCGTAATCGAGCATGTCAGTTAAATCTTCGACAGCGGATATTAAGTGGGCGGGGGGTGGGGAGAAAAATTCGTCATCAGCCTCTAGTTCGAACCGGATATAATTCAGTCATGAGTCCCCCTCTAAGGAGATTGTTTTTAATGAGTTTAGCACATCGCCTAAAGGCGAGTGCCAGAAGATGTCCGTGGAGCTGAATTCGACGATCGATGCCCGATCAAGCTCGTCGTGCGCGGACACACATGCTTTGGAACCTGTGGCCGGCAACGTGTTCGACGTTCTGGCAACACAGACCTCACTTAAGGTTGGGTCTGTGTGCGGCTCCAACTCTGCTGAGTCTGCGGCCTCTGTGGTAGGGTTGAGCCCCCCGTCCTCGGATGGCGTGACCTTCTCTATATCTAAGGCTGGAGCAGGTTGCAGGTTCTATCTCCTGGATGTAGTTCGATGACAGGTTTAAGACATGTTCATCGTGGTGACAGGGAGCGGCTACTGCCGCGGTCTCGAATCCGTCAAAGATCAAGTCTCCGTTGATGTCGGCGACGTAGTTCAAGCTTCCAAATCTGACCTGATGGCCAGGGGCGTAGCTATGGATCTGCTCTAGATGGCCAAGCGAGTTGGCCCACAGTGCGAAGCCGCCGAACACTAAGATCTGTCTTGCGAGGAAGGTTTCTCCCTGGACAATGTTGCTGTTCATCATTGACAGGGCCATCAAACCTCTTGGCAGTGACACAGTGGAACTCTCAATGAAATCACCAATGTCGGTGTCAAAACTGGTGGATCTTGGGTAGGGGGTCCCGAACTGTGCGTCTGAGGTTGATGGTAACAGGAGACAGAGAACACAATGTTTACCCAGGTTCGGGCCCTCTCGATGGAGGGAAAACCCTACGTCCTGCTAGATTAATATTGATGAGTATGGGGGGTTACAAGAGTTGATCTACCATGAGATCATAATGGCTAAAACCCTAGAAGTCTAGTGTCGGTGTCAAAACCGGCGGATCTTGGGTAGGGGGTCCCGAACTGTGCGTCTAAGGCGGATGGTAACAGGAGGCAGGGGACACGATGTTTACCCAGGTTCGGCCCCTCTTGATGGAGGTAATACCCTACGTCCTGCTTGATTGTTCTTGATGATATGAGTATTACAAGAGTTGATCTACCACGAGATCAGAGAGGCTAAACCCTAGAAGCTAGCCTATGGTATGATTTTATGTTGTCCTACGGACTAAAACCCTCCGGTTTATATAGACACCGGAGGGGGCTAGGGTTACACCAGGTCGGTTACAAAGGTGGAGATATACATATCCGTATTGCCTAGCTTGCCTGCCACGCCAAGTGGAGTCCCATCCGGACACCGGACGAAGTCTGCAATCTTGCATCTTTATAGTCCAACAGTCCGGCCAAAGGATATAGTCCGGCTTTCTGGAGACCCCCTAATCCAGGACTCCCTCAGTAGCCCCTGAACCAGGCTTCAATGATGATGAGTCCGGCGCATAGTGTTGTCTTCGGCATTGCAAGGTGGGTTCCTCCTCCGAATACACCACGTAAGAGTTTGAACACAAGGATACTGTCCGACCCTGCAAAACAAGTTCCACATACCACCGTAGAGAGAATAATATTTCCACAAATCTAATCTACTGACACGTTTTGACAGCATGACATCACGCCACGGCCCGGTCTTTATTTGAGCCATTTTTCTTTAACCAGCCCGCACATAACGCGAGGCGGTTTCCTTGACACGTCTTGTCAAAGCAGAGATCGTGTTCCCCTTATCACAGGATTCTCATTAATACAAACATGGGTAACCCAACCGTGCCTATTGGTATGACTCCTAGATCTTAGGTAAGTCCCAAACGGCCATGAGGAGGACGCCTGATATTCACCCTCTTTATAAAGGGGACAAGGTTTTTTCTTTTTTCCCTCCCACGCTCAATCGAATCCTTCCTCCGCCTCGAGTTCTAACACCCAAAGCTTAGGCCAGGTGCTTCGGACCTTCAATCATGTCCGGATCCAACCTTAAAGTTCAGTGGATGCCTTCCTCCGTCACAGAGGAGGCATCAAGAAGTTGAGGGAGGCCAGATATCTGACCGCCGAAATTTCGCATAGGCTGCCCGCCCGAGGGTAGGTCGTCCCTACTCCTGAACCCAACGAGAGCGTTGTGTTCATCTCCCACTTCCTCCGAGAACTAGGCCTCACTCTGGATTCTTTTGTTAGGGGTCTTATGTTCTATTACGGGCTGGATTTTCACGATCTAGCCCCAGATTCCCTTCTTCACATCTCGTCATTTGTTGTCGTATGTGAGGCCTTCCTCCGCATTACCCCTCACTTCGGCATGTGGCTCAAGACCTTTGATGTGAAGCGGACGATGGTCGAGGGGCAGTACGCAACGTGCGGAGGTGCTTTAATAAGAAAAATTGCTAACGCTCCATGGCCAAAGGGTTCCTTTCCAGAGGTGTCCGGATTGTGGCAGCGGGAGTGGTTTTACGTCATAGCTCCCCGAAGTGCCAAATGGGTAGCTGCCCCCACCTTTCGCTCGGTCGCCCCCACCACAACTGATGTCATGGATCAGCAGGGGGCTAAGCTAGGGTCCAGCCAAGGACGTGCCAATACTGCAGAGCCGTATCCGAGATCTCTTCGAGGGAGATTTCAGTCTGGCTATGGTAATGCAAGTTATGCTGGTTCGTCGAGTCCATCCTTGCAAACGCCGTCCCCTCCGCATGTGGGAATTCAACCCGGAAGGACCGTGCACTATTCAGCATTTCCTCGGCATGAAGCATAAGGAGATGTACAAATTGCTCTTTGGACCCCAAATAGAGTGTCCGGACACCACCGCGGACGTGGGCCTGAACTGCAACCGCCCCGCTGCCCAAGTAAGTAATCCTATGGCCGAACACACTGTCCTTTTATTTATCATGACATCATTATGAAGAACCGCTCTTTGACCAGGACTGGATAACAAAGGCGAAGATGATCCGGTGTTCGGCCCCCCTTCCTGAGGGCTTGGACAATCCGATGCTGGAAAAGATGCTCGAGCCAGCACCTTGTCTAGTGCCCTCAAAGGAAGATGAAGGGGGGAATAAAGAGGGCGAAAGCGGGCCTCCTTCGCTACCTATTCCAACCGAGGGAATGAGCGCCTCAGTGAGGGAGGATAACCAAGGGGAAGAATCTGACATTCTCTCTCCCCGGGGAAGGAAGAGGACTACCTCTGAAGATCCAGAAACTAAGGTTTCCAAACGGGAGAAGAAATCTCAGCGAGAGGGTCCTGTCTCAGAGGGTATTCTTGCCGCACAATGTCCACGCGGGGATCAGCCCTCTACCGAGTTGTAAGTAATCAAAAAGTACTTAATAGTGAAGATATCCTTCCTTACTTCTGAAGATAATAACCGATGCTTATAAATTGTAGTCCGGATCGCAGCCCCTCTCGACAAAGTTCATCTTCGGGGGATCTTCTTCCGGAGATGATGGAGAGCGAAACGCCTCCCCCAGACTGCCCAGCTCAAGAAGCGGGTGACCTTGAAGTGCCGTCGCGAAGGATATCTCCGGATCCACTAGGGCCAGAGGATAACTCTTTGGCTGCCCAGAATCCCCAGTATTTGGCTCCTAAGGAGAGCGATAGCAAGGGTCCGTACAGTGTGCGGTCGGGCACGCTGAAGGATCTTCTGGGGCAATCTGCCGCCTCGGAAGCGCATCGTACGCTAACGGGTACTGTAATTAAAAGGATTTCATCCGCTGAAAGAGGTTTGCATGAAGCTTTTATGAGTCTGCTAAAAGGCTTCGAGATACGTGAAATAATGTATGCTTTTAACAGTACCGCATACGTTAGGTATCCCCATGCAGATATTAGCCCCTGAGGCTCTGGTTGTCGTCGAGAACGACGGCAAATAAAGGATCATAGTCCCAGGTAATAACCAGGCTGCCTTTATGTGCAGGTGGTTGAAGCTCCGGTGGCTAGCAGGACTGATGGGTTTGTCAAACTAAAGCGGCAACTGGATGCGGCACATGCCGACATCGTGCTTGTCAACAAGCGGCTTGACGAGGCACATGGTGAGTGATTTTTATGGTGATGGTCACATAATAATAATATGTTGTGACTGCAGATGGAGCTGCCACCATGGAGACCCTTCGGGCGAAGCTTGCCCGAGCCAACGAGCAAGCAAGAAGTAGCAATGCGGCCGCTTTAGAGGCGGCCGAAGAGTTAAGGGCCGAACAGGCCGCGCATGGTGAGAGCAAGGAAAAAATAGCCAAGATGGCTGTAGAGTTAAAAGATGATGCTGACCATTACCAGCTTCTTGAAGAAGAAAACCGGGCGAAGGCGACGAACCTGGAGAAGGCCTGGGTGGCTGCCAAGGAACCCCGCTCCAAAATTAGAGCGACGAAGGAGGAGCTGAATCAAGCTGCAGATATCGTGTCCGGGAAGCCCTTCTTGTTGCAGATTAAGTTCGGAGATCCGAAGTATGCTCCTCTGGACCGGCTATGGAGTTCTGCGGACGCGTGCATGGATTTGGCTGCAAGTGCTGCTGATGCAGCCGAGTACTTCAAGGATCAGAAAGGTCCCGAAGTGGAAAAGCTGTTCTGGTCAAAGTTTCATGCTCCAGTCCATCCACTGCTGCTTAATGAGCGATTGGCCGAGTGGGATGAGCTCCATAGGTTGTCCGGACTTGCCATGAGGTCCGTTGTGGATCACCTGTGGCCGGGAGGGCCAAGGCCGAATAGCTACTTTAGCTTAGTGCAACAATTCCTTGATGCTATGCCACGCATCGATGCTGTAAAGAGATCGGCGTGCATAGAAGGTGCGCGGATGGCCCTTTCCCATGTCAAGACATACTGGGCGGAGATGGAGGCCACCACTGTTGTAGCACAGGGTTCGACCATAGGCCGAGTGGCTGCCAAGCACTACTTTGAAGAAGTCCTTGAAGGCGCTCGTTCGATAGAGGCTTAGTGCTCGAAGCATATTATTTTCTAGTGACATGTAGTCCCATTGCACAAACAATGTTTTACTGGATTAATCAAGGATGTATTTATACTTTTGCCCGAAAGTACTATGATGCCTCCTATGCGGCCCTTTATGTATATATGTATATAACCTGAAAGTTTGCAGTCGTCGGCTTCCGCCCCCACGCATATAATGCGGGGGTGTTCGTAAAAGATGCATATCCACACTTGATCCAACGTCTTGGTCCGTTAAGAAGGTGATAGCGTAGAGAACGAGGCAATCAGACTATATTGCTTTAACACTTTCACTTAGCCATAGGAGTTTGACAGTGGGGCCACTATATAGCCCCTGGTACTTCTGCGCTCGTCCGAATACGGGGCGCGTATGTACATGACCGGGAAACGGCCCTTCGTTAATGCGGAGGAATCCCGAAGATTCCGATCAGTCATCAAGTGGTTGACCAGTCTCTCGCTATATCATGACAGTCAGTTTTTGGCTTTCTCTACTTAGGTGCTCATCCAGATGAACCAGGGCACAATCGCAGTAGTTCTCCCAGTGCTAGCTTAGCCGATATAACGGAATGTAAGGTACCAAAACGTGGGAGACGGGAAAACCCAACATTTGACCAAAGACATGATTCAGAGCTGATGCATATAGGGCCAAAGTCGCGACGCCGAACACTCCCTAAGGTGTTTGGTCTTTATACATATACCGGGCAAAACAATGCCCTTTATAAGAAAACCCCATGTGTCCAGCTACGTGCAAAATCCTGGCGTGGCCACATGCCAATAACGCCGGCATCCTTCTCAGTTGTGTGGAGTATCTGGAGGATGTGAGCAACAAGAGACAGTAAAAAAGGTTTATGCAGGGTCCTAATCTAAAAAGAAACCTTTGGGCGGGTCCCTGCTGCACGTCTGCGCCCGTGTCTCCGTTGTGCCGTGTCCTGGACGGGTGTAGCACGATTGTCATCTGCAAAAGGAAAGAACTTAGGTGAAAGTTGCCGTGCCAAAAAGAAGAATGAATTATCAAAATTCCAGAGAAGCCTAGTTGAGCCGGGCTAGCCCTGATTACACGCGGGAAGCCCCTGGTATCATTTTACGAGGGTTCGAAAACCAATCTCATACATGTATGATGGAATGCCGGACTCGTCTAACCGTGTCCGTGGTCTTGATGACCTGCCATTTTTTCTGGTTGGTGAGGCCGTCTAGTGTTCGGCTGTTAGAGCCGCCGCGTCCTCTTCCATACGTAAAGAACGGTTGGTATTTCCGCTAACTGTAATGATGCCTCATGGACCGGGCATCTTGAGCTTGAGAAAAACATAATGCGGTATTGCGTTAAAACGAGCGAAAGCCGCCCTTCCAAGTATTGCTTGAAAATCAGTTCGGAATAGAGCGATGTGAAAAGTTAACATTTCACTTCGGAAGTTATCGGGAGAACCGAATACCACCTCTAGTAGTAGAGAGCCCGTGCAGTGGGCCTCTTGGCCTGGTACTACTCCCTTGAAGGTAGTATTACTATGGCTTATTTGTGTCGGGTCTATCCCCATTCTGCGGACTATGTCCTGATATATCAGATTTAGATCACTATCGCCGTCCATGAGGACCCTTGTGAAATGGTACCCATTTATTATTGGGTCTAACACCAAGGCCATCAGTCCTTTGCGCCAGATATGTGTACCGTGATCCCTACGATCAAAAGTGATCGGGCAGGCCAACCAGGGGTTGGATCTAGGGGGTGATGGGCTCTATGGCGCGTGTGCATCGGAGTGCGTGATTGCTTCTCTTCTTTGTCACATGGATCACATTTACTATTTTAACCTCTGGTGGGAACTTTTTCTGTGCTCCGGCGCTTTCCTGGCGAGGTTCATCCTCGTCTTCGCTTGGTGTCTCTTCCCCTTTGTGTTCAGCGTTTAGCTTACCGGCCTGCTTGAAGACCCAACATTGTCTGTGGGTATGATTTGCAGGTTTGTCTAGGGTGTCGTGAATCTGACAGAGTTTGTCAAGAATTTTGTTTAGGCCAGATTGTCCTTCTCTGCTGCCCTTGAAAGGCTTTTTCTGCTGACCTGGTCGGGAGCCCCTGAATCCGGCATTTACCGCCGTGTTATGTGGGCTACCTTCTTTATTTCCATGCTTGTTTTTGTTGCGTCGTGATTTACCATTGCCATCCCTGACTTCGGATGTGCTTGGGTCGCTGGTGCTGCTATGGGCCAACCAGCAGTCCTCACCCGCACAAAAGCGGGTCATGAGGCTTGTTAGGGCTGCCATTGTTCTCGGTTTTTCTTGACCGAGGTTTCTGGCGAGCTATTCTTCTTGGTGAGGAACCTGTTCCAAAGCTTTCGGGCCGATTCTCTGGACTGTTGTATTATATGACTTAAATTGTCTGCGTCTGGAGGTCGGACATAAGTCCCTTGAAAATTGGCCCGGAAAGCGTCCTCGAGCTCCTCTCAACTTCTAATTGAGTTTTCAGGGAGGCTTTTTAGCCAGTGCCGAGCTGGCCCTTTAAGCTTGTGGGCAAGTATTTAATGGCACGGAGATCGTCTCCATGAGCCATATGGATGTGGAGGATGAAGTCCTCTATCCAGACTCCAGGGTCTGTGGTTCCGTCGTACGCCTCTATGTTCACCGGTTTGAATCCCTCTGGGAATTCGTGATCCAGCACCTCATTAGTGAAACATAATGGGTGTGCGGCACCCCTCTATTGGGATGCGCCATAGTGTTCGGACGGTTGTAGTATTCGGTGTTGGTTGTGTACTATAGAGCGCTTCCTAGATCCGTAGATGGATCTGGTCATGCCAGATTGTTGGCGCAGGTTCTCACGTAGATTGTGTGCTGATTTGTGCACGACCTTGTTAGCCGCTCTATCGTGCTTACAAGGTGGTGGATCCGGCCGGTTGGCCGTATCATTCTTCGGCTGTGTGGGCTCTAAGGCCTCATCGTCGAATTCCGGTAATAGCTTGCGCTTTGGATAGCTATGTTTATGCTAGCTTCCACCATACTTTGTTACTTTGTTCCACTTGCTGTTGAGCGTATCTTGTGCGACCTTGAGCCTTTGCTTTTGTTTCTTCAGGCTCCTCGCTATGGCAATAAGCCTTCTGCGGAGGTTCTCTTGCTCCAAGTGTGTTTCTGGGATGATGTGTGCATCTTCGTTCGGACTGTTTTCTTCCCTAGACGGGGATTGATGAGGGTTGTCTTTGGCATCATCATGTTCGGACGTCGGATCCGTACTATGTTTGCAGTTTGCATCTTGATCGTGTTCTGCCACCGGGGTGGTGCAGTTGTCGTTTCTTCCAGAGTCGCATGGACTATTATTATTATCGCTGTTTTTGCTATGGCAGGACTTAGAGCGGCGCTGCTGACGTCGGCGCTTGGGTTGCTTGGAGGGTGCATCATCCGCTGTCTCTTTGCCATTGCCTTCTCTGGGTGCATCCACCATGTATACGTCATGTGATGAAGTAGCTGTCCAGCGTCCTGTGGGCGGTGGTTCCGATTTGTCTCCTGCATCGTTGTCCATGCCGTTGATGTCTTCGGAGTCGAAGTTGAGCATGTCGGTTAAGTCGTCGACAGTGGCTACGAAGTGGGTGGTGTGTGGGCAGCGAATTTCTTTGTTGTCCGCATCCCATTCTAGCCGGACATAGTTCGGCCAAGGTTCTCCTGACAGGGAGAGAGACCTTAATGAATTTAGCACATCTCCGAAAGGTGAGTGCTGAAAGATATCTGCGGAGGTGAACTCCATGACCGGCGCCCCGTCGGATTCGACAAGCACGGATGTAGGCGGCTCGGAGTCCGTGGCCGGGAATAAATCCAGTGGTTTGCGACACGGCTCTCGTAAGGGGTGAAGTCAGTATCTGGCACTATCGCCACTGAGAGTGCGGCCTCCATGGCGGGGTCCATCCCTCCGCTCTCAGATGGCACGACATGCTCTGGATTAAAGGCCAGAGTAGCTGCAGATGCGATCTCCTGAACACTGTTCGACGGCAGAGTTACGTCTTGCTCGTCGTGACTGCGCGGCGCGTCCGGCATGGGCTTGAATCCATCGAAGATCAAGTCTCTGCGGATATCGGCCGTGTTTCAAGTTTCCAAATCTGACCTAATGGCCAGGGGCGTAGCTCTCAATCTGCTCCAGATGGCCAAGCGAATTGGCCCGTAGTGCAAAGCCGCCGAATATGAAGATTTGTCCGGGGAGGAAAGCATCACCCTGGACCGCATCGCTAGCGATGATTGAAGGAGCCATCAAGCCTTATGGTGATGACACAGTGGAACTCTCAATGAAAGCACCAATGTCGGTGTCAAAACCGGCGGATCTCGGGTAGGGGGTCCCGAACTGTGTGTCTAAGGCGGATGGTAACAGGAGGCAGGGGACACGATGTTTACCCAGGTTCGGGCCCTCTTGATGGAGGTAATACCCTACGTCCTGCTTGATTGTTCTTGATGATATGAGTATTACAAGAGTTGATCTACCACGAGATCAGAGAGGCTAAACCCTAGAAGCTAGCCTATGGTATGATTGTATGTTGTCCGACGGACTAAAACCCTCCGGTTTATATAGGCACCGGAGGGGGCTAGGGTTACACCAAGTCTATTACAAAGGAGGAGATATACATATCCGTGTCGCCTAGCTTGCCTTCCACGCCAAGTAGAGTCCCATCCGGACACGGGACGAAGTCTGCAATCTTGTATCTTCATAGTCCAATAGTCCGGCCAAAGGATATAGTCCGGCTGTCCGGCGGCCATTTTTATATCTGAAAGTTTGCCAGTTGTCGGCTTCAGCCCCCACGTAGATACTACGGGGGTGTTCGTAATAGCACATGACCACACTTGACCCAACGTATTGGTCCATGAAGGACGTGATCGTCCAGCGAACCAGACAATCAGACTATGCGGCTTTATCACTCTCACATAGCCATAGGAGCTTGACAATGGGACTATGAGCTAGCCCCTGGTGCGTGTGCGGCTATCCGTACTTGGATGCTTTAGGCACGTGACCGGGTGTAGGCTAGTCCTTCGTATAATACGGAAAAAATCGCCAAAGATTTGGTAAGTCGCCGAACCGCTGACCGGCTCTCGCTATACGATGACAGCCAGTTTTCGGCTTTCTCTACTGAGGTGTTCGACCGGACGAACCAGAAACACAATTGCAGTAGTTCTCTCTTTACTATCTTAGCCGAACAAGCGGAACGTAAGGTGGTAACCACAAGAGCCGGGCAACCCAACTATTGACCAAAGACAGGATTCAAAGCCGATGCATATAATGTAGTATTTGGGACGTCGAAGTATGCTATGGAAGTGTTCAGACTTTTTGTTTTTGAGAAATAGATGTGGCCGAATAGAGCCCCTACCAATTTACGCCGAGGTGGATATGTCAATTTGTCGTGAAGATGGAATACAGATTATGAAATAAGCCAATGCCGAATAAGGTTGGGCAAAACTGTTTCCGCTATAGTCTGATTGATACGTCAAATGTGTTCTTACATAGAATGCCACAATCATCAAGGCCATTTTACATGCCGAGAATTTGAGAACAAGGGAAAGCTGTATACAGGTCCTAGAAAAAAAGGTGGTCTTGAAGATCCTTTGGACACCCTACCGCACGTCTGCGTCGCTTTTCACCTTGGTGTAGGATCCTTTGAGAGGATTAATGATCAAGTATACAGAAGGGGCCTGGGAAAGGGCCCTTTGTACCACCGAAAAGTTATTTGGCTTTTAAAGAACCTGAAAAAAATAAAAAAAGGGAAAACGGAGAAAAGGGAAGAATATTAATATCCAAATAGGGTCGAGCCGTATCGTGGACTTTGTCCTTAGTGTGCCTCCATCCTTGCCCATGGTATTTTTAGTGTGTACTTATGTATGCGCAGTACGTATGCCACGATTAGGTGGGTGTTTTGACGGAGGCCGAATTGCTAATCAAGTTCTGGATGAACCGAACTATTGTTCTGCAGGGTGGACGAGACTCGTTTGACAGTGTCCGGGGGCTTGATGACCGATGAAGTATTCGGCTTGATAAGGCCACCATGTACCTCAACCGCGAGGGCCATGGTATGCTCCTCGGTAAGGAGGGAGCACTCCTTGTTTCCATTGACTGTTATAATGCCGTGTTGTCCGAGCATCTTAAGCTTTAGATAGGCATAGTGCGGGACTGCATTGAAACGGACGAAAGCGGTTCGTCCGAGCAGTGCATGATAACCACTGCGGAAGGGGACGATGTCGACGATCAAATCTTCGCTTCATAAGTTATCCGGTGAGCCGAAGACTACCTCTAGCGTTATCGACCCTGTGCAGCAGGCTTCTGCGTCGGGTATTACTCCTTTAAAGGTGGTTTCAGTGGGATTGATCCTTGACGGACCAATACCCATTTTACGGATAGTGTCCTGATAGAGCAGGTTAAGACTGCTGTCGCCGCCCATTAGGACTCGTGTGAGGTGGAATCCATCGATGATTGGATCGAGGACCAATGCTGCTGAACCTCCATGACAGATACTGGTCCGATGGTCTCTGCGGTCAAAGGTGATCGGACAGGCCGACCATGGGTTGACTTTTTGGGCAACTTGCTCTATGGCGTAAAAGTCCCTTAGTGCGTGCTTGCGCTCCCGCTTGGGGGTATGAGTGACGTAGATCATATTCACTGTTTTTACCTCGGGGGGGAATTTCTTTTGCCCTTGTGTGTTTGTTGGGCGAGGCTCATCGTCTTCCTCGCTAGGCAGCCCTTTCCCCTTATGTTCGGTGTTTAGCTTACCGGCCTGTTTAAAGACCCAACAATTTCTGTTGGTATGATTCACAGGCTTGTCCGGGGTGCCATGGATCTGGCAACACCGATCGAGTATTCTGTCCAAACTGGATGGACCATCTTTGTTTGTTTGAATGTGTTTTTCCGTTGACCAAGTTTAGAGCCACTAAATCCGGCGTTGACCGTCGTGTCTTCGGTATCTTCATTGTTGTTTTGACGCCTGTGTTTGTTGCATCGTGACCTACCGTTGCCATCCCTAGCTTCGGAGGTGCCAGGGTCGCTAGTGCTGTTGCTTCTACGAGCTAGCTAGCTATCTTATCCCGCGCAAAAGCAGGTCATGAGTGCGGTAAGAGCTTCCATGGATTTTGGTTTTTCTTGGCCGAGGTGTCGGGGGAGCCACTCGTCGCGGACACTGTGTATAAAGGCTGCGAGGGCTTCGGCGTCCGGATAATCGACAATTTGGTTATTTTTAATTAAGAACCTGATCCAGAGCTTTCCGGCTGACTCTCGGGTTGCTGGACTATGTGACTGAGGTCATCGGTGTCCGGAGGCCGGACATAGGTACCTTGGAAGTTGTCTCTAAAGGCATCTTCCAAATCTTCCCACCTACCAATAGAGTTCTCTCGGAGGCTATTTAGCCAGTACCGTGCTGGTCCTTCTCAGCTTTAAGGGGAGGTATTTGATGGCGTGGAGATCGTCACCGCGGGCCATGTGGATATGGAGAAGGAAATCTTCAATCCATACCGCGGGATCTGTCATGCCGTCATATGATTCGATGTTTACGGGTTTAAACCCTTCTAGGAACTGGTGCTGCATTACCTCGTCGGTAAATCATAAGGGGTGTGCGGCGCCTCTGTATCGGGCAACGTCATGACGGAGTTCGAATGACATCCGTATGCGGTTTTCGGCCCTAGTGAGGTTGTGCCTATCGTGTCAGGCTTGACGGTCGTCTTCTCTCGTTGGGGCGTGCCCCCTTGATCCATAGATTGATCTGGCTTGGCCTGTTCTATTTCTCAGGTCCTCTCGTAGGTCATAGGTGCATCCTGGAACCACTGTCTCTCTGCCCCTACGGTGAGGTGGTGCGGATTGGTGTTTGGCGTAGGTGGCCGCTTTATCTCGCCCGCGTGGTGGCCGGTCTGGTTCATCAGTGTGGTCATGTTTCGACGGTATTGGCTCGAAGGCCTCGTCATCGAATTGTGGTAGTAGTAGATTCTTCGGATAACTCTTTGTTGGGCGTTGGAGGCCATAATCTTCGGCAGCTAGGACCTAGGTCCATCTGTTGTTGAGTGTATCATGTTCGGCTTGGAGCCGTTGCTGCTGCTTTTTTAGGCTTCTTGAAGTGGCGCTTAGTTGGTGCTTAAAGCGCTCCTTCTCGAGGGGATCCTCTGGCACGATGAAATCTTCGTTGCCGAGGCTGACATCATCTTTGGAGAGCGGTAGATAATTGCTATCTTCCGAATCCTCATCCCCGACCGGATCATCAGGGTTAACTTGCCCCCCCTCCACATCATCCTGTTTGGGTGTGGGCTCGACAGGGGCTTCGGGGTCTTCGGCATTTTCTGGAGTGTTATTGTCTCTAGTGCCGGTATTACTATCTTTTTGATAACGTGATTTTGAGCGGCGTCGCTAGCGTTGACGCTTAGGTGGTGCCTCAACAGGTTTGTCCTCAACCAGATCCTTCCTGCCTTCGCCGCCATCCTCTTTGGGTGTATCCACCATATACACATCGTATGTGGAGGTGACCATCCAACGTCTGCTAAACGGCGGGTCTTGGCCTTGTTCGTCTCCGACATCGTCGTCCATGCCGTCGATGTCTTCGGAGGTGTAATCCAGCATGTCGGTTAAGTCCTCGAAGGTGGCTATGAAGTGGGTGGTGGGCGGGACGTAATTCCCTGCTCTCAGCCCCTAATTCGGGCTAGGCATAGTTTGGAGGTGATTCCTCTGTAATGGCGAGGGACCGCATTATGTCTAAAGCCCCGTTTAAGAGCAAGGATTCGACGGGGAAACGAGAGTCCACGGGGCTAGCCAGGGCAAAGGTTTCCTGGTCACGCTTGCTTGGCGCGGACTTCGAGAGTTCAGAGCTAGAGTCCGTGGGTGATTCCAGCATTTCAATTTTAGGGAGAACCCAGTATGACTCCGAGTTTGCCAAGGACACAATCGCCTCCGGATCTCCGGTAGTGAGCTTCGTAGCAGAGAGTCCGGTGGTCTCCAAACTCCCATCTTCGGACTTGGCAATTTGCTCCGGATCTAAGACCAGAGCGGTAGTCGGGGCCGCGAACCCTTGGAAGATCAAATCTCCTCGAATATCAGCGACATAATTTAGGTTCCCAAAACTGATATGATGACCAGGGGCGTAGTTGCCAATCTGTTCGAGGCGGCCAATTGAGTTGGCACGCAGAGGGAAGCCGCCGAACACGAAAACTTGAACGGGGAGTAGAGTTTCCTCGAAAGCGGCATTGTTGTTGATGATCAAACGAGCCATCGAACATTCTGTCGGTGACACATTGGAACTCTCAATGAAAGCACCAATGTCGGTGTCAAAACTGGCCGATCTCGGGTAGGGGGGGTCCCGAGCTCTGTGTCTAAGGATCAAAGGTAACAGGAGACAAGGGAGACACGATGTTTACCTAGGTTCAGGCCCTCTTAATAGACGTAAAACCCTACGTCCTGCTTGATTGTATTTGATGAGTATAGGGGTTACAAGGGTTGATCTACCTCAAGGTCGTTGAGGGAGTCCTGGATTCGGGGGTCTTCGGACAGCCGGACTATCTACATTGGCCGGACTGTTAGACTATGAAGATACAAGATTGAAGACTTCGTCTCGTGTCCGGATGGGACTCCACTTGGCGTGGAAGGCAAGCTAGGCAATACGGATATGGATATCTCCTCCTTTGTAACCGACCTTATGTAACCCTAACCCTCTCCAGTGTCTATATAAACCGAAGGGTTTTAGTCCGTAGGACAACAACCATAACATACAATCATACCATAGGCTAGCTTCTAGGGTTTAGCCTCTCCGATCTCGTGGTAGATCTACTCTTGTACTACCCATATCATCAATATCAATCAAGCAGGACATAGGGTTTTACCTCCATCAAGAGGGCCCGAACCTGGGTAAAACCTTGTGTCCCCTGCCTCCTGTTACCATCCGGCCTAGGCGCACAGTTCGGGACCCCCTACCCGAGATCCACCGGTTTTGACACCGAATAAGGTAGCGCTAGGAGCTTACGTACCCCACAATGTTGGGTTTTCCCGGCTCCTATGTTTTGGTACCTTACGTTCCGCTCTATCGGCTAAGGTAGCGCTAGGAGAACTACTGCGATTGTGCCCCGGTTCTACTGGGTTTAGCACCTCAGTAGAGAAAGCTAAAACTGACTGTCATGATAAGGCGAGTGACTGGTCGCTGTTCGGCGAGGTTTTCGAGTCCCTAAAGACATATGCCGCTTAGAGCGAGGGGCTGGCCCTGTCCAGCTTAAAGCCGTGTATCGCGCCCCAAATTCGGCCTTCCGAATACCAGGGGCTTCGCCAAAATTTAAAATTATAGAATTCTATAGCTAAGTGAGAGTGATAAAGCATTATTAGTCCGGTTGCCTTGTTTGCTGTGCTGAGCACCTCCCTCGAAGGACCCAAACATGGGAACAAGAGTGCTCAGGTTTATCCCGAACACCCCAACACTCGTGGCATGGGGGCAGAAGCCGAGGACTAGCCATTTCTCAGATTGGATAAACAGCCAAACAGAAGGTAATCTTTTAAATTCAAACAAGTGTTGCATAGCGCATATGAAACAAGTTTTCATAAATACGGGATAAAACGAGCAAGTCTCATTCAAATATTACATCTTTTGAACACTCATCCGCGATAAGACGGGCACCCGGCAGAACACCCTCGTAGTACATCTCGGGGTGGCGGTGCTCCTTGCCCTCCAGTGGACCCTCCTTCATCAGCTTCACGACGTCTAGCTTGACCCACTGCAATTTCACACGGGCGAAAGCCCGGCGTGCACCTTCAATGCAGAAAGATCACTTGACGACCTTCAGCCGTGGGCAGGCATCCACAAGCCGCCTGACCAGGCCAAAGAAGCTGTTCGGAAGGGCGTCGCCAGGCCACTGCCGGACTATAAAGCTCTTCATGGCCCGATCGGCCGCCTTATGTAGCTCGACCATCTGCTTCAGCTGGTCGCTCATTGGCATCGGGTGTTCGGTCTCAGCATACTGAGACCAGAACAGCTTCTCTGTTGAGCTTCCATCCTCGGCCTGGTAAAATTGTGTGGCATCGGACACGTTGCGGGGCAAATCTGCGAATGCTCCTGGAGAGCTCCGGATTCAGGTAAGTAATCGGTAATTTACTTTTACATGCTTGCTTTGCATATAGAAAGCCTTACCCGCCGCTGTCTTCTTCATTGCGTCGATCTCCTAGAGAGCCTTTTGGGCTTTGGCTTTGGCACTTCTTGCGCTCTCGAGGGCCGCGGCAAGCTCAGACTCCCGCGTCTTTAAGTCAAGCTCCTACGCCTGGTGCTTCGCCACGAGAGCCTGGAGCTCTTCCTGCACCTCGCCCACCCGAGCCTCGTGCTTCTCTCGCTCGGTGCGCACCTTGGCCGCTATATCCTCGGCGTTGGTTAGCGCTTGCTTCAGGGTCGCCACCTCGGTCGTGGCCCCTGGCAAATATACATTGATCCTATCATTTTGCAATCGCGTCTTCTTTTATATATACATATCTATAGACAGGGTATTACTTACCCTTGTTCTCCTCGAGCTGCCTCTTGGCAAGGCCGAGCTCTTTCCTGGACCCCTCGAGGTCCTACTTCAGTACAGCGACCTCCACAGTCAGTGCACCGGACGCCAACGGCGAAGCCTGCATATGCATATTGACATACTTATATTAGACTCCTGCGATATTATTTGATCCTCTGTTCGGCTTTTCTTTGTGAACACCGAACAAAGCATCAGGGGCTACTGTCTATGCGGTAATATTTCTACTACATTTTAAAACACTTACCTCGAAGCGTGTTAGAAGGCTGGCACAGGCTTCAGTCAATCCGCTCTTGGCGAACTGAACCTTCTGGATCACCGCACTCATGATAGTGCGGTGCTCCTCGTCGATGGAAGCACTGCGAAGCGCTTCCACCAGATTGTCCGGCGCCTCTGGATGGACAGAGGTCACCGGCACAGGCGTGTTGCCCCTCTTAGAAGGAGGCCGCCTGCCCGAGCCTGGAACCACTGGAGGTTCCGGCGCGGTGTTCGGCTGAGGGCCGAACTCGGAGCTCTCAGGGGCCCCGTCCCCTCGGCTCCCGGAGTTCGGAAGGTCGCCTTGAGGCGCCTCCGGGACTGTCTCCCCTCAATCCGGTGCCTCTTGAGACAACACCTTGGCGTCGTCGGCAGGATGAGGGGAGGTTGCAGTCGGGACTGGATCGCTATCCATGTCCGACAAGCCCAAGGAGCCGTCCGACGATACATCGATACTGGCTCGTGGCGACCTGCATAATTATGTTCAGCGCTAGGGAAAGCAGTGCAACAAAGGAATCCTATGGGTTACTCTGGTATCCGAATAATTACGATCTCCCCGGGGGCTTGGCCCTGGGCAACCACTCGTCTTCGCCTTCGTCGGCGGCGCTGGAGCTGTCCGGAAGGAGAGTCCTTCCCTTCTTGGACCCTTCGCCCCCCAGTTGGGGCGGCATTCCTTTTCCTGTCTCCCCCAGTCGGTGGGGGAGCATCTTCTTCTTCTTCCTCGTCTTCGGGGGAAGAGTGCGCCGTAGAGTCATCGGACGGTGAGTCCGACGATGCCTGGCGTCGAAAACTCTTTCGGGTTACCTTGGCCTTCTTGGTCTTCTCCAACACCGTATAAGGGGCCGGAATCAACATCTTCACCAGAAGAGTGTCTGCGGGGCCTTCGGGCAAAGGAGCCGGACAATCGATCTGTCTGGCCATCTTCTACCAGTCCTGTCAAAGGTACGGGAGTTTAGATCCCGCATAGAGTCAATCTATAAAAAATAAGTATCCTATGAAAGGTAAAGCAGCTTACCGCACTGGCTTGGCGCTTCGCGCTGAATCCACGATCCTCGGTAATAGGAGGGGAGACCTCGCACTTTTGAACAGCACCCTCCAGGCATCTTCATGAGTCGTGTCGAAGAGCCTGTTCAGAGTTCGGTGCTGCGCCGGGTCGAACTCCCACAAGGTAAAATCCCGTTGTTGACACGGGAGGATCCGGCGGATGAGCATAACTTGGACTATGTTGTCAAGCTTGAGCTTCTTGTTCACCATGTATTGAATACATGTTTGGAGTCCGGTCAGCTCTTCCGAACTACCCCAGGACAGGCCCTTCTCTTTCCAGGAGGTGAGCCGCGTGGGGATGCCAGATCGGAACTCGGGGCTGCTGCCCATACAGGGTCGCGCGGCTCGGTGAGGTAGAACCACCCCGATTGCCACCCCTATTATGGTTTCCACAAAGGAGCCCTCGAGCCATGTTACGTTGGGCATCTTGCCCACCATGGCGCCTCCGCACTCCGCCTGGCGGCCGCCCACCACCTTCGGCTTGACATTGAAGGTCTTCAGCCATAAGCCGAAGTGGGGCTTGATGCCGAGGAAGGCCTCGCACACGACGATAAACGCCGAGATGTTGAGGATGAAGTTCGGGGCCAGATCGTGGAAATAAAGGCCATAATAGAACATGAGCCCCCGGATGAATGGATGGAGAGGGAATCCCAATCCGCGGAGGAAATGGGTGAGGAATACTACCCTCTCATGGGGCCTGGGGATGGGGATGAGCTCCCCCTCATCTGGGAGCCGGTGCGCGATGTTGTCGGGCAGGTATCCGGCTCTCCTTAGTTTCTTGATGTCTCCCTCCGTGACGGAGGAGACCATCCACCTGCCTCCCGCTCCAGACATGGTTGGAGAAGGTTGAGGTGGGAGGTGTGGACTTGGGTGCTAAAGCTCGAGTGTGCGAAAACGGATGAGCAAAGGAGGAAGAGGTCGTGGATAGAAAGGTGAATCCTTATCCCTTTATATGGGCGGACGGAGCTAAGCGTCCCCACTTGCCTGGTAAAACTCGCTTATCCCCCAAGCGCCGCAATTGATGGCGCGGTTGGGTTACCCATGCCCGTATTGATGAGAATCATGTAATAAGGGGACACAATCTCTGCTTTGACAAGACGTGTCGAAAAACTGCCTCACGTTATGTGCGGGGCTGGTTAAAGGAAACGGTTCGAATAATCATCGGGCCATGACATAATGTCATGCTGCCAAAACAAGCCAGCAAATTAGATCTGCGAAAATATTATTCTCTCTACGGTGGAATGTGGAACTTATTTTGTAGGGTCGGACACTATCCTCGTATTCAAATTCTTCTGTGATGTATTCGGAGAAGGAACCCGCCTTGCAATGCCGAAGACAATACTGCGCGCTGGACTCATCTTCATTGAAGCCTGGTTCAGGGGCTACTGAGGGAGTCCTGGATTAGAGGGTTTCCGGACAGCCGGACTATCTCCATTGGCTGGACTGTTAGACTATGAAGATACAAGATTGAAGACTTCGTCTCGTGTCCGGGTGGGACTCTACATGGCGTGGAAGGCAAGCTAGGCAATGCGAATATGGATATCTTGTCCTTTGTAACCGACCTTATGTAACCCTAACCCTCTCCGGTGTCTATATAAACCAAAGGGTTTTAGTCCGTAGGATAACAACCATAACATACAATCATACCATAGGCTACCTTCTAGGGTTTAGCCTCTCCGATCTCGTGGGAGACCTACTATTGTACTACCCATATCATCAATATCAATCAAGCAGGACGTAGGGTTTTACCTCCATCAAGAGGGCCCGAACCTGGGTAAAACATTGTGTCCTCTGCCTCCTGTTAGCATCCGGCCTAGATGCACAGTTCGGGACCCCCTACCCGAGATCCGCCGGTTTTGACACCGACAATCGTACTGGCTAAACCCTAGATGTCTAGCCTATATGATTTGTCTTCGCCCCTACGGACTACCCTCCGGTTTATATAGACACCGGAGAGGCCTAGGGTTGTATAGAGTTGGTTTACAGGGAAAGGAAAATACACATATGGACATTAAGCTTGCCATCAACGCATAAGAGAGTCCTGCCCGGACACGGGGGGAAGTACTTCTACCTTGTATCTTCACGGCCCATCAGTCCGGCCCATATCATATAGCCCAGACACCCGAGGACCCCCTAATCCAGGACTCCCTCAGGGGGTGCATGCCAGTTTTTGCATGTGCGGAATACTCGGGTTAAACTTGGCGAGCCTAGCATATGCAGATATGGCCTTGGAGCAATGAGACCGAAAGGTCGAACATGAATCAGACAGTAGATATGATCAACATAGTGATGTTCACCATGCATTGAAAACTACTCCATCTCACGTGATGATCGGACATGGTTTAGTTGATATGGATCACATGATCATTTAGATGACTAGAGGGATGTCGATCCAACTGGGAGTTCTTAAGTAATATGATTAATTGAACTTTAATTTATCATGAACTTAGTACCGGATAGTATTTGCATGTCTATGTTTTTGTAGATCAATGGCATGTGCAACCGTTCCCTTGAATTTTAATGCGTTCCTAGAAAAAGTTAAGTTGAAAGATGATGGTAGCAACTACACGGACTGGGTACGTAACTTGAGGATTATCCACATTGCTGCACAGAAGAATTACGTCCTAGAAGCACTGCTAGGTGCAAGACCCGCTACAGGAGCAACTCCGGACGTTATGAACGTCTGGAAGAGCAAAGCTAATGACTACTCGATAGTTCAGTGTGCAATTGTTTACCGCTTAGAATCAGGACTTCAACAAGGTTTTGAACGTCATGGAGCATATGAGATGTTCCAGTAGTTGAAGTTCATATTTCAAGCAAATGCCTGGATTGAGAGATATGAAGTCTCCAATAAGTTCTATAGCTGCAAAATGGAGGAGAATAGTTATGTCAGTGAACACATACTCAGAATGTCTGGGTACCACAACCACTTGACTCATGTGGGAGTTAATCTTCCCGATGATAGTGTCATTGACATAGTTCTTCAATCACTGCCACCAAGCTATAAAGGCTTCGTGATGAACTATAATATGAAAGGGATGGAAAAGACAATTCCTGAGCTCTTCGCGGTGCTAAAGGTTGCGGAGGTAGAAATCAAGAAGGAGCATCAAGTGTTGAGGGTTAACAAGACCACTAGTTTCAAGAAAAAGGGCAAAGGAAAGAATGGGAACTTCAAGAAGAATAGCAATCCAGTTGATGCTCAAGGGAAAAAGCCCAAGTCTGGACCTAAGCTTGAGACTGAGTGCTTCTACTGCAAAGGGACTGGTCACTGGAAGCAGAACTGCCCCAAGTATTTGGCGGATAAGAAGGATGACAAAGTGAAAGGTATATTTGATTTGCATGTTATTGATGTGTACCTTACTAATGCTCGTAGTAGCGCCTGGGTATTTGATATTGGTTCTGTTGCTCATATTTGCAACTCAAAACAAGGGCTACTGATTAAACGAAGATTGGCTAAGGACGAGGTAACGATGCGTGTGGGAAATGGTTCCAAAGTCAATGTGATCGCCGTCGGCAGGCTACCTCTACATCTACCATCGAGATTAGTTTTATACCTAAATAATTGATATTTGGTGCCATCGTGGAACATGAACATTATATTTGGATCTTGTTTTATGCGAGACGGTTATTCATTTAAATCAGAGAATAATGGCTGTTCTATTGATATGAGTAATATCTTTTATGGTCATGCACCCTTGATGAGTGGTCTATTTTTGTTGAATCTCAATTGTAGTGACACACATATTCATAAAATTGAAGCCAAAAGATGCAAAGTTAATAATGATAATGCAACTTATTTGTGGCATTGCCGTTTAGGTCATATTGGTGTCAAGCGCGTGAAGAAACTCCATGTCGATGGGCTTTTGGAATCACTTGATTATGAATCACTTGATGCTTGTGAACCATGCCTCATGGGCAAGATGACTAAGACTCCGTTCTCCAGAACAATGAAGTGGGCAACTGATTTATTGGAAATAATACATACTGATGTATGCAGTCCGATGAGTGTTGAGGCTCGTGGTGGGTATCGTTATTTTCTGACCTTCACAGATGATTTGAGCAGATACAGATATATCTACTTAATAATAAGTCTGAAACATTTGAAAAGTTCAAAGAATTTTAGAGTGAAGTGGAAAATCATCGTAACAAGAAAATAAAGTTTCTACGGTCTGATCGTGGAGGTGAATATTTGAGTTATGAGTTTGGTCTTCATTTAAAACAATGTGAAATAGTTTCGCAACTCACGCCACCTGGAACACCACAACGTAATGGTGTGTCCGAACGTCGTAACAGTACTTTATTAGATATAGTGCGATGTATGATGTCTCTTACCGATTTACCACTATCGTTTTGGGGTTATGCTTTAGAGACGGCTACATTCACGTTAAATAGGACACTATCTAAATCCGTTGAGATGACACCATATGAACTGTGGTTTGGCAAGAAACCTAACATGTCATTTA
The DNA here is from genome assembly GCF_003073215.2 of Triticum urartu. Lineage (NCBI taxonomy): Eukaryota > Viridiplantae > Streptophyta > Magnoliopsida > Poales > Poaceae > Triticum > Triticum urartu. The sequence goes on along the minus strand of NC_053027.1, from coordinate 194,590,358 downwards.
TTAATGTTTGGGGCTGCGATGCTTATGTGAAAAAGCTTCAACCTGATAAGCTCGAACCCAAATCGAAGAAATGTGTCTTCATAGCATATCCAAAGGGGACTGTTGGGTACACCATCTATCACAGATCTGAAGGCAAGATATTCATTGCTAAGAATGGATCATTTCTAGAGAAGGAGTTTTTCTCTAAAGAAGTGAGTGGGAGGAAAGTAGAACTTGATGAGGTGATTGTACGTTCTCCCGAATTTGGATGTAGTTCATCACAGAAATCAGTTCCAGTGATTCCTACACCAATTAGTGAGGAAGCTAATGATGATGATGATGAAACTTCTGATCAAGTTACTACCAAACCTCATAGGTCAACCAGAGTACAATCCGCACTAGAGTGGTACGGGAATCTTGTTCTGGAGGTCATGTTACTTGACCATGACGAACCTATGAACTATGAGGAAGCGATGATGAGCCCAGATTCCGTGAAATGGCTTGAGGCCATGAAATCTGAGATGGGGTCCATGTATGAAAATAAAGTGTGGACTTTGGTTGACTTGTACGATGATCAACAAGCAATAGAGAATAAATGGATCTTCAAGAAGAAGACTGACACTAATGGTAATGTTACTGTCTACAAAGCTCGAGTTGTTGCGAAAGGTTTTCGACAAGTTCAAGGAGTTGACTATGATGAGACCTCCTCACCCGTAGCGATGCTTAAATCCATCTCAATCATGATTAGCAATTGCCGCATTTTATGATTATGAAATTTGGCAAATGGATGTCAAAACGGCATTCATTAATGGATATTTTAAGGAAGGGTTGTATATGATGCAACCAGAAGGTTTTGTCGATCCGAAAGGTGCTAACAAAGTGTGCAAGCTCCAGCGATTCATTTATGGACTGGTGCACGCCTCTCGGAGTTGGAATATACGCTTTGATAGTGTGATCAAAGCATATGGTTTTATACAGACTTTTGGAGAAGCCTGTATTTACAAGAAAGTGAGTGGGAGTTCTGTAGCATTTCTAATATTATATGTGGATGACATATTGTTGACTAGAAATAATACAGAATTTCTGGATAGCATAAAAGGATACTTGAATAAGATTGTTTCAATGAAAGACCTTGGTCAAGCTGCTTATATATTGGGCATTAAGATCTATAGAGATAGATCAATACGCTTAATTGGACTTTCACAAAGCACATACCTTGATAAAGTATTGAAGAAGTTCAAAATGGATCAGTCAAAGAAAGGGTTCTTGCCTGTGTTACAAGGTGTGAAGTGGAGTCAGACTCAATACCCGACCACTGCAGAAGATAGAGAGAAAATGAAAGTCATTCCCTATGCCTCAGCCATAGGTTCTATCATGTATGCAATGGTGTGTACCAGACCTGATGTGTGCCTTGCTATTAGTTTAGCAGGGAGGTACCAAAGTAATCCAGGAGTGGATCAGTGGACAGCGGTCAAGAACATCCAGAAATACCTGAAAAGGAGTAAGGATATATTTCTCGTTTATGGAGGTGACAAAGAGCTTGTCGTAAATGGTTATGTCGATGCAAGATTTGACACTGATCCGGATGACTCTAAGTCACAAACCGGATACATATTTATATTTAATGGTGGAGCTGTAAGTTGGTGCAGTTTCAAGCAGAGCGTCGTGGCGGGATCTACGTGTGTAGTGGAATACATAGCTGCTTCGGAAGCAGCAAACGAAGGAGTCTGGATGAAGGAGTTCATATCCGATCAAGGTGTAATACCTAGTAAATCGGGTCTAATGAAAATCTTTTATGACAATACTGGAGCAATTGCCTTGCCGAAGGAATCCATATTTCACAAGAGAACCAAACACATCAAGAGACTCTTCAATTCCATTCGTGATCAAGTCAAGGAGGGAGACATAGAGATTTTCAAGATACATATGGATCTGAATGTTGCAGACCCATTGACTAAGCCTCTCTCATGAGCAAAACATGATCAGCACCAAGACTCCATGGGTGTTAGAATCATTACTATGTAATCTAGATTATTGACTCTAGTGCAATTGGGAGACTAAAGGAAATATGCCATAGAGGCAATAATAAAGTTGTCATTATATTTCCTTATATCATGATAAATTTTTATCATTCATGCTAGAATTGTATTAACCGGAAACGTAGTACATGTGTGAATACATATACAAATAGAGTGTCCCTAGTACGCCTCTACTTGACTAGCTCGTTAATCAAAGATAGTTAAGTTTCCTGACCATAGACATGTGTTGTTATTTGATGAACGGGATCACATCATTAGAGAATGATGTGATCGACAAGACTCATCCGTTAGCTTAGCATAATGATCGTTTAGTTTTATAGCTATTGCTTTCTTCATGACTTATACATGTTCCTATAACTATGAGATTATGCAACTCCCGAATACTGGAGGAACACCTTATGTGCTATCAAACGTCACAACGTAACTGGATGATAATAAAGATGCTCTAAAGGTGTCTCCGATGGTGTTTGTTGAGTTGGCATAGATCGAGAATAGGATTTGTCACTCCGTGTATCGGAGAGGTATCTCCGGGCCCTCTCGGTAATGCACATCACAATAATCCTTGCAAGCAATGTGACTAATGAGTTATTTACGGGATGATGCATTACAGAATGAGTAAAGAGACTTGTGGGTAACGAGATTGAACTAGGTATTTTATGATACCGACGATCGAATCTCGGGCAAGTAACATACCGATGACAATGGGAATGATGTATGTTATTATGTGGTTTGACCGATAAAGATCTTCGTAGAATATGTAGGAGCCAATATGAGAATCCAAGTTCCGCTATTGGTTATTGACCAGAGATGTGTCTTGGTCATGTCTACATAGTTCTCGAACCCGTAGGGTCCGCACGCTTAACGTTCGATGATGATTTGTATTATGAGTTATGTGATTTGATGTCCGAAGTTTGTTCAGAGTCCCGGATGAGATCATGGACATAACGAGGAGTCTCGAAATGGTCGAGAGGTAAAGATTCATATATTGGAAGGTTATATTCGGACATTAGAATGGTTCCGAGTGATTCGGATATTTTACCGGAGTACCGAGGGTTACCGGAACCCCCCCCCCCCCGAGGGAAGTATTGGGACTATTGGGCCATATTAGAGGAGAGGAGGAAGGCCACGTGAGGAGGAGCGTGCCCCCCTTGCCCAAACCAAATTAGACTAGGGGAGGGGGCGGCCCCCCTCTTTCCTTTCCCTCTCTCTCCCTTCCCCTTTTCCTCTCTGGTGGAAGGAAGGAGGCGGGGCGAATCCTACTTGGACTAGGATTCCATGTAGGACTTCCCCCATGGCGCGCCCCCTTTGGCCAGCCACCACCTCCTCCCCCTTTTATATACGGAGGCGGGGGGCACCCCAAAGGCAAAACAGACAATCTCTTAGCCGTGTGCAGTGCCCCCATCCACAGATTAACACCTCGGTTATATCGACGTAATGCTTAGGTGAAGGCCTGCGCCGGTAACTTCATCATCACCGTCGCCACACCGTCGTGCTGATGGAACTCTCCACTACAAAAAAAATACACTTCTGTGATGATACGTGTTTGTCACAGTAGGTCGCTTTTTTGTCATGCATGTACATCCATGACAAATTTATGACAGAATCAAGATAGTCATACCTGTGTTGTTGTAGAAGTGTTCCATGACATTGCCAAAATTATCATCACAGAAGTGTCCACTTCCATGACGATAAATCGCGCGTCACAGAAGTGCTTTCGTCAAGGGTGACCGACCCATGGCATCCACCATAACGGAACTCCATTAAGCTATCGGGTCGGGTTTTGGATCCGATAACCCGTTAACAGTCCCGACCAATGGGGATTTTCCACGTGTAAAATCATCATTGGCTGGAGGAAACACGTGTCGGCTCATCGTTGGGACATATGTCAACCACTTATTGGACGGAAGGCGCCTATGATACGTCGACACGTGGCACAGCCCAACAGAGGCCCATTCCTGTGACAAGGCTGACCCATTTGACTTGGTCAAAAGCTGGCAGGCCGGCCCATGGAAAGCCTATTAACGGCCTGTTCAAATATAGCCCATTTATAGCCCGCTAACCCAAGGCCCGTTACGCCCTATCCGAATTAGGCCCAGTAGCATCATCTGGGCCATCCAATATGATTCCAGCCCGTTTTCACTTCTGGCCCATGTATGGCCCATGACGTCTTTCGGTCCATATGAGGCCCTATGTTACTCTTGGCCTACTAATGGACCATGGTGAAACTGGCCCGTAATGAACAGTGTATCACTTTACACCCATTAACGGCCCGTGGTGAAACTGGCCCGTAATGAACAGTGTATCACTTTATACCCATTAACGGCCCGTTACTCCGTTGTGCCGTTTCCAGCCCATGTTATCTTTCGGCCTTCTCAGAGCCCATTTATTCTTCGGTTCATTTCCAGCAATCGTTTACTTACGGCCCGTTACTGTCATTTTCTACTTGTGGGCCAAATTCAACCCGTGGTTACAGTCGGCCCGTTTGTGGTCCGTTAATTCGTTGGGCCGTTTTCATAGCATCATCAGATACGACCTATTAACGATGGCCCGTTATGGTTGGCCCATGAACGGACGATTCCAACTCTAGCCCGTTTACGGCCATAATGAGGCCTGTTATTGGCCCATGTTTGGCAAATTGATCATACGACCCGTATAAGGCCCATTGATGATACGACCCGTAGAAGGCCCATTGTTTCTACGGCCCGTAGAAGGCCTACTGTTTCTACAGCCCATAGAAGGCCCACTGTTTCTACGGCCCGTAGGAGGCCAAGTGTCACTACAGTAAATATTAGCCCATGGTTATTGTGGCCTAGTTTTAAAAAATAGGTTATTGCGGCCACTAGCAAACCGCGGAAAAAGAACTGCACTGACTACAAGCAAACAAATAAACAAAACAAGGAAATAAATAAGCGAGCAACTTATGCTAGGCTATCACGGCTATTACACATATTACATCCACTGGGCATCAAAGATCGCCACCAGTGCAAATATAGGGAACACACCAGCATATAAACGCCACAGAAAAACAAGTCCAAAACTGAAACCACTTCAGAAGAGCTCAAGAAACAAAATCCTGGGTACCCATAATGCTGGCAAGATGCTTAGCAAGCTTATTAACTTTCTCTTGTTTGGCGCTTAAATCCTCCAGCACTTGCTGTTGCACAAGAAAGTACGCATCTGAATTCTGCAGGGACTTCCTCAGTCCTTCAGCTTCTTGCCGCAGCACAGCTGACTGATGCCTTTCAGCTTGTAGCTGAGACTGAAGAAGCCGAAGTGATTCAGGCAGCGAGTTGGAAGAGCTTGTGCCAGCGGTACTGGCCAGTAACTCGAACACTACATCAACGCATGACTGTGGGGTTTTCTCACTGTCTACAAGATCGTTTTTATCACCTTTCTTGGAGACTAACAGGGTTGTCTCACTATCTTGAACCTTATCTGCATTACTTTCGCTACCATTGCATAGTGGGTTGCTCTTCTCCAATATTCTGTTTGCATACTACAAGAGAAACAAGCAGACACATCACAGGTTTAGCTTCTAGTATACGAAACTCATTTTGGTAAACCGGTTCAGTAGTAAGGTGGACAGGATAACAGCATGAAACAAACATATATCTATGTACTATGGTCACTGTATTGTCCATATCATTCTAGTTTATGTTCCCTAATCAAGATAGAGACACAGTTCAAATCATATATTTTTAAGACACAGCAGCATAGACAGAATATAAGTGTGAGAAACTACACAACATTGACAGCACTTGTAATGTGCATGACATGAGAACATAACTGTTTATGCAACTTAAACTGAAATCAATATAGAGCAAGAAGTTAGAACAGCAATCCAGTTAAAGAAATAGGTTTAAAACATACCTGTTGCGCCATTGGAGTTTCAATTGGATCCTTCAAATTCGAAAGTAGTTGGTATGAGTAAATACAGTGATGCAATAGCAAAGGAGTATGGACCATAGCTACGAAATCTGACCTGAGAACAGTTGCTCTTCTACTTTAAATGTGGAGTTTGGGTTAGCTGTGGTGGTCTTCGTGCTTTGGGCACTGCGGTAGCTTTAGAAACTGCTCGTGTGGGGGTACTCTGTGGTGGACATGGTGCTTTGTCAACTATAAGTGGGTTACTATCCACTGGGGTTGCGGTTAGATGGGTTGTAGCTGGTTCTCTGCCCAACGGTGTAAGTGTGCAATCTGGAAGAGTCTCGATTATGTGTGGTGGGGCTAGTTTGTGGGCCAGTACAACGATGGTTCTATCTGCCTCAATGGGTAGCACTCTCTTTTGTGAAAAGAACGGGTTTTTGCTCCCTTAGATACTGCCATCAGCCCCTCCAATTCAAATGGCTGATAAACAAGAAAAGAAATTGAACGTACAGACATTGTATGATAGACAGATGTGGTAATTCACATGTATGTTGTCTAACCAAACAGGACAGCATGACACAATTTCACATATATGATGCCTAACTAAACAGGATAGCATGACACAGTTTTAGATATATGATGGATAACTTAACAGGATATAATGGCATAATTCAACATATGATGAGTACCTAAACAGGATGACATGACAAAACTATATGATGTCTTTCTAAAATAGGTTGGGATCAAATAATTCACATACATGGTGTCTAAGTATACAGGATGGCATGATATAATTGACATAATTGATTCATATACTAACCAACTGGCACTCGCATGTATGATCTCTAAACTAAGAAGATAGAATTCAATAGTGTGCATATGATGTCTAAACTAAGCAATGCAAGACACCATATGCATCATATGAGAAATATAAATATTGCAACTTAGAGCATACACCTTAGGTGGGATATAGGACTGGTCATCTGTCTCTGAATCCTCCTCTGAGGAGCTCCCTGTAACCATCGAGATATATGCTTCAACAGGTACCATTGCCTGCTCTAAAGACCTTGTTTTCACTCCAGATTTTTCCATAACCGGCTCAAATGGCTGATACACATGAAGAGTGGTTCAATATACACAGATTGTCGACAAATGGAATACGTAATGAAAAAATATGGCATGAGATAATTCACATATATGATGCCTGACTCCATGGCGGTGCATAATTCACATATATGATAACTGGCTGAAAAACATGGCATTGCATAATTCACATATCTGATATAGAAAGCAAACAGGAGGCATTCACACAAAGCATGTCTAATCTAAGCAGATGGCATGGCAATGCAAGATATGCAAGATATGAGCAATATAACCCAGCCAAGTTAGAGCATGCACCTCGGGGGAAGGGGAATACGACTGGTCATCTTTCTCTGAATCCTCCTCTGAGGAGCTATCTGTAACCAGCAAGAAATCTGCATCGACAGGTAGCACTGACTGCTCAGAAGACTTTGTTTTCACTCCAGATTTTCCAATGACCGACTCAAATGGCTGATGCACAGGAAGAGTAGATGAATGTACAAACATCGTTGACAAATGGAATACATTGTGGAAAAAAATATGGCACGATACAATTCACATACACGATGACTGGCTAAACAGGATGGCATTGCATGATTCAAGTATATGATGCCTGGCTAAAGAAGATGGCATTGCATAATTCCCATATACTTCCTCCGTTCCTAAATAATTGTCTTTTTAGAGATTTCAAATGGACTACCACATACGGATGTATAAAGACATATTTTAGAGTGTAGATTCACTCATTTTGTTCTGTATGTAGTCACTTGTTGAAATCTCTAAAAAGACAAATATTTAGGAATGGTGGGAGTATGATATAGAAACCAAACATGTGGCATCACACAAAGCAAATCTAAACTAAGCTGGTGACATATAAGATGTATAATGTAAGCAATGCAAGGCGCCATATGCATGATATGACCAACATCAGCATGCCAGGTTAGAGCAAACACCTCAGGTGGTAAACATGCATGGTTGGCTCCTTCTGAATCTCCAACTGAACAGTTATCTTCCTCTAGAATACAATCTGGAAATGCAGGAGGGGGGGCACTTCGCCCACCATGGAGTGGCGTCTGCATGACATTATATTCGCACGCAACGGTCTTCTCTTTTCTACATGTTCCATACGATTGTGTACAATATCTGACATGCATAATAAAAAAAATAGTTAGATTTTGTAAGGCCTAAGGGGTGCATGCAAAAATCAAGAATGATGGTAGCAAACGAGTGGATGGATCCAAAACTAATGATACCAAGTAGATTATAGCTTCAGTTTAAAAAGATAGACAATGGATCATCTATTGTTTGTTGCCCACCCAACATGAACCACATAGAAGACCCCAGATGAACCAGATAGTAGACATATACTATTCGTTGCTGGCTCAGTATGAGACCCATGGGCAATTCAAAACTCAAGATTGAACGATAAAGTAGTAGGTAATAATAACCGATGTATAACGTAAGCAAACACGAAAGACTGCGACCTCTCTTCCGGAACTGTGTAGTCCTCGGGTTCATCTGCTCAGTCGGTGATGGTAATGCGGTTGGCGTGGCTGCCGGCAACGGGGAAGATGATATGAGGCGGCGAAAGGAAGTCTGCAGGGGGGATCTCTGCTGCAGTGAACGCTTCTGTCGATGGTGCACCTCGGGAGGGGTGGATGACGGCACGGCAGGAGCAGGACATAACACACAGAGTTTTCTTTGACGCCTATCTGAAAATGAAGTAAATCTGTAAGGGATCCTTAGAATTGGAGGATTCTATAAATGCAAGGACAGGAAAAACACAGGAATAGGATAGGAATGCACGTGCAAAACAGAGCATTTGGAAACATAGGATTTCAGTCAACCTGTGTGTTTGGCTCACATGAATTGGAAGAATAGAGGAATGTAGAAACAAAGTGATGCGACGAGTGTACAACCTCTTTGGCATAGCCTTGTGGACCTCAGCATCATTAGGTTGGACGTGGAGGATGGTGATGATGCTGGTGTGACTATCGGAGGCGGGGAAGAAGATCCGAGGCCTCCGGAAATGGCGCCGAGGGTACTGCTCCGCTGTGATGGACGGTTCCGTCGTTGGAGCAGCTCCTCTAAGGTGTACGGCGACGAGGCTGAAGCATGACAAGACAGACAATGTTAATCTGAAGTGGGACCCTAATATCATCTGCAATAGATGATGTAAAATACATCACCAAAAAGTGTAGATGTAAAACGCATCAGCCGCGCCACGACCGCTCCGACAGATGTTGTAAGTACTGTTCACTTTGAACTTAACTGAAGAAAATGAACTTCACAGTCGAAACTGAATTTTACTGTCGAAACCGATTGAACTAGTAACAGAGCATTGCAATAGATGTTTAGGGCGTTCGAGCACTAGTAGTAGAGAAGCAGTGATCTAAATCAGCAGACGCTCGAGCATGGAACGCACTACAAGAGAGCAAGTCATGCAGTAGCACCGCGAGCGAGTGCTAAAGCAGTAACTCCTGTAGCTGCCGGAGGTCATGCAGCAGCAGCACCGCAAGCGAGAGCAAGAGCAGAGCAGCGGCACGAACGAAAGCAGGAGCAGTGCAGCAGCGCGACCGACGGCAAGAACAGAGCCGCAGTGCGAGCGAGAGCCGGAGCAGCTGCAACAAGTGCCGTTGTGGAAGTCGCCGTTGAGGAAGCAACGACATGGGGGAGAGACGCTGTCGGTGTCAAAACCGGCGGATCTTGGGTAGGGGGTCCCGAGCTGTGCGTCTAGGCCGGACTGTTAGACTATGAAGATACAAGATTGAAGACTTCGTCTCGTGTCTGGATGGGACTCTACTTGGCGTGGAAGGCAAGCTAGGCAATACGGATATGGATATCTCCTCCTTTGTAACCGACCTTGTGTAACCCTAACCCTCTCCGGTGTCTATATAAACCGAAGGGTTTTAGTCCGTAGGACAACAACCAAAACCTACAATCATACCATAGGCTAGCTTCTAGGGTTTAGCCTCTCCAATCTCGTGGTAGATCTACTCTTGTACTACCCAGATCATCAATATCAATCAAGCAGGACGTAGGGTTTTACCTCCATCAAGAGGGCCCGAACCTGGGTAAAACATTGTGTCCCCTGCCTCCTGTTACCATCCAGCCTAGACGCACAGTTCGGGACCCCCTACCCAAGATCCGCCGGTTTTTACACCGACATTGGTGCTTTCATTGAGAGTTCCTCTGTGTCGTCACCGTTAGGCTTGATGGCTCCTACTATCATCGATAGCGATGCGGTCCAGGGTGAGGCTTTTCTCCCCAGACAGATCTTCGTATTCGGCGGCTTTGCACTGCGGGCTAATTCGCTTGGCCATCTAGAGCAGATTGAAAGCTACGCCCCTGGCCATCAGGTCAAGTTTGGAAGTTTAAACTACACGGCCGACATCCGCCGAGACTAGATCTTCGACGGATTCGAGCCACGGCCGGGTGTGCCGCACTGTCACGATGGGTATGACCTAGCTCTGCCGCCGAACCGTACCCCAGAGGCCGCGCCCGCATCAGATCCGACCCTTAGCCCAGAGCCCACTGCGCCAATCGAGGACGGGTGGTTAGACACCGCCTCAGGGGCTGCAGTCTCAATGGAGATCGAGCCAAACACCAGCCTAACCCTCTGTGCAGCCCGTGACTCCAAGGTGCCGGACTCTTTTCCGGACTCCGAACCATCCGCGCCCCTGCCAATCGAATCCGATTGGGCGCCGATCATGGAATTCACCGCCACGGATATCTTTCAGCACTCGCCCTTCGGCCACATTCTGAATTCACTAAGGTCTCCCTCTTTGTTAGGAGAGCCCTGGCCGGACTATGGCCAACAAGATTGGGATGCGGACGACGAAGAAATTCAACGCCCACCCACCACCCACTTCGTAGCCACTGTCGATGATTTAACCGACATGCTCGACTTCGACTCCGAAGACATCGACGGTATGCACGAAGATGTAGGAGACGAACATGAACCAGCGCCAATAGGGCACTTGAAAGCCACCTCGTCATATGACATATACATGGTGGATACACCCAACGAAGGCAATGGCGATGAGATAGCGGAGGATGACTCCTCCAAGAAGCAACCCAAGCGCCAACGTCAGCGGCGCCGCTCTAAGTCCGTAACAACACTCCGGATAGTGCCGAAGACAACAACAATCCCCTCCAGCAAGATTTAGAGCAAGAGGATGAAGGAGCCAGCTCTCCTGAGAGAGCGGCAGACGGAGAGGAGGAGGATGAAAATTACATCCCCCCTCCGAAGACGAGGCAAGCCTCGGCGATGATGAATTCGCCGTACCAGAGGATCCCATCGAACAAGAGCGCTTCAAGCGCCAGCTTATGGCCACGGCAAATAGCCTGAAGAAAAAGTAGCAGCAGCTTCAAGCTGATCAAGATCTGCTAGCTGACAGATGGACTGAAGTCCTCGCGGCCGAGGAATATAAACTCGAGCACCCCTCCAAGAATTACCCAAAGTGCAGGTTACTACCCTGACTGGAGGAAGAAGCGTATGATACGGCTGATCGACCACCTCGTGGCCGCGATAGAGAGGCATTCTAGCCAAAAGCTCAGCCTCCACCCCGACGCCATTCAAATAAAAAGGCACGGGGAGATACGCCAGACCTGCGAGACATATTGGAGGACAAAGCAAACCATGCAAGATCGATCTACGGATCACGATGGCGCACCACTCTGCGAGACGATAAACGTCACGCCGGATAGAGTAAAAGCAAATCCGGCCGGGCCGAACACAGTGGGCAAGACCCATTTGAGCTGCATCGCGACATAGCCCAATACAGAGGCACCGCACACCCCTTATGCTTCACAGACGAAGTAATGGAACATCAATTCCCAAAAGGTTTCAAACCTGTAAATATTGAATCATACGACGGCACAACAGATCCTGCAGTATGGATTCAGGATTTCCTCCTCCACATCCACATGGCCCGCGGTGATGACATACACGCCATCAAATACCTCCCACTAAAGCTCAAAGGACCAGCGCGGCATTGGCTTAATAGCTTGCCAGCAGATTCCATTAACTGTTGGGAATATCTGGAAGCCGCATTCCTCGACAACTTTCAGGGCACTTATGTGCAGCCACCAGACACCAATGACTTGAGCCACATAATTCAGCAGCCAGAAGAGTCGGCCAGGCAATTCTGGACTCGGTTCCTTACAAAGAAAAATCAAATCATCGACTTTCCGGATGCAGAGGCCTTAGCGGCTTTCAAACACAACATCCGAGACGAGTGGCTAGCCCAGCACCTTGGTCAGGAAAAGCCGAAATCTATGGCAGCTCTCACGACGCTCATGACCCGCTTTTGTGCGGGAGAAGATAGCTGGCTGGCTCGCAGTAATAACATATCAAAGAACCATGGTACCTCAGATACCAAGGATGGCAATAGCAGGTCAAGTCGCAACAAACATAAGCGCCGCATTAACAGCGAACATACTGAGGATATGACAATCAATGCCGTATTCAAGGGCTCTAAACCCGGTCAGCGGAAAAAGCCATTCAAACAAAGTATGCCGGGTCCGTCCACCTTGGACCGTATACTCAATCGCTCGAGTCAAATACACGGCACCCCAGACAAGCCAGCCAATCACACCAACAGGGATTGTTGGGTGTTCAAGCACGCCGGCAAGTTAATTGCCGAAAACAAGGACAAGGGGCCGCATAGCGATGACGAGGAGGAGCCCCGGCAGCCGCACACTGGAGGACAGAAGAGGTTTCCCCCGCAAGTGCGGACGGTGAACATGATATACGCAACCCACATCCCCAAGAGGGAGCGGAAGCGTGCGCTCAGGGACGTATATGCGTTGGAGCCAGTCGCCCCAAAGTTCAACCCTTGGTCCTCCTGCCCGATAACCTTCGATCGCAGGGACCACCCCACTAGTATCCGTCATGGCGGATTCGCCGCACTGGTCCTAGACCAAATCATTGACGGATTTCACCTCACTCGAGTCCTTATGGATGGCAGCAGCAGCCTGAACCTGCTTTATCAGGACACAATGCGCAAAATGGGTATAGACCCCTCAAGGATCAAACCCACAAAAACGACCTTTAAGGGCGTCATTCCAGGTGTAGAAGCCCATTGCACAGGCTCAATTACACTGGAAGTGGTATTCGGATCCCCGGATAACTTCTGAAGCGAAGAGTTAATCTTCGATATAGTCCCGTTCCGCAGTGGTTATCACGCGCTGCTCGGGCGAACCGCATTTGCTAGATTCAATGCGGTACCGCATTATGCATACCTCAAGCTCAAGATGCCAGGACCTCGCGGAGTTATTACAGTCAATGGAAACACAGAGCGCTCTCTCCGAACAGAGGAGCACACTGTAGCCCTCGCAGTAGAAACGCAAAGCAGCCTCTCAAGGCAATCAACCAGTTCGGCGCTTCACAGCCCGGACACCTTCAAGCGCGCTCAGGGCAATCTGCAAATAGACCGCCTAGCGCGATATGAGCTCGCGTAGCAATACGGCGGCCACCCCAATCCCAGCCCAGCGGCGAAACTCATGCCGCGCGTACATAATTACGCATTAAAAATACCATGGGCACAGGTGGGGAGGGGGCACAACTGTGGCACGCCCCAAGACGTGGCCTAAACCGCACTAGGGGCTTCCCGTTTGTTTCTTTTTATTTTTCTTTCAAGACCTTAATCTCTGGAAACACTGTCCGCCAGCACTATTGCCGAACACATGATGCAGCAACCAAGGAGGCAGACAGCTATGTTATACAACGGAATTCCCAGGTTGATTACAGTAATGAGTGAAATATTCAATTTAATATCATTCCTCAGCTTGCCCTTGGAAGGGACATAGTCCTACTCTTTGCTTATCGTGCTATCTGTATCACTCTGCTTTAACGCAATTTTTTAATAAACAATGCATGACATTACGACTATTATTGCATTCTTGTTATATATATATATATGTGTTCATTAATGACGCCTTGCAACCGTACACTATGGTACGGCCAATACACCAGGGGCTTACGTACCCCACAATACGGTGTGAAAAGTCCGAACACTTTCACAAGTGCGGCACTCCGAACTTATAGCATTATATGCATCAGCTCCGAATCATGTCTTTGGTCAAATGTTGGGTTTGCCCGGCTCCTATGTTTTGGTACCTTACGTTCCGCTCTATCGGCTAAGGTAGCGCTAGGAGAACTACTGCGATTGTGCCCCGGTTCTGCTGGGTTCAGCACCTCAGTAGAGAAAGCTAAAACTGACTGTCATGATAAGGCGAGAGACTGGTCGCTGTTCGGCGAGGTTTTCGAGCCCCTAAAGACTTATGCCGCTTAGAGCGAGGGGCTGGCCCTGTCCGGCTTAAAGGCGTGTATCGCGCACCAAATTCGTCCTTCCGAATACGAGGGGCTTCGCCGAAATTTAAAATTATAGAATTCTATGGCTAAGTGAGAGTGATAAAGCATTATTAGTCCGGTTGCCTTGTTCGCCATGTTGAGCACCTCCCTCGAAGGACCCAAACATGGGAACAAGAGTGCTCAGGTTTATCCCGAACACCCCAACACTCGTGGCATGGGGGCAGAAGCTGAGGACTAGCCATCTCTCAGATTGGATAAACAGCCAAACAGAAGGTAATATTTTAAATTCAAACAAACGTTGCATACCGCATATGAAACAAGTTTTCATAAATACAGGATAAAACGAGCAAGTCTCATTCAAATATTACATCTTTTGAACACTCATCCGCGATAAGACGGGCACCCAACAGAACACCCTCGTAGTACATCTCGGGGTGGCGGTGCTCCTTGCCCTCCGGCGGCCCCTCCTTGAACAGCTTCATGGCATCTAGCTTGACCCACTGCAATTTCACACGGGCGAAAGCCCGGCGTGCACCTTCAATGCAGACAGATCGCTTGACGACCTCCAGCCGTGGGCAGACATCCACAAGCCGCCTCACCAGGCCGAAGAAGCTGTTCGGAAGGGCGTCGCCAGGCCACAGCCGGACTATAAAGCTCTTCATGGCCCGATCGGCCGCCTTATGTAGCTCGACCATCTGATTCAGCTGGTCGCTCATTGGCACCGGGCGTTCGGCCTCAGCATACTGAGACCAGAACAGCTTCTCTGTTGAGCTTCCATCCTCGGCCTGGTAAAATTGTGCGGCATCAGACACGTTGCGGGGCAAATCTGCGAATGCTCCTGGAGAGCTCCGGATTCGGGTAAGTAATCGGTAATTTACTTTTACATGCTTGCTTTGCATATAGAAAGCCTTACCCGCCGCTATCTTCTTCATTGTGTCGATCTCCTGGAGGGACATTTGGGCTTCGGCCTTGGCACTTCTTGCGCTCTCGAGGGCCGAGGCATGCTCAGACTCCCGCGTCTTTGAGTCAAGCTCCAACGCCTCGTGCTTCGCCACGAGAGCCTAGAGCTCTTCCTGCACCTTGCCCACCCGAGCCTTGGAGCTCTTCCTGACAAATATACGTTGATCCTGTCATTTTGCAATCGCGTCTTGTTTTATATATACATATCTATAGACAGGGTATTACTTACCCTTGTTCTCCTCGAGCTGCCTCTTGGCAAGGCTGAGCTCTTTCCTGGAACCCTCGAGGTCCTGCTTCAGCACAGCGACCTCCGCAGTCAGTGCGGCGGATGCCAACAGCGAAGCCTGCATATGCATATTGACATACTTATATTAGACTCCTGCGATATTATTTGATCATCTGTTCGGCTTTTCTTTGTGAACACCGAACAAAGCATCAGGGGCTACTGTCTATGCGGTAATATTTCTACTACATTTTAAAACACTTACCTCAAAGCCTGTTAGAAGGTTGGCACAGGCTTTAGTCAATCCGCTCTTGGCGGACTGAACCTTCCGGATCACCGCAATCATGATAGTGCCGTGCTCCTCGTCGATGGAAGCGCTGCGAAATGCTTCCAGCAGATTGTCCGGTGCCTCTGGATTGACAGAGGTCACGGGCACAGGCGTCTTGCCCCTCTTAGAAGGAGGCCGCCTGCCCGAGCCTGGAACCGCTGGAGGTTCCGGCGTGGTGTTCGGCTGAGGGCCGAACTCGGAGCTCTCAGGGGCCCCGTCCCCTCGGCTCCCGGAGTCCGGAAGGTCGCCTTGAGGCGCCTCCAGGACTGTCTCCCCTCGATCCAGTGCCTCTTGATACAACACATCGGCGTCGTCGGCAGGATGAGGGGAGGTGGCGGTCGGGACTGGATCGCTATCCATGTCCGACAAGCCCAAGGAGCCGTCCGACGATAAATCGATACTGGCTCGTGGCGGCCTGCATAATTATGTTTGGCGTTAGGGAAAGCAGTGCGACGAAGGAATCCTATGGGTTACTCTGGTATCCGAATACTTATGATCTCCCCGGGGGCTTGGGCATGGGCAACCACTCGTCTTCTCCTTCGTCGGCGGCGGTGGAGCCGTCCGGAAGGAGAGTCCTTCCCTTCTTGGACCTTTCGGCCCCCCCCAGTTGGGGCGGCCTTCCTTTTCCTGTCTCCCCCAGTCGGTGGGGGAGCATCTTCTTCTTCTTCCTCGTCTTCGGGGGAAGAGTGCACCGCAGAGTCATCGGATGGTAAGTCCGACGACGCCTGGCATCGAAAACTCTTTCGGGTTCCCTTGGCCTTCTTGGTATTCTCCAGCACCGTATAAGGGGCCGGAGTCAACATATTCGCCAGAAGAGCGTCTGCGGGGCCTTCGGGCAAAGGAGTCGGACAGTCGATATGTCCGTCCATGTTCTGCCAGTCCTGTCAAAGGTACGGGAGTTTAGATCACGCATAGAGTCAATCTATAAAAAAATAAGTATCCTGTGAAAGGTAAAGCAGCTTACCGCACTGGCTTGGCGCTTCGCGCTGAATCCACGATCCTCAGCAATAGGAGGGGGGACCTCAGCACTTTTGAACAGCACCCTCTAGGCATCTTCATGAGTCGTGTCAAAGAGCCTGTTCAGAGTTCGGTGATGTGCCGGGTCGAACTCCCACAAGGTAAAATCCCGTTGTTGACACGGGAGGATCCGGCGGATGAGCATAACTTGGACTATGTTGGCAATCTTGAGCTTCTTGTTCACCATGTTTTGAATACATGTTTGGAGTCCGGTAGCTGTTCCGAACTACCCCAGGATAGGCCCTTCTCTTTCCAGGACAGGCCATACAAGGTCACGTGGTTCGGTGATGTAGAACCACCCCGATTGCCACCCCTTTATGGTTTTCACAAAGGAGCCCTCGAGCCATGTTACGTTGGGCATCTTGCCCACCATGACGCCTCCGCACTCCGCTTGGCGGCCGCCCACCACCTTCGGCTTGACATTGAAGGTTTTCAGCCATAAGCCGAAGTGGGCCTTGATGCGGAGGAAGGCCTCGCACACGACGATAAACGCCGAGATGTTGAGGATGAAGTTCAGGGACAAATCGTGGAAATCCAGGCTGTAATAGAACATGAGCCCCCGGACGAATGGATGGAGAGGGAATCCCAGTCCGCGGAGGAAATGGGTGAGGAATACTACCCTCTCATGGGGCCTGGGGGTGGGGATGAGCTGCCCCTCATCTGGGAGCCGGTGCGCGATGTCGTCGGGCAGGTATCCGGCTCTCCTCAATTTCTTGATGTCTCCCTCCGTGACGGAGGAGACCATCCACCTGCCTCCCGCTCCAGACATGGTTGGAGAAGGTTGAGGTGGGAAGCGTGGACTTGGGCGCTAGAACTCGAGTGTGCGAAAACGGATGAGCAAAGGAAGAAGAGGGCGTGGATAGAAAGGTGAATCCTTATCCCTTTATATGGGCGGAAAGAGCTAAGCATCCCCACTTGCCTGGTAAAACTCACTTATCCCCCAAGCGCCGCAATTGATGGCGCGGTTGGGTTACCGACGCCCGTATTGATGAGAATCCCGTAATAAGGGGACACGATCTCTGCTTTGACAAGACGTGTCGAGAAACTGCCTCGCGTTATGTGCGGGGCTGGTTAAAGGGAACGGTTCGAATAATCACCGGGCCATGGATCTGCGAAAATATTATTCTCTCTACGGTGGAATGTGGAACTTATTTTGCAGGGTTGGACACTATCCTCGTATTCAAATTCTTCTGTGATGTATTCAGAGAAGGAACCCGCCTTGCAATGCCGAAGACAATACTGCGCGCCGGACTCATCGTCATTGAAGCCTGGTTCAGGGGCTACTGAGGGAGTCCTGGATTGGGGGGTCTCTAGACAGCCGGACTATCTCCATGGGTCGGACTGTTAGACTATGAAGATACAAGATTAAAGACTTCGTCTCGTGTCCGGATGGGACTCTACTTGGCGTGGAAGGCAAGCTAGGCAATACGGATATGGATATCTCCTCCTTTGTAACCGACCTTGTGTAACCCTAACCCTCTCCGGTGTCTATATGAACCGAAGGGTTTTAGTCCGTAGGACAACAACCATAACATACAATCATACCATAGGCTAGCTTCTAGGGTTTAGCCTCTCCGATCTCGTGGTAGATCTACTCTTGTACTACCCATATCATCAATATCAATCAAGCAGGACGTAGGGTTTTACCTCCATCAAGAGGGCCCGAACCTGGGTAAAACATTGTGTCCCCTGCCTCCTGTTACCATCCGGCCTAGATGCACAATTCGGGACCCCCTACCCGAGATCCGCTGGTTTTGACACCGACAGACGCCGTGGATGATGTGGCCGGCGACGGCGCCGTCGATGGAGACACGCCATGTCTGCTCGGTATCGAGCACCGGCAGCCCCGTGAGATAGAAAAAAGATAAAATGCAGCGGTGAGTGCAGAACCTCCTTGGTTGCGCCGAGTTGGCCTCGCCTTCATCGGAGGAATTTGTGAGGGTGCCGCAGTTCCGGTGGGGCAGGTCAAGACTGCGCTGTGGGGATTGAGGTAGTGCGATAGACGAGGCGAACGTCGGGGCAGCTCCTTGGAGGTGGAGGACGGGGCGGCTGATCCGGGTTGACGACGAGATCGACAACGGATCCTCGTCCGGTGCGGTGGATGAGGGACGGCGAGCTGTTGTGGTGGACAACGTAGTCGGGGAAGAGTCTCTGGCTGGGCGGCGGTCGGGAGGCCGACGGAGGAGCGTGGGGTTTGCCGGCCTCGGTGTATGAATGGGGGGGGGGCGAAGGGGGGGGGGGAGCCAAGCTTAGGGACGCGCTTCTCCGAAATGTAGGGTAAGTTACCAGCGTACCCCCACCGGTTTTGACACCGCGACGTGGAGCTTCATTTCCGGCTGAGGGGTAGAAGGGGGATTTCGCGTGTCTGGGCTGCGGGAGCGATTTCGGATGAGGAGGGAGTTCTAGCGCGCGTCCAAATTTCTGGATAAGAAGGCGCGGCGGGGGTTGAAGAAGCAGGAGTTTCAAAGCAGGTGAGACAAAAGATACTCGAGATTGAAACTTTCGGGATAACAAGGTGCGGATTCCTTGTTCGGCAGAACAAACTTAATGTGTAAAAAAACAATTCATACAAGACACAAGAGAGTCATGTCCCCTTTTACTATATTGCTATAGATGCCAGTGAAAAAAACTACAAGAAAAATGTAAAAAAAATCGGGAGAACAAGATTACCCTGCACAGTACCAAATCGATTCGCACATCCCTCAACAAGAACAAAAACCAAATCAATTCCCACCAAAGAAAGAGTAATGTCCCTTTTTATATGATTACAGATGCCATGATCTCGAATTTCAATTTTTGAATCCACGTTATGTTGAATTAGAATATATCGTTAGGTGACCTTGCGGTTTATAATTGATGTAGTCGTGCATTTTGATCTTCCATCATATATGAACATTTTACTCCACCATGTGAACATATATATTGTCATCTACCATATGGACTAAATTTGAATCAATTTTCCTTATTTGAATACGATTGTTGTCAAGTTATACAATAACTTAAATATTATCTTGATAACAAAAAACATACATATAGCAGTAATCATATTTCACTATGAACTACATGTACCATACGCTCTCCAATTCAAATATTTGTATCCATTTTATGTTGAATTCAAATCATAGTACATTATTGGTCTAGGTAGCGAGATGTTTGGGATAATCTAAACCCTGTTTTCATACATATAATTTTTGGTTGAATTGGGACAAGTTTTTGTATAAGCCTCTTGGAAAACCGGAGATTCTCTCAACAAGCCTCGTGGTTCCGAGAGGGAACGTGTCACCTTTGTGTGCGAAACGATATACGCTGCCTCCCCCCTAATTTTATTTATAGAGGGAACATAGAACTATATGAGTGCCCTGTTAAATTTTGGAATTATTTCGGGTTCATTTGGCCTTTTTATACATTAATTGAGTTTCTGGACTTTTAATGTGCATAATCTAAATATGAATTGCATGCACATGCTCCGGTGCACCAAAGTGGGTTGAAAAATCACATGTGCGTCTTTGGTTGAATTTCTACGTCCCATGGAAGAAATGAGAATGAAATTCAAACATCTGTGCGTCATGACTCGGCCGAGAACTTCGAGAAACTTTGATTTTAAATTCATGTAAATCCAAAACTCGCCTGGAAATCGTGAAACATGGCATTGTGTCATGTCATGGCACTAACATGTTGTGGTAAAAAATTGGGCCGATTTGGAAGCTCGTGGTTCTAAGAGGGAACGTGCCACCTTTGAGTGTGAAACGATATACGCTGCCCCCCTTTGAGTTTAACAAAGGAAACATAGAACTACATTAGTGCCCTGTTAAATTTTGGAATTATTCCGGGTTCGTTTGTCGTTTTTTATACATTAATTGAGTTTCTAGCCATTTAATGTGCATAAGTCAAATTTGAACTACAAGCACATGCTCTCGTGCACCAAAGTTGGTTGAAAAATCACATTTATGTCCTCGGGTGAATTTCTAGGTCCCATGCAAGAATTGAGAATCAAATTCAAACATCTGGGCACCGTGGCTCGGCCGAGAACATTGAGAAACTTGGTTTTAAAATTCTTGTAAATCCAAAACACGTCTGAAAATCATGAAACTTGGCGTGGATGTCATGTCATGGTACTACCATGTTGTGGTAAAAAAATTGGCCGAATAGGAACAGATTTTGGTATAAGCTTCTTGCAAACCCAAGCTTCTCTCAAGAAGGCTCGTGGTTCTGAGAGGGAACGTGCCACCTTTGAGTGCGAAACGATATACGTTGTCCCCCTTGAGTTTATATACAAAGGCAACATAGAACTACATGAGTGCCTTGTTAAATTTTGGAATTATTCCGGCTTCGTTTGGCCTTATTTACACACTAATTGAGTTTTTGCTCATTTAATGTGCATAATTCAAATTTGAACTACAAGCACATGCTCCCGTGCACCAAAGTTGGTTGAAAAATCACATTTGTGTCCTCGGGTGAATTTCTAGTTCCCATGCAAAAAATGAGAATCAAATTCAAACATCTGGGCATCGTGGCTCGGTCGAGAACATTGAGAAACTTGGTTTTAAAATCATGAACCTTGGCATGGTGTCATGTGATGGTAGTACCATGCCGTGGTAAAAAAATTGGCTGAATAGGAACAAATTTTGGTATAAGCTTCTTGCAAATCGGAGCTTCTCTCAAGAAGGCTCGTGGTTCTGGGAGGGAACGTGTCACCTTTGTGTGCATAATTCAAATTTGAAATACAAGCACATGTTCCAGTGCACCAAAGTTGGTTGAAAAATCACATGTGTGTCCTCGGGTAAATTTCTAGGTTACATGCAAGAAATGCGAATGAAATCCAAAATTCTGGGCGTCATGGCTGGGTTGGAAACATTGAGAAACTTAGTTTTTTAATTCCTGTAAATCCAAAACACGCATGAAAATAATGAAACTTGGCTTGGTGCCATGACATGGCACCAACATGCTGTGGTAAATTTGCAGTCCGATTTGCGAAGGCGCACACATTAACAATCAACAAAGTCATTTTGAAACAAGTGCTATCACGTTACAATCGGAAACACAAGTATTGTTGAAACCGTGGGCGTTCTACTTACTAGTACCATTTACGTGCCGCCACGCGTCCCCATTTTTTATTAGCTAGGAGGCGCCATGCAGGGTAGCTATTTGAGTAGTACGAGAGGCGTGCGATCAGACCCCTACGCGTGCTTATCGGGAGGAGAGCCCTTTGAACTCCATCTGCCGTCCACCTCTCTCCCAAGGTCTCCATTAATGGCGCCCGAGCCTCTTTTTACTGGTGTGGCTATGTCTCACTCGACTGAGATTTAAGAGAGAAAAAAGAAAATCAGAAAGCACGGATCTTGATGTAAGATCCGACGGACCTATATAGCATCTACTGCGACTTATAGCAAGACTGATAAATATATAAGGATGATTAAATTTTTTTGATCAAAGAAGGGCTTGTCCCTTCCGATTTTCTTTACTGAAAACCACCACAATTCACAATAAGTTCATCACAACTCTAGCCTGACACGAAGGACTAAAAGCTACCAGATTGAAATCGCAACATCCCAAGAGGCCAACAAAGGCCAAACATCCGCGCTAGAACCCAACATTACAACCGACGACACAATCCACATCCTAAACCGATTATTACATCAAAAGAAACCAGGAAACTGAAGGAAGCCCAGCAGCAACTAGAAGAACAGCAACGCCAGGGTCGCCACAACAAGAGTTTTCTTCATCCCAGCCTCGCAACATAGATCTTTCACAGAAAGATAAGGACGATTAATTGTCTTACATAATTAGAAAGATAATTAAAAAAGCCACATGCGGCTATGCCCTAAATACACAAGGGCAAAAGAAGAAGGAAGACAAGGATCAGGCTCACTGATCTCTACTTTCTTGATGCGTTGCTGCATGCCGCGGGAACTATCTCCGCGGCGAGTGCCGATGAGCTCTTCCGTGTCCTCAAGACGCTGCTTGAGAACATCCACGGATTCCTCCACCAGCCTTTGGCGCTTGTTGCGGATCATGTCATTCTCGTCCATAAGTTTCTTGACGATGACGCCGGTCCTCTTCAACAAGGCACTAGTCTCCTCCTGCTGGTCTGCACTTCGGACGATCTTCTCCCACAGCAAGTCGCGCTCGGCCCGGAGCCTCTCATTGCCCTCCCTTAGTGCGTCGATAGCCTGTTCAAATGAGGCTTTCATGTCATCCTGCAACCTCGCAAAATGGGAGATCTGATCCATCTGGCCATGGATGATCGCATGCATGCACCTGTAACAGTCGTCGCCTACACGCGAGAAATTTTCCCAGGCCGCCTTGGCGCGGCGGGACATCTGTGCCGCATTTGTGGTGCGGTGGGACATCTATGCTGCTTCTGCGGCGCGGGCGGACCAGTCTGCTACATCGACGGCGCGACGGGACCTCCGTGCTGCTTCAGCGGCGCGGCGGGACCTCTGTGCTGCTACTTCCACGCGACGGGACATGTCGGCTGCTCTCGAAGCGAGGCGGGACATCTCTCGTGCTTCCTCTTCCATGCTCGCCTCTCCCTGGTGGCAATCTCTCGACCCAGAACTCACGCTGGCCATGGCAGACGCAAGGGAAGGATGTTGAATGGCTTGTTTGTTTTTGTGGATGAGGAGTTGAGTAGGAATGCGCAGTCATCTTGGCATATTAGTATTTATAACCGAGTACTAATACGCTCCTAAGTGGGAACCCGTTTAGGTTGTGATCGGTGTGAACAGGTTTGCAATTCAATATACCATGGAGTAATTTGCAATGTGACGAGACGCAAGCTCAAAATTTATTGACGGTTCAATTTTCGAAGTGGGGCACTATTCTCGGATGGAGTACTTCTTTTTCTACTCTCTCCTTTCCCGTTTTATAGGGCTTATCTCAAAATTTTAGTTTTTCCATTTTATAAGGCTCAATTTGGTTGTTCCCCAACACATGTTTAGATTCCAAGGTGCATTAAATCATTGCATGCAAGTATTAAGAGAAAATTGACCAATGCATGTACTTTATGCATGCATGCATTGCAATTAATGCATTGATAAACATATTTTTTTATCGCCACCAAAACCCACCATTTCTTAAGCTCAAGTAGACCACGGTAATCCCTATATTAGCATATTACTAAGATAAACAGAAGGCACTGTAGAAACATTTAGGACGTGAGCTTGTCAATCTGAATGTGGAGGGACACAAGTTTAGCCTCGGCTAGCAGCTTCGGCGGGACTGTCATGAAGGTCAGCTCCTGCACGTCGACGTCATCGGGGTCCTTGCTGCTTGTCACCTCCATTTCCACCTTGACGGTGTCGGTCGTGCCTTTGGGCTCCCCCGACGGGCCGTTCGCCCACAGCTTGGCCACGTAATGCAGCAGTGGGGACACCCCCGCTCTCATGCAGACGAGCGACACGACGATAGGCGCGCTGATGTCGAGCACGCCGCCGACCAAGAAAAACGCACAGAGGTCCTCCTCCGCGAACAGCAAGAGCTGTGGCTCCGACAGTGGCACTTGCAGCTAGAGCACCTTGCCGTACTGGATCCTGTCCACGGGCATGGGATGCGCGGTGCTGATGTGGTGGTAGAGCGCCGGCGGCGGGCCTTCGTAGCCGCAGACGGGCACGGGGCATTTGCAGGGCGCTAGCGGACACACACTCTGGTGATCGGCGAGCTTGTGGTAAGTGACGTATCGGTGATCTCGCCCTCCTCGTGCACAACCATCTCTTGGCTTGGGCCGGGGTATTACAAATCTTTACCGCCACATATTTTATACTACTTCAAGGTGCATTAAATCAACAGATGCAAGTATCACAAGGAGAGTCACGGCACGCATGCATGCGTTGTAATTAATGCATCGGTAAACGCAAATTATTGAAATATATCGAGTGTAGTGCTTTGATGTGTCGCGTCAACTCGTACATCAACGAGAAGTTTGATTATCCTCTCCCTCCCCGACTTAACTGCACCTGCCTTTGGCTGTATGACAGGTTGGCCACACACCTGTCGGGCCCACCTGTCATACACGCAAAGGCCAGAGCGTCCCTCCCTCGCCAATGAGCATGGTGGCTGGCAAGACTAGGAGAAGGCTTTCGCTATACGGTCTCCCTCCCACACGCGGTGGACGTGCAGCAGTTCAATCGGTGTCAGATGGCCAGAAGCGTACTGTAGTACTCCTCAAGTGCAGTAGTACTCCATCATTGTTCGACTTCCCGAAGAGGCGAAGAGCCAAGCGCAGCCCGGACGCTCATGTATATACCGCATCATTCTTTGCTCCTTCTTACTACTCCAACATGTGGGAGAGCCAGCATCCGGGTCGACGTTCATGCACCAGATTAGAGCGCGGAATGGAAGGGGGGCATCACCCTGGTCGGAGCGCCAGTAATTCATGTCTATAGTGAGTGGTCATATCACAAGTCTTTCCAGCAGTAACGCGCCGTCAAATCGCACAGCCCCACTCGCTCAACCTCCTCGCCTCTCTGTCAAACCGCCTACCTGAAAACTGCCGCGCGTACTGCCCGGGAAAAGCCCCACCCTCAACTTTTAACTACGTGAAAATAGTTCGAGCTTGTTAGTTCTATATAAATACAGTAAGTATTGTATGTTTATTCACCCGTGGGGTTGTTCAATGAATGGAGGGGCGGGGAGCACAAGTGAACAATATTGTACTACTACTAGTAGTAGTAAGTAGGAGTCATACAGTAGTCACCTTAAATAGAGAGTTTATTTTCTTTAATGCCACGTACACAAATTGAAACGCTTGTTGTGGAGAGAAAAAAGATAATCACTCCACTATATATGGATGCAGGGGCCTAAGCGCTTGCTTTACTAGGGTTGCTCTCTTCATTCTCTCATCCTCTCCAGATATAAACAAGACAGCGGTAGCGACATTTTCTCTCTGCTCACCGCTGGTCACAGATCCGGCCGGATCCCTTCGGCGGGTGTGTGTAGAGGAGTAAAAGGTGCATCATTCACGCGGTCATCGCCGTCGAGGGAGGAAACCCACAGCTGCCGGAGGGGCCCGATCCTCTGCCCGTGCCGTTATCTCTGACACAGCGCCGGCTCGGGAGGTCCTCCGACCCTTCTTCCTCCCTGCTGTATTATCCGCAGATCCGACCTGCCGCCGCCGACATCCCGGCGACCGTTAGGTATAAGTTCTCCGAAAGCGGCCTTGCTCTACTGCCCCAGCTCACCACGTGTCTGCATGTGCATCTTTTTCTACTCCCATCAGCTCTTCCAAAGCCACCTAAATTTTTAGTATTATTAGAGGTAAAGCTACTTCATGCATTCGAATCTAGGGCTTTGTTCAAACAAACAAGAAAGGGGGAAGTTGTAGCATGAATCTAGGACTTGATTAAAAGAGGAAATAATATGGTGAAAGTAGTAGAGACCGGATACCCAACCGATCTCTTGGCTGAAAAGGGAAATAATGGGAAAACACAGTATAAACTGGATAAGGAACAAATCTATTATTGGTTGAAAAAAGGATAGGAAGTGGCGGCTGGTGGACAAGTCAATAGAGTATGTCCAGGATTAGATTTGCTGCCATCACATAGTAAAAGGTCTCCATGATTAGCTTTGCTACCCTCACATAGTAAAAGGTCTCAGGATTAGATTTGCTACCCTCACATAGTAAAAGGTCTCAGGATTAGATTTGCTGCCCTCACATAGTAAAAGGTCTCCAGGATTAGATTTGCTGCCCACACATAGTAAAAGGTCTCCAGGATTAGATTTGCTGCCCTCACATAGTACAAGGTCTCCAGGATTAGGTTTGCTGCCCTCACATAGCATGAACAAACTCGGCATCACCACTTTATGCCTCCTTGTAGGTACATTGTGTTGGGGAACGTTGCAGAAAACAAAAAATTTCCTACTCGTTTCACCAAGATCCATCTAGGAGTTCATCTAGCAACGAGTGATTAGATGCATCTACATACCTTTGTAGATCGCGAGCGGAAGCGTTCGAAGAACGGGGTTGATGTAGTCGAACACGACGTGATTCAAATCACCGGAGATCCTAGCACCGAACGGACGGTACCTCCGCGTTCAACACACGTACGGACGGATGACGTCTCCTCCTTTCTTGATCCAGCAAGGGGGAAGGAGAGGTTGATGAAGATCCAGCAGCACGACGGCGTGGTGGTGGATGCAGGGCGTCACAGTAGCAGGGCTTCGCCTATACTACGAGAGAGACGTAACGGGGAGAGAGGGAGGCGCCAGGGGCTGGTGTATCAAGTCCCTCCTCTCCCCCACTATATATAGGAGGGCCAAGGGGGGTGGTGCGCAGCCTAGGAGATCAATCTCCTAGGTGCGGCGCCAAGGAGGTTTCCCCCCCCCAAGGCACCTAGAGGTGCCTTCCACCATGGACTCTTCTCCTTAGTGGAACCCTAGCGCATGGGCTTTGGGGCTGGTGCCCTTGGCCCATCTAGGCCAAGGCGCACCCCCTACAGCCCATGTGGCCCCCCGGGACAGGTGGCCCCACCCGGTGGGCCCCCGGGACCCCTCCGGTGGTCCCGATACAATACCGATAACCCCGAAACTTGTCCCGATGGCCGAAACAGCACTTCCTATATATAATTCTTTACCTCCGGACCATTCCGGAACTCCTCGTGACGTCCGGGATCTCATCCGGGACTCCGAACAACATTCGGGTTACTGCATACACATATCTTCACAACCCTAGCGTCACCGAACCTTAAGTGTGTAGACCCTACGGGTTCGGGAGACATGCAGACATGACCGGGACGACTCTCCGGTCAATAACCAACAGCGGGATCTGGATACCCATGTTGGCTCCCACATGCTCCACGATGATCTCATCGGATGAACCACGATGTCGAGGATTAAACAACCCCGTATACAATTCCCTTTGTCAATCGGTATGTTACTTGCCCGAGACTCGATCGTCGGTATCCCAATACCTTGTTCAGTCTTGTTACCGGCAAGTCACTTTACTCGTACCGTAATGCATGATCCCTTGATCAACTACTTGGTCACCTTGAGCTCATAATGATGATGCATTACCGAGTGGGCCCAGTGATACCTCTCCGTTATATGGAGTGACAAATCCCAGACTCGATCCGTGTCAACCCAACAGACACTTTCAGAAATACCCATAGTGCACCTTTATAGTCACCCAGTTACGTTGTGACGTTTGATACACCCAAAGCACTCTTACAGTATCCGGGAGTTACACGATCTCATGGTAAAAGGAAAAGATACTTGACATTGGAAAAGCTCTAGCAAACGAACTACACGATCTTGTGCTATGCTTAGGATTAGGTCTTGTCCATCACATCATTCTCCTAATGCTGTGATCCCGTTATCAATGACATCCAATGTCCATAGCCAGGAAACCATGACTATCTGTTGATCAACGAGCTAGTCAACTAGAGGCTTACTAGGGACATATTATGGTCTATGTATTCACACGTGTATTACGATTTCCGGATAATACAGTTATAGCATGAATAAAGACAATTATCATGAACAAAGAAATATAATAATAATACTTTTATTATTGCCTCTAGGGCATATTTCCAACAGTCTCCCACTTGCACTAGAGTCAATAATCTAGTTACATTGTGATGAATCGAACACCCATGGAATTCTGGTGTTGATCATGTTTTGCCCTAGGGAGAGGTTTAGTCAACGGATCTGCTATATTCAGGTCCGTATGTACTTTACAAATCTCTATGTCTCCATCTTGAACATTTTCATGAATGGAGTTGAAGCGACGCTTGATGTGCCTTGTCTTCTTGTGAAACCTGGGCTCCTTGGCAAGTGCAATAGCCCCAGTGTTGTCACAAAAGAGTTTGATTGGCCCCGACGCATTGGGCATGACTCCTAGGTCGGTGATGAACTCCTTCACCCATATTGCTTCATGTGCTGCCTCCGAGGCTGCCATGTACTCCGCCTCACATGTAGATCCCGCCACGACGCTCTGCTTGCAGCTGCACCAGCTCACTGCTCCACCATTCAACATATACACGTATCCGGTTTGTGACTTAGAGTCATCCAGATCTGTGTCGAAGCTAGCGTCGACGTAACCCTTTACGACGAGCTCTTCGTCACCTCCATAAATGAGAAACATTTCCTTAGTCCTTTTCAGGTACTTCAGGATATTCTTAACCGCTGTCCAGTGTTCCTTGCCGGGATTACTTTGGTACCTTCCTACCAAACTTACGGCAAGGTTTACATCAGGTCTGGTACACAGCATGGCATACATAATAGAACCTATGGCTGAGGCATAGGGGATGACACTCATCTCTTCTATATCTTCTGCCGTGGTCGAGCATTGAGCCGAGCTCAATTTCATACCTTGCAAAACAGGCAAGAGCCCTTTCTTGGACTGATCCATTTTGAACTTCTTCAAAATCTTATCAAGGTATGTGCTTTGTGAAAGACCTATGAGGCGTCTCGATCTATCCCTATAGATCTTGATGCCTAATATATAAGCAGCTTCTCCAAGGTCCTTCATTGAAAAACTCTTATTCAAGTAGGCCTTGATGTTGTCCAAGAGTTCTATATCATTTCCCATCAAAAGTATGTCATCTACATATAGTATGAGGAATGCTACAGAGCTCCCACTCACTTTCTTGTAAACGCAGGCTTCTCCATAAGTCTGCGTAAACCCAAACGCTTTGATCATCTCATCAAAGCGAATGTTCCAACTCCGAGATGCTTGCACCAGCCCATAAATCGAGCGTTGGAGCTTGCACACCTTGTCAGCATTCTTAGGATCGACAAAACCTTTCGGCTGCATCATATACAATTCTTCCTTAAGGAAACCATTAAGGAATGCCGTTTTGACGTCCATTTGCCATATTTCATAATCGTAGAATGCGGCAATTGCTAACATGATTCGGACGGACTTTAGGTTCGCTACCGGTGAGAAAGTCTCATCGTAGTCAACCCCTTGAACTTGTCGATAACCCTTAGCGACAAGCCGAGCTTTATAGATGGTCACATTACCATCCGCGTCTGTCTTCTTCTTAAAGATCCATTTATTTTCTATGGCTCGCTGTTCAACGGGCAAGTCAGTCAAAGTCCATACTTCATTTTCATACATGGATCCTATCTCGGATTTCATGGCTTCTAGCCATTTGTCGGAATCCGGTCCCTCCATCGCTTCTTCATAGTTCGAAGGTTCACCATTGTCTAACAACATGATTTCCAAGACAGGGTTGCCGTACCACTCTGGTGCGGAACGTGTCCTTGTGGAACTTCGAATTTCAGTAGGAGCTTGATCAGAAGTATCTTGATCATCATGAATAACTTCCTCTCTAGTTGGTGCAGGCACCTCAGGAACATTTTCTTGAGTTGCGCCATTTACCGGTTCAAGAGGCAATACTTCATGAAGTTCTACTTTCCTCCCACTTACTTCTTTCGAGAGAAACTCTTTCTCTAGAAAGGATCCATTCCTGGCAACAAAGATCTTGCCTTCGGATCTGAGGTAGAAGGTATACCCAGCAGTTTCTCTAGGGTATCCTATGAAGACGCATTTTTCCAACTTGGGTTCGAGCTTTTCAGGTTGAAGTTTCTTGACATAAGCATCGCATCCCCAAACTTTTAGAAATGACAGCTTAGGTTTCTTCCCAAACCATAATTCATACGGTGTCGTCTCAACGGATTTCGATGGAGCCCTATTTAAAGTGAATGCGGCAGTCTCTAAAGCATAGCCCCAAAAAGATAGCGGTAAATCGGTAAGAGACATCATAGATCGTACCATATCTAATAGAGTGCGATTACGACGTTCGGACACACCATTACGCTGAGGTGTTCCAGGCGGCGTGAGTTGTGAAACTATTCCACATTTTCTTAAGTGTGTGCCAAATTCGTGACTCAAGTATTCTCCTCCACGATCTGATCGTAGAAAGTTGATTTTCCTGTCACGTTGATTTTCAACCTCACTCTGAAATTCCTTGAACTTTTCAAAGGTTTCAGACTTGTGTTTCATTAAGTAGACATACCCATATCTACTCAAGTCATCAGTGAGGGTGAGAACATAACGATAGCCACCGCGAGCCTCAACACTCATTGGACCACACACATCAGTATGTATGATTTCCAATAAGTTGGTTGCTCGCTCCATTGTTCCTGAGAACGGAGTCTTGGTCATTTTTCCCATGAGGCATGGTTCGCACGTGTCAAATGATTCATAATCAAGAGACTCTAAAAGTCCATCTGCATGGATCTTCTTCATGCGTTTGATACCTATGTGACCAAGGCGGCAGTGCCACAAGTATGTGGGACTATCATTATCAACCTTACATCTTTTGGTACTCACACTATGAACATGTGTAGTAATACGCTCGAGATTCATTAAGAATAAACCATTGACTATCGGAGCATGACCATAAAACATATCTCTCATATAAATAGAACAACCATTATTCTCAGATTTAAATGAGTAGCCATCTCGTATTAAAGGAGATCCTGATACAATGTTCATGCTCAAACATGGCACAAAATAACAATTATTGAGGTTTATAACTACTCCCGTAGGTAAATGTAGAGGTAGCGTGCCGACGGAGATCACATCGACCTTGGAACCATTCCCGACGCGCATCGTCACCTCGTCCTTCGCCAATTTCCGTTTATTCCGCAGCTCCTGCTGTGAGTTACAAATATGAGCAACGGCACCGGTATCAAATACCCAAGAGTTACTACGAGCACTGGTAAGGTACACATCAATTACATGTATATCAAATATACCTTTGGTGTTGCCGGCCTTCTTGTCCGCTAAGTATTTGGGGCAGTTCCGCTTCCAGTGACCCTTCCCTTTGCAATAAAAGCACTCTGTCTCAGGCTTGGGCCCATTCTTTGACTTCTTCCCGACAGCTTGCTTGCCGGGCGCAGCAACTTCCTTGCCGTCCTTCTTGAAGTTCTTTTTACCCTTGCCCTTCTTGAACTTAATGGTTTTATTCATCATCAACACTTGATGTTCCTTCTTGACTTCTACCTCTGCTGATTTCAGCATAGCAAATACTTCAGGAATGGTCTTTACCATCCCCTGCATATTGAAGTTCATCACAAAGCTCTTGTAGCTTGGTGGAAGCGACTGGAGGATTCTGTCAATGACCGCGTCATCCGGGAGATTAACTCCCAGCTGAGTCAAGCGGTTATGTAACCCAGACATAGTGAGTATGTGCTCACTGACAGAACTATTTTCCTCCATCTTACAGCTGAAGAACTTATCGGAGACTTCATATCTCTCGATCCGGGCATGAGCTTGAAAAACCATTTTTAGCTCTTCGAACATCTCATATGCTCCATGTCTCTCAAAACGCTTTTGGAGCCCCGGCTCTAAGCTATAAAGCATGCCGCACTGAACGAGGGATTAGTCATCAGTACGTGTCTGCCAAGCGTTCATAGCGTCTTGGTTCTGTAGGACGGGTGGATCACCTAGCGGTTCTTGTAGGACATAATCTTTCTTGGCAGCTATGAGGATGATCCTCAGGTTCCGGACCCAGTCCGTATAGTTGCTGCCATCGTCTTTCAGCTTGGTTTTCTCTAGGAACACGTTGAAATTGAATAAAACGTTGGCCATTTGATCTACAAGACATATTGTAAAGATTTTAGACTAAGTTCATGATAGTTAAGTTCATCTAATCAAATTATTAATGAACTCCCACTCAGATTAGACATCCCTCTAGTCATCTAAGTGTTACACGATCCGAGTCGACTAAGCCGTGTCCGATTAACACGTGAGACGGACTAGTCATCGCCGGTGAACATCTTCATGTTGATCGTATCTTCCATACGACTCGTGTTCGACCTTTCGGTCTCTGTGTTCCGAGTCCATGTCTGTACATGCTAGGCTCGTCAAGTTAACCCTAAGTGTTTTTGCATGTGTAAAACTGTCTTACACCCGTTGTATGTGAACGTAAGGATCTATCACACCCGATTAACACGTGGTGCTTCGAAACGACGAACTGTAGCAACGGTGCACAGTTAGGGGAGAACACTTCTTGAAATTGTTGTAAGGGATCATCTTATTTACTACCGTCGTTCTAAGTAAACAAGATGCAAAACATGATAAACATCACATGCAATCAAATAATAATAGTGACATGATATGGCCAATATCACATAGCTCCTTTGATCTCCATCTTGGGGCTCCATGATCATCCTGTCACCGTCATACTCATCGACATGTAAGTTGTGATTCCTTGTACAATAGCATGAACATCTCATACATCACATATAGATCATTCATCATTCATCACAACTTTGGCCATATCATATCACAAAGCACTTGCTGCGAAAACAAGTTAGACGTCCTCTAATTGTAGTTGCAGGTTTTACGTGGCTGAAGTAGGGTTCTAACAAGAACGTTTTCTTACCTATGTGAAAGCCACAACGTGATTTGTCAACTTCTATTTACCCTTCATAAGGACCCTGTTCATCGAATCTGCTCCAACTAAAGTAGGAGAGACAGACACCCGCCAGCCACCTTATGCATCTAGTGCATGTTAGTCGGTGGAACCGGTCTCACGTAAGCATACGTGTAAGGTTGGTCCGGGCCGCTTCATCCCACAATACCGTTGAAGCAAGATAAGACTAGTAGCGGCAAGTAAGTTGACAACATCTATGCCCACAACAAATTGTGTTCTACTCGCGCAAGAAGAACGCATAAACCTGGCTTTGATACCACTGTAGAAACATTTAGGACGTGAGCTTGTCAATCTGAATGTGGAGGGACGCAAGTTTAGCCTCGGCCAGCAGCTTCGGCGGGACTGTCAAGAAGGTCAGCTCCTGCACGTCGACGTCATCGGGGTCCTTGCTGCTTGTCACCTCCATTTCCACCTTGACGGTGTCGGTCGTGCCTTTGGGCTCCCCCGACGGGCCGTTCGCCCACAGCTTGGCCACGTAATGCGGCAGTGGGGACGCCCCCGCTCTGATGCAGACGACCGACATGACGATAGGCGCGCTGATGTCGAGCACGCCGCCGACCAAGAAAAACGCGCGGAGGTCCTCCTCCGCGAACAGCAAGAGCCGTGGCTCCGACAGTGGCACTTGCAGCTAGAGCACCTTGCCGTACTGGATCCTATCCACGGGCATGGGATGCGCGGTGCTGATGTGGTGGTAGAGCGCCGGCGGCGGGCCTTCGTAGCCGCAGACGGGAACGGGGCATTTGCAGGGCGCTAGCGGACACACACTCTGGTGATCGGCGAGCTTGTGGTAAGTGACGTATCGGTGATCTCGCCCTCCTCGTGCACAACCATCTCTTGGCTTGGGCCAGGGTATTACAAATCTTTACCGCCACATATTTTATACTACTTCAAGGTGCATTAAATCAACAGATGCAAGTATCACAAGGAGAGTCACGGCACGCATGCATGCATTGTAATTAATGCATCGGTAAACGCAAATTATTGAAATATATCGAGTGTAGTGCTTTGATGTGTCGCGTCAACTCGTACATCAACGAGAAGTTTGATTATCCTCTCCCTCCCCGACTTAACTGCACCTGCCTTTGGCTGTATGACAGGTTGGCCACACACCTGTCGGGCCCACCTGTCATACACGCAAAGGCCAGAGCGTCCCTCCCTCGCCAATGAGCATGGTGGCTGGCAAGACTAGGAGAAGCTTTCGCTATACGGTCTCCCTCCCACACGCGGTGGACGTGCAGCAGTTCAATCGGTGTCAGATGGCCAGAAGCGTACTGTAGTACTCCTCAAGTGCAGTAGTACTCCATCATTGTTCGACTTCCCGAAGAGGCGAAGAGCCAAGCGCAGCCCGGACGCTCATGTATATACCGCATCATTCTTTGCTCCTTCTTACTACTCCAACATGTGGGAGAGCCAGCATCCGGGTCGACGTTCATGCACCAGATTAGAGCGCGGAATGGAAGGGGGGCATCACCCTGGTCGGAGCGCCAGTAATTCATGTCTATAGTGAGTGGTCATATCACAAGTCTTTCCAGCAGTAACGCGCCGTCAAATCGCACAGCCCCACTCGCTCAACCTCCTCGCCTCTCTGTCAAACCGCCTACCTGAAAACTGCCGCGCGTACTGCCCGGGAAAAGCCCCACCCTCAACTTTTAACTACGTGAAAATAGTTCGAGCTTGTTAGTTCTATATAAATACAGTAAGTATTGTATGTTTATTCACCCGTGGGGTTGTTCAATGAATGGAGGGGCGGGGAGCACAAGTGAACAATATTGTACTACTACTAGTAGTAGTAAGTAGGAGTCATACAGTAGTCACCTTAAATAGAGAGTTTATTTTCTTTAATGCCACGTACACAAATTGAAACGCTTGTTGTGGAGAGAAAAAAGATAATCACTCCACTATATATGGATGCAGGGGCCTAAGCGCTTGCTTTACTAGGGTTGCTCTCTTCATTCTCTCATCCTCTCCAGATATAAACAAGACAGCGGTAGCGACATTTTCTCTCTGCTCACCGCTGGTCACAGATCCGGCCGGATCCCTTCGGCGGGTGTGTGTAGAGGAGTAAAAGGTGCATCGTTCACGCGGTCATCGCCGTCGAGGGAGGAAACCCACAGCTGCCAGAGGGGCCCGATCCTCTGCCCGTGCCGTTCTCTCTGACACAGCGCCGGCTCGGGAGGTCCTCCGACCCTTCTTCCTCCCTGCTGTATTATCCGCAGATCCGACCTGCCGCCGCCGACATCCCGGCGACCGTTAGGTATAAGTTCTCCGAAAGCGGCCTTGCTCTACTGCCCCAGCTCACCACGTGTCTGCATGTGCATCTTTTTCTACTCCCATCAGCTCTTCCAAAGCCACCTAAATTTTTAGTATTATTAGAGGTAAAGCTACTTCATGCATTCGAATCTAGGGCTTTGTTCAAACAAACAAGAAAGGGGGAAGTTGTAGCATGAATCTAGGACTTGATTAAAAGAGGAAATAATATGGTGAAAGTAGTAGAGACCGGATACCCAACCGATCTCTTGGCTGAAAAGGGAAATAATGGGAAAACACAGTATAAACTGGATAAGGAACAAATCTATTATTGGTTGAAAAAAGGATAGGAAGTGGCGGCTGGTGGACAAGTCAATAGAGTATGTCCAGGATTAGATTTGCTGCCATCACATAGTAAAAGGTCTCCATGATTAGCTTTGCTACCCTCACATAGTAAAAGGTCTCAGGATTAGATTTGCTACCCTCACATAGTAAAAGGTCTCAGGATTAGATTTGCTGCCCTCACATAGTAAAAGGTCTCCAGGATTAGATTTGCTGCCCACACATAGTAAAAGGTCTCCAGGATTAGATTTGCTGCCCTCACATAGTAGATGGTCTCCAGGATTACGTTTGCTGCCCTCACATAGCATGAACAAACTCGGCATCACCACTTTATGCCTCCTTGTAGGTACATTGTGTTGGGGAACGTTGAACGTTGCAGAAAACAACAAAAATTTCTACTCGTTTCACCAAGATCCATCTAGGAGTTCATCTAGCAACGAGTGTAGATGCATCTACATACCTTTGTAGATCGCGAGCGGAAGCGTTCAAAGAACGGGGATGATGTAGTCGAACACGACGTGATTCAAATCACCGAGATCTAGCACCGAACGGACGGTACCTCCGCGTTCAACACACGTACGGGACGGGAGACGTCTCCTCCTTCTTGATCCAGCAAGGGGGAAGGAGAGGTTGATGAAGATCCAGCAGCACGACGGCGTGGTGGTGGATGCAGGGCGTCACAGTAGCAGGGCTTCGCCTATACTACGAGAGAGAGACGTAACGGGGAGAGAGGGAGGCGCCAGGGGCTGGTGTATCAAGTCCCTCCTCTCCCCCACTATATATAGGAGGGCCAAGGGGGGTGGTGCGCCAGCCTAGGAGATCCAATCTCCTAGGTGCGGCGCAAGGGGAGGTTTCCCTCCCCCCCAAGGCACCTAGAGGTGCCTTCCACCATTGGGACTCTTCCCTTAAGTGGAACCCTAGGCGCATGGGCTTTTGGGGCTGGTGCCCTTGGCCCATCTAGGCCAAGGCGCACCCCCTACAGCCCATGTGGCCCCCCGGGACAGGTGGCCCCACCCGGTGGGCCCCCGGGACCCCTCCGGTGGTCCCGGTACAATACCGATAACCCCGAAACTTGTCCCGATGGCCGAAACAGCACTTCCTATATATAATTCTTTACCTCCGGACCATTCCGGAACTCCTCGTGACGTCCGGGATCTCATCCGGGACTCCGAACAACATTCGGGTTACTGCATATACATATCTTCTCAACCCTAGCGTCACCGAACCTTAAGTACCTTAAGTGTGTAGACCCTACGGGTTCGGGAGACATGCAGACATGACCGGGACGACTCTCCGATCAATAACCAACAGCGGGATCTGGATACCCATGTTGGCTCCCACATGCTCCACGATGATCTCATCGGATGAACCACGATGTCGAGGATTAAACAACCCCGTATACAATTCCCTTTGTCAATCGGTATGTTACTTGCCCGAGACTCGATCGTCGGTATCCCAATACCTTGTTCAGTCTCGTTACCGGCAAGTCACTTTACTTGTACCGTAATGCATGATCCCGTGATCAACTACTTGGTCACCTTGAGCTCATAATGATGATGCATTACCGAGTGGGCCCAGTGATACCTCTCCGTTATATGGAGTGACAAATCCCAGTCTCGATTCGTGTCAACCCAACAGACACTTTCGGAAATACCCATAGTGAACCTTTATAGTCACGCAGTTACGTTGTGACGTTTGATACACCTAAAGCACTCTTACAGTATCCGGGAGTTACACGATCTCATGGTCAAAGGAAAAGATACTTGACATTGGAAAAGCTCTAGCAAACGAACTACACGATCTTGTGCTATGCTTAGGATTAGGTCTTGTCCATCACATCATTCTCCTAATGATGTGATCCCGTTGTCAATGACATCCAATGTCCATAGCCAGGAAACCATGACTATCTGTTGATCAACGAGCTAGTCAACCAGAGGCTTACTAGGGACATATTATGGTCTATGTATTCACACGTGTATTATGATTTCCGGATAATACAGTTATAGCATGAATAAAGACAATTATCATGAACAAAGAAATATAATAATAATACTTTTATTATTGCCTCTAGGGCATATTTCCAACACATTGTGCTAATGGGTCCACTGTCGCATGTCCTTATACCAACCTCTTGATGTTGTTAATGTAAGGGCTTCATGTGAAATGAAGCGATCACACTATTACCTTAGGGACATGTCTAACCAGTGTTATTGTTAATCTAATGCCTCTAGTGATAAGATGCAATTAAACTGTGTTAAAAATGGCACTCCTGCTATTTTCCCTAGTATGATAAGTAAGTTGCTCCTTTACGCTGCTGAGTGTCCTGGTGTCCCCACGCTCCCATGCCCTTAAACCAACTCTTTAGCTGCTGTTGATTTACTGTGTCTGGTAAACAAGCAATGCCACCATTAAAGTAATCCCATATTTGAGGAATCTCATTGTTGATCGTAATGCTTCTGGTAACATGGAGCATTGCTGACGTTTTAAAATTTCTACTGTCCTTGCATGATTGCCATGAACATAATTAAGATGCTTGTTTTCATTTTGTATATGTTTCGTATATTCTTATTAACCAGCAACTGTTTACTTTCTCTCTTTTTGTGCAGATAGGGATATCCATTTCACATTGTTGCTATTGTGACCTTTTGGTGAACTGCACAAAACACTTTTTTTTGGAATGAGTGTCTTGTGTAGTTCAACTAAAATGTCACGTGGGCAACATCTCTCAATTTTGGTGGAACTGCACAAAATGGTGATTGGAGTTTCCAAATCTCCGTCTAGTTCTGCTAGTAATCTCTTGCAACATTTTATTAGCCTTTGCAAGATGAGCCGTCACTGTCACCACAATGGCACTTTATTTTAGTGGAACTGCACAAAACGATAACAAAATTATGGTTGCACCTTACATGAGCCGGACAGCCAACCTTAATGTTCCTCAATTTTAGTGCAATTACTAAAGAAGAACCTGCCAGCTCACGAGAGCAAGTACTTCTTGCTAGCTGAATGATGCAATCTTTGCTTCATTTCAGGTGAACTGCAGAAAAAGGCGCATGAATTGAATCATGGAAGTCCAGGCAGGCTTCATCCGACTGGAGCTGCAGGTTGAGTAAAGGAGGCCACTATTAAAGTGAAATCATGCTCTCCTGGTTTGTGCTATGCAAACAGGAATACTCAACTACAGATGTTGTGATGGTCAAGAGCATTCGCCAAGTTATTCGATTGTATGACATGGCTAGCACAGATGGATTTAATCCCGATATTCACTTTATCAAAAGGCTCTAATGGGTTGGTTCTGAATCTTGCAAGTTGGGAATCAGTGAGACGTGTAGGCATCTTTGTCGTACTTATTATTTGAATCTTATTTGTTGGTTCTGAATCTTGCAAGCTGGGAATCAATGAGATGTGTAGGCATCTTTGTTGTACTTATTATTTGGATCTTATTTGTTGGTTCTGAATCTTGCAAGCTGGGAATCAATGAGATGTGTAGGCATCTTTGTTGTACTTATTATTTGGACCTTATTTGTTAGTTCTGAATCTTGCAAGATGGGAAACACGGCATGATGATACAGAGGACAACAACCATAACAAACAGTTCAAACTTGGTAGTATTATCTCTGTGAAAGTGTGACAAATGTGTTGATCGTGTGCGTCCTGAGAATAATAATTCTAATTGTTGTGCATGTTGATCCTGTGGCACTGATAGAACGAGCGAATGCATTGCTTGTTTTAAGTATAAATTTCTATTAGAGCTAATTAAATTTAAGTAAAGTGACCACTAACTCCTGTTATTAGAGTACCAATACAGACCCACTCGTGAACCGACGTGTGGCCGAGGGTGCATCTTCTGCCAGGCGTGCAGCGGACGAGGGAGGGGTAGTAACTGTTGTCGCTTATACACACTCAGCTTACTGTTGAATCCAGTTCCCAGGAGCTGAAAAACGAACTGCTGCCGCCGCCTACACACTCGTTCACTCGAAGAGACTCCAATGGCGATCCAAGGGGTGAGCCTGCTGGATATGGACTTCAGCAAGGAGTTCCCCTTTGAGTTCGCCGTTCAGTCCTATGGCTGCACCAAGTTGAATGTGATGTACACCAATGATACGGACTCGGTGAAGCTCTGCGTCGCCTCAGTCCTATGGCTGCACCAGGTTCTGGAGCATTCGCCCGTTTCATCAGCAGCGCCGACTGCACCTTCGCTACGGTGGAGAGAAGGAAGAACGCGACGATTCGGCCATCTGGTGCAACAAGCTTGTCGACATCCAGAAGCAATACAAGATCATCAGCAACGGGTAGGAGAAGGACTCCATGGTTGACCTCGCTGAGACCATCATCGACCCCTGATACGCCAACATGAAAGAAGATGATCTGAACACGTGGGAGGTACCTCTGAATCTAGCCTACATAACCTACGCGGCCAAGGACGCATACGCATGCTACGACATGTACATGCAGATCTTGGACATGAGGGCATGTCTTCTTCCCGTAACCGATAAGTACACGGATAGCCGCAGCGTCATGATCAAGCGTGCCAGGAAGGTCTAGATGTTGTACTTTATCTGTTTATAAGCACCTTTATCATCTGGGTGTTTCATGCATTAGCCTAGGCGTCGTAATTATCTGCTTTTTCCGAAATATTTCTTCTAAGAACCCATTAACCTGATTGCTTTTTAGTGGCTATTTGCTTATGTATGTAAACTAGTTCACTTGTCTGTAAAAAAAAACTAGTTCACTCAGCTGCCGTGCTTTGAATCTCCTTCCTCCCAACATATTCCCCTCCTTAGGTGGACCCAGCAGGTCTCTGAATTTTCTCCCACTTTCTTTTTCGATGTAAACCGAGTTTTCTCCCAGTACTTTCCCCTAGAACCAACTAAACTGTCCCACGTCCAGCCTAAAAAATAATAATACCCCATGTACTATTAACTCGTCAAATTAAAATGATATTTTATTTTGTAAGTTGAAAGTTATTACAAAATAATAATAATAATAATAATAATAATTGTTTATATATAACTTGGCAAGTTAACTCCTAATGATTGCGTACATAAGCTTGCAAAGATTTTACTGATGTGCAATCATGTGTTTATGTTTTTATAACATTTCTCCGTCTAGCCCAACATGATATTTTCACCCAGCCCAGCAAGTCCACAGATTTTGAGAAAATTGCAAATGGGATTTAAACGGGCTGCATAGATGCTGCATCATTGTTTCACCCAGCCCACCAAATGGACTAAAAAAATGTTCCCCCCGCTGACAGGTCAGACGCACCAGCTATATCTTTGCACGCAAGGAAGTGCCTCCTTATTACACGCAAAATAACGATGTCCATCCAACGGCCGTAGTGCTTCTTCAACCTCTAGTCTTCTTGCTCCAGACGCCCAAAGCAGCGTCGGTCGTGCCGCATGCTCCTGCCTCCCGTGGCCGGCTGTGCTGCCACGGAGGCCTCACCGCCCCCTACTATTCCCACCGCTGGCTAGGCCCTGCGGCGACGGTAGCCTCACACCACTGCCGAACCAGTGAACCCTCGTACTTCTCTCCGTGCAGGCTTCCACTGCCGCATCGTCCCCTTCCTAGGCCTCGCCGTCGTCCACCGCCGTGGTGCTCTCCGCGAGGCGTGGTCAACGTGGTCAAGGAATGACTTCCACCGGAAGAGTACTGTACGTGGAGAGGCTGACAGCTAGGTCCACGGCCACACCCCAGTTTTTTTTGTGATTTGCCAAGAAAGTCGCTTTGTCAGGCCTGTTGGGCTGCAAATCTTTCAAGACGAGGAGAGCTTTCATTCGGCTGGCCGAGAAAATGGCCCATGAGTAATGAGAAATGGGCTGTACATTTTTAAAACACATCAAACCGGCAATTAGTTTCAAATATCTTTTTTTCATTTTAAGATTTTAAATTACATTAATTTTATGCGTGGAGAATTTGTTGGATTTTATATTGATATGCATTTATTTTTAAAATCAGTTTGAATGTGAGTCGAAATTTTGGGATCAAAAACAGTTCGGACCACACCGAAATATGCAAAATTTCGTATAATTTTTTAACCGTGGCCACAATTTGGGCTGTAATGCTAACAAAAAGAATATGGGCTCCAAAAAAACCTTAAGAATTAGCAAATGGGCTGAAGATTATTAGAAATAATGGCAGATGGGATGTATGCTGTTTTCCACAGATTTGAGGCTTTCCTAAAAAAAGGTTGACGCACAAGCAGTGACTGTTGGATGTCCATCCAACGGCCGTCGTGCTTCTTCAATCTTTGCTCTTCCTGCTCCAGCCGCTCAAACAAGCGCCGGCGGGACTGCTTGCTCCCTCCTCCCCGCGGCTGGCTATGCTGCCGCGCAGGCCTCACTGCCCCACTGTACTCCCATCACTGGCCTAGCCATCCCTCTACTCACCGACACCTGCTGTTATTCTCCGGCGACGGCAGACGAACCAGTAAACCCTCATACAGTCGTACTCCCCTCCGCGTGGGAAACAAAAACAACGGCCGAGTCTTCCCTGCCTCCGTGTCGTTCCCGTCCTAGGCCTCGCTGTCGTCCACCGCCCTGGTGCTCTCGGCGTGGCGTGGTTAGCGTGGTCAATGACCGACATGCATCTGAAGAGGACTATACGTGGAGACGCTGACAGCTAGGTCCACGGCCGCACGCAAGGAAATGCCTCCTTATTACGCGCAAAATAATGATTTCCTCCACCTGACATCTGGGACCCACCGAAACGGCATCTGTATTTCGCGAAAAAAACGTTACCGCCGCTGACAGCTCGGACCCACCAGCTATATCTTCGCACGCAAGGAAGTGCCTCCTTATTATGCACAAAAAAATGAATACTCCCCCTGCTAGCTGGGACCCTGTATAGTGGGCCTACTAAGTTGACAGGGACGAAGGGCTTTGTCAACTTAGTCAATATGCATGATTCTAGCTCGACTGATCGTACGATGTCCATCCAACGGCCGTAGTGCTTCTTCAACCTCTGGTCTTCTTGCTCCAGCCGCCCAAAGTAGCCCCGGTCGTGCCGCCTGCTCCTGCCTCCCGTGGCC
Organism: Triticum urartu; assembly: GCF_003073215.2. Classification (NCBI taxonomy): domain Eukaryota; kingdom Viridiplantae; phylum Streptophyta; class Magnoliopsida; order Poales; family Poaceae; genus Triticum; species Triticum urartu. Next base: position 194,547,543 of record NC_053027.1, on the reverse strand, counting down.
GGCTGTGCTGCCGCGGAGGCCTCACCGGCCCCATACTACTCCCACCGCTGGCCAGGCCATCCCTCCACTCCACTCACCTACACCCCCTGTTATTCTGCAGCGACGGCAGCGCAGCCGAACCAGTGAACCCTCGTACTCCTCTCCGTGTGGGCATCCACTACCGCGTCTTCCCCGGCTCCGCGTCGTCCCCTTCCTAGGCCTCGCCGTCATCCACCGCCGTGGTGCTGTCGGCGCGGCGTGGTCAATGTGGTCAACGACCGAATTCCATCGGAAGAATACTGTACGTGGAGAGGCTGACAACTGGGTCCACGACAGCCGCAAGGAAGTGCCTCCTTATTACACGGAAAATAATTATTCCTCCACCTAACAGCAGGGACCCACCGGACGCCCACCAATATATCGCGAAAAAAACGTTTGCCCCTGACTGCTGGGACCTACCCAACGGGCCACCATATTTCGTGGAAAAACCGTTCCCCTGCTGTCAGCTCGGACCCACCGGAAGTGCCTCCTTATTACGCACAAAAAAACGAATACCCCCTGCTAGCTAGGACCCACCTTGGTGGGAGGCTGACTTGTGGGCCTACTAAGTTGACGGGGACGGAGTGTAACGCCCTCGATGCGGCTATATCTCCCACGTGTCGAAGCATGGCTTAGAGGCATAACCGCATTGAAAGCAATGTCGCAACTGAGGTAATCTTCACACAACCCATGTAATACATAAGGGAAAGAGATACATAGTTGGCTTACAATCGCCACTTCACACAATACATGAATAAAGCATTACATCATCCAAATACAATCAAGGTCCGACTACGGAACCAAAATAAAAGAAGAACCCCAAATGCGACAAGGTCCCCGATCGACGCCAACTGGGCACCACTACTGATCAACTAGAACGAAACAACACAAAGGACAAGATCTTCAACGAGCTCCTCCTGAGCTTGGTTGCGTCATCTGCGCGGACTCAACGGCACCTGCAAACTGGTTTTGCAAGTATCTGTGAGCCACAGGGACTCAGCAATCTCGCACCCTCGCGATCAAGACTATTTAAGCTTATGGGTAAGGTAAAAGGGTGAGGTGGAGCTGCAGCAAGCGACTAGCATATATGGTGGCTAACATACGCAAATGAGAGCGAGAAGAGAAGGCAAAGCACGGTCGATAAAAGTATGATCAAGAAGTGATCCTAAAACAACCTACGTCAAGCATAACTCCAACACCGTGTTCGCTTCCCGGACTCCGCCGGAAAGAGACCATCACGGTTACACACGCAGTTGACTCATTTTAATTAAGTTAAGGTTCAAGTTATCTACAACCGGACATTAACAAATTCCTATCTGCCCATAACCGCGGGCATGGCTTTCAAAAGTTCAAATCCCTGTAGGGGTGTCCCAACTTAGCCCATCACAAGCTCTCGTGGTCAACGAAGGAATAGACCTCCTCCCGAGACATTCCGATCAGACTGGGTATCCCGGTTCTACAAGACATTTCGACAGGGTAAAACTAAACCAGCAAAACCGCCCGAATGTGCCGACAAATCCCGATAGGAGCTGCACATATCTCTTTCTCAGGGCACACCGGATCGTCCAAACTTCCGGTAGGCCAGCCCAGAGTTGCCCCTGGTGGCCACCGGCGGCTGACAAGTTGGACCAACACTCAGAGGAGCACTTGCCCGGGGGGGCGGGGGTAAAATAATGATGACCCTCAGGAGCGCGACTCCCAAGGGAAAAGAAAAGGCTAGGTGGCAAATGGTAAAACCAATGTTGGGCATTGCTGGAAGAGCTTTACTTAAGGCGAACTGTCAAGGGGTTCCCATAATAGCCCAACCGCATAAGGAACGCAAAATCCGGGAACATAACACCAATATGACGGAAACTAGGGCGGCAAGAGTGGAACAAAACACCAGGCATAAGGCCGAGCCTTCCACCCTTTACCAAGTATATAGATGCATTAATTAAATAAGATATATTGTGATAGCCCAACAAGTAAACATGTTTCAATAAGGAACAACATCTCCATGTTCCAACAAGGAACAAACTTCAATCTTCACCTGCAACTAACAACGCTATAAGACGGGCTGAGCAAAGAGGTAACATAGCCAAACAACAGTTTGCTAGGATAAGGTGGGTTAGAGGCTTGGTTCAACAATATGGGAGGCATGATAAGCAAGTGGTAGGTATCGCAGCATAGGCATAGCAAAAGAGCGAGCAACTAGCAAGCAAAGATAGAAGTGATTTCCAGGGTATGATCATCTTGCCTGAAATCCCGCAAAGAAGAAGAACGAGTCCATGAAGAAGACAAACGGACGTAGACAAACGGGTCCTCACAAACGCGACGTTATCGGAACCAACCCGAAGAAGCAAACACCGAAAAAGAAGCACACAACATTGTAAACAACCAACACATGAACATGGTATGATATGCGGGATGCGGTATGCGATGCATATGCATGATTTGACAAGGAATGCATGAACCTGGCCTCAACTCGGAAATACAAGTGTGCCACTAGAAAGACGAGATGAAATCGCTTGAAAACTATATAAATATCACCGGAATCGGAGCTACGGTTTGGAAATGGCAAGCAATTCAAATATGGCCACGGTCTGCGATTTACAGCAAGTAGCTATCTAAATGCAACAAGATGAACATGCTACAGTAGTCAAACATGGCATAAAAATAAATGGCAGGGATGCATTCATGATGCTTAACAAAAGTCTAGCACTGAGCTACGGCCAATTCATCCAACAGGTTCAAACAAGCATGGCAAAAATGCAGATGGTAAACAGATCTTAGACTTAGTGAAATTAACACTTGTCTGGAATTCCAGATTAGATAGCACACTTTGGAGCATGAGAACTATATGCTACAGGGCCTGAACATGGCAAAGTAAAGCATGGCATGGAGCTACTCAAAGAGCTTAACAAAAGTCCCTTAGTGACCTTGAGCCAAAAGGGATCAGAAAATACAATTGCAAGCATGTGAACATGGCAAAAACATAATCAGTTCTCAGACTTAGTGAAAACTGGAGCATGCTGAAAAACAGATATCAAGTAGGCATGTTTACGAGCTCGATGCACTCACTACAGAGCATGTCATGAAAACTTAAGCATACACCCAACAAGAATACACAAAATACAAGCTGGACATGGCAAGAACAATAGCATAGCATGCACGGATCAACTACAACATCATCGGCAAAATCGCTAACAAGTAGACAATCTGCCCAGATTCACGAAATGACAAAAGTAGAGATCGATTGAATCAAGCTAGGGTTCTCTATAATTGCAAACAAAGACATGGATGGATAGAGCACTACAATATTAACAAAACATCCTTACTGATCATCCTCAAGAGAGGCACGGATCACTAGGAAACAACAAGAACATATGGCCATATGAGATAAACAGATCAAGGACTTGGTGAAATGCTAAGTCCCTGAAATCAGCATTACCAAGTGCCCTACTTTGCAAGCTTGTGCTCGTCACCACACACAGCACAAAAATACATGGGTTGCACCTCAGGAAAGATGGCAAAAACCTTAACAAAACACATGTAGAGATCATGGGTATATCATGCACACAATAATCATGGAAAAAATGACAAATATCTAAATGGAGCAGCAGATCTGACAATTATTTCATGTAGCACTATTCTAACAGCATTTCGGGCATCAAGATGAACTCAAATGAAAATCATGCAATGAGATGAAATGATGTACTCTCTGAGACGAACATTTTGATATGCTATATGCATGAATCGGAGCTATGGATGCAAAGTTACGAGGCGATGAACAACGCAAAATAATTAGGGTTAGGGGGTAGAAAGTCAACCCAGTGGATCTGGATCCAGATCGGATCTCACCGGGTACTTTAGCTCACGGAGCCCGAGGATTACCGGCCGGAGTGGACGCCGGAGGAAGGTCGTCGAAGGGAGAGGGGAGGGGCCGGATCCCGACGGGGATGGGTGGATCCGGGCATCGGGGCGGCGCTCCGCGGCGCTGGGCGGCGTCTGCCGGCGAGCGCGGCTGCCGGATTTGGTGGTGGAGGGCGCCGGAGAGGTCGCCGGAGCCGGGCGGCGCGGCGGCCGGCCTGCGCGGCGGTGACCCACGGCGGCAGAGGCGGCTCGGGCGGAGCTGGATCCGGGCGGCGATGCTTCCAGGCGGCGGGGCGCGCGATGGGCCTCGGGGGCCCGGTTTGGGCCGCCCGGGCCGGCGGCGGAGAAGGCGGCGGCGGGACAGGTGCCGGGAGGCGATTGGCGCGGACGACGGAGCGGACATGTCCGGGTGCGGTGGAATGTGTCCGGCGGCGCGATGGAGAAGAAGGTTAGGGTCTCATCCGCGAAAACTTCGGGGATGGCCACATATTTATAGGTAGAGGGAGCTAGGAGAGTCCAAATGAGGTGCGGTTTTTGGCCACGCGATCGTGATCGAACGACCGAGATGGTGGAGAGGGTTTAGGTGGGTTTTGGGCCAAATTGGAAGGGTGTTGGGCTGCAACACACACGAGGCCTTTCCGGTCCCTCGGTTAACCATTGGAGCATCAAACGAAGTCCAAATGGTACGAAACTTGACAGGCGGTCTACCGGTAGTAAACCAAGGCCGCTTGGCAAGTCTCGGTCCAATCCAGAAATGTTTAATCCCCACACATGAAAGAAAGGTAGAAAGGACCAACGGAGGAGAACGGAGCGCCGGAATGCAAAACGGACAACGAGGAAAAAGCTCGGATGCATGAGACGAACACGTATGCAAATGAAATGCGCATGATGACATGATATGCAATGCAAGACACACAAGCCATGACAAGGCAACAACAGCGAATAACTGGACAACACCTGGCACATCGGTCACGGGGCGTTAGACGGAGGGCTTTGTCAACTTAGTCAAGATGCACGATTCTAGCTCCAGTGACCGTACGATGTCCATCCAACGGCCGTAGTGCTTCTTCAATCTCTGGTCTTCTTGCTCCAGCCGCCCAAAGCAGCGCCGGTCGTGCCGCCTGCTCCTGCCTCCTGTGGCCGGCTGTGCTGCCGCGGAGGCCTCACCGCGCCTACTATTCCCACCGCTGGCCAGGCCCTGCAGCGACGGCAGCCTCACACCGCAGCCGAACGAGTGAACCCTCATACTCCTCTCCGTGTGGGCATCCACTGCCGCGTCTTCACCGGCTCCACGTCGTCCCCTTCCTAGGCCTCACCGTCTTCCACCGCCCTGGTGCTCTCGGCGCGACATGGTCAACGTGGTCAAGGAACGACTTCCATCGGACATGGACTGTACGTGGAGAGGCTGACAGCTGGGTCCACGACGGCAGCAAGGAAGTGCCTCCTTATTACGCGCAAAATAATGATTCCTCCACCTGACAGCAGGGACCCAACGGACGGGCCACCGTATTTCGTGAAAAAAAATGTTTCCCTCTCACTACTGGGACCCACCAGCTACACCTTCGCACGCAAGGAAGTGCTTGACAGTCGGGACCCACCTGGTCGAAGCGTACGTAGCGTTGTCATTCCGGTCGTGAATATGTACGTACATATATACTGGTGTATGTAGAGGCGCGCACATGTCGTAGTAGAGGCAGCCAGGGTGCAAGAAAGAAAATACGACCACGTATGTGTACATACGGGCGGGGTCTCAAACGCCTACTAGCGCACACATACCGCGAGGGCTTGTGTACAAGGCTGGGTCAGAACAGAGAAATAGCATCGTCGTCGTGTTCATGGGTCGGAACGGAATGCGTGGTCGTGTTCATCGGGAGGGCTTGGACGGAAGAGGCGATGGAAACGAGGCCTGGCGTACCGCACAACGGAGGAAACAGACCTCCTACGGTCGAAACGGGGGTCCTGTTGATCAGGAGGGGTGTGGCGTACCGCAAAACGGAGGAAACGGACCTCCTACGGTCGAAACGGGGGTCCTGTTGATCGGGAGGGGTGTGGCGTACCACAAAACGGAGGAAACGGACCTCCTACGGTCGAAACGGGGGTCATGTTGATCGGGAGGGGTGTGGCGTATTGCAAAACGGAGGAAACGGACTTGTGTTGGAGTGCTACAGTCAGAACGGGGGTCCCGTTCATCGGGAGGGGTCTGGCGCGTACCGCAAAACAGGACTCCATGGGATACTGTTCATCTCCACCGTCGGCCCCTCCAGCCTCCACGAGCTACTGTTCATCCACCGTCGACCTCCTCCAGCCTCCACGGGCTCCTGTTCATCCAGCCTCCACCGCGCGCTACTCCACCGGCTACTGTTCAACCACCCCGCCACTGTCTACTGTTCATCCATCCCTCCACACCACGGGGTCTTGTTCAACCACCCCTCCACGGGCACCCCCCCACCGTCTACTGTTCATCCTGCCCTCCACACCACGGGGTCCTGTTCGTCCACCCCTCCATGGGCACCCCTCCACCATCTAGTGTTCATCCAGCCCTCCACCACACCACGGGGTCCTGTTCATCCAGAGGCAACGCCACCGCTCACTGTTCATCCAAACCCCCCCCCCCCCGCAACGCTCACTGTTCATCCCATCGATCGGCTTCAGTTAGCAGCAGTAGCCAAGGAATCGCTCGATCAGGTTCAGTTAACAGCCATCGATCGATCGCTCGGGTTCAGTAACGCGTAGCTTGCAGTGCAATCGCTCGGGTTCAGTTAGAGCCCAACGCCTCGCTCGGGTTCAGTTAGAGCCAACGCCTCGCACACACGCGCGTACATGTACGAGACAAACGCGCATCGCTCGGCCCCCGACCTCCCACCGTAACCGGGAACTCCCTGAAATTTTCCCCCCCCTCGCTTCTTTCACGGTTTTTTCCGTCATGGACGGCCCAAAGAGTGTCATGCAGCTGCGTCTCCGGCCCGCCCAAGATGAAAAGCCCATTTTCTGTCATGATTTTTTGTCATAGAAGTAGGAGCCCACCACATCTATGATGATACCGGGTTTTGTCACAATTATCGTCATAGAAGTGTCATATGTATGACAGAAAAAAAATTCGTTCGGCCCAAAATGTCATGGATGTGTCTTTGTTTTGTAGTGCTCCCTCGTCCTCAACTGGATCTAGAGCTCAAGGGATGTCATCGTGCCGAATGTGTGCTGAACACGGAGGTGCCATACATTCGATACTTGGATCGATTGGATCATGAAGACGTTCGACTACATCAACCGCGTTACTAAACGCTTCCACTTTCGGCCTACGAGGGTACATGGACACACTCTCCCCTCTCATTGCTATGTGTCGTGGAGTTGTCACGGAAGATGTCCTAGCAGAAGGATTTAGTCATGGAGCCATCGCAACTAGGTTAGCTTAAAGGGGTTAAACGGGACAAAGGACTCAGTGAGTTTATACTGGTTTGGCCCCTTGCGGTGAAGGTAAAGGCCTACTCTAGTTCTCGATCTCTTGTTTCTTTCCATAAACAGCCGCCGTGTCGTCCCTTTATATACACTGGTAAACGCACAGTGGCTCACGGAGTCCTGACCGTCTCATACACAATGTGTTCGGCTTGGTGACTAACCTAGCTTGCCTTACAATACAAGTCATAAACATATGGCGGTTCACCCTCTTGGGCCTCAAGTCGCCATTGGGTCTTGGGCCGTCAACGGGTTGTATGATCCTCCATCTTCATTGATAAGCCGCCAGTGGTATGACCCGGCCCCTCCTGGGCGGTTCATAACCAGTAGTTATATCCCCAACATTAGGCCCTAGGTTGATTTGAACTTGTTCATGTCAATCTTCCATACGTGACTTTTTAAAATCTTGCATCACTTGTTTGATAAGCCATGCTGTATCCCGCCATGACATCAGCTATTAAAAGAATCTTACATCACCATGACGTCATCTCGCATTAACTTCGCACGAAGCCCAAGATATCTTATTAACTGATCCTTATCTTAATAAACACCCTGAAAACCGAGGCATCCATATAGACACATGATTGTTTCGGCCTCCATGATTCCCGCACATGCCTTGTACTCACCCCTTATAAATAGGGACATGGGTCTTTATCATCCCCCCCCTCGTTTCTTCCTTCGTCTTCCTCCTTCGCACAGCCACACCAGTACTCGAGCTCCGCTGCCGCGACCTCCGACCGCTGCGTCAACCCAGGTTGCTGCATCAACCTGATTGTACCAGAAAACTCTGGCGCGCCACTGCTGCTCCTCATCACCTGTAAGCACTCCTCCCCCTTTCATCTCAGATTTGTATTAGGGTTCGGGCCGTTCGTCGGTGTTCTTGTCGTTCTTGCGTTGTTTCCGTCAACTTTGATAGCTTTTAAGCTGGATAGGCCATAAATCTTGTGCGGAAGTAGTTTTAACATCATTTTCATCATTAGAATAGCACCTGTCCATATAAGATCACCCCCGAGCATCGAAGCTTTCCACTGTCGCCACCTTAGGTTCAATTTCACTGTCTTTTCTGAATTGCCATAGATCCGAAATTACAATTTTAACTTGTGAAAACTGTTTGCCCACCACTTAGCAAAATTTTCAATTGAAAGATTTGAAGCACCAAAACTACCATGGCGGCTTATGGCAGTAAGCATGACCCATCATATACCATTAGGCCCCGTTTAAGCCGCCATCATCCACCCAAGATAATAATCTGGCAATATCCTTCCGGTTTAACTAGGCCGAGTTATTCATTCTCATAATTCAATCCTTTGGTTTAACAATCTGCATACTCCGAATTGCAACTCCATAGCAATTAACATTCCTCAACGGTTTAAACAATAACTTGTAACTCGCCAAACATTTGCTGGTTTAATAATATCTTGAATTGCCTTATGTAGGTCGTGCACTCAATCATGACTAAGACCGTCAGGTCATGCGACTGGCTTCCATCCATCGTTAACGAGGCAATGCTCCAAGAGTATGTTAAGATTGGTTTTTTGCCAGAAAAACACGTCATTCACTAGCGAGCCCTGAAACCATACGAAATCAACCTCAGCCACAGGACAATGAAGTTATTATTTTTACTGATCACCTGAATCGGGGCTTCTCACCACCCGGGTCAAAAAAATCTGTGACGTTCTGCATTTTCTACAACTTCATCCCCAAGACATTAGACCCAATTCCGTTTCCAATATCTGCAATTTTCAAGTCTTCTGTGAAGTATACCTTCAATAAGAACCCAGTGTTGACCTCTTTAGAGAGTATTTTTACTTAAACCGCCAAAATAAATTCACCGATGGGCCCAGCCAAGAACTTGGAGGGATCTCAATTCAGTGATGCAGAGAATACATTTTCCCTTATGAGCAGCTTCCAAGCCATCTCAAGGATTGGAATCAAACTTGGTTCTACTGCAAAGATACCTCTCCTACCGATGAGAACCCCTTGCCAGGCTTGAAAGTGCATTATATGGACTAGAGGGGGGTGAATAGGCGATTTTTACAAATTCATCACTGAGGAATTTCAGGGTGAGGAAATTCCTAAGCAACGAACTACTTAGCAGTGGAATAAGTACTCAGATGCAAGCATAATATAGTAGTAGCATAGTCATCATGAAGAAATGATAATAAGCACAGAGTACAAGTAGCGTAAACACAGGATAAGCAGGCTGAAAACAAACTGACGGAAGAAATTGAACTGAAGAAGATGAGAAAGTCTTCAGTCAAAGTCTTCAAACAGTAATGATCAAGTACTTCTACACAGAAATGAGGAAATGAAAGAGTTTAGGAAATAGAACCAGTAGCTTGGTGAAGATGATGATTTGGTAGACCAGTTCCAACTGCTGCGACAGTCGTACATCTGGTTGGAGCGGATAGGTATTTAAACCTGAGGACACACAGTCCTCACTGTATTCTCCGTGAGCTAAGGTCACACAGACCTCACCCAATCACTCGTGGTAAGTCTTCAGGTGACTTCCAAACCTTCACAGACTCGGTCACTCGGTGATCTAGAATTTCCTCTTGGATGCTCTAGACCATGACGCCTAATCGCCTGGAGGATGCACAGTCCTCAAAGGTAACAAGCCTCGGTTCTACATAGGAACAATCTCTTCAGTGATGCTCAATCACTTTGGTTTGTAGGTGTTTGGGTTTTTCCTCACTTGATGATTTTCGACCAAAGTCCTCGGAGGATGGGAAGCTCTCAATGACAAGTGTCAGTTTCTCACGAAGCAGCCAACCAGCTAGTGATTGTAGGGGGTGGCTATTTATAGCCTAGGGAGCAGCCTGACATGATAAGACATAAATGCCCCTCAATGATATGACCGTTAGGTGGGTAGATAATTTGGGACAGCTGGCGCGTAGCACAGCAACAATCATAAATTTGGCTATCAAATTCCTCAGGACTATGATGTTCCTCACTTGCGGGCAATCCGCACTGGAGAATTCCTAACTCCTCAGTTAGAAGAAATTCCTCACAGACCAGAATATCTTCATCTCTGTCACCGAAGAAATTCACTGAGCTGTATGAGATTTCCAATGCCTTCACTCGAAAGGATTGGTAGGTGTAGGATTTTGAGATGGGCATCACATGGAAACTTTTCCTTAGTTTTACCTCGACCCCCTTTAATAGTACGTTGTTTCCTATGACTCAAGAAAGAGAAAAAAGAAAATACAAAAACAAAAGTCTTCATGCTTTATATTCCTCACATGAATATCAAGTCTTCAGGATCACACTAATTTCGTCACTTTCAAAGTCTTCAGAAGTCAAAGTCTTCAGTTGAAGACATTCATTTTTAGGGGTTGACTTTCTTTGTAAATATCAAACTCCTCATAGACTTATAGACCTGTGTACACTCACAAACGCATTAGTCCCTTAACCTATAAGTCTTACATACACCAAAATCACTAAGGGGCACTAGATGCACTTACAATCTCCCCCTTTTTGGTGATTGATGACAATATAGGTTAAGTTTTCAATGGGGATAAATATATGAAGTGTAAATACAGATATTGAGGAATTTGATTGCAAGATATAGAAGAACTCCCCCTGAAGATGTGAATATGTGAGGAATTTTCCTTGAAGAGAAAATTCACATTGTAGAATAGAATCATGGAGATCCCCCCTATATCTTGTAATTCATACACACATTTAACATATGATATGAAGAATTTGAAATGCATGATGAAATATGGTGACTGAGGTAATTCAGCATGCGTACATTAACATACATGAGGAAATAGCATGCAGAAAAACATAGCAAAGTATCAGACCACCATCGGACTTAAGTTTACAACTCGATCCAACAAATACTTCAGAAGAACGAGAGTTGTGACTTAGCAAAAAAATGCCCATAAAGATAGACCACTTGAAAACTAACTCAAATCCCCCCATTTTTCATCAAATGACCAAAAGGGATGAAAAATGAGGACTAACACCCTGAAGAAAATCACAAAGTTGATGGAGGAGTGCCAACGTTGTTGGGGTCATCCACTGATGTAGGGCCTGCCGCAGTATCATTCAAGTCTTCATGCTCATCAGTCTTGTGCGATGAAGAATATGAACTAGCCACAAGCTGAGGAACTTTGACCTTCTTGAATTTCTTCGAAGGTGGTTGTGCCCAGTCAAAGTCCTGTTGAAATTCCATCTTCTTGAGATCTTTAGCACTGTAGAGGTTAGACAGAATGGCCCAGGTGCAGTCAAAGAATTCATGCCGATAATAGTGATTCTTCTTCACAATGTTTTGAGTGGCTGTCATGTTCTGAAGAATAGCACCAAACTGACGCTTGACCCACTTGTGGTCGCGATCAACCTTCTAATGAAGGCTGAGGAGAAGCTCATGATCAGTCATCACCCTAGGAGTAGTGTCACGAGTGGCAGAGTCATCATTGGTGGAATACGAGGCAGCTTTGTGAAACTATCCATCCAATGGAGTGCATTCATCAATGTCGGATTTCGGGTTCCGGCAAAACCCTTGAGGTTCGAACACTAGGGTGCGCACGAAGATTCTCCTCCCTCTAGCTCACACCCTCACCGTAGTCTCAAGGCTTAGCGCGTCGAACTCGCGGAACAAAGGGACACGAGATTTATACTAGTTCAGGCCACCGATGTGGTGTAATACCCTACTCCAGTTTGGTGTGGTGGATTGCCTCTTGGGCTGAGTATGAACAGTTACAAGGGAAGAACAGCCTCCTGAGGAGAGGTTCTCTTGTGCTTCGTGAGTTTGTGTGGTGGCCTTGGCGGAATGGATCCGGTCCAAGATCAGATGAGCCTTTGGTCTTATAGAGGCTCGGGTCCTCTTCCCAAATATTAGGCAGGAAGGGATCCCACAATGGCCAATTTGAAGGGGGACAGCTAGTACAAGATATCATGACAAAAGATGGTCTTCGCCTGCCAAAGGCTCTGGTGATGACGCCGTCCTAGGCTCCATGGTGACCTCCGTCCTGCCGTCCTGCTGGTCTTGGTCCTGTTGCACCGATATGGAAACCTTTGCTTGACGCCTCGGGGCTCCGTGCCTGCGCTTGCCTCTTTGGCACCAAAGAGGAAACGAGGACACTGGGCACTGGCGCCCGCCTGGCCTTGGTCGTCATTGCTTGCATCATAGGAACCTCGCGAGGTGTCCCTTGCCTTGATCTCTCCGCCCCTCGCGAGCCAGCCTGGTGAGGCCGCCCCGGAGGAGGTCTTGCGTCGTCCGCCTCGCGAGGGTCTTGAGTGTTTGCTAGTGAAGATGGGCCGTACGGGGCCGCCGGTGGAGCCACGCCATGGGCCGCAGGCAGGCAAGTCTGGGGACCCCCATTCCCAGGACGCCGATAGCAGCCCTCGGGCTCAAGGCACGCTCGGACTTGGCTTCGAGGTGAAGCCAAGGGGCAAGTTCGGAGTGCCGCGGGCCCCAACAGCATGCAGCTTCGGTTGGCGTGTGGCGATTGATGAGACATGGGCGTCTCCGCTTCCCCACGCTGCCTCGGCAACTGCCCGACTTGACAAGTCCCTGCTGCATGCAGAAAAAAGGTCATTATTACCTTAGATCGTGGAGGCTGGCGGTTGGCCTCCTCTTGGCTAAAAATGGGAAGAGGGGGAGCGGAGTCCCCGCCACCCATCTCTTCCTTTGCTCCTTTTGCTTCTTCTTCTTCCTTACTCCCTGCGAGGAATCAAAATGGACCCCGTGGGGGCGTGTAAAGGGTCCGTATTGCTTTTGTTGATATTATCCTTATTATGAAAATTTGTGAACGCATGTCCTATTTCGGCTTAGTCTCCCCTTTCCAACCCCGTGGTAGCTTGGTGCTCTACACCGACAGGTCCCGGTCCCCAGGCAGGCTGCAGCCATCGCTGGTATGCCAGTTCGCGATGCCGTGGTCAAGGCCAGGATGTAAGCGGCCCGAGATCCCGTAAGAGCTCCTGAGGCGCGATGCTCAAGCAGCCACCGAGAGGTAGGAAAGCGAGGTGACATCATCGCCACAGGGCTGCGAGAGATGGGAATCTTATGCCGTAGTGCTCGATTGACCCGGGTGCGAAACTTATCTTGGCAGTCCAGAGTTGGTTCCTTGTGCTGCGCCAGACTCATGCGTCGACGGCCATAGTGTAGCCAGGTTAGGCCTGTGCGAGTCTCCCCCTCTTCTCCACGCTCTTCTATGTGCTCTACGTCCTCAGGTCCCGGCCCTCGAGCGAGCTGAGCCGCCACTGGTATGCCAGGTCGCGGTGTCGTGGTCAAGGCCATGGGGTGAGGGCTGGAGAGCCAGTAAGAGCTCCTGATTCGTGATGCTTAGGAGCCCCCCTTTTAACGCGCAAGCGAATTGCATGTGAGAAGAGGGAGCCCGCAGTACCGCCCGCTATTGTCCTCAGGAGGTTCCTGTAGGTTAGCGTGAGGAGGGACACAAATTTCCACTACTGCCACTGGTCGCTCTGCAAGAAGGTGAAGGCACTGAGGGCCTGGTGAGGTGACGTGCGCGGGCGTGACGCGAGCCAGAGCTCGACCTCTCAGATTTGTCAATGTTGCAGGGACGAACCCGAGCACAAGCGCTGTGCCAGCGTGGATGGCTCCCGTGGTGCATGGAAAGCAAACTAGCTTAGGTAAATGCAAGAACGATACATGCCACTGGGTCGGACCCGAGCGGCTTGGGGATGATGCAGCCCGAGGGGCGCCCCCAACAGGGTAAGCTAAAGATGCAAGAGGGTACACGCCGCAGGGACAGGCACATGCAACCTGGGAATAATGCAGCCCGACGGGCGCTCCCAGCTGAATGAACTTGGAAAATGTCACCTGGTTTTGTTGTCGAAGGAGCGTTGGGGTAGCTGAAGACGCGCGCTGAAGAAGTCGATCCTCATGAGCCGCCAACACCCTGATCCTTGGGAGGCTCTGGGAACTCAGGTGGCCTCCTGAGGACCGTCTCCATCTCTGTCAGGACCGCGTGATGCCTGGCCACCTGGGTCGCCAAGATGCTCCATAGATTGCGCTGGAAGGCGGCTGCCATGCTCGGCAGGCCAAACGGCATGCGACCGTAGCTGTGAGGTGGACCCTCACACCGGCCAGCACACGAAGGCCAGAAGCGCTCCCCAGATGCGGCCCTGTTGAGCCCTGGGATGTCGATGCAGGCACACAGCTCGCCTCCCTCGCCCGGATGGGGAGCTACATGAGGTGGGCGGCGGTCGCCGCGTATTGCCCTTGCTTCCTGAAGCTCCTGAGTGGCCTTGATGATGAACTCCTTAGCATCGGGCGCTCCTCGCCGGTGCCCTCCTAGGCGAAACGTGATGCAAAGTACGCCTCCATGTGCTTCCCGAGCGCCTCCCTCGTGATGTTGGCCAGGTCTGAGGCCCTCCAGAAGAGATCCCCCGAGCCCTGCCCGACGAGGGCACCGGGCGCGCCTTCCTATGCGAGGGAGGGAAGCGCCCCAGGTGCGGGTGCCGATCCTAAGGTGGCACCGCTAGAGGCGCCACTCCCCTGAGGCCCTGTGCAGAGTAGTTGCTTCTTCTTCTTGGGGATGGCCTCAGGAGGGTACTGGGCGCCCTCGCTGTCTAGGTCTTCGATTGCTGCGGCTTGGAAGGCGCGCTCGAGGGAGCACACTGCATCTCTTTCTTCGCAGGGGACTGTGATGATTCCACCGCTTCCCGGCATCTTGAGGACGTTGTAGCCATGGTGGGTCACTGCCATGAACTTGGCCAGGGCCGGATACCCGAGGATGGAATTATACAGCAGATGGATGAGGGCGACGTCGAAGTCGACGAGCTCGGTGTGGTAGTTGCTGCGCTGACAAAAGGTGACAGGGAGGCGAACTTACCCTATCGGGGTGGTGGTGCCGCCGGTCACTCCTGAGAAAGGCTTGGTGGGATGAAGCTGATCGTATGGCACTTGGAGGCTGTCGAGCGCCTCGACGGACAGGACACTGCGCCCTGCGCCGCCGTCGATGAGTGTCTTGGTGACTTGGACATTGCTGATGACGGGTCAACAGAGCATCGAGAGGACGCCGACGGTCGCCGTGCACTTGAGCTGGTCTGCCGAGCTGAAGGTGATGTCGTACTTGGACCATCTGAGTGGGCGCGTGGCCTCGAGCTTGGGGAGGGCTGCATTCACCTCGCGAGAGAACTGCTTGAATATGCGCTGGGAAGCCGGGGCCTGAGCACCAACCAAGATGCAAGCGATGGCGCGCGGCTCCTCGAAGCCCCCAGCCCCCTCGTCCTGATGGTGGTCGTCGTTCCTTCTTGGTGGGGGCTGATACGTCTCCAATGTATCTACAATTTTTGATTGCTCCATGCTATTATATTATCTATTTTGGATGTTAACGGGCTTTATTTTACACTTTTATATCATTTTTGGGACTAACATACTAACCGGAGGCCCAGCCAAATTGATGTTTTTTTGCCTATTTTAGGGTTTCACAGAAAAGGAATATCAAACAGAGTCCAAACGGAATGAAACCTTCGGGAACGTGATTTTCTCAACGAACATGATCCAGGAGACTTGGAGTGGGCGTCAAGAAATGATCGAGGAGGGCATGAGGCAGGGGGGCACGCCTACCCCCTAGGAGCGCCCTCCACCCTCGTGGGCACCTCGTTGCTCCACCGACGTACTTCTTCCTCCTATATATATCCACGTACCCGCAAACATCCAGGAGCACCACGAAAACCTAATTCCACCGCCGCAACCTTCTGTACACGAGAGATCCCATCTTGGGGCCTTTTTCGGAGCTCCGTCGGAGAGGGCACAGATCACGGAGGGCCTCTACATCAACTCCATGGCCTCTCCGTTGATGTGTGAGTAGTTTACTTCAGACCTTTGGGTCCATAGTTATTAGCTAGATGGCTTCTTCTCTCTCTTTGGATCTCAATACAAAGTTCTCCTCGATTCTGTTGGAGATCTATTCGATGTAATCTTCTTTTGTGGTGTGTTTGTCGAGATCCGATGAATTGTGGGTTTATGATCAAGTTTATCTATGAACAATATTTGAATCTCCTCTGAATTCTTTTATGTATGATTGGTTTATCTTTGCAAGTCTCTTCGAATTATCAGTTTGGTTTGGCATACTAGATTGATCTTTCTTGCAATGGGAGAAGTGCTTAGCTTTGGGTTCCATCTTCGGTGCTCAATCCCAGTGACAGAAAGGGAGACGACACGTATTGTATTTTTGCCATAAAGGATAAAAAGATGGGGTTTATATCATATTGCATGAGTTTATCCCTCTACATAATGTCATCTTACTTAAAGCATTACTCTGTTCTTATGAACTTAATACTATAGATGCATGCTGGATAGTGGTCGATGTGTGGAGTAATAGTAGTAGATGCAGGCAGGAGTCGGTCTACTTGTCTCGGACGTGATGCCTATATACATGATCATACCTAGATATTCTCATAGCTGTCCTCAATTCTATCAATTGCTCGATAGTAATTCTTTTACCCACTGTAATACTTATGCTCTTGAGAGAAGCCACTAGTGAAACCTATGGCCCCCGGGTCTATCTTCCATCATATTAATCTTCCAACACTTAGTTATTTCTATTGCCGTTTATTTTACTTTGCATCTTTATTTCTCTTTATCACAAAAATACCAAAAATATTATCTTATCATATCTATCAGATCTCACTTTCGTAAGTGACCGTGAAGGGATTGACAACCCCTTTATCGCGTTGGTTGTGAGGTTCTTATTTGTTTGTGTAGGTGTTTGGGACTCGAGCGTGATCTCCTACTGGATTGATACCTTGGTTCTCAAAAACTGAGGGAAGTACTTACGTTACTTTGCTGCATCACCCTTTCCTTTTCAAGGGAAAACCAATGCAGTGCTCAAGAGGTTGCAAGATTGATTTCTGGCGCCGTTTCGGAGTCATTCGCGCCAAGTCAAGTCAAGATTTGACTCCTGACAACGAGCCATTTCTTTTATCGTTGCCGTAGTCTACGCACAAGTCAACACATACCAAGTACCCATCACAAACCCTTATCCCTCACATTACATTATTTGCCATTTGCCTCTCGTTTTCCTCGCCCCCACTTCACCCTTGCTGTTTTATTCACCCTCTTTTCCTCTCGCCCTCTCTTTCCGTAAGCCTCTTTTTCGCTTGTTTTTTGTTTTCTCATGCGTTGGATTTCTTGCTTGGAACCATGGCTCAATATAATACTCCAATACCAACAACAATGATTTTCCTAGCACTCCGATTGCTCCTCTTACCGATGCTGAATCTTGTGAAATAAATGTTGCTTTGTTGAATCTTGTCATGAAAGAACAATTCGCCAGCCTTCCTAGTGAAGATGCCGCTACCCATCTAAATAGGTTTGTTGATTTGTGTGATATGCAAAAGAAGAAAGATGTGGATAACGATATTGTTAAACTTAAGCTATTTCCGTTTTCCCTTAGAGACCGTCCTAAAGCTTGGTTTTCCTATTTGCCTAAAAATAGTATTGATTCATGGAATAAATGCAAAGATGCTTTTATCTCTAAGTATTTTCCTCCCGCTAAAATCATCTCTCTTAAAAATGATATTATGAATTTTAAGCAACTTGATCATGAACATGTTTCACAAGCTTGGGAGAGGATGAAATTAATGATACATAATTGCCCGACACATGGTTTGAATCTTTGGATGATTATACAAAAAATTTATGCCTTATTGAATTTTTCTTCCAGAAATATTTTAGATTCGCCGCGGGAGGCACTTTTATGGAAATCACTTTAGGAGAAGCTACTAAACTCCTAGACAATATTATGGTTAATTATTCTCAATGGCACACCGAAAGATCTACTAGTAAAAAAGTTCATGCAGTTGAAGAGATTAATGTTTTGAGTGGAAAGATGGATGAACTTATGAAATTGTTTTCTAATAAGAGTGTTTCCTCTGATCCTAATGATGTGCCTTTGTCTACCTTGATTGAGAATAATAATGAATCTATGGATGTGAATTTTGTTGGTAGGAACAATTTTGGTAATAACGCATATAGAGGTAATTTTAATTCTAGGTTTATGAATTCGCAAAAGAATTTCAATGCTTTGCTTGAAGAAAAATTGCTTAAGGTTGATGAATTGGCTAGGAACGTTGATAGAATTTCTATTGATGTTGATTCTTTGAAACTTAGATCTATTCCACCTAAGCATGATATCAATGAGTCTCTCAAAGCCATGAGAATTTCCATTTATGAGTGCAAAGAAAGAACCACTAGGATGCGTGCTAAGAAAGATTGCTTTGTGAAAGCGTGTTCTTCTAGTTTCTATGAAAATAAATATGAAGATCTAAATGTTATTGATGTGTCTCCTATTAAATCTTTGTTTTGCAATATGAATCTTGATAATGATGGGACTGAAGATGAGCCACCTTTAGCTAGAAGGCGTTCCAAATATTCGGAGTTTTAGATCTTGATGCAAAAATTGGTAAAAGTGGGATTGAAGAAGTCAAAACATTAAATAGCAATGAACCCACTATTTTGGATTTCAAGGAATTTAATTATATTTCCTTGTTGCAATAATTGCTCTTTGATAGATTATATTTCCTTGTTGCAATCCGTGCTAAATTCTCCTCAAGCTTATAGTCAAAATAATGCTTTTACTAAACATATCGTTGGTGCTTTGATGCAATTTATGAAGAAAAACTTGAGTTGGAAGTTTCTATCCCTAGATAACTTTATGATGAGTGGGAACCTACAATAAAAATTAAAATTAAAGATCATGAGTGCTATTCTTTGCGTGATTTGGGTGCTAGTGTTTCCACGATTCCAAAAAATTTGTGTGATTTGCTAGGTTTCCGTGATTTTGATGGTTGTTCTTTAAACTTGCACTTTGCGGATTCCACTATTAAGAAACCTATGGGAAGAATTAATGATGTTCTTATTGTTGCAAATAGGAACTATGTGCCCATAGATTTCATTGTTCTTGATATAGATTGCAATCCTTCATGTCCTATTATTCTTGGTAGACCTTTCCTTAGAACGATTGGTGCAATTATTGATATGAAGGAAGGGAATATTAAATTCTAATTTCCATTAAAGAAAGGCATGTAACACTTCCCTACAAATAAATTTAAATTACCATATGAATCTATTATGAGAGCCACTTATGGATTGCCTACCAAAGATGGCAATACCTAGATCTATCTTCGCTTTTATGCCTAGCTAGGGGCGTTAAACGATAGTGCTTGTTGGGAGGCAACCCAATTTTATTTTTATTCCTTGATTTTTGCTCCTCTTTAGTAATAAATAATTTATCTATCCTCTTTTTTAGTTGTGTTTTTTGTGTTTAATAGTGTTTGTGCCAAGTAGAACCGTTGAGAAGACATGGGGAAAGTCTTTTTGATCTTGCTGTAAAAAACAGAACTTTAGCGCTCACGAGAATTGCTTCCATTTTTATTTGGAAAGTTCTATTTAGTTAATTATTTTTGAATATGATTAATAGGTAAATTCCTCACGTCCAGAAATTTATTTTAGAATTTTTGGGGTTCCAGAAGTTTGCGTTAGCTACAGATTACTACAGACTATTCTGTTTTTGATAGATTCTGTTTTTCGTGTGTTGTTTGCTTATTTTGATGAATCTATGGCTAGTAAAAGAGTTTATAAACCATATAGAAGTTGGAATACAGTAGGTTTAACACCAATATAAATAAATAATGAGTTCATTACATTACCTTGAAGTGGTGTTTTGTTTTCTTTCGCTAACGGAACTCATGAGATTTTCTATTTTGAGTTTTGTGTTGTGAAGTTTTCAAGTTTTGGGTAAAGATTTGATGAATTGTGGAACAAGGAGTGGCAAGAGCCTAATCTTGGGGATGCCCATGGCACCCCAAGGTAAAACTCAAGGACACCAAAAAGCCTAAGCTTGTTGATGCCCCGGAAGGCATCCCCTCTTTCGTCTTCGTCTATCGGTAACTTTACTTGGAGCTATATTTTTATTCACCACATGATATGTGTTTTTCTTGGAGCATCTTGTATGATTTGAGTCTTTGATTTTTAGTTTAACACAATCATCCTTGCTGTACACACCTTTTTATAGAGACTCACATGATTTGAAATTTATTAGAATACTCTATATGCTTCACTTATATCATTTGAGCTATACTGTTTTTTCTCTAGTGCTTCACTTATATATTTTAGAGCATGGTGGTGGATTTATTTTATAGAAATAATTGTTCTCTCATGCTTCACTTATATTATTTTGAGAGTCCTTTAGAACAACATGGAAATTTTCTTTAATAAAAAACTTTCTTAGAAGTGCATTGAATACTATGAGAAGTTTGATACTTGATAATTGTTTTGAGATATGGAGATGGTGATATTAGAGTCATGCTAGTTGAGTAGTTGTGAATTTGAGAAATACTTGTGTTGAAGTTTGTGATTCCCGTAGCAAGCACGTATGGTGAACTGTTATGTGATGAAGTCGGAGCATGATTTATTTATTGATTGTCCTCCTTATGAGTGGCGGTCGGGGACGAGCGATGGTCTTTTCCTACCAATCTATCCCCCTAGGAGCATGCGTGTAATACTTTGTTTCGATAACTAATATATTTTTTCAATAATTATGTGTGTTCTTTATGACTAATGTTGAGTCCATGGATTATACACACTCTCACCCTTCCACCATTGCTAGCCTCTCTAGTATCACGCAACTTTCGCCGGTACCATAAACCCACCATATACCTTCCTCAAAACAGCCACCATACCTACCTATTATGGCATTTCCATAGCCATTCTGAGATATATTGCCATGCAACTTTCCACCGTTCCGTTATTATGACACGCTTCATCATTGTCATATTGCTTGCATGATCATGTAGTTGACATCGTATTTGTGGCAAAGCCACAGCTCATAATTCTTCATCCACGTTACTCATGCATCATTGCACATCCCGGTACACCGCCAGAGGCATTCACATAGAGTCATATTTTGTTCTAAGTATCGAGTTGTAATTCTTGAGTTGTAAGTAAATAAAGTGTGATGATCATCATTATTAGAGCATTGTCCCAAGTAAGGAAAGGATGATGGTGACTATGATTCCCCCACAAGTCGGGATGAGACACCGGACGAAAAAATAGGCAAAAAAGAAAAAGAAAAGAAAGAAGGCCCAAAAACTGAGAGAAAAAGAGAGAAGGGACAATGCTACTATCCTTTTTCCACACTTGTGCTTCAAAGTAGCACCATGATCTTCTTGATAGAGAGTCTCCTATGATATCACTTTCATATACTAGTGGGAATTTTTCATGATAGAACTTGGCTTGTATATTCCAATGATGGGATTCCTCAAAATTTCCTAGGTCTTCATGAGCAAGCGAGTTGGATGCACACCCACTTAGTTTCTTTTGTTGAGCTTTCATATACTTATAGCTCTAGTGCATCCATTGCATGGTAATCCCTACTCACTCACATTGATATCTATTGATGGGCATCTCCATAGCCCGTTTGTATGCCTAGTTGATGTGAGACTATCTTCTCCTTTTTTGTCTTCTCCACAACCACCATTCTATTCCACATATAGTGCTATATCCATGGCTCACGCTCATATATTACGTGAAGATTGAAAAAGTTTCAGAACATCAAAAGTACGAAACAATTGCTTGGCTTGTCATCGGGGTTGTGCATGATTTAAATATTTTGTGTGGTGAAGATAGAGCATAGACAGACTACATAATTTTGTAGGGATAACTTTCTTTGGCCATATTATTTTGAGAAGACATGATTGCTTAGTTAGTATGCTTGAAGTATTATTATTTCTATGTCAATATTAAACTTTTATCTTGAATCTTTCGGATCTGAACATTCATGCCACAATAAAGAAAAATTACATTGAGAAATATGTTAGAAAGCATTCCACATCAAAAACTCTTCTTTTATCATTTACCTACTCGAGGACGAGCATGAACTAAGCTTGGGGATGCTTGATACGTCTCCAACGTATCGATAATTTTTGATTGCTCCATGCTATTATATTATATATTTTGGATGTTAATGGGATGTACTTTACACTTTTATATCATTTTTGGGACTAACCTACTAACCGGAGGCCCAGCCCAAATTGTTGTTTTTTGCCTGTTTTAGGGTTTCACAGAAAAGGAATGTCAAATGGAGTCCAAACAGAATGAAACCTTCGGGAACGTGATTTTCTCAACAAACGTGATCCCGGAGACTTGCAGTGGGCGTCAAGAAATGATCGAGGAGGGCACGAGGCAGGGGGCGCGCCCTCCACCATCGTGGGCCCCTCGTTGCTCCACCAACGTACTTCTTCCTCCAATATATATCCACGTACCCGCAAACAACCAGGAGCACCAAGAAAACCTAATTCCACCGCCCCAACCTTCTGTACCCAAGAGATCCCATCTTGGGGCCTTTTCCGGAGCACCGTCGGAGGGGGCATTGATCACGGAGGGCCTCTACATCATCTCCATGGCCTCTCCGGTGATGTGTGAGTAGTTTACTTCAGACCTTCGGGTCCATAGTTATTAGCTAGATGGCTTCTTCTCTCTCTTTTAATCTCAATACAAAGTTCTCCTCGATTCTGTTGGAGATCTATTCGATGTAATCTTCTTTTGCGATGTGTTTGTCGAGATCCGATGAATTGTGGGCTTATGATCAAGTTTATCTGTGAACAATATTTGAATCTCCTCTGAATTCTTTTAGTACGATTGGTTTATCTTTGCAAGTCTCTTCAAATTATCAGTTTGATTTGGCCTACTAGATTGATCTTTCTTGCAATGGGAGAAGTGCTTAGCTTTGGGTTCAATCTTGCGGTGCTCGATCCCAGTTACAGAAAAGGAACCGACACGTATTGTATTGTTGCCATCAAGGATAACAAGATGAGGTTTATATCATATTGCATGATTTTATCCCTCTACATCATGTCATCATACTTAAAGCATTACTCTGTTCTTATGAACTTAATACTCTAGATGCATGCTGGATATTGGTCAATGTGTGGAGTAATAGTAGTAGATGCAGGCAGGAGTCGGTCTACTTGTCTCGGATGTGATGCCTATATAAATGATCATACCTAGATATTCTCATAACTATGCTCAATTCTATCAATTGCTCGACATTAATTCGTTTACCCGCCGTAATACTTATGCTCTTGAGAGAAGCCACTAGTGAAACCTATGGCCCCAAGGTCTATCTTCCATCATATTAATCTTCCAACACTTAGTTATTTCTATTGCCGTTTATTTTACTTTGCATCTTTATTTCTCTTTATCATAAAAATACCAAAAATATTATCTTATTATCTATCAGATCTCACTCTCGTAAGTGACCGTGAAGGGATTGACAACCCTTTTATCGCGTTGGTTGTGAGGTTCTTATTTGTTTGTGTAGGTGCGTGGGCCTCGAGTGTGATATCCTATTAGATTGATACCTTGGTTCTCAAAAACTGAGGGAAATACTTACGCTACTTTGCTGCATCACCCTTTCCTCTTCAAGGGAAAACCAACGCAGTGCTCAAGAGGTAGTAGGGCCGGCAGTGGAGGAATACAAGGATTGCCCAGAGGCTGGTCCCTCCAGGCGCCCTCGCGGGGCTGCTCTTGCCAGCGGTCCTCAGGAGGCTGGTCGCGCCACTCCTGGCGAGGGCCGCGGTCATCCCAGCGTCCTCCGCCTCGTCCTCCTCCTCAGTCATAGCCCCGGTCGTTGCGCTCAGGGCGTCGACCGAAGCGTCCATCTCGAATGGACCTGAGATTTTGACAATCGTTGGTGTTGTGGCTGCACACATTGTGGAAGGCGTAGAACGTACGACCGCCCTTGAATGACTCGGGAAGGTCCCGGCCGCGCTTTGTGTCTGGCTCTGCCACGAGTACGGCCACTCCCTTGCGGTTCACGTCCTTGACCTTGGCCTTATTTTCTTCTGGGTCGGAAGGAGGGAGCTCGAGGAGGGACATACGCCCTTCCTCAAATCTTACGCACTTGGTCACTATGTTGAACAGCTCCAGAGTCGTGCATAGCTCCTTGTGGATGGCGAGATCCTCCTTCATCTTGATGTCGCGGAGGCCATCGGAAAATGCTGAGATGATGGCCTCGTCCGTCACCTTGGGGATCTTGAGGCGGACGCTGTTGAAGCACTGGATGTACTTTTGCAGGGTCTCCCCTGGCTGTTGCTTGATGCAGCGCAGGCCACTCGCGGCCGGAGGGCGGTCGCGAGTACCCTGGAAGTTGGCGATGAAGTGGTCGCGCATCTCACCCTAGGAGGAGATCGATCCCGCGGGCAGGTTCAGGAGCATTGAGCGGGCGCCATCCTTGAGAGCCATGGGAAACCAGTTCGCCATGACCTTTTCATCGCCATTGGCCGCCTCGATGCTCAGCTCGTAGAGCTGCAGGAACTCCGCGGGGTCGGGGGTGCTGTCATAGCGCGGAAGCAGATCTGGCTTGAACTTGCCTGGCCAAACGATGGTGCGCAACTCGGGAGCGAAGGTGCGGCAGCCTGCGGTGGCCACCGGTGCCCTTTGCTGATGCGGGGCCTGGCCTGGATGTCCGCGCACCACAGCCGCAGGTGGCATGTGGTCTTGTCATGGCGCCGGGAGCGCTGGAGCATTTTCTTGCGGCCGGGGAACCTCTTGGCAGCTTCCTTCTTCGTGTGCGGGCGCACGGCATGGCGGATCATGCCGCGGGACCATGCGTCTTGGGGGGAGGACACCGTCTTGACGTGGAGGGGCGGTGACGCTCCGTGAGCTGCGTGTCTCGGGGCAAGGGCGTCGTCTGGATGCGAAGGCGGCGGAGGTGCTCCGTGAGCTACATCACCCGCAGCTGGAGGTGGGCGAGGCAGCGAGAGGGATGGTGCAAGAGAGCCCCCATCGGGGCTGAGAGCTCGGCAATGCGGTCCAACTAGTCCTCATAGAGGTCGTCGACCGGGCGGTAGCGCAGGAGCTCGCACGCCATGAGCAGCGCGGCCTGCGCGTTCGTGGGTGGGTGAAGAGCGTGAGATGATGAGCTGACCAGAGTCCGCAATGGGGTGGCGGTGTGGCCATCCCGCCGCACGGAGGGGTGCAGCGAGGACGCTTGATGATCGTTTGCTGCCGGGCAGGTAGCAGCGTTGGCAATAGGAGATGGAGAACTATGGGGAGGCCCGCCGATAGGGGCTGTCTGAGCGACACGGGCGGCGAGCGCGGCCCGACGCTCGGCGCGGGCTAGACGTGCGTCCGACATGGATGGGGCAGAGCGGTGGAACGTGGATCCATGGAAGGAAAGCTTCAGCACACCCCTACCTAGCGCGCCAAATTTCAGGTTTCGCGTTCTGGCAAAACCCTTGAGGTTCGAACACTGGGTGCGCACGAAGATCTCTCCTCCCTCTAGCTCACACCCTCATCGCAATCTCAAGGCTTAGCACGTCGAACTCGCAGAACAAAGGGACACGAGATTTATACTGGTTCAGGATACCGATCTGGTGTAATACCCTACTCCTGTGTGGTGTGGTGGATTGCCTCTTGGGCTGAGTATGAATAGTACAAGGGAAGAACAACCTCCTGAGGAGAGGTGCTATTGTGCTTGTTGAGTTTGTGTGGTGGCCTTGGCGGAATGGATCCGGTCCAAGATCAGATGAGCCTTTCGTCTCTCGATGAGCCGATCCCTGGCTACGGTGGTGGCTAGCCCTATTTATAGAGGCCCGGGTCCTCTTCCAAAATATTAGGCGGGAAGGGATCCCACAACGGCCAATTTGATGGTGGGCAGCTAGTACAAGCTATCCTGACAAAAGATGGTCTTTGCATGCCAAAGGCTCGGGTGATGACACCATCCTGGGCTCCATGGTGACCTCCGTCCTACCGTCCTGCTGGTCTTGGTCTTGTTGCACTAATATGGAAACCTTTGCTTGATGCCTCCGGACTCCACGCCTGCGCTTGCCTCTTTAGCACCAAAGAGGAAACGAGGACATTGCGCGCGCTGGCGCCCGCCTAGCGCCCAACTGGCCTTGGTCGTCATGGCTTGCGTCACATGAACCTTGCGAGGTGTCCCTTGCCTTGATCTCTCCGCCCCTCGCAAGCCAGCCTGGTGAGGCTGCCCCCGAGGAGGTCTTGCGTCATCCGCCTCGCGAGGCTTGGCCCTTCGTGAGGGTCTTGAGTGTTTGCTGGTGAAGATAGGTAAGACGGGGATGACAGTGGAGCCACGCCATGGGCCACAGGTAGGCAAGTCTGGGTACCCTGTTTCCAGGATGCCAACAATCAATAACAGCAGCCTTGCCCTTCTCATCAGCTGAGGAAATAGTCCATTTGAGGACTTCAATTGGGGGCAAGTAGCTGACATGATTTTGCAAATCCGCCTTGTAATGAATTGAAGACCTTGATCTGACGAATCTCATGATCAAGGGAGCGTAAGGCTTCAATTCAAATGGTGATAGAGCGACATTTGCCAAAGTCCTCATGAAGAAATCGTGGTAGTTGATGGGAATACCATGGATGATGTTGAAAAGAAAATTCTTCATGATGCCAACAACTTCTTCATCATTAGAGTTGTGGCCCTTAATTGGACTGAGGGTTTTGGTTAATATCCTATATATGGTCCTTGGCACATAGAGCAGTTCCTTGACGAGGAATTGGGTCCTTGGAGCTTGGCCAGGCTTCAATGGCTTCATCAGCACGTGCATCAGATGGTTTGATAGTTCAGGTTCATCATAGATGCACCTTGCACCTTGAGTGAGAAGACTGACTGGAACGTCGTGAAGCAATTCAGAGGCCGGTGCTTTGTAGTGAGTATTTTCAGTCATCCAGTCCAATACCCATGAGTTGACGTCTTCAACATGGCCAGTGATGTGCAATGTGGCATAGAACTGAAGAATGAGTTCTTCATTCCAGTCACAGATGTCGGTGCAGAGGCTGAGCAGTCCAGCATCATGAAGAACACTGAGGACTGGGGTAAAGCAGGGTAGCGACTCCATGTCCACATGGGGAATTTGCTCATGGTCAAATATCTTGTCCTTGTCGAATAGTAGTGAAGAATAGAAATTCATTTGGCTTGCTGTCCAGAAGCGCTTGTGCCTGACTCTTGCAGAGTCATATGGATTATAGTCAGTGAAAAACATGTGCTCAACAAAGAAGTCATCAGCTTTGAACTTCTGCTTCTCGGAGTGAGGATTCAAAGGCTTGGGTTGAAGATTTGCAGTGGTTGCCATCACAGCCTCTTGAATCAGAGTCTCTTGAGCCACAGGCGGAGGAATTTCAGTGGGAATTTCTTCAGTAGGCTTGGCCTCCATCTCAACAGCAACATTTTCATCAACGCTAGTGGTTGGAACTTCTTCAGGGATAGTGAGGAGACATGATTTGAGTTCTTTAGATCCCGTGTGAATTTCTTAGGTCTAACTGGGGACTGAGGAATCTGTTGCAGAGGTGTAAACAGTGGTGAATTGGGGTGATGACTATCCCAGTAGTCATCATTCAGAATAGGAGTGGTGCACCCGATATCCACGTCTTCATCTTCCTCATCTATTTCTTCAATGCTGGCCTCTTCAGCAGTGAACTGAGGCATGGGTGATGAAACCAGTGGGGTTGAAGGGATGTTATCCACTTCAATTTCTTCATCTAACTGCTCGGATGAATCAGCATAATGATCTTCTTCATCTGATTCATTGGGAATCACATATTCTTCACCAAAGGGAACAATCTCCTTTGATGGCATG
Source organism: Triticum urartu (assembly GCF_003073215.2). Lineage (NCBI taxonomy): Eukaryota > Viridiplantae > Streptophyta > Magnoliopsida > Poales > Poaceae > Triticum > Triticum urartu. Next base: position 194,519,643 of record NC_053027.1, on the reverse strand, counting down.
CTTGACAGAGGAACAACATCTATAGGATTTTCATAGGAGCTTGTCAAAGTCTTCGCCTTCTTTGGAGCAGAAGACTCTAAGGAAGCAGATGCTTTCCTTTTCTTCACATTTGAGCGCTCTGCAGCCTTGGTTTTCTTCATTTTTGATCCAGAAGGAAGGTTTATGCTTGTAGTTGGTGCCGGATGAGTAGAAGAAATGGGTTCAGTTTCTTCAAGCACAACTGATGCAATTGTCCTAGCATGGTCAATCTCTTTAGGTGTTGTAGCAGATGCTTCAACAGGACTGGCTTGTTCTTCAGGCGTAATAGTAGGGGTTGCCCTGGCAGTTTCCTCGGCATCTGGAATTTCTTCATCAGCCCTGGTGCTTTTAGTTTCTTCAGCAGCCTGATTTTCATCAGTGGTGCTGGCATGCTCTTCAGTAGGCTGAGCAGAAGCTTCATCTTGAGGATTTCTTGTTGCGTTGGGGCTGCAACATTGGAGGTGAATCCTTTTGCCATCTTTACGAATCTGACTTTGGCTCCTAGCCAATCTGCACGATATGCGTCAAATTCATCACTGAGTCCTTTGATCTCAGATTGCATGGCCACAAGTTCATCAGTTGTCATTTTGACAACATGCTTATTTAGAAAATGCTCCTTCTTGTACAGAGCTTTCTTCAGTTGCCTGGCCTTTTCAAACTTCCATATTTCTTCGCCTATGAAGGCTGTCAACATGTGATTCTGGCCAGGCGTGAGTTTGAAATCAGGCATCGGAGTTTTGGGGTCCTTGTGCCAGAGATCAATGTACTCAAGGATCAACTTGGGATCCAGCAGAAGAGGCACATTGCTGCTTTTCGCTCTAGCGACCCGTTGCTGTTTGTCTCTGATGATTTCTTCTAATTCTTCATCATCGGCCTCGTCTTCACTAGACAGCACCTGCAAGGCGACCTGCTTCTTGTGAGGACTAGGCCTTGTACCTCGTCCAGCAGTGGCCTTAGTCTTCAGCAAGGTTGGGCCACTTGAGGACTGAAGGGGAGCTGAGGAACTTGTAGAGGCTCGTGAAGCAATTGAGATGCTAGTGGTCCTTTGGCACGAGGTGAGGTGCACAGGTGCTGAGGACTTTGAAGGAGCAGCTAAAGATTTTCCAGCAGAGGGGACTGGAGATGCTTGAGGAATTTGTCATGAGGGCTTTGAAGAGCTGGTCAGTGATGCATTGCCGAGGAACTTGGTCGTGAGGGCATTGAAGCAGAGGCATTGGGCTTGTGTGCAGGCTTCTTGGGCATAGCCTTCTTAGGCTTGCTAGCAGAGGCCTCAGCAGTAGCAGCAGCAGCAGCAACAAAGTCTTTGTTTAATTTCCTCACTGCCTCCTTGGACACTTTGGTTAACTTGGCTTGCCTCTTGGCCCATTCATCAGGATAGTCCTCACCGCGCTTGAGGCTAGTGGGATCTGCAATTTGACCAGGTGTCAACTGAGGTCTTGGGCAAGGAGGGTGTAACGTGAATTTCCTCATGTATTTGGGAGTTACATATCTGTACTCCCTCCATTCCCATGCCCATCTCCTCTCAATCTTCTGTATGCGCACCTTGCGCCCATTTTTGGTTTCTTCAGCTGGTGCGCAATACGCTGCATAGATGTCATCAGGGATCTCAAACGCTGTGTTGACTTCCAATCTCTTTCCTCCCTTCTGAGGTTTCTTGCCGTCAGCCATTTTCTTTAGCTGAGAAATTTGAACAACTGAGTTCTTTGAAGAGCTATGCAATCTGTTTTTGAGGAATGCTGCAAATGAGTTAAGTTGATGAGACCCTAGTGATTCAGCAGCAGACATGAGTACCTGTGAACAGAGTATAGGTGCAAAGAATTTAGAGAGGTCACATGCGTTCTCAGAAGATTTTCGAAAACAGAACAAGTTTGAGGAATTTGACCAGAAGTTCCTTGAGGAATTTCACTAAGCGGTCTTTCACTTAGGTTCCAGAGTTGTATAGATTGAAAAATCCACACAATTGAGGAATCTTGAGGAAAAACATTGCTTCGAGAAATAGATCAAGAACAGATGCATATGAGGTGTTTAACTAGTGGGAAGTTGACAAATAAACACCTTTTGAAGATTTTGTGAAAATCATCAAAATCAACAAGGGTAGTAAAATTAGATTTTATTTGACAAAGAACACAACGAACTAGGCAGTGTAGTCCAATCAGATCTTCCACGCCCTAAATTGGCGGCGGAAGACAGCTACGGCAGCGGCGGAGTGAAGATTTCCGTGGCCGGCGCGAGTACGACGGCGACGAGGTCGAGGCAGTGAAGCTCTTCCTCACCGGCGATGATGAGAGTGGCAGCAGCACTACTCTGGAAGCTCGAGCAAGGGGACTGAGGTCGAGCGGGGTAAATGAAGTCTGAGGAGGGAGAGGGCTATTTATAGCCGAGGTGAAAAACTGCTCGCTCGAAGAAATCGGACGAACGTGCCCCTGACCCTTCTCATCCTAGCGACATGTGTCACCCATGTATAGTGACGTGGAGATCGTGTGAGATCGTGGGTGAAAAGAATAATCATATCGTGGGATGTGGAACGGTTTGCGCAGCAAAAGCCAAAAATTGAGACATGAAAATTTTAATGTTTCGTTTGCAAATTCTTCAGCTGACAAGGACACAGTGAAGATTTTGAACTGGTTCCAAATAGAACACATATGAAGAATTTGTGAACAGACTGGGTTGAGTATAGCATAGAGGGGGAAGGGTCCGATCACATTCACTTAGTAGAAAAGTCAACTTGAAGAATTAGCAATAAGTGAATGTTGTAGAGGACTACGCAATGAGAATACCCAATGAGATCAAAAGTCGAGCCCTTGGGATACCATAATCCAAGTGTTGGTGTGTGAGCTAGATATCGAAGAATATGCTTCATAGACTTATGGTATGATTCCTTCGGTGTAGCTTGAAAACGGACGCACATGCAAACACTAAGCATAATATCTAGCCTAGATGCACATAGATACAATAAACAACCAATCATGGAACGGTATACCTTTTGATCAAAGTCTATACCATTTTCATTAGTGCATAGATGGCCATTTGCGGGCACAGGGATTTTGACGCCTTTGCAACCTTGCATGCCGAATTTCCTCAACACATCCTTAATGTATTTCTCCTGAGATATGAAGATGTCGTTGCGTTGTTGATGAATTTGAAGCCCTAAGAAGAATTTCAACTCTCCCGTCATAGACATTTGATATTCCTCACTCATCATATAGGCAACTTTGTCAGTGTAATGTTGGTTAGTACAGCCAAAGATAATATCATCAACATAGATTTGGCACATGAATAATTCATCATCATAGATTTTGGTGAAAAGAGTTGGGTCAAGTGAACCGGGTTTGAAGCCTTTCTTCATGAGGAATTCCTTCAAAGTATCATACAACGCTCGAGGGGCCTGCTTGAGGCCATAGAGGGCCTTGTTGAGTCTGAAGACTTTGTCAGGATGCTTTGGATCTTCAAAACCTAGGGGTTGAGCAACATATACTTGTTACTCAAGCTTATCATTGAGGAATGCACTTTTAACATCCATTTGGTATAAGATGATATAATGATGGTTAGCATAAGCAAGTAATATGCGAATAGCGTCAAGTCTAGCAACAGGTGCAAAAATTTCATCGAAATCAATTCCTTCATTCTTTATGTAGCCTTGAGCTACAAGCCGTGCCTTATTCCTCACCAAAAGGCCATTTTCATCTTGCTTGTTGCGGTAGATCCATTTGGTGCCGATGATATTGTGCTTGTGAGGGTCTGGTCACTTAATGAGTTCCCAGACATTGTTGAGCTCGAATTGATGTAATTCCTCTTGCATTGCTTGAATCTACTCAGGCACCAGAAATGCTTCATCTACTTTGGTGGGCTCTGTGATAGAGACAAAATCAAAGTGCCCACAAGATTTAGACAAATGTGAAGCTTTTGAGCATGTGAGAGGACCTGGTGCATTGATGTCATGATGATTCTCTCAATCTGCACTTCATTAGCAACACAAGGATGAGCGGGTTGACGACGTTGAGGGGGCTCAGCATTTTCTTCAGAGCCATTTTCCTCAGGTGCACCAGCATGATGTTCTTCACGTTATGGAATGACTTCTTCAGCAGATTCTTTGGTAGGAATGACATCCTCAATAGCCTTGAACTTAATGGATTCCTCAGGTGATATTTCATCTAGCACAGGAGGTAGGTGCTCTCTTTGTGAGCTGTTAGTCTCATCAAACCGCACATCTACTGTTTTAACAACCTTGTGGTGATAGGTGTTGAAGACTCTGTAGGTGTGCGAGTCCTTTTCGTAACCAAGCATAAAACCTTCATGTGCTTTCGGTGCGAATTTAGAATTGTGATGAGGACCCTAATCCAACATTTAGCACCAAAGAGTTTGAAATAACTCACATTGGGTTTCTTGTCAGTGAGGAGTTCATATGAGGTCTTTCTGAAGAATTTGTGAAGATACACCCTGTTGATGATGTGGCAAGCAGTATCAATTACCCGAGGCCAGAAGCGAGGAGGCGTCTTGTATTCATCAAGCATAATGCGAGCCATCTCAACAAGAGTCCTAGTCTTGCGCTCCACGATGCCATTCTGCTGAGGAGTATAAGGAGTAGATAACTCGTGAGTAATACCAAGTTCATCAAGATAGTCATCAAGACCAGTATTCTTGAACTCGGTCCCATTGTCACTTCTGATGTGCTTGATCTTCACACCAAAATTGTTTGAAGCCCTCGAGGAAAATCGTTTGAAGACTTCCAGCACATCAGTTTTGTAAGTGATGATATGCACCCATGTGTAACGAGAATAGTCATCAACAATGACAAAGCCATATAAAGATGCAACATTAGTACATGTGGCATAATGAGTAGGGCCAAAGAGATCCATGTGAAGCAATTCTAATGGACGACTGGTAGTCATGATGGTCTTTGAGGGATGCTTGGCCTTTGTCATCGTTCCAGCTTCACAAGCTCCACAAAGATGATCCTTGAGGAATTTGACACCCTTGATGCCAATGACATGCTTCTTCTTCGCGAGCGTGTGCAAGTTCCTCATGCCAGCATGAACAAGTCGTCGATACCATAGCCAACCTTTGGAAGCTTTTGCAAGTAGACATGTAGCACGTTGTGGTCCTGTAGAGAAATCAACAATATACAAGTCTCCACTCCTAAAGCCTTCGAAGACTTTGGAATTGTCAGCTTCCATGATCACAACACAACGATACTTGCCGAAGACAACAACCATTTCAAGATCACAAAAAGCATTGAGACAGTTATGAGGTTGAACCCTAAGGACCCGACAAGCATGACTTTGTCCATATGTCAATCCTTTGAGATCGCAACCTTACCTGGACCCAATACCTTGCTTTTTCCTTTGTCAACGTAGGTGATATGCTTCATTTGCGATGGAGATAAAGCAGTGGCCATCAATAAGTTCCTGTCACCAGTCATGTGATTTGTACATCCACTATTGAGGACCCACTTAGTGGCTTTGGGTTGACCATCCTGTAGATGAACTAGTGCATCTTACGAACTCATATATTTCAGCAGTGAAGAATATGACATCAAATTCATCAGATCAATGTCATCAAGCAATATAGCAGATGTAACAGTATGAGGACGTGAGAAATGAAAATTCATTTCATCATGATTAGCTTGCGTCCTTTCAAGCGTTTCTGTTGAGCAAGTAATGAATCACGTTCCTTTTGAAGATCTTCATAATTCACCCTTAGCTGCTCAACATCTTTCTTTCTTTGAAGAAATTCATAAGAAAGCTTCTCATGATCAGATAGGAGAGTGTTATGATGACTTTAAAGGTTGTCAAACTTAGTCTGAAGTCTCTGGAGTTTATCAGTCAGAATTTAAGTTTGATCCATTTCGTCACCCAACAGGTCATCGCTTTTGTCTAGCATATTTTGAACCTTTTCAAAAGCCTTTTGTTGTTTCACAGCAATCTTAGCAAGTTAAAGTAGCTAGGCTTGAGATCTTCATCAGATTCATCCTCACTTGATTCAGAGGAGGGATATTTGAGTACCATTCCACCTTTTGCCATGAAGCAATAGGTGGGAGCATAGTCATCATCGCCGTCCTCAGCAGTGTTGGGGAGGTCATTTTCCTCAGAATTGAAGATGGACTTGCTGATGAACGCAGTAGCGAGGGCTAGTGTCGGTGTCAAAACCGGCGGATCTCGAGTAGGGGGTCCCGAACTGTGCGTCTAGGCAGATGGTAATAGGAGGCAGGGGACACGATGTTTACCAAGGTTCGGGCCCTCTTGATGGAGGTAAAACCCTACGTCCTGCTTGACTGTTCTTGATAATATGAGTAGTACAAGAGTTGATCTACCACGAGATCAAAGAGGCTAAACCCTAGAAGCTAGCCTATGGTATGATTATCTTTTGTCCTACGGACTAAAACCCTCCGGTTTATATAGACACCGGAGGGGGCTACGGTTACACAGAGTCGGTTACAAGGAAGGAGATCTACATATCCATATTGCCAAGCTTGCCTTCCACGCCAAGGAGAGTCCCATCCGGACACGGGACGAAGTCTTCAATCTTGTATCTTCATAGTCCAACAGTCCGGCCAAAGGATATATTCCGCCCGTCCGGATACCCCCTAATCTAGGACTCCCTCAGTAGCCCCTGAACCAGGCTTCAATGACGATGAGTCCGGCGTGCAGATGGTCTTCGGCATTGCAAGGCGGGTTCCTCCTCCGAATAGTTCATAGAAGATTTTGAACACGAGGATTGTGTCCGGCTCTGCAAAACAAGTTCCACATACCATTGTAGAGAGAATAATATTTCCATAAATCTGATCTGCTGACGTACCCCGTAATGTGACATCACACCACAGCCAGGTCTTTATTCGAATCATTTTTCATAACCAATCTCAGCGTGTTTCGCGAGGCGGTTTCCTTGGCACGTCTTGTCGAAGCAGAGATCGTGTCCCCTTTATTACAGGATTCTAATCAATACGGACGTGGGTAACACAACTGTGCCTATTGGTAGGACTCCTAGATCTTAGGCAAGTCCCAAACGGCCACGAGGAGGACGCTTGATATTCACCCTGTTTATAAAGGGGACAAAGCTTTTTCTTTTTTCCCTCTCGTGCTCAATCAAATCCTTCCCCCGCATCGAGTTCTAACACCCAAAACGCAGGTCAGGTGCTCGGACCTTCAACTATGTCCGGAACCAACCTTCAAGGTCGATGGATGCCTTCCTCCGTCACGGAGGAGGACATCAAGAAGTTGAGAGAGGCCAGATATCTGATCGCCGAAATTTCGCATCGGCTGCCTGCCCGAGGGCAGGTCGTCCCTACTCCCGAACCCAACGAGAGCGTTGTGTTCGTCTCCCACTTCCTCCGAGGACTAGGCCTCGCTCTGGATCCCTTTGTTAGGGGTCTTATGTTCTATTATGGGCTAGATTTTCATGATCTGGCCCCGGATTCCCTTCTTCACATCTCGACATTTATTTTTGTATGTGTGGCCTTCCTCCGCATTACCCCTCACTTCGGCCAGTGGCTCAAGACCTTCGATGTGAAGCCGAAGATGATCGAGGGGCAGTACGCAGCGTGCGGAGGCGCTTCAATAAGCAAAATCACTGACGCTCCATGGCCTGAGGGTTGCTTCCCAGAGGTGTCCCGATTGTGGCAGCGGGAGTGGTTCTACATCACAGCTTCCCGAAGTGCCAAGTGGGTAGCTGCCCCCACCTTTCGCTCTGGCCCCCCACCGTAACTAATGTCATGGATCAGCAGGGGGCTGAGCTGGGGTACAGCCAAGGACGTGCCAATACTGCAAAGCCGTATCCGAGATCACTTTGAGAGAGATTTCAGTCTGGTTATGGTAGTGCAAGTTATGCTAGTTCGTCAAGTCCAGCCTTGCAAACGCCGGCCCCTTCGCATGTGGGAATTTAACCCGGAAGGACCGCGAGCTATTCAACATTTCCTTGGCATGACGCACGAAGATATGTACAAATTGTTCTTCAGACCGCAAATAATGTGTCCGTACATCACTGAGGATGCAGGTCTGAGCTGCAATCGCCCGGATACCCAAGTAAGTAGCCCCGCATCCGAACACACTGTCCGTTTATTTATAGCAACGTTGCCCTAAAAAGCCACTCTTTGTCCAGGATTGGATAGTGAAGGCAAAGTTGATCAGGTGTCCGGCTCCCCTCCCTGAGACCTCACCAAATCCCGTGCTAACCAGGATGCTGGAGATCGCGCCTTATCAAACGCCCTCAGGAGAAGATAAAGGGGGGAACAAGGAGGCTAGCGCCTCCGTGAAGGAGGTTAGCCGGGGAGGAGGAACTGAAACTTCCTCTCCCCAGGGAAGGAAGAGAACCGCCTCTGAGGACCCGGAGACAATGGTCTCCAAACGGGGGAAGAAATCTCCACCGGAGGGTCCTGCCCTGGGGGATACCCTGGCCGCACTATGCCCTCAAGGGGACCAGCCCTCCACCGAGCTATAAGTAAAAGGGTACTTAATAATGAAAATATCTCGCTTTACTTCCGAGGAAAATATTCGAAGCATTTATCTTCCAGTTCGGATCTTAGCCCTTCTCAGCAGAGCTCGTCTTCGGGGGATCTTCCTCCAGAGATGATGGAGAGCGAAATGCCTCCCCCTGCCAGACCGCCTCACGAGGCGGGCGACCCCGAGGTGTCGTCCCAGTGGGTTTCTTCTGATCCGGCAAGGCCAGAAGGTAATCCTATGGCCACCCGAAGTCCTCAGTATCCGGCTCTCGAAGAGATCAATCAAAAGAGTCCGGCACCGTCTGGTGTACGGTCGGACGTACTGAGGGATCTGCTAGAGCAAGCGGCTATCTCAGAAGAGCACCGCACGTTGATGGGTACGGTGATTGAAAGGATTTCGTCCATCGAAAGCGGGTTGCATGAAGCCTTTATGAGTCTACTGACGGGTTTTGAGGTACGTGAAATGGTGTACATTTTTTACAGTCCCGCACATTTTTAGATGTGCCCTGTGTAGATAGTAGCCCAGAGACTCTGGTTGTCGCTGAAAACGGCGGCAAATAGAGGATCATAGTCCCAGGCAATAACCAGACCGCCTTTATGTGCCGGTGGTTAAAGCTCCGGTGGCTAGCCGAACTAATGGGTTTGCTGAACTAACGCGTCAACTGGATGCGGCAGATGCCGACATCATGCTTGTTAACAAGCGGCTTGACGAGGCACAGGGTAGGTGATTTTTCTGGTGATTGTCACATAATAAGAGCAGCATGATGCCAGTATCTTTAATATGTTGTGACTGCAGATGGAGCTGCCACCGTGGAGACCCTTCGGGCGGAGCTTGCCCGAGCCAAGGAGCAAGCAAGGAGTAGCAATCCGGCCGCTTTAAAGGCGGCCGAAGAGTTAAGGGCCGAACAGGCCACGCGTTGCGAGAGCAAAGAAAAAATAGCCAAGATGGTCCTAGAGTGAAAAGATGCTGTTGGCCGTTACCAGCTTCTTGAAGAAGAAAACCGGGTGAAAGCGACGGACCTGGAAAAGGCCCGGGTAGCTGCCAAGGAAGCCCGCTCCAAAATTAGAGCGACGAAGGAGGAGCTGCATCAAGCTACAGATATTGTATCTGGGAAGCCCTTCTTGTTGTGGACTAAGTTCGGGGATCCGAAGTATGCGCCTCTGGACCGGCTATGGAGTTCTGTGGACGAGTACATGGATTTGGCTGCAAGTGCTGCTGATGCGGCCGAGTACTTTAAGGATCAGAAAGGTCCTGAAGTGGAGAAGCTGTTCTGGTCACAGTCTCACGCTCCAGTCCGTCCGCTGTTGCTGAATGAGAGATTGACCGGTTGGGCCTAGCTCCATAGATTATCCGGGCTTGCCATGAGGTCCGTTGTGGATCATCTATGGCTAGGAGGGCCAAGGCCGACTATCTACATTAGCTTAGTGCAACAATTCCTTGGTGCTGTGCCACGCACCGATGCTGTAAAGAAGTCGGCATGTATAGAAGGCTCGCGGATGGCCCTTGCCCGTGTCAAAACATACTGGGCAGAGATGGATGCCACCACTTTTGTGGCACAGGGTTCGGCCATAGGCCGAGTGGCTGCCGAGCAGTACTTTGAAGAAGTTCTTGAAGGCGCTCTTTTGATAGAGGCTCAGTGCTCGAATAATATCATGTTTGAGTGACATGTATTCCCATTGTAAAAACAATGTTGTATTGAGTTTATCAAGGCTGTATTTATACTTTTGCCCAAAAGTACTATGATGCCTCCTGTGCAGCCGTTTATGTATATATGTATATAACCTGAAAGATGGCAGTCGTCGGCTTCAGCCCCCACGCATATAATGCGGGGGTGCTCGCAGAAGACGCATGTTCACACTTGATCCAACGTCTTGGTCCATTAAGGAGGTGATAGCATAGCGAACTAGGCAATCAGACTATAATGCTTTAACACTTTCACTTAGCCAGAGGAGTTTGAAAGTGGGGCTACTATATAGCCCCTGGTGGCTCCGCGCTCATCCGAATTCGGGGCGCGTACATGCCTGGCCGGGAGACGGCCCTTCGTTAAGGCGGAGGAATCCCGAAGATTCCGCTAGGTCATCGATTTGTTGACCAGTCTCACGTTATCATGACAGTCAGTTTTTGGCTTTCTCTACTGAGGTGCTCATCCAGATGAACCAGGGCACAATCGCAGTAGTTCTCCTGGTGCCGCCCTAGCCGATAGAGCGGAACATAAGGCAGCAAAACATAGGAGCCGGGCAAACCCAACATTTGACCAAAGGCATGATTCGGAGCTGATGCATATCAGGCCAAACTCGTGACGCCGAACACTCCCTAAGGTATTCGGTCTTTATGATGTAAACCAGGCTAAACAGTGCCCTTTGTTAGAAGCCCCTGGTGTCCAGGTACATGCAATATTCTGACATGGCCACATGCCAATACGTCAGCATCCTTCTCAATTGTACTGAGAATCCGGGGGATGTGTATCAACAAGAGACAGTAAAAAAGGTTTACACACGGTCTTAATCTAAAAAGAATCCTTGGAACGGGTCCCTGCTACACGTGTACGCCTGTTTCTCCGTTGTGCCATATCCTGGACGGGTGTAGCACGATGATCATCTGAAAAAGAGAGGAACTTAGTTGAAAAGTTGTCGTGCAAAAGGTACGTTATACTAAATAAACCATGTACAGTTCAAGATGAGTAAAGTTGAGCCTAATTGCCACTTGTTTACACGCGTTGAGCCCCTTGTATTGTTATAGGGGTATAGCCATCAAACCTGTACCAATTACATATAGCTGCACCGGACTCCTCTAACCGCGTCCTTGGTCTTAACGACCTGTCACAGGCCGTTTAGTGTGCGGCTGCCAAGGGAGCCGCACGGTCTTCCACGCGCAAGGAGCGCTCAATATTTCCATTTACTGTAATGATGCCACGTGGACCGGGCATCTTAAGTATGAGAGAAGCGTAATGCGGTATTGCATTAAAGCGAGCGAAAGCTTCGCGTCCGAGTAGTGCTTGATAGCCACTTTGGAACGGAGCGATGTGGAAGGTTAACTTTTCGCTGCGGAAGTTATCGGGAAAGCCGAATATAACCTCTAGTAGCAGGGAGCCCGTACAATGGGCTTCTGGGCCTGGTGTTACTCCTTTAATGGTAGTATTGCTATGGCTAATTTTTGTTGGGTCTATCCCCATTTTGCGGACTGTGTCCTGATATAACAGGTTCAGGCTGCTGCCGCCGTCCATAAGGACTCGAATGAGGTGAAATCCGTCGATGATTGGGTTTAGGACCAGTGCGGTGAATCCGCCATGATGGATACTAGTGGGGTGGTCCCTGCGATCGAAGGTGATCGTACAGGAGGACCATGGGTTGAACTTTGGGGCGACTGGCTCCAACGCATATACGTCCCCTAGTACACGCTTCCGCTCCCTCTTGGGGATGTGGGTTGCGTATATCATGTTGACCATCCGCACTTGTGGGGGGAACCTCTTCTGTCCTCCGGTGTTCGGCGGCCGGGGCTCCTCCTCGTCATCTCTATGTAGCCCCTTATCTTTGTTTTCGGCATTTAACTTGCCGGCCTGCTTGAACACCCAACATTCCCTGTTGGTGTGGTTAGCTGGCTTGTCGGGGGTGCCATGTATTTGACACGAGCGATCGAGTATACGATCCAAACTGGACGGGCCCGGAGTGCTTCTTTTGAATGGATTTTTCCGCTGACTGGGTTTAGAGACACTGAATCCGGCATTGACTGCCGTATCCTCGGTATTGTCGCTGTTGATGTGGCGCCTATGTTTGTTGCGACGTGACCTGCCATTGCTATCCTTGGTATCTGAAGTACCATGGTTCTTTGATATGTTATTGCTGCGAGCCAGCCAGCTGTCCTCTCCTACGCAAAAGCGGGTCATGAGTGTCGTGAGGGCTGCCATAGATTTCGGATTTTCCTGGCCAAGGTGCTGGGTGAGCCACTCGTCGCGGATGTTGTGCTTAAAAGCTGCTAGGACCTCTACATCCGGATAGTCGACGATTTGATTTTTCTTTTTCAGGAACCGTGTCCAGAATTGCCTGGCCGATTCCTTTGGCTGCTGAATTATGTGGCTCAAGTCATCGGCATCTGGTGGTCGTACATAAGTGCCCTGGAAGTTGTCGAGGAATGCGGCTTCCAGATCTTCCGAACAGCCAATGGTTTCTGCTGGCAGGCTGTTGAGCCAATGCCGAGCTGGTCCTTTGAGTTTAAGTGGGAGGTATTTGATGGCGTGTAGATCGTCACCGCGGGCCATGTGGATGTGCAGGAGGAAGTCCTCGATCCATACCGTAGGATCTGTTGTGCCGTCGTATGATTCGATATTTACGGGTTTGAAACCCTCTGGGATTTGGTGATCCATTACTTCGTCTCTGAAGCATAGGGGGTGTGCGGCGCCTCTGTACTGGGCTATATCACGACGCAGCTCAAATGAGTCTTGTCCGCTGTGTTCGGCCCGGCCAGATTTACTTTCACTGTATCCGGCGTGACAGTTATCGTCTCGCATAGTGGTGCGCCCTCGTGATCCATAGATCGATCTTGCGTGTTTTGCTTTGTCCTCCAACACGTCTCGCAGGTCTAGCGTGTTTCCCCGTGCCTTGACATTCTTATTTGAGTGGCGTCGGGGTGTGGGCTGAGCTTTTGGCTGAAATGCCTCTCTGTCGCGGCCACGAGGTGGCCGATCAGCCGCGTCATATGCTGGAGTTGTAGGTTTTAATGCTTCCTCCTTCAGTCGGGGTAGTAACCTGCGCTTTGGGTAACTCTTGGAGGGGTATTCGAGTTCATATTCCTCGGCCGCAAGGACTTCAGTCCATCTGTCAGCTAGCAAATCTTGATCAGCTCGAAGCTGCTATTGCTTTTTCTTAAGGTTATTTGTCGTGGCTATAAGCCGACGCTTGAAGCGCTCTTGCTCGAAGGGATCCTCAGGCATGACAAATTCTTCATCGTCGAGGCTTGCCTCGTCTTCGGAGGGAGGCATGTAATTATCATCCTCCGCCTCTTCATCTTACGGTCTCTCAGGAGGGCTGGCTTCTCCATCCTCCTGCATTAAATCTTGTTGGAGGGGATTGTCGTCATCTTTGGCACTGTCCGGAGTGCTACTATCTCCTGTGCCGGTATCACTGCTTTTGCCTTGGCGAGACTTAGAGCGGCGCCGCAGACGTCGGCGCTTGGGTTGCTTCTTGGAGGGGTCATCCTCCACTGTCCCGTCGCCATTGCCTTCTTTGGGTGTGTCCACCATATATATATCATATGATGAGGTGGCTGTCCAGTGCCCTGTGGGCAGTGGTTCTTGTTCGTCTCCTGCATCATCGTCCATACTTTGCTGTCTTCGGAGTCGAAGTCGAGCATGTCGGTCAAATTGTCGACAGTGGCTACTAAGTGTGTGGTGGGTGGGCGGCGAATTTCTTCATCATCCGCATCCCAATCCTGCCAGACATAGTTCGGCCAGGACTCTCCTAACAGGGAGAGAGACCTTAATGAGTTCAGTATGTCGCCGAAGGGCGAGTGCTGAAAGATATCCGTGGAGGTGCCCAGTCGGATTCGATAGGCACGGGCGCAGGCGGTTCGGAGTCCATGGCTGGGGAAGAATCCGACAATTTGGCGTCATGACTCTCGTGAAGGGTAAGGTCGATACTCGGCTCGATCTCCACTGAGAATGCGGCCTCCGTGGCGGGGTCTATCCCCCGTCCATGGATGGCGCAATTGGCTCCGAATTGAGGGTCAGAGCGGTTGCCGGTGCGGTCTCCTGAACATTGTATGATGGTAGAGCTAAATCATGCTCATCATGACCGTGCGGCGCGCTTGACAGGGGCTCGAATCCGTCAAAGATCAAGTCTCTGTGGATGTCGGTCGTATAGTTTAAGCTTCCAAACCTAACCTGGTGGCCAGGGGCGTAACTCTCGATCTGCTCCAGATGGCCAAGCGAGTTGGCCCGCAGTGCGAAGCCGCCGAACACAAAGATCTATCTGGGGAGAAAATTCTCACCCTGGACTGCATCGCTATCGATGATCGAAGGAGCCATCAAGCCTAACGATGACGACACAGAGGAACTCTCAATGGAAGCACCAATGTCGGTGTCAAAACCGGCGGATCTCGGGTAGGGGGTCCTGAACTGTGCGTCTAGGCGGATGGTAACAGGAGGCAGGGGACACGATGTTTACCTAGGTTCGGGCCCTCTTGATGGAGGTAAAACCCTACCTCCTTCTTGATTGTTCTTGATAATATGAGTAGTACAAGAGTTGATCTACCACGAGATCAGAGAGGCTAAACCCTAGAAGATAGCCTATGTTATGATTGTCTGTTGTCCTACGGACTAAAACCCTCCGGTTTATATAGACACCGGAGGGGGCTAGGGTTACACAGAGTTGGTTACAAGGAAGCAGATCTACATATTCGTATTGCCAAGCTTGGCTTCCACGCCAAGGAGAGTCCCATCCGGACACGGGGCGAAGTCTTCAATCTTGTATCTTCATAGTCCAACAGTCCGGCCAAAGGATATAGTCTGGCCATCCGGATACCCCCTAATCCAGGACTCCCTCAGCTAGGCTCTCTACACCAGAGTCTAAATCCTCAAATGCTTCCTCTTCCTCATTTTCCTCAGATTCAGCTTCAAAGTACATTTCCTTGCCTATGAATGCCCGAGCCTTTTTGGAGCTGCTCTTCTTGTGAGATGAAGACTTTGAAGATTTTGCTGATGAGGACTTTGAAGATTTATTCTTCTTCTTTGAGTCATCAGAACTGTAATCTTTGTATTTCTTCTTCTTTGATTCCTTCTCCCATTGAGGACAATCAGTGATGTAGTGACCGAGTTTCTTGCATTTGTGGATGGTTCTCTTCTTGTAGTCACAGGATGAGGAATCTGATCTCATGCCATCACCTCTTGAGGATTTACCAAAGCGACCATGTCTTGAGAACTTCTGGAATTCCCTCACGAGCATTGCTAGATCCTGGCTCAGTTCTTCAGGATCACCAAGGCTGCTACCAGAATCCTCACCTTCAGGTTCAGAGACTGCCTTGGCCTTTAGAGCGTGTGATCTGCCATAGCTTGGTCCATAGAGATCTCTCTTCTCAGCAAGTTGGAACTCATGAGTGTTTAGCTTTTCAAGGATACCAGCGGGATCAAGTGACTTGTAGTCTCCACGTTCTTATAGCATCAGTGTCAGAGTGTCAAATGAGGAATCAAGCGATCTCAGCAATTTCTTCTCCACCTCATGGTCGGCGATGTCAATGGCACCAAGTTCTTAAAGCTCATTTGAGATGTCAGTGAGGCGATCGAAGGTTTGCTGCACAATTTCATTGTCGAGTCTTTTGAAGCAGTTGAAGAGATTACGAAGAACGTCAACTCGAGAATCACGCTGAGTTGAGACTCCTTCATTGACCTTGGACAGCCTATCCCAGATAAGCTTCGTTGTCTCCAAAGCACTCACTCTGCCATACCGCCCTTTGCTCAGATTGCCACATATGATATTCTTAGCTTGAGAGTCGAGTTGCTTGAATCTCTTCACATCAACTACTTTGATGGTAGGAGTGACAGAGGGAACACCATTTTCCACAACGTAAAAGAGATCGTTGTCAATTGTCTCAAGATGCATTCGCATCTTGTTCTTCTAGTAGGGGTAGTCCGTCCCATCGAAGGTAGGACACCAAGTAGAGACCTTGATCATACCTGCAGTCGACATAACTAAAACTCCAGGCAGTTAAACCAAAATCACACAGAACAAGGGAGTACCTTACTCTGATACCAATTGAAAATGCGTTATATCAACTAGAGGGGGTGAATAGGCGATTTTTACAAATTTGTCACTGAGGAATTTCAAGGTGAGGAAATTCCTAAGCAACGAACTACTTAGCAGCGGGATAAGTACTCAGATGAAAGCATAGCAGAGTAGTAGCATAGTAATCATGAAGAAATGAAAACAAGCATAGAGTACAAGTAGTGTAAACACAGGATAAGCAGGCTGAAGACAAACTCACTAAAGAAATTGAACTGAAGAAAATGAGAAAGTCTTCAGTCAAAGTCTTCAAACAGTCATGACCAAGTACTTCTACACGGAAATGAGCAAATGAAACAGTTGAGGAAATAGAACCAGTAGCTTGGTGAAGACGATGATTTGGTAGACCAGTTCCAACTGATGTGATAGTCATACGTCTGGCTGGAGCGACTAGGTATTTAAATCTGAGGACACACAGTCCTCACTGTATTCTCCTTGATCTAAGGTCGCACAGACCTTGCGCAATCACTCGTGGTAAGTCTTCAGGTGACCTCCAAACCTTCGCAGACTCGGTCACTCGGCAATCCACAATTTCCTCTTGGATGCTCTAGACGATAACGCCCAACCGTCTGGAGGACGCACAATCCTCAAAGGTAACAAGCATCGGTTCCACACAGGAACAATCTCTTTAGTGATGCTCAATCGCTTTGGGTTTGTAGGTGTTTGGTTTGGGTGTTTGGGTTTTTCCTCACTTGATTATTTTCGCTCAAAGTCCTCGGAGGATGGGACGCTCTCAATGAAAAGTGTCAGATTCTCAAAGAGCAGCCAACCAACTAGTGGTTGTAGGGGGCGGCTATGTATAGCCTAGGGAGCAGCCCAACATGATAAGACGTAAATGCCCTCAATGATATGACCATTAGGTGGGTAGATATGTTGGGACAGCTGGCGTGTACCACAACAATGGTCAGAAATTTGGCTATCAAATTCCTTAGGGCTATCATGTTCCTCACTTGTATGCAATCCACACTGGCGAATTCCTAACTCCTCAGTCAGAAGAAATTCCTCAGAGACCAGAAGATCTTCGTCTCTATCACTGAAGAAATTGACTGAACTGTATGAGATTTCCAATGGCTTCACTCGAAAGGATTGGTAGGTGTAGGATTTTGAGATGAGCATCACTTGGAAACTTTTCCTTAGTTTTACCTCGACCCCCTTTAACAGTACGGTGTTTCCTATGACTCAAGAAAGATAAAAACGAAACTACGAAAATAGAAGTCTTCAAGCTTCATATTCCTCGCATGAATATCAAGTCTTAAGGATCACACCAATTTCTTCACTTTCAAAGTCTTCAGAAGTCAAAGTCTTCAGTTGAAGACATTCATATTTAGGGGTCGACTTTGTCTGTAAATATCAAACTCCTCATAGACGTATAGACCTATGTACACTCACAAATGCATTAGTCCCTTAACCTATAAGTCTTCAATACACCAAAATCACTAAGGGGCACTAGATGCACTTACAAGGCTTCCGTGATCAGCGGCTCAACCCGAAGCACCCTCTTACCGACCGGCTTACCACTGATGAACGGGCCAAACTCGCCCTACCTTCTCAAATGTTAGGGCATTATTGGGTAACGGATTGACCGGTGTTGATCTGGTTCGGTGCTGGGTGGCTTGGAGGATCATATGTTTAAGCCGCCAGTCCGGTTTAATGAGTACATATACTAGCGACACCAAAGATCCACTGCATTATAATTCAATGCGTTAGTTTCATAAAGCCATCAATGAGATGACCAAGACTCTTCTCAATGAAAGCTTGGAGAGCGGCAACAAAGTGGGTCTGAATCCCTTCTGCACACTTAACCCAGCACCAGATGTAAGTCTGTTCGGTTTATATACTTTTCTTCATTGTTCATAGAACGTGGAAATCTCTAACCTTTATTATATTTTTTCACAGGCTGGATCTGCTTTTCGGGACAAGAAATATGATGAGAAAGCCGCCAAGAAGGCTAGGGCTAAGATCAAAGCCGTGAAGAAGATCAAAAGAAATCCACTGCATCTGATATGTTTAACTTGGACGAAGATGATGAGTCAGAGGTAGACCTTGACTCCCTTGGCTGTTTTTTCATCCATCTTATTGACACTTATTGCTATAAGGATGACGCGGAAACTTGCCAGGCAGGTGATGAAGAGGTAACTATTATTTCCTCTGACTCAGAGCCCTTGCCAAGCCAGAAAATTCAATGAGTGATCCAGAAAGTAAGGTTTTATAACCCTTTAGCTCACTTGGATCCCAACTTTATTTTTAAGCAACAACAGCATGAGAGTTTGCATAGAACCCGGACCAGTGGAGGCGCAGAGCTTTCCTCCGGCTTACCAAATACACCAGCCCCACGCAAACGCCGGAGTGAGGTACTTCAAAATTCCAACTTTATTTATTCTAAAGAAGGTCTTATTCATCAAGCCTTTAATCCTTCTGACTCAAATTACCAGGAGACCTCTCACTCTTTGTCTGGCGATTCATCTTAGACTCTACTTCCAGCTTTCAAGACTGCCCCTGTGTACCAACTTTATCTGTGTTTTTAAACATCGCTAGACCCAGCCGAGCTAGCCACTGGCTAACCGAGTTTAAAAGAGGATGAGTCTCGTTTTGACAAGAAAGACGTTGATGCTTGTGTGAAAGAGATGTGTGCATTGGCGAGCCTGCTTGCTGAAGAAACAGATCTGTCCAAATACCAGGCGGCTTATACCGCCGAAAACCAGAGAATGCCTACGCCGTCTTACAAGATTGCAGATCTTATCCTTCCAATCTGTAAGCACACTTTTGCCCCTGAAATTGATCCATCTGAGCTTGTCGATGACGAAGATGAATTTCAAGCCTTAATTGGCATCAATTGGTCATCGCCTGACTTCCAGACGGTGGAGGGAGAAGAAGAAGCGGCGTGGAAGATTCAAGCCGCCAAGACCAAGAGAACTAATCCGCTGGCCGGTTCAGAACCTGCATCACCAGGCGTTGTTTGAAAAATACTTATTCATTTGGGCTCTCGGAGCCATGTAATAGGCTAGTTTCAACACTGATCTGCCATGCCATCGTGCACGTTTTGCCTGCATAACACTACTGATCCATCATTTGAAGATCTGCCACTTATGCTTTATAGTATTACCAATTATGCAGGCTAGATTTGTCATTTTCCCCTGCACATAAACAGATAACTAGTGCCCTAGCGGTTTACCCCAGGGCGTGTCATAGTACCCCAAAATCCACTAATGACTAAATAGTCCATAATCAGGGCCAGTTTGTCAAAACCTAATGTAATCATAAATAAATACCATACCTGTGATATTTGTTCATACTGCTGACTTATCATGTGCCATGTAGTAAGGGTAACAACCCAAAGACAGAAGCACAACGCCCTGTTCAATTTATTCATATCGCTGGCTTACCGCACCGCATACAACAAGGGGTAGCATCCCAAAAACTTAGACTACAACGCTCTAAGCACATAATCATTATACCCTGGTGAATTAAAGTCCATAACCAGGCCGAGTTAATAACACTCTGGATAAAGTCATGCATGAACCATAAGGCAACATGGCCCTCATCAGTTTTCAACCATGCATTGATATGTCACAAGCGACGAATCTCAAAATATGTTCAAATGAAATATAAATCAGAAAAACAAGGCTTTCATAGGTTGCCAAGCCTCAAAATCAAGTGTTGTTCAAGGGCCACACAACCGCTAAGTTAAGCTTTCATTCAAACCTTGTAAGCGGGGCCTCACACGACCAATCGCCGTTTTAACTTTGACAAGTTCAGGGTCTTTATAAGATTGACTGTCAAGAGTGCGACGAGTCATTCCAGGATTACCTGGGCGGAGTGACAGACTTACAAAGGCAGGATAACCCGGATTTTTTAGTGAATAAACCTGGCGTCCAAGACTATTACAAGGGTCAAGAAAGCTTTGTTCATTAACAATGAGCCCCCAAGTAATGTTTCATTACAGGCGTACAAGCCGGATCAGCGGGGTAGTCATAGCTATGCTCAATGAGCAGGAAGCCCCCAAGTGATCATATGAAGTAATAATAAAGACTCATTATTCTTAGAAATAAAACGACAGAGGCCCTGAATTATCAGGGATGTCGGCTTTATTATATTCATAATAATATATACATTGTCAAAATATGTACATCACAAGAGCCGGTGGCTCAGGTGTATAAGGCCGAAGATGAGCAATATTCCACGACCGGCAGGTCTCCTCCTCCGACGTGCGTGAGTCCTTGTGGTCTCGAACATCGATAAGGTAGTATGACCCATTATTCAGATTTTTGCTGACCACAGAAGGCCCTTACCAAGGTGGGGATAGCTTGTGCATATCAGTTTGATCCTGGATAAGCCGGAGTACCAAATCGCCTTCTTGAAAGGTCCTGGTTTTAACCCGACGGCTATGATAATGGTGCAGATCTTGTTGGTAAATCATCGAACGAGCCGCCGCAAGGTCACGCACCTCATCCAACAGGTCAATAGCATCCTGACGTGATTTTTCATTATTAGCTTCAACATAAGCCGCCACACGGGGCGAGTCATGACAGATGTCACTAGGGAGAACCGCCTCTGCTCCGTAAACCATGAAGAAAGGCGTGTAACCCGTAGATCTGTTGGGGTGGTATTGATGCTCCATAACACTGAGGGTAATTCCTCCACCCAACAAGCCGGCATTCTCTGTAAAGGGACCATAAGCCGGGGCTTGATGCCTCTCAAAATTTCTTGATTGGCTCTCTCAGCTTGACCATTGGACTGGGGGGTGAGCCACGGATGACACATCAAGTCGAATATGCTCTCGTTGACGAAACTCTTTCATAGCACCTTTGATAGATTAGTACCATTATCAGTTATAATGCAATGGGGAAAGCCAAAACGCAAAATCATCTTCTTGATGAACTGAACCATTGTTGCTACGTCACACTTACTGAACAGTTCTGCCTCAACCCACTTTGTGAATTTGTCAACCGCCACCAAAAGGTGGGTCTTTTTATCTTTGCACCATTTAGATGGTCCAACCATATCTAGCCCCCAGACGGCAAATGGCCAAGTAATTGGAATCATCCGCAATTCTTGAGCCGGAATATGAGCTCATCTTGAAAATTTCTGACAGTCATCACATTTACTAACCAAATCTTCTGCATTAGCATGAGCCGTCAGCCAATAAAACCCACAATGGAAAGCCTTGGCCATGAGAGACGTAGAGCCGTCATGATGACCACAATCTCCTTCATGAATCTCTCGTAGGATCTCACGACCTTCTTCAGGAGAACCACAACATTGAAACACCCCTGTAACACTGCGATGATGCAACCCTCCATTGACAATAGTCATCGACTTAGACCGTCGGGTTATCTGCCTGGCTAAAGTTTCATCTTCATGTAACTCGCCCCGGATCATATAAGTCAAATATGGAACTGTCCAATCCGGAATAGCATGTAGAGCCACCACAAATTGTGCCTCCGGGTCAGGAATACCAAGATCTTCCTCCATAGGCAATTTGACTGAAGGGTTATGCAGAATATCGAGGAAAATGTTAGGTGGCACCGGTTTACTCTGGGACCCTAAATGGCTCAAAGCATCAGCCGCTTCATTTTTCCTACGATCAACATGTTCCACTTGATAACCTTTGAAATGACCAGCAATAGCATCAACCTCGCGGCGGTAAGCCACCATGAGTGGATCCTTAGAATCCCAAGTGCCCGAAACTTGTTGAGCCACTAAATCTGAGTCACCAAAACACCTCACCCGGCTTAGATTCATCTCCTTAGCCATCCGAAGACCACAGCGCAAGGCTTCATACTCAGCTACATTGTTAGTACAAGGGAACATCAATCTTAAGACATAACGTAATTTATCACCTCATGGGGAATCGAAATAACTCCAGCCCCCGAGCCTTCCAACTACCTGGATCCATCGAAGTGAATAGTCTAATATGTGTTATCCGGCTTTTCCTCAGGCATCTGCAGTTCTGTCCAATCATTGATGAAATCAACAAGTGCTTGAGACATGATGGCTGTGCGAGGCATATACTTCAAACCACGGGGTCCAAGTTCTATGGCCCACTTGGCTACCCGACCTGTGGCCTCTCTATTTTGAATAATATCCCCTAAGGGAGCAAAACTAACCATAGTTATGGGATAACCAAGGAAATATTGCTTGAGCTTTCGACTGGCCATGAACACCCCATATACCAGCTTCTGCCAATGCGGATACCTCTGCTTGGACTCAATGAGCACCTCACTGATGTAATAAACCAGCCGCTGAACCGGATACTCCTTGACTGATTCCTTCCTTTCTACAACGACTGCCACACTAACATCTCGGCTATTGGTAGCCACATACAACAACAAGGGCTCTTTATCAATGGGAGCAGCAAGAACCGGCGGTTCAGCTAACTGTTTCTTCAAGGCGTCAAATGCTTGATCAGCTGCATCACTCCAGACAAAGTGGTCTATTTTCTTCATAATCTGGTATAGAGGGATAGCTTTTTCTCCCATCGGCTTATGAACCGACTCAAGGACGCAATACGACCCGCGAGACGCTGAACATCATTAATACATGCCGGTTTAGCCAAGGAAGGAATAGCCTTGATCTTTTCCGGGTTAGCTTCAATGCCTCTTTTAAAAAACATAAAACCCAAGAGCTTGCCTGCTGGCACACCGAAGACGCATTTGGTCGGGTTAAGCACAATCTTGTAGACCCAGAGATTGTCAAAGGTTTCCTTCAGATCATCTATTAGGGTTTCCTTCTTCCTGGATTTCACCACAATATCATCCACATAAGCATGAACATTGCTCCCAATTTGATTATGAAGGCAATTTTGCACACACCGCTGGTAAGTCGCCTGGGCATTCTTGAGCCCAAAAGCATCGAAACATAAGAGAAGGCTCCAAAGGGAGTCATGAAAGTTGTCTTCTCCTGGTCCTTAACCGCCATCTTGATCTGATGATAACCAGAGTAAGCATCCAAAAAGCTCAAACGCTCACAACCCGCCGTAGCATCAATGATCTGATCAATACGGGGGAGAGCGAAAGGCTCAGACAGGCAAGCCTTGTTTAGGTCTATGTAATCCACACACATACGCCAAGTACCATTTTTCTTAAGTACCAGCACTGGGTTAGCCAACCACTCAGGATGAAAAACTTCAACAATAAACCCAGCCGCCAAGAGGCGGGCCACTTCTTCACCAATGGTCTAGTGCCTTTCTTCATTGAAACGACAAAGGAATTGCTTGATCGGTTTAAATTTTGGATCAATATTGAGAGTGTGCTTAGCGAGTTCCCTCGGTACACCTGGCATGTCAATACTGCAGGATGCTGCTAACGCGACACTACGATCAAAGACCCTTCGACGAAACTATGTGCAATGCAATCATCACAAACGGTGGTGTAAAAGAACCATAAAAAGGTGCAAAATGTTTGCGATGGCGGAGCCATCAAACACAGTTCAGATTTAAGTTGCGTGTGCGATCCAGGGCATACCGTTCAGTCCAATGAATTGTTTGTGATGAGGCAGAACAAAAGAAACGGGGAGCCTGATGAAGGCATGTGTGATATAGAGAATACGGTTCACTCGGATGAACTGTTTGTGATTAGGCAACACAACAGAAATGGTTACCCAGATGAAGATGTGTGTGATTGAGGGCATATTCTTCAGAAGGATTAAATGTTTGCAATTAGGCAACAGAGCTGAAATGGGTCAGCCAGATCAAAGTGTCTGCGATTGATGGCATACACTTCACATGGATGAACTGTTTGCGATTAGCCACGAAAAACTGAAACAATTAGATAGATCAACGTGTATGCGCTAGACGGGCACACACATTCTAATTAAAATAAGTGTGCGCGATGGTAATAACAAGCGCGCACGGTTGTTGGAACAAGACGTGTGCTGACATTGCCTATTGCGACTGAGAAGGCGTACGTGCTTGCCTTATGCCTTCCGGGAATAGTGCCGCACTTATAACCGTCAGTAAATTTTGAGCATGCATCCCATCACAAGTTTTTTTAGAAGAACAGGGAGGCCACATCCCGTCACATTCCAAATTGCAAACCTATTCACACCGATCAAAACCTAAATGGTTTCCCACTTAGGAGCACATTCCTCCTCGACTCCTCATCCACAAAAAAAACAAGTCATTCATCATCGTTCCCTTGCGTCTGCCATGGCCAGCGTGAATTTTGGGTCGAGAGATTGCCACCAGGGAGTGGCAAGCCTAGAAGTGGAGGCACGAGAGATGGCCCGCCTCACCGCGAAAGCGGCCAACATGTCCCTCCGCACGGCCGTAGCAGCAGAGATGTCTCGCCGCGCTGCCGAAGCAGCACGGAGGTCCCGTCGTGCTGTCGATGCAGCAGACTGGTCCGGCCGCGCAGCGGAAGCAAAAGAGATGTCCCGCCACACCGCGAATGCAGCAGAGATGTCCTCCCGAGCCGCGGCGGCCTGGGAAAATGTCTCGCAGGAAGGTGAGGACTCTTTCAGGCGCATGCGTGCTCTCGCCCTTAGGAAGATGGATCAGATCTCCAGCTGAGTGTTGTTGCAGGATGACCTGAAAGCCTCGTTTGAACAGTATACCAACATCATCCGGCAACTAAATGAGAGCAATGCGAAGCTCCGGGCCGAGCGCAACCTGCTGAGGGCAAAGATCATCGGAAGTGCAGAGCAGTAGGAGCAGACCACTGCCTTGTTTAAGAGGACCGGTGTCATCGTCAAGAAACTTATCGACGGGAATGCCATGCCGCACATCGAGCGCAGAAGGCTGGTGCAGGAATCCGTGGATGCTCTTAAGTAGCATCTTGAGGACAAGAAAGAGCTCGTCGCCACTCGCCGCGGAGACTAGTTCCCGTGGCCTACAGCAACACATCAAGAAAGTAGAGATCAGCGAGCCAGATCATTGTCTTCCTTCTTCTTTTGCCCTTGTGTATTCCAGGCGTTGCTGCATGTGGCTTTTGTTCAATTATGTTCCTAAATATGTAATACAATTATTATCCATTGTCATCGTCCTTATATTCATCATGCTTGCTATAAGTCGCAGTCGATGCTATATAGGTCCGTCGGATCTTACATCAAGATCCGTGCAAAAATTTCTTTTCAGATTTTCATTTTTCTCTCTTAAATCTTAGTCCAGCGAGGCATATAGCCACACCGTAGAACAGGTGCTCGGGCGCCATTAATGGAGACGTTGGGAGGGAGGTGCGCGGCGGGTAGCGGTCAAAGGACTCTCCTCCTGATGAGCACGCGTAAGGGTCTCATCGCACGCCTCATGTACTCAAATAGCTACCCCAGATGACACCTCCTAGCCAATAAAATAAGGGGGCGCGTGGTTGCATGTAATTGGTTAGTAGAATGCCCACGGTTTCGATAATACTTGTGTTTCTAATTTGTAACGTGACAACACTTGTTCCAAAATGACTTTGTTGATTGTTAATGTGTGCACCTTCGCAAATCGGACAGAAAAATTACCACATCATGTGGGTGCCATGTCATGACACCATGCCAAGTTTCATGATTTTCAAGCGTGTTCTCGATTTACAGGAATTAAAAAGCCAAGTTTCTCAATCTTTCCGGCCGAGCCACCACACCTAGATGCTTGAATTTCATCCCCATCTCTTACATAGGACCTAGAAATTCACCCAATGACACACATGTGATTTTTCAAACAACTTTGGTGCACCGGAGCATGTGCTTGTAGTTCAAATTTGAATTGTTCATATTAATTGTGCAGAAAATCAATTAATGTATAAAAATGGCCAAACGAACCCGGAATAATTCCAAAATTTAGCATGATACTTCTATTTGGACTAATTTGCCTGTGTAATGAAATTATGGCGGGAGAAGGCAGTGTACATATATCGTTTCACACACGAAGGTGACACATTCCCTCTCGGAACCACGTGCGTTCTTGAGGGAAGCTCCGGTTCGCAAGAAGCTTACACCAAAGCTTGTCCCAATTCGGCCAAAAAAATTACCACAACATGTTGGTGCCATGTCATGACACCATGCCAAGTTTCATAATTTTCAGGCGTGTTTTGGATTTACAGGAATTAAAAAACCAAAATTCTCAATCTTTCTCGCCGATCCACGATGCCCAGATGTTTGAATTTCACTCCCATCTCTTGCATGGGACCTAGAAATTCACCCAAGAACACACATGTGATTTTTCAATCACCTCTGGTGCATTGGAGCCTGTGCTTGTAGTTCAAATTTGAATTATGCACATTAAATGCGCAGATACTCAATTAGTGTATAAAAAGGCCAAACGAACCCAGAATAATTCCAACATTTAGCACGGTACTTATATTTTGTCTAATTTGCCTATGTAAAAAAATTAAGGCGGGAGAAGGCAGTGTACGTATGTTGTTTCGCACACGGAGGTGACACGTTCCCTCATGGAACCACGAGCCTTCTTGAGGGAAGCTCCGGTTTGCAAGAAGCTTACACCAAAGCTTGTCCCAGTTCAAAAACATTACCGCGGCATGTTGGTGCCATGTCATGACACCATGCCAAGTTTCATGATTTTCAGGTGTGTTTTGGATATACAGGAATTAAAAAACCAAAATTCTGAATCTTTCCGGCTGAGCCACGACACCCAGATGTTTGAATTTCACTCCCATCACTTACATGGGACCTAGAAATTCACCCAAGGACACACATCTAATTTTTAAAACAACTTTGGTGCACTGGAGCCTGTGCTTGTAGTTCAAATTTGAATTATGCACATTAAATCTGCAGAAACTCAATTAATGTATAAAAAGGGCCAAACAAACCCGGAATAATTCCAAAATTTAGCACGATATTTGTATTTTGTCTAATCTTCCTGTGTAAAAAAATTAAGGCGGGAGAAGGCGGTGTACGTATGTCATTTCGCACCTGGAGGTGACATGTTCCCTCTCGGAACCACGAGCCTTCTTGAGGGAAGCTCCGGTTTGCAAGAAGCTTACAGCAAAGCTTGTGCCAATTCGGCCAAAAAAATTACCGCTGCATGTTGGTGCCATGTCATGACACCATGCCAACTTTCATGATTTTCAGGCATGTTTTGGCTTTACAGGAATTAAAAAACCAAGTTTCTCAATCTTTCTAGCCGAGCCACGACGCCCAGATGTTTGAATTTCATTCCCATTTCTTGCATGGGGCCTATAAATTCACCCAAGGACACACATGTCAATTTTAAACCAACTTTGGTGCACTGGAGCATGTGCTTGTAGTTCAAATTTGAATTATGCACATTAAATGCCCAGAAACTCAATTAATGTATAAAAAAGGCCAAACGAACCCGAAATAATTCCAAAATTTAGCACGACACCTCTATTTTGTCTAATCTGCGAGTGTACAAAATTTAAGGCAGGAGAAGGCAGTGTACGTATGTCGTTTCACACACGGAGGTGACACGTTCCCTCTCGAAACCATGAGCCTTCTTGATGGAAGCTCCGGTTTGCAAGAAGCTTACACCAAAACTTGTCCCAATTCGGCCAAAAAAATTACTGCAGCATGTTGGTGCCATGTCATGACACCATGCCAAGTTTCATGATTGTTAGGCGTGTTTTGGATTTACAGGAATTAAAAAACCAAGTTTCTTAATCTTTCCGGCTGAGCCACGACGCCCAGATGTTTGAATTTCACTCCCATCTCTTGCATGGGACCTAGAAATTACCGAAGGACACACATATGATTTTTCAAACAACTTTGGTGCACTGGAGCCTGTGCTTGTAGTTCAAATTTGAATTATGCACATTAAATGCGCAGAAACTCAACTAATGTATAAAGAAGGCCAAACGAACCCGAAATAATTCCTAAATTTAGCACGACACCTCTATTTGGTCTAATCTGCCTGTGTAAAAAAATTAAGGCGGAAGAAGCAGTGTACGTAGGTCGTTTCGCACACGGAGGTGACACGTTCCCTCTCAGAACCACGAGCCTTCTTGAAGGAAGCTCCGGTTTGCAAGAAGCTTACACCAAAGCTTGTCCCAATTCGTCCAAAAAATTACCGCTGCATGTTGGTGCCATGTCATGACACCATGCCAAGTTTCATGATTTCCAACCGTGTTTTGGATTTACAGGAATTAAAAAACCAAGTTTCACAATCATTCCGGCCGAGCCACGACACCTAGATGTTTTAATTTTATTCCAATTTCTTGCATGGGATCTATAAATTCACCCAAAGAAACACATGTGATTTTTGAACAAACTTGGGTGCATTGGAGCATGTGCTTGTAGTTCAAATTCGAATTATGCACATTAAATGCCCAAAAACTCAATTAATGCATAAAAATGCCAAACGGACCCAGAATAATTCCAAATTTAAACACGACACTCATGTACTAGTTGCATGTTCACTGTATTTAAATGTTCTAGCAATTCAAACACCATCCTTTCCCTCCGTAACACCATTTTGTCTTTCAAAACATAATGAAAAAATCAGGTATTACCACAAAAAGTTTACTAGAAAGAATCATGTGGGATGCGCTATAAAATATCTTGGCGCACCGTCTTGTCTAGCTTACAGAGTAAGCTTCGTCATCTACAGTCCACCGCCCCCGCTTGAACCACACTTGCGCGCCAGTTTCTCGCGGCACCGAGCGAAATTTTTTTGCCACCATGGAAATATCTATCTCCCCACCCCTCCCTCCTACCAAAAGCCACATTTCCACTGTTCCTCCTTGCTTTCCAAGTTCAAACCTTCACTGCTGCTTACTGGCAGCTCAGCCTCCTCGCCGGCGACCCTTCTTCTTGCAGCGCCGCCTCCTCGCCGGCTGTTGGGGATATAGTTACTGGAGGTAAACCGGCTAGGCGTGGCCGGATTAGCTCCATGAAGATTGAAGCCCATGAAGATGAGAAGATACCGGCACTTTAAGAAGGCCCAAGGCCCAAAGATAGATTAAAGCCCGTAGATGTGAACTGACTTTATCATGTAAACTTGTATTGTAAGTTAGAGGAATAGAGACCGAGCCGGACACTTCTATGATCCGGCTTCGGGACTCTGTAAACCGGCGGGCGTCAACCTGTGTATATAAAGGGACGACCCGGCCATGGTTTGAGGACGAAAAAAAAACAAATGGAAGACCAGTCAAAGCGGATTCGCTCCCTGGTCGTCAAAACCCTAGCAATACCAACCACAACTAGACGTAGGCCTTTACCTTCATCGAAGGGGCCGAACTAGTATAAACTCCCCGTGTCCCCTTGTCCGGTTTAACCCCTTTAAGCTAACCCATTGCGATGGCTCCATGACTAAGTCCTTTCATGAGGACATCTGCCGTGACAAACCCACGACAGTTTGCGCCCACCGTGGGGCTATCCCACGATGGTTTCGAGTTCTTGAAGGGCAGCTTTGATGGACTTAAGGGATACGCTGTGGGCGATATGACGAAGAGTCGTCGCGGCAAGCTTTACATCGACAACGCGGGATTTGGCCCCGAGGCCGATTCAATCGAATACGGGTACCGGGTCCCCTTTGCTGGGATTCACGTCTTCATCAGCAAGATTGGCGAACCGGGCCCTGAGCCGGACACCTGCACCGACATCATCAAGACGGCTCAGCGTGCAAGCCCTTCCCTGGTTCAACCCATGGCAAGGCATGTTTTCATGGGTGTCATCCATGGAGCAGAATATGAGGACGGACCGGCTTCCGATGGAGAAACTGTTGTCTGCTTCGATGACGAGTCTTCTGGAGAAACCGGATCGCTCTATCAGTTACAGGATGCCCGGATTAGTGGAGGTTCCGAGGGCAATAGTATTCTGGACTACCCTAATCTGCCAAACAGGGCTGCTATCTTCATGGCCGGTACACAATCAGCGCCCCACTCATCAACCGCCACAGCAATGCTCTCTGGTTCAGCAACAGCCACGCCGGCGGGGGCAGGGAGCTCTGCGCCACCTCCGGCTCAAGTTCTGTCTGACTTGTTTGACGCTTTGGCAACATTGATGGCTGCAGAGGTGGATGCAGCAGCCCGAGATCAGCACAACGCGGAGATCGCAAAAGTGAAAGATCAGATAACTCAGGCTAAAGCGGACCTAGCGGCAGAGAACGCTAGGATGGCTATGGAATGGGCCGAGTTGGAAGCTCAGGCCTACCGGCTTAGGCTGGATCAGAATGCTTCAGAGGAAGTCATGAGAAGAAGATATCGATCCCATCTCCCGCCGAGTTATGAGCCAAGAAATCTCTTCAACGCGCCAGGAGCAGGAACTACTAATCAACCAATATTAAACCGAACGGAGGCGCCGGGAACAGGAGCGCCGGTTTAGCCGCGCACGATGGACCTGCCTCGTCAGAACAACATTGTGCCACAGTATGTTCCAACACCCCTTGGGAATTACTCCAACCCGTTGGACAACATTGTGGCCGCCGCTTCACGGTTGGCAGCCCTCCCAACCGACAGCGAATCACCAGTTGCGATTGAGGCACGACGGGCCAGAGATCTCCTTCAAACAGCTCTAAACCAGCAGCAGGCTCATTCGCACAGTCATGAGAGGATTCATTCCACCCCCCGTCCGAGCCGGAGCTACAGCAGGCACGTTGAGGATGAACCGGCTATGTCAAGCAGTGCACGTCGCCGTAACTCACCACGAGGGCACAACCCGACAGGGGGAGGTTCTAATGCGCATGATGTGGTGGATCATGGTTGCGTACGTCGAGAGGCCGAGTTAGCAGCTCTGCACGGAGCCCGTCAACCTACTCCGGTTCACCCTACCGCTTCAGTAGAGCCAGGTGTGGTATTCAGTTCCTTAGGGGTGCCGTGTCTCACCCCCACTTTGCATAATGTGCGACTGCCCAAGGATTTCAAAGGACCTCGTAAGGTACCTAATTACACCGCCGATCTGCAACCAGAGGCATGGGTTGAAAGCTACGAGATGGCAATGGAGATGTTAGATGTGGATGAAGCAGTATGTGCTAAATACTTCACCATGATGTTGGAAGGAACAGCTCGTACTTGGTTGAAGAGCTTACCAACTAACTCTATCGGGTCATGGGCCGAATTGAAGCACCAGTTTATCCAGAACTTCAAAGATACTTGTAAGCAGCCCATGTCAATTGTGGATCTGGCCACTTGTGTCCAAGAGGATGGGGAGTCCACGACCCATTGGGTAAAGCGGGTCTCAGCTATTTTGCATTCACCAGATCGTATCAATGCAGATACCGCAGTGCTAACGTTGGAGGGCAATTGTCGTTTTCTGCTGCTCAAACAGAAGTTAGGAAGGCTCAAACGTCACTGCAATGATATGTCAACGCTTATGGACACTTTGGTTAAGTATGCCAATTCAGATAATACCGAAGACCCTGACTCAGAGGAGGACAAACCGGGGAAAGGGAAAAAGAACGGCAACACCAAGGGTCAGCAGCATAATCCAGCAGGGCATGGGAATAATGGTAAGCGCAAAGCCGACAACAGTTTGGAGTTTGTGGCTAACACCAATGCTTAGGAGAATGGTCAGCGCCGTAAGGACAAGCAGCCCCAGAGGGGCGGAGGTTCAGGCCCCAATTTGGAGCGCCTGTTAAATCAACCGTGTCCAAAGCATGGATCAAAGGAGAAGCCAGCATCGCATCTTTGGAAGGATTGTTATATCATGCGAGATTTCAAGAACTCCAATATGTTTCAGTACGATAATGGCCCGCCCGGCGGTTCTGGAGGTGGTTTCCACGGGCCAGGTTGCGGAGGCGGCAGCTCCGGTTCAGGATTTCAGGGCAATCAAACCGGACACAGCAATCAAGGGAACCAGGGCAACCAGGGAGGTTACAACCATCAGGGGAACTAGCAGCAGCAGAAGTTGAGTTATCAGAGCAATCCTAAGCAGTTAAATAGTGGGCAATATCATATCTTCACCACTAGCTTGTGTAAGTGCGATCAGAAGCTTCACAAGAGGGCGGTGAACTCTGTTGAACCGGCGGTGCCTCAGTATTTGCGCTGGTCTGAGCAACCCATTTTATGGAGTAGAGAGGATCACCCGCCCCGGGTTGACAATCCGGGTCATCTGGCCTTAGAGGTGGCCCCTCAAGTTGGGGAATATAAGTTCACTAAGGTATTCATGGATGGGGGAAGTAGTATCAACATTCTATATTATGATACCTTCCATCATATGGGGTTGACAGATAAGAATCTTAAACTGTCAAACACCATTTCCCATGGTGTGGTGCCTGGTAAGTCTGCATATCTAGTCGGCAAGATAGCCTTAGAGGTGGCTTTTGGAGATGATCGTGATTCAAGATTAGAAACATTGACTTTTGAGGTGGTAAAAATCAAAAGTTCGTATCACGCTTTGTTTGGGCGACCGGCTTACGCTAGGTTCATGGCGAGGCCGTGTTATGTTTATCTATAGCTTAAAATGCCAGGTCATAAGGGGACCATCACAGTACATGGGAGCAGGAAGATCGCTTTGGAATGTGAGGAAGGTGATGCGGCTTATGCTGAGTCGGTTTATGCCACGGAGGAGCTGAAGTTTTGTAAAGACAAAGTTGATCCGGCAGATATGACTTCTTTGAAAAAGCCAACTACAGAACATGATCCGGCGTTGAAATTTAAATCGGCCACATATACTAAGATGGTTGATTTTGTTCCTAGTGATTCATCCAAGCAGTTCAACATCAGCACTAACCTGGATCCCAAATAGGAAAGTGCGCTCATCGAGTTCATCTGTGAGAACCGGGACATCTTTCCATGGAAACCTTCTGACATGCCAGGTGTACCGAGGGAACTCACTGAGCACACACTTAACATTGATCCTAAGTTTAAACGGGTCCGGCAGTTTCTCCGCCGCTTCAATGAAGAAAGGTGCAAGGCTATTGGTGAAGCGGTAGCTCGGTTATTGGCCGCAGGGTTTATCGTGGAGGTCTTTCATCCAGAATGGTTGGCTACTCCGGTGCTGGTTATTAAGAAAAACGGCACTTGGCGTATGTGTGTAGATTACACAGACTTGAACAAGGCTTGCCCTACAGATCCCTTTGCCCTCCCTCGTATTGATCATATTATTGATGCTACGGCGGGTTGTGACCGTTTGTGTTTTCTGTAAGCTTATTCTAGTTATCATCAGATTAAAATGGCAGTTAAGGACCAGGAGAAGACATCTTTTATAACTCCTTTTGGAGCCTTCTGCTATATCTCCATGCCCTTTGGGCTCAAGAGTGCCCAGGTGACTTATCAACACTGTGTTTAGAATTGTCTTCATAAGCAGATTGGGTGCAATGTTCATGCATATGTCGATGATATTGTGATAAAATCCAGGAAGGACGAAACATTGATAGATGATTTGAGAGAAACCTTTGACAACCTTCGGGTTTACAAGATGATGCTCAATCTGGAAAAGTGTGTCTTTGGTGTCCCGGCAGGCAAACTCTTGGGTTTTCTGGTGTCAAACAGAGGCATTGAGGCTAATCCAGAAAAAATCTCAGCAATTACATCTTTGGCTAAACCGGCGTGTATCAATGACGTTCAACATTTGGACGGCCGGATTGCGGCTTTGAGCCGGTTTTTCATTCGTCTTGGGGAGAAGCCTATCCCTTTATATCAGATGTTAAAGAAAACAGATGATTTTGTCTGGAGCGAGGCGACTGATAAAGCGTTTGAGGATCTGAAGAGGCAGTTAGTTGAACTGCCTGTGCTTGCAGCCCCGATCGATAAAGAGCTGTTATTGCTGTATGTGGTTGCTAATGCCCGAGCTGTTAGCGTGGCTATTGTGGTGGAGCGCAAGGAAGCTAGAAAGGAATATCTGGTTCAACGGCTGATTTATTATATCAGTGAGGTGCTCATTGAATCAATGCAGACATGTCCACATTTGCAGAAGCTGGTTTATGGAGTGTTTATGGCAAGCTGGAAGCTCAAACATTATTTTCAGGGTCATCCTATCACAGTGGTTAGTTCAGCCCCTCTGGGAGATATCATTCAAAACAGAGAAGCAACTGGCCGGATTGCTAAGTGGGCTATTGAGCTTGGACCTCACGGGCTCAAATACACACCTCGCACAGCAATTAAATCCCAAGCGCTCGTGGATTTCATCAATGATTGGACAGAGTTGCAGGCACCAGAGGAAAAGCCAGATAACACGTATTGGACTATTCACTTTGATGGATCCAGACACTTGGAGGGCTCGGGGCTGGAGTCATACTAACTTCCCCACGAGGTGACAAGTTTTGTTATGTCCAACGTTTAATGTTCCCTTGTACTAACAATGCAGCTGAATACGAGGCCTTGCTCCATGGTCTTCGGATGGCAAAGGAGATGAACTTAAGCCGAGTTAAGTGCTTTGGTGACTAGATCTAGTGGCTCAATAGGTGTCTGGCACTTGGGATTCAAAAGACCCACTCATGGCGGCATACCGACGAGGGGTGGACATGGTGGCTGGCCATTTCAAGGGTTATCAAGTTGACCATATAGACCGGTGAAAGAATGAAGCGGCGAACGCTTTAAGCCGCCTTGGTTCTCAGCGTAAACCGGTCCCACCAAATGTCTTCCTTGACGTGCTGCATGATCTGTCCGTCAAGGTACCAAGAGAGGAGGAGTTGGGTATTCCTAATCCGGAGGCTCAATTGGTGGAAGCTTTGCATGTCATACCGGATTAGACAATCTCATACCTGGCTTACATGAACCGGGGCGAGTTACTGGAGGATGAAACCTCGGCCCAGCAGATAGTCCGGCGTTCCAAGTCGATGACCATAATCAACGGAGAGTTACATCGTTACAGCGTCTCAGGGGCAATTCAGCGTTGTGTCTCTCATCAAGAGGGTTGTGAGATTTTGCAAGAAATCCATGAAGGGGATTGTGTTCATGATGCCGGTTCAAAGTCTTTGGTAGCTAAAGCTTTTCGCCACGGTTTTTGTTGGTTAACAGCTCACGCTGATGCGGAGGATTTAGTCAAAAGATGTGACGGTTGTCAAAAATTCGCACGCCGTGCTCATATTCCGGCTCAGGAGTTGAGGATGATTCCAATAACTTGGCCGTTTGCAACATGGGGGCTTGATATGGTTGGACTCTTCAAGCGATCCAAGGACAAAAAGACCCACTTATTAGTGGCAGTTGAGAAGTTCACCAAATGGGTGGAAGCAGAGCCAGTCAGTAAGTGTGATGCAGCCACGGCGGTTCAGTTCATCAAAAAGGTGATATTCCGATTTGGCTTTCCACACAGTATTATAACTGATAATGGTACTAATCTGTCAAAGGGAGAGATGGAGGAATTTTGCCAACGTGAGCACATCCGGCTTGATATAGCATCGGTGGCTCACCCCCAATCTAATGGTCAAGCGGAGAGGGCAAATCAAGAAATTTTGAGAGGTATTAAACCCCGGCTTATGGTTCCTTCGAAGCGGACACCGGGTTGCTGGGTGGAGGAATTACCTTCTGTGTTATGGAGCATCAACACCACACCTAACAGATCTACGGGTTACACACCTTTATGCATGGTTTATGGAACAGAGGCGGTTCTTCCTAGTGACATCCGTCATGACTCGCCCCGTGTGGCAGCTTATGTTGAAGCTGATAATGAGAAGGCACATCAGGATTCACTGGACCTGTTACATGAGGAGCGTGATCTTGCAGCAGCACGTTCGGTGATATATCAACAAGATCTCCGACGTTATCACAGCCGCCGGGTTAAGACCGGAACTTTTCAAGGGGGCGATCTGGTGCTCCGCCTCATCCAGGATCAGACTGATATGCACAAATTATCCCCACCTTGGGAAGGACCTTTTGTGGTCAGCAAGAATCTGCACAACGGGTCATACTACCTCATTGATGTTCGAGAGCACAAAGACTCATGTGAATCGGAGGAGGAGACCAAGAGGCCGTGGAATATAGCTCTTCTTTGGCCTTACTATACTTGAGCCACAGGCTCTTTATGTACATATTTATGACAATGTATATATTATATAATAAACCAGAACCTTGAATAAAGCAGGGTCTCTGTTCTTTTTACATCGTGTGTGAGCTTACAAGAGTTTCTACTCACAAAGC
The DNA here is from genome assembly GCF_003073215.2 of Triticum urartu. Lineage (NCBI taxonomy): Eukaryota > Viridiplantae > Streptophyta > Magnoliopsida > Poales > Poaceae > Triticum > Triticum urartu. The sequence continues at coordinate 194,483,511 of NC_053027.1, read as the reverse complement.
GGAGTTTTGTTAAACCGGCCTCTGCGGCCGCACGGATATAAAGAAAATCACGAGGGGGCTTGGTCGTATCTGAACCATAGCTACACCTCTTGATTGGTTTGAAACCACAAAGGGATATCACTAGGGGGATTGGTTGTTGTCACACCATAGCTACACCTCTTGATCGGCTTAACACCACAAAGGGATATCACTAGGGGGCTTGGTTGTCGTCACACCATAGCTACACCTCTTGATAGGCGTTAAGCCAAAAGGAAATTATGTGGGGCCAAAGAGAGTCTGTTGCATTAAGCATAGCTCAAACATAGGTAACCACCAAGCACAGCTCACATATTACCTGGGGGCTCTTTGCTTCTCAAAGAACAATGAGTTTTGAACCCTTGTAATAGGCTATCAAGCCAGTCTTGGAAGCCAGGTGTATTCACCTAAAACCCCAGGTTATCCTACCTCTTTAAGTAAGTCACTCCATCCAGGTAAACCTGGTATGACCCATCGAATGTTTGACAAGTCAATCCCATGGACCCTGAACTTGTTAAAGTTAAATCGGCGAGTGGTTAAAGATTGAGGTCCATCTTAAAAAGGCTTTGTAAAATGGTTTAACTCAGTGGCCTGACAGCCCATGAAAAGCCTCAATTTAGGGCCTAGCAGCTCAGGAAAAGCCTTGCATATTTCTTGTATTTTTGCTATTTTTATGATAAGGGATTTAGGAACATTTTTCTGACAAACTAGTGTTCATTACAACCCGGCTTGACTTTCAACGATTAGTTGTCAGTACATGATCAGATTCTAAACCGGTAGCAAACTTCTCTGGTCTGGTTTTGACTCGATGTCACCATTCTTATACAAACAACTCAACGGCTTTTTAGCCCAATATGATTTCTACATGCAACGGTAAGAAAGCCAGGAGTTATCAATGCTCCAGATTGGTGTTTTCACCTTTACCATACAAGCAGTTGGTCAGCCAACGAGGTATGTTGCAGATGTTATTTTTAATACAAACTTTGATTATCCATCCAAGTATTGTATATTTTTGGGCATCATGACCCGTCCAGTGATAAACCACTAGGACACTTTCGAGTTCTTGTATCCAGGAACACAAATCATCATGGGCTATGCATAAATAGATCCCAAAAAAGTGAAACAAGTTTTCCGCATGTCAAAGCAACATAAACATGCTCGAGGGCATGACAGATAATGGGGTTTTGCTATCCTATTACAAGAAGCTTCACAACGGCTCCAATTGAATAATTGTTTCAAAGCAGTGGCACACAGTAGCTGGTAAACCGGCTGCTGGTTTAAGATGCTTCGTCTGGACGGCTTGACGGTTGAGGATCATTTGGTGCAATCACTTCTTCTTCATCCCTCCCAGACGCTAGAAATCAACCGTCGACCAATCGATTCCGGTTAAAGCTTGAAACACGGCTTCTTCATGGATAAGGCTAGAAGGGTTAATATTAGGAGCGTAAGTATGCTTACGGATTGGAGGCACAAGTTCTTCGACTTCATGGATTTCGGCAGGCTGTCTCTTCCCTTCAGTGTCGTAAGCCGGCTGGAAATGAGATAATTCTGTGTCTTCTGCCAGTTTGCTGGCTATTGGCTGCATCTCCTTTGTCAGCCTTCGGAGATCATCATTGTTGAAGCTTGAACCGCCCTCCTTCACACCTAGATATCCTTTAATGATGTCATCCGCTTCAAGATCTGGAATCCATGCTTTGGCCCGAATTAGTGCGGTCAGCGCTCCTGCTCTTGCGGCTGCCTTCTTCAGTTCAATAATCCGGGCTGGTAGCATGGCCAGCTTCTCAAGGGTTTCTTTTACCAGTGTTGGTGCCGGTTTATTGCAGGGTGCAGTGCGTATAGCACGCTGGGATCCAGAGTAAATCTGTTCTATTAAGGTGTAAGCCGCTTTAAGCTTCATCCGCATATCAGCGTCCAGATGAGTAATGCGAGTGCCTGTCATGGTTTAATATCAGCCAGACAGATAAACAGTAAGATCTCATGAATTAGTCAAATAGCATAAGGATATACTAACCAAATACAGCGGACGTCATGGTGTTGATTTGCTGCTTCAAACCAGTTAGTTCATCTACAACTGGCTTCAGGGCTGCTTCGGCATCCTTAGCTCTTTTGGTTAAACCGTCCTTTTCGGTTTCCTAGTCAGCATGCTCCTTGTTAAAAGTCTCCTTCAGCTTTTCCATAGCTGTGAGGGCATTGGTCAGCTCCTCCTTGGCTTTCACAGCCTCTGCTTGTTGGGACTTCACGTTCTCTTGCAGGTCAGCGGTTCGGGCATCTCTATTGCTTAGCTCGGCCTGTAACAGCGAAGATATGTCAACAACAGGATATGTATTTTCTAAGTACTAAGCGTATATCAAGTTATGCACTTCGTACTTGGGGGCTAATGCCTATTTGCTCTATTATCAATACATCTTTTCTAAGTCTCAAGAACAATGCAAGCATTATCCTTGACACTTGGGGGCTAATGTACATCTGTTCAAAACTGACGAATGGATTCAAGAACCGGATTACCTCGCAAAGCTAAATCGGCCTTTGGGGGCTACACTTAGGAAAACTACATAATTACATTGGTAAAATGTCGGTTTTGTTTTCACTAAGGACCTGACATTTTGAGGGTCAGCAGGAGAGGACTAAAGTATTACGAAGTCCCAGTTTAAGATTAACATCATATAACGGCCCTTGGGGGCTACTTGGGCTAGTGTTTCAACTTTGGAATCAAGAAATAAAGGGAGACGAAAAATACCTCATAGCGTTCCTTCATCAAGTTCACCAAACCGGCCTCGTAATCTCGGTTTGAGTGCAAACGGTTTAAAAACCGGAATGGAGATCTTCAGCGCTGAGGTTAGCATAAGTTGACAAATCAGTGCTCCATTTACCCTTCTCCATGGTAGCACGCTCTTCTTTGGCGCTATGTTTGGCCAAGATTACAGGATGGCCAGGAGAGTTATGGCCCATCCTAGTAATGAAAACGTCATCTCCTGGGCCTCCAGTAAGTTTTGTGGGTGATGGTGGAGTGCTAGTACCTTTCACCGGACTAGCCTAGATTGGAGCTGCTGGTTCAGTATCAGGAACAGCAGTATCAGCTTCAGTTTGTTCATTGATATTCCGGTCTTGAGGGGGTGTCTCATCAAAGGTAGCGTTAGGATGGGGACCCTCCGGTTCATGAGTTTGGTCTGGTTCATGTGTTTGCTCATGTTCAAGAACCACTTGGTTTTCAGACGGATTGTTCATTTGAGCTTTTTTGCTGGGTCTGGCTTTGCTCTGCAAACAAAAATAAAAGAGGTGAAAATTTAGCATATTACTCAGAATATGCAAAACATTCGAAGAAAGGGTTTGAGTACTTACCCAGCTACAGTTTTGAGAGGAGGGAGTTGGGTTGCTGTTGACTCGCTAGAGGATGAGGGAGGTGTCACCTGATTATTTGAATCAGACGGATTAAGAGGTTGTCTGAAATAACCTGCCATGGGATAAGGATTGTCAGAAGTGGGGGAGACCTCAGATCGGCGCTTCCGAACCGGGGTATCAGGTAAACTAGCTGAAGTGACCTGTTGGCCGCTGTGTCGGGTTGTCCCGCGAGCTTCATGCTGTTGCGTCTTCAAAATAAATGTTGGATCCAAGTAAGCAAGAGGATGAGAAAAGCTTACTTTCCGGACCGCTTGACGGGTTTTTTATGTTGGCATAGAGTCTGAACCAGAGGAAAGGGTAATTAGCTCTACATCATCAGCCTGGCTGCCTTCTACGTCCTCCTGATAAAGATCATTGTTAATGAGATGCATGAAAAGGGAGCCAAGGGAGTCAAGTTCTACCTCAACTTCCGGTTCCTCTGCATCTTCATCAAGTTCCATGTTGATACGTTCGCTGTTTTCCGCTTTGAGGTTCGCTTGACGGCTTTGGTTTTGGGACAGGATGGCTTTGCTGCTTTATCTGCGGATTTCCTCTTCCAGAACGGATCATCACCCTGTTTATACACAAACAGAAGAAAGTTTACAAGTTGAACAATTTAAAGATATTAAAGATAAAAAGGAAGCATAGTGCTTACAGCAGGCGGTTTATTTTGAGTGTACAAGGGGTTCAAGCCAGTTTGGCGACAAACTGATTCCGATTGATTCAAAATTTTCTTAACGCCTTCAGTGACCTCTTCGTCGGTTAACTGAATGTTGATGTGGCGTTCGGGGTCTTCTAATTCGCCGGTGTACTCATACATTAAACTGGGGCGGCGCCTTAGTGGCAAGATGCTCCAAGATATCCAGCAACGCACAAAATCAACGCCTGATAAACCGTTGGCCATAAAGGCCCGGAGCTTGGCAAGTTGAGGGGCATATTTGGCCCGTTCCGCAGAACTTAAACGGTGCGGCAATGGACGAGTGTTGGAAAGCCGGTGATCACGGTAGTCTGGAAGAGGGTTCTCATCTTCAGGAGAGGTATCTATGCAGTAGAACCAAATCTGGTTCCATTCCTTAGGGTGACTGTGTAGTTTGGCATGAGGGAATTCAACTTCTTTCCGCTTTTGAATAGAGACACCACCAAGTTCAGTGTTGGAACCGTTTACAAATTCTGTACACCGGTTCAGATGAAAAAAGTCTCGGAACAGCTCAGCAGTTGGTTCTTCTTGGAAGTACACTTCACAGAAGACTTGGAAGTTTCATAGATTGGACACCGAGTTGGGTCTGATATCTTGAGGATGGAGTTGGAAACTGGCAAGCACATCTTGGAAAAACTTCGACCCGGGCGGTTTGAAACCACGGCCTATGTGGTCGACAAAGACCACTACCTCACCCTGCCTCAGGGTAGGACGATTCTCTGTTCCTGGAACTCGCCATCAAATTTCAGTTTTCTTGGGCAAGGTGCCGATATTGACCATTCCGTTCAACTGTTCTTCGGTGACCCGGGAAGGAGCCTAGTTGCAAGCGCAAAACTGTTTGGCCATTGTGAAACGAAATGCTGAAAAATAAATGCCAGTTACAAATCATTCATGGTGGTACGCAAGATGCAATGGAATAAAGATATACAGATATGTGAAATTGTGCCGGAAACTGATACAATAATGGATGACAAGGTCATCTCAAGGGTATACATGTGTTGATAAACCGGACTGTTACAATGAATGTAAAGGGGGTTTGCCGGTTTACCAGGGACTAATGTTATGAGATAGATTGTTTTTACAAGGGTAAACCGCCTACACGGTAAAGAGGATACAGACCCAAGGTAAAATGAGTAAGTAAGGAGAAATAGATTCCGTAAGAGGGCATGGAAATTTTGGATCTACTGAAGATAGGAAAGAAAAAATATTTTGACCTAACAAGGGTTGGACCCACAGCAGTTCGTAATGCTTCAGATCGGTTTTTGCGTACAAAAGGTTTGTTCTGGTAGCAGAAAGTAAGCTATTTACGCGCAATATATCAAGCATGAAGTTTTTAAATCCATAGATGAGGAGGAGCAGAGCAATACTGGAGCCCCGATGAATTTTCATAAACTACGAAGAACGAATGAACCTTCAAATAGATCTACAAAGGGGGAAAGGGAAAGAACTCACAGAGGATGAAGCAACAAAGGAGCACCGCCGTTTTCTGGTACAACCAGGTTGATGCAGCGGCCGGCGGAGGAACGGTGGCGAAGCTCAGTACCGTCGGCGGCGCTCAGGGACAGCGATGTCGCAAGGAGGAAGAAGAGGGAAGCGGAGACGAAGGGGATAAAGAGAAGGGCCCATGGTCTTATTTATAAGGTGAGCCGATTAGTGATAGGTGCGTAAATCGAGGAGCTGGAAATGGATAGTTATTAAGGATGACGCCTCGAGGGTTGAAACGATCATTAATGAAGGGCGTCTTCAGCTTCAACGGGTAGATGACATCATAACAATTGGCTGCGGATTTAAAGGATGACGTCACGGCGATTTACCAGATTTATACAAAGGTGCCAGAGCAAGAATTTTTCTAAGTATTGGAGATTGACATGAACAGGTTCAAATCAATCCGGGGCCTAATGTTAGGGATATAGTTACTTGAGGTAAACCGGCTAGGCATGGCCGGATTAGCTCCATGAAGATTGAAACCCATGAAGATGAGAAGATACTGGTGCTTTAAGAAGGCCCAAGGCCCAAAGATAGATTAAAGCCTGTAGATGTGAACCGACTTTATCATGTAAACTTGTATTGTAAGTTAGAGGAATAGAGACCGAGCCGAACACTTCTATGATCCGGCTTTGGGCCTCTGTAAACCAGCGGACGTCAACCTGTGTATATAAAGGGATGACCCAGCCATGGTTTGAGGACGAAAAAACAACAACTGGAAGGCCAGTCAAAGCGGAATCGCTCCCTGGTCGTCGAAACCTTAGCAAAACAAACCCCAACTACAGGTAGGCTTTTACCTTCATCGAAGGGGCCGAACTTGTATAAACTCCCCGTGTCCCCTTGTCCGGTTTAACCCCTTTAAGCTAACCCGTTGTGATGGCTCCACGACTAAGTCCTTTCATGAGGACATCTGCCATGATAAACCCATGACACCGGCTACCCTTCTTCTTGCAGGGCCGCCTCCTCGCCGGCGACCTTTCTTCTTGAAGCACCGCCTCCTCGCCAGCGACCCTTCTTCTTGCTGCGCGGCCTCCTGGCCGCCGAACCTTCTTGCTGCGCGGCCTCGTCGATATGGTCAGGTAATCCACACCCCACCCACACCATCCTCCTCCTTTCCCGTCCCACATGCCCCGACCGACGGAGCGACACCTTCCACCAAAATCACTACCCCCCCTCCTCTAATTAAGCACCGCCCATAGCAATTTTATATACAGTATAATGTGGAGCTCGGTAGCATGTGGCACACGCGCGAATGAGATCGCTATGGCTGCCATGTGTTTCGACCGCCAGATCATGGAGGAGCACCTCGTCTTCGAGGCTACCGTCGACACTGCCACACAGTTGTCTACTTTAAAATACAGTTCATGATGTTTTCTCGAGGCCACCGCTAGTGCCTTCTAGTGATTTGTCCTCAGTAATGTTAATATGCAATCTGATGTTCAGTTAACAGTTTGGTCCTCTGAAATGTAATATTCAGTTAACACTTTGGTACAACAATTGCTACATTGTGTAGTACTGTTCTCAAGCATTCTTTGTTTTGTTAACTGTCTTATCTTCTAGTACATGTTTCTATTCTACAATGTCGTGCTCAGTTAACTATTTTGGTTCATTTGGTCTGATCTCCATTTAACTGTTTGGTCTACGCAATTTGATTTTCATTTGCTGTGGGTACAAGTTTGTATTGTTATGCATATGACACCAATTGAATTTGGCTGTACTCAATACATATTCTACTAATAGTATGGCAACTCTCAGTTAACCTGATCAAGATCTTCCATATGTGTGTTGCAGGAAAACAATGGGAGAGACTGTGGTTTACCATCGAGGTTTGTTCAAGCAGGGTCCTTTGGCTAATAGCACATGTTTGTGCAGTTGCATGAATCATTTTAATATTTAGGTTTCTTACAATTTAGTCTTGCACATGTAGGTCCTGCTATCGGAGGCTTAGACCCACTGTTCGACCCATTTTGCATATGGGGAAATGAGATGTCCATGAATATCAATCAAGTCAAGAAACTCGGGAAGATGGTTGGGATGAAGAAACTAGCGACGAATAACAGCAAGATCTTTTTTTGCACAATGAAGAAGACATCAGTCAACTATAGGATGGTACCAACTCTTTTACCTTGTTTTTACCCCTTGAGCCATTTCAAAATTTACAACAGCGATTTATGCATAGCTTTGTTTTCAGTACTTTTCAAAGTAGTTCTCTGATGATTACCTCTCAAACCACCTGCATGGTCAAGAGGTATTCATTCAACACCCATGGTACAATATTGAAGTCTTGCTGAAGATGACTAAGGTTGGGTGGGCAATTATCCATAGCCACTGGCCTAAAGTTGCAAGAACATTCAACATCACTAAAGGTTCAATATTTGCCTTCCGCTTCTACAGTTTCCCAGATGAGATTCATCTGTCTATTTACCGTGTATGATGCTACTTTCCAAAGGTTTTTTATGCTGCATGTGAAACTTGGTGCTCTTGTGTAATGGCGTAACTGAGTGCCGAAGCTATCTGATGTAATTCGATTATGAAATCCTGGTTGCTTTTATACGGATATGAAATATCTGGCATCTTTTATAAGAAATATCAGTTTGATTAGTACATGGATTATCAATAATAGGCTAATTACCCTGCTTATTGGGGTTTTCTATTGCAGACGGTCACTCAGAGAGCACCGTGGGCGATGAACTCAAATAACCCGCACGGTTTCTAGAAAGTAGGCATGTTCGATCAACTAACAATCACACATGGATTCCAGCAGCGAACTCTTTGCGTTAGGCCACCTTGCACAAACGTTTCCACACAAAGAACTGTGAGTGATATACATACCTACGGAAATGTTTTTCTAGGATTCATCGTGTGGGATGTACATACCTATGGAAATGTTTTTATGGGATTCACCGTGTGGGATTTACATACCTACGGAAATGATTTTCTGGGATTCACCGTGTGGGATGTACATACCTACGGACATGATTTTTTGGGATTCACCATGTGGGATGTACATACCTACGGAAATGATTGGGTTTCGTTGCCTCGCCCGATAGCACACGGCCCCAGTCTGGGTCCCAAGAGTGCCTATCCCCGACGATTTCTGGGTCGTGTGGGAAGGACCCCTCTATCGCCCAGACTCACTTGGCGATGATTCCAAATGCCGTCATGGAAAGGGGTTAAAACCGTTTGTTTAACACGTCGATGTACTAGTGTGTCTGAAGGTTTCCATGCAAAGATGTCCCGGTTCTCATGGATGAACTTGATGAGCTCTCTTTCCTATTTCTGATCCAAATTAGCACTGATACTGAACTGATTGGATGAATCGCCAGGAACAAAGCTAACTAGCTTAGTATCATCAGCTGATTTAAATTTCAACAGGGTGTCATGCTTTGTGGTTAGCTTCTTCAAAGATGTCATATTGGTCGAGTCAACATTATCCTTGTAAAATTTCTACTCCTCTGTTGCACAAACAGACTCAGCATAAGCAGCATCACCTTCTTCACACTCCAAAGCTATATACCGGCTCCCATGCACTATAATAGTACCCTTGTAACTCGGCATCTTGAGATGCAAATAAACATAACACGGCCTGGCCATGAACTTAGAGTAAGCCGACCGTCCAAACAGAGCATGATAAGGGCTCTTGATTTTAACCACCTCAAAATTCAACGTCTCTGATCACCAAAGGCCACTTTCAAAGATATCTTGCCCACTGGATATGCCGACTTACCAGGCACCACGCCATGAAAAACAGTGTCTGATGGCTTAAGATCTTTGTTAGTCAAGCTCATGCGATGAAATGTTTCACAGTAAAGAATGTTGATGCTGCTGCCCCCATACATAAGTAGGTTCGTGAATTTGTACCCTCCAACCTGAGGTGCCACCACCAGAGCTAAGTGGCCCGGATTATCAACCCAAGCCGGGTGATCCTCACGACTCCAAAGGATAGGATGTTCAGACCATCGTAAGTAAAGGGGAATTGCCGGTTCAACTGTGTTCACTGTCCTTTTATGGAGCTTCTGATCCCGTTTGCACAAACTCGTGGTGAAGACATGTTATTGTCCACTATTCAACTGCTCTGGGTTACTCTGATAACCAGACTACTCCTGCTGATTCCCTTGACCAGACTATTGATTAAAACCACCCTTATTGCCTTGGCCTTGGAAACCGGAATTTGAACCGCCACCACCAAAACCAGGACCGTGAGAGCCGGATACTGTGCCGCCGTTCGGTCCATGATTGTTCTGGAAAAAATGGAATTTCTATACTCCTTCATAATGAAGCAATCCTTCCAGAGGTGAGTGACCGGCTTTTCGTGCGTACCATGCTTTGGCAAGGCTGATTCATCATCGCCTCAAGGTTGAATTTAGGTCCTCCAAACCGAGGTGGGGGTTTTCCCTTGCGACGCTGATTATTACTCTGCGTATTGGTGTTAGCCACAAAATCCAAGATGCCATTAGCCTTGCAATTACCATTGCCGCCTTGACTTGCCAGGTTATGCTGCTGCCCTCTCGTATTGCTGCTCTTCTTTCCCTTACCCGGCTTTTCATCATCAGACTCGGGGTCCTTGGTACTATCAGAGTCAGCATATTTAACTAGAGCCGCCATTAGCTCCCCCATGTCGTTGCAGTGGCGTTTAAGCCGCCCCAGCTTCTGCTTCAACAGGAGGAAATGACAATTCGTCTCCAACATCAGGACTACTGAGCCGTCATTGATACTATATGAAGAATGTATAACAGCTAAGATCTGGTGTACCCAATGGGTTGTTGAATCGCCCTCACCTTGGACGCATGAATCCAAATCCAGGATTAACAAAGGATGCTTGCATGTGTCTTTAAAATTCTGGATAAAACGGGCCTTTAACTCTGCCCATGACCTAATGGAGTTAGCGGGTAGCCCTTTCAACCAAGTATGAGCCGGCCCATCCAACATCATGGTGAAGGACTTAGCACATGCAGCATCACTAACATCCAACATCTCCATGGCCATCTCATAACTCTCAATCCAAGCCTCACGGGGCTGATCAGCCATGTAATTAGGCACCTTCCTAGGGCCCTTGAAATCCTTAGGTAAACGCTCGTTGTGCAGAGCTGGTACTAGACATGGCACACCCAAGGTCTAGAGGTCACCCCTGCCTCCACCGAAGCTGATGGATAAACCGGAGACTGTTGTTGAGCCGCCAGTTCCGCCTCTCGATGCGCTCTGCCCTGATCCACCAAAGCCTGGGCATTATTGCCACCGCGCGCTGGGTCATCCCACGAGGTTGGTTACGATGTTGTTCACTTCTTGAAACTGTGGGCATTTCGATATGCCTGCTATAGCTCCGACTTGGATGTGGGGTTGAATGAATCCGCTCACGGCTATACGAATAAGCTGCCTGTTGAGCTACAACTGTCTGAAGGAGCTCGCTGGCCCTCCGCATCTCTATCGCGGCTAGAGACTCTCCTTCCACTGGAAGAGCCACCAATCATGACGTACGGTGATCATATTATCCAAAGGATTATAATAATGACCCAGCGGTGTCGACACGTGCTGAGGTGGAGTCACATCCAAACGAGGCGGATCCATCACGCGTGGCAGAACTGGCGCTCCAGTCACAGGCGCTTCGGCCGCCCGGTTCACCATCGGTGGTTCGCTGGTACCTGCACCGGGCGTGTTGGAGAGATTTCTCGCATCATAAACCAGGGGTAAACGACTCTAGTGCCTCCTCCTCATGACCTTGTTTGAGGCGTTTTAATCCAAGGTGAGATGGAAAGAGTCTGCCTGAATCCGCTGTGCCTGGGCCTCCAAAGCAGCTCATTCCATAGCCATCCTAGCGTTCTCAGCCTCCAGCACTTCCTTGGCTTCGCACTACTAGGAAAAACCTTATACATAGAACTGTAGCAGTAGTGCTTGTTTAAAAAGCTACATCCACATTGTAGTTCGCACTTCCCTAGTAGTATCGCCACATCCACCTTGTGGTGTTCCTGGTTGTCCGGGGTTACCTCCACCCCCATCAGAGTCGCCAATGCCTCCAATAACTCTATCAAAGCTTGAGCCGACGGGCGTGCAATACCACTAGCACCAGCCGTCGCCGCAACAGCTGAGCTAATGGTCATAGCCGCGGTGGTCACTACAAAAAATAGACACATCCATGACATTTTGGGCCCAACGAAATTTTTTCTGTCATACCTATGACACTTTGATGACGATAATTGTGACAAAACCCGATATCATCATAGATGTGGTGGGGTCCTACTTCTATGACAAAAAATCATGACAGAAAATGGGCTTTTCGTCCTGGGTGGGACGGAGACGCAGCTGCATGACATTCTTTGGGCCGTCCATGATGGAAAAAACCATGGTAGAAGCGAGGGAGAGGAAAATATCGGGGTGTTCCCGGTTATGGTGGGTGGTCAGGGCCGAGCGATGCGCGTTTCTCTCATACACGCACGCGCGTGGGTGCGAGGCATTGGGCTCTAACTGAACCCGAGCGAGGCATTGGGCTCTAACTGAACCCGAGTGATTGCACTGCAGGATAAGCGTTACTGAACCCGAGCGATCGTTCGATGGCTGTTAACTGAACCCGATCGTGCGATTCCTTCGCTACTGCTGCTAACTGAAGCCGATCGATGCTGCCTCTAGATGAACAGTGAGTGTGCTGGGGGGGTTTGGATGAACAGTTCCCAATGGGGGTGGATGAACAGGACCCCGTGGTGTTGCCTCTGGATGAACAGGACCCCGATCGATCAAGCCGGTTGGGGCTGGATGAACAGGGCCCCGTGGAGGGTAGGATGAACAGGACCACCCCGTGGAGGGCAGGATGAACAATAGACGGTGGAGGGTTGGATGAATAGTATCCCGTGGAGGGGTGGTTGAACAGGAGCCCGTGGAGAGGGCTGGTTGAACAGTAGCCAGTGGAGAAGCGCGCAGTGGCGGCTGGATGAACAGGAGCCCGTTGATGAACAGTCACAGGTGGAGGCTGGAGGAGGTCGACGGTGGATGAACAGTAGCCCGTGGAGGCTGGAGTGGATCCATAGTGGAGATGAACAGTATCCCGTGGAGTCCCGTTTTGCGGTACGCAACACCCCTCCCGATGATCAGGACCCCCGTTTCGACCGTAGCGCTCCAACACAAGTCTGTTTCCTCCGTTTTGCGATACGCCACACCCCTCCTGATCAACAGGACCCCTGTTTCGACCATAGGAGGTCCATTTCCTCCATTTTGCGGTACGCTAGACCCCTCCCGATGAACAGGATCCCATTTCGAACGTGGCCGGTCGAACACAAGGCTGTTTCCTTCGTTCTGCGGTACGCCAGGCCTCATTTCCATCGGCTGTTCCATCCAAGCCCTCCCGATGAACACGATGACGCATTCCGTTCGGACCGAGCCGGTTGGCTCCCCATGAAGACGACTGAAAGCGCAACTTTCCTAGGTGGTTTTGGTAATTCCTAACAACATATAGCTCATTGAGCTAATGCTATTTCAAGATTAATATCTCAGGAAAGCTCATTGATTGGCCTGGCATGGATGTGAAAAGTGGACCCCTCAAAATGCTAAGGACAAAGGATTGGCTCAAGCTCAAAGCTCAAGACTCTACATTTTCCATTTTATTGATCCAAGATCACATTGAGTCTATAGGAAAAGCCAATACTATCAAGGAAGGATGAGGTGTTGCTTAATGAGGTTCTTGCTCAAAATGCTTAGTGATATGCTCCAAAACCCTCAACCACTTTCTCACATCCACATATGACCCAAATCAAAAGTCAAACTCGGCCCCACCGATTCTTCCTATCCGGCGCCACCGAGTTTCAAATGTCATAGCCACCGCCACAAACCCTTGGCAAATCAGTCTTAATGATAGGGATCTCGGTCTCACCGAGATGGGGTTGTAATCTCTCTATTTCCCTTCATAACATTTCGGTCTCACCGAGATGAGCGATCGGTCCCACCGAGATTGCAATTTAAACTCTCTGTTTTCCCTTTGTAACATTTAGGTCTCACCGAAATGAGCGATCGGTCTCACTGAGTTTACCTGAACAACTCTCTGGTTAGCTTATTACCAAAATGGGTCATCAGAACGAACCTACACTTCCAACTTATTTTTCTGAGAGAGAACCACCTACACTTGTGTTCAGACCAAGATATTCCACTCCTACCATATGAATCTTGATCTCTAGCCTTCCCAAGTTGCTTTCCACTCAAATCTTCTTTCCACCAAATCCAAATCCCGTGAGAGAGAGTTGAGTGTTGGGGAGACTATCATTTGAAGCACAAGAGCAAGGGCTTCATCATCAACACACCATTTGTTACTTCTTGGAGAGTGGTGTCACTTGGGGGCCTTCAACAAGATTGTGGAGTTGAACCAAGGAGTTTGTAAGGGCAAGGAGATCGCCTACTTCGTGAAGATCTACCGCTAGTGAGGCAAGTCCTTCGTGGGCGATGGCCATCGTGGGATACACAAGGTTGCTTCTTCGTTGACCCTTCGTGGGTGGAGCCCTCCGTGGACTCGCGCAACCGTTACCCTTCGTGGGTTGAAGTCTCCATCAATGTGGATGTACGATAGCACCACCTATCGGAACCACGACAAAAACATCCATGTCTCCAATTGAGTTTGAATCCTCCAAACCCTTCCCTTTACATGCTTGCAAGTTGCATGCTTTACTTTCCGCAGCTCATATACTCTTTACTTGCTTGCTTGAATTTTATTAAGATTGCTTGACTTGTCCAAATTTGCTAAAATCGGCCAAGAACTAAAATTGGGAAAAGGCTAGATTTTTATTTGGTCAAGTAGTCTAATCAACGCCCCCCTCTAGACATACTTTCGATCCTACAAGTGGTATCAGAGCTTTGGTCTCCATTTGCTTTGATTTCCATAGCTTTTGGTGGTCATAGCCTTGGTTTCACAACCTAGGAGAGTATGGTGTCTAGCGAGGGAAATTACCATCGTAGAGGTCCTTACTTTGATGGCACTAATTTTGCTAGTTGGAAGCATAAGATTAAAATGCATATTCTTGGACATAACCCTGCCGTTTGGGCTATTGTGTGTATTGGCTTGCAAGGTGAATTCTTTAATGGGAGAGAACTGAATTGTGAAGCTACCGTGGAAGAGTTGAAGATGCTACAATACAATGCTCAAGCTTCTGATGTTCTCTTCAACGGATTGTGACCCGAAGAATTCAACAAAATCAGCCGTCTTGAGAATGCAAAGGAAATTTGGGATACTTTGATTGATATGCACGAAGGTACCGACTCCATCAAGGAATCCAAGTTGGATGTGCTTCAAAGTCAACTTGACAAGTTCAAAATGAAGGATGGTGAAGGTGTCGCTGAAATTTACTCTAGGCTTGCTCTTATCACAAATGAGATTGTCGGCTTAGGAAGTGAAGAGATGACCGACAAATTCATCATCAAGAAGATCTAAGAGCCTTGGATGGAAAATATGATACCGTATCTACATTGATCCAAATGATGCCAAATTACAAAGATCTCAAGCCAACGGAAGTCATTGGAAGAATTGTGGCTCATGAGATGTCACTCAAGGATATGAAGGAGCTCCATAACAAGTCAAGTGGTGCTTACAAAGCCTCATGTGAAGCTCCCACATCATCGAGTGAGAAACAAACCTTCAATGAAGAATTGAGCCTAATGGTGAAGAACTTCAACAAGTTCTACAAGAGTAGAAGCAAAGAGAGAAGTTCCAAGTCAAGGTCCTATAATGACAAAAGATCTTCTAGTCGAGAGCGAAACTTCTACAATTGTGGAAGACCCGGACACTACTTCAATGAGTGTACGACCCCCTGCAAGAGAAGAGAAGATTCTCCCAAAAGAAGAAGTAGAAGAGAAGAATCACCATCGAGGGAGATAAGGAGTAGGGATGATCGTTATGAACGAAGAGCCTCTCGGAGAAGCAAGGATTCGGAAAGGAAGGACAAGTCATCAAGGAGCTACACAAAACGAAGACATCAAGCTCATGTTGGTGAATGGGTATCCGACTCCTACTCCGACAATCACTCCGAGAGAAGCTATCACTCCGAATCCGAATACACTGAAGATGAAGGTGTTGCCGGTCTAGCACTTGTGTCAACCAACTCCTACGACATATTTGATTCACCAAATGAAGGAATTGGAAGATGCTTCATGGCCAAAGGTCCAAAGGTATCACACCCCGAGTATGTTGATTTCAGTAGTGATGAAGATGTCTTGTTAGGTGATGATGATTTGCTTGTTGACAACTCTAGTGATGAATACTATGATGAAACATGAATTAATCATGCTAATCAAGATAAAGTGAATGACAATGGTAAAGAGAAGATTGAGTCTCTAACTAGAGAACTAAACACTCTTAAGTTAGCTCATGAAACTATCTTAGGAGATCATCGAGAACTTTTAAGGACTCATGACATTTTTATAAGCTCAATCTTGAGCAAGAGCATGAGTTCTTAAAGGCAATCAATGATGATCTTCGCAAGAAATGTTCTTCTTACATTGCCAAGTGTTTACTCTTATCCACTTACATGCCTCAAGTCAAGTCTAGTAACAAGAACAAGAAGGATTCTTCCTCTAGTAGTAACAATAAGCATGCTAAATCTAATATCGTTGCTTCTAGTAGTTCTCTTGATTCCACTAATGATTCTCTTATCCAAGTTACACTTGAGCAAGAAAATAGCTTATTGAAGGGAATCATAGAGAAAGGTGTTTACAAGAGCCTTGCCGGGAGTAAGCAATTCGAGGAAATTGTACGCAAGCAAGGAAGGCACCGGAAGAGTCAAGGTATTGGTTTTGAACGAAAGTTCAATGCCAATGGAGTTGAGTGGGAAGAAGATTAATACCCCAAGACGAAGTTTGTTCCTCAACAAGGGAAGTATGAATCTACTTTTTTTAAAGGGACACAAGCTCGAGATGATCTTCCACCACAAGACCACAAGGAAAAAGGCAAGGACAAGCTTCAAGAGGAAATTGATGCATTTGAAGAAGCTCCTAAGGCCTTGGTCAAGTGGGTTCCCAAGACTACATCAAGTTACACTTCATCAAGTACAACTACAACTCCGAGGATTCCCATCAAGATGGTGTGGATCCCGAAGAAGAAGAACTAGAGAGTTCTTGAGGGTGACTCCGCCAACATACTTCACTCTTATCATTTTGGCAAGAACAAGTGCAATCAACTTCCACATCTTGCACTAGTTCAAGGAGTCACAAACCCTCTTGTTGGTAAGACAAGGGACAATGTAACCTAATGCTCTCACAGACATCATCTTGTGTGTACATCACTCTATGTCTATGGATATCCTTGTTTGTTCCTTGTCGGACTAACCCGTGTAGGTATTGAAAGTGCAACTCACTCCAAAGGATAGCTCCGAATGATCTACATCAACTTAGAGCATCCACATCTTCAACACCTACATGAAGTCATCATCGACAAAACCCAAGGTTAGTTCATCCCTCTTAGGGGGATCTCACATCTAGGGGGAGCTTTACTCTAAGAATTGAGCTAAAGCAACTCTAATGGTGTGAACACAACAACGCTTTATGTAAAAGTGGTAACCGCACTTGTGCTTAAACGATGAGTATGACCTATGATCAAATGTTCTCATTTGACTCCTAAGTCAATATACTCATATCACTAAAAAAAAAAGACACATCTGTGACATTTTGGGCCGAACGAAATTTTTTTCTGTCATACATATGACACTTCTATGACGATAATTGTGACAAAACCCGGTATCATCATAGATGTGGTGGGCTCCTACTTCTATGACAAAAAATCATGACAGAAAATGGGCTTTTCATCCTGGGCGGACCGGAGACGCAGCTGCATGACATTCTTTGGGCCGTCCATGACAGAAAAAACCGTGGTAGAAGCGAGGGGGAGGAAAATTTTGCGGAGTTCCCGGTTACGGTGGGAGGTCGGGGGCCGAGCGATGCGTGTTGCTCTCGTACACGTACGCGCGTGTGTGCGAGGCGTTGGCTCTAACTGAACCCGAGCGAGGCGTTGAGCTCTAACTGAACCCGAGCGATTGCACTGCAGGCTACACGTTACTGAACCCGAGCGATCGATCGATGGCTGTTAACTGAACCAGATCGAGCGATTCCTTGGCTACTATTGTTAACTGAAGCCGATTGATGGGATGAACAGTAAGCATTGCGGGGGGGTTTGGATGAACAGTGAGCGGTGGTGTTGCCTCTAGATGAACAGGACCCCGTGGTGTGGTGGAGGGCTGGATGAACAGTAGATGGTGGAGGGGTGCCCATGGAGGGGTGGTTGAATAGGACCCCGTGGTGTGGAGGGCAGGATGAACAGTAGACGGTGGGGGTGCCCGTGGAGGGGTGGTTGAACAGGACCCCGTGGTGTGGAGGGTTGGATGAACAGTAGACGGTGGAGGGGTGGTTGAACAGTAGCCGGTGGAGTAGCGTGCGGTGGAGGCTGGATGAATAGGAGCCCGTGGAGGCTGGATGAACAGGATCCCGTGGAGGCTGGAGGAGGTCGACGGTGGATGAATAGTAGCTCGTGGAGGCTGGAGGGGGTCGACGGTGGAGATGAGCAGTATCCCGTGGAGTCCCATTTTGCGGTACGCCACACCCCTCCCGATGAATAGGACCCCCGTTTCGATCGTAGTGCTCCGACACAAGTCCGTTTCCTCCGTTTTGCGGTACGCCACACCCCTCCCAATCAACAGGACCCCCGTTTCGACCGTAGGAGGTCCGTTTCCTCCTTTTTGCGGTACGCCACACCCCTCCCGATCAACAGGACCCCCGTTTTGACCGTAGGAGGTCTGCTTCCTCCATTTTGCGGTACGCCACACCCCTCCCGATCAACAGGACCCCCGTTTCGACCGTAGGAGGTCCGTTTCCTCCGTTGTGCGGTGCGCCAGGCCTCGTTTCCATCGCCTCTTCCGTCCAAGCCCTCCCGATGAAAACGACCACACATTCCTGTGACGCCCGGATAATCAAGCTACAGTAACCCTCTAGTAATGATGCCTTGTCACCACTGTTACTATTGTTAATCTCGCGTTAGATCAAAACCGGTTCGAATTCAAAATTCAAAATCAGGGAAACAATAAAAGTTTTCAAACGTTAAAACTAAAATGTTAAAAATGGGACAACTAAATCCTAGGTAATAATGGTGGAGAAACCACACTTGTATAAAATGCGTGAATACTCGAAAATGAATAAAACAACAGCAAAATAAATTAATTAAATGCCTTTTGTATTTTGTAAAATATTAAACTATTTATTTAGCTGTCCAAATTAATGTGGCAGTGGCATATTTGGTAATGTCAAATACAATGCCATTTTGGTATTCCGCTAACACAAGAATAAATTGAAACTAAAAGAAAACATTACAGGAAATATGAATAAAAGGTAAAGGCAAAACAGAAAACAAAAGAAAAGAAAGGGCCCCCCCCCCCAATGGGCCAGGCCCAGCTGTCCACTGCACCGACCGGCCCACCGGCCCAGCCGCCCACCCATAAGCTCTCCCCGGGGTCAAACCCTAGCGCACACCCCCCCACGATCCCCCCCCAGAATCCCCCCCCCTCTCCCTCGTCTCCTCCCTCTGCCCCTCCCCCGATCCAGATCGGGATCGGGCAGCGCCCAGCCCCGTGCGCTCCTGCCTCCCGCCCCGTCGCCCGCCCTCCGACTCCTCCCGCACAGCGCCCCCCCTCGACACGAGCTGGATCGGGGGCTGGACCCCGCGCCACCCCGAGCCCCGACGACCGCGCCCCATCCGCTGCCGCTCGAGGGCCTCCTCGACTCGCCGGACCGCTCCGCCATCGCCGGAGCCCTACCCCGCCGGACTGCATCCCCTGCGCCGCGTCGTCTCCGCCCGCCTCCTCGCCCCCCTGTTGCCCCTGACCCTACGGATCCACGGTGAGGCCCCCGGCCTCTCTTCCTCCCGGCTCCTCGCGTCGTCCCGCAGCCGTGCACGAGCACCACCGCGTCGGCCACGCCGTCGCCCGCGTCCCTGGCCGCCCGACTGCGCGCCAGGCCAAGCCCCCTCCTCCCCGCGCACGCCTCGCGCCCTGCGCGCGCGGCAGCCCAGGCCCGGCTCGCCGTGCCGTCGCTCCCCGCTGTCCCCGCGCATGCCTTTCCGCTCACCGGCTCCTGTCCGCTGCGCCTGGCAGCGCTCGCCTGGGCCGCCCCTTGCCACGCCCAGCCCCTCACCGCTGCCGCCCTGGAACCCCCTTTGCTCGCCGTGGCCTACACCTCTGCCGGCCCCGCCTCGCTATGCCGTCGTGCTCCGGTGGCCTCGCCCCGTCGCCCTTGGTTGGGCTCGGCCCCGAGCGGGTGGCGCCCGCCACCGCTAACTCAGCGCCCGTTAACCACCCCCTGTGCCTATGACAGACGGGGCCCACGCCAAAAATGATTAAAAATATATATAAAAAAATGCTAATAATAAAAAAATTAAATTAAAATTAAAAATAAATAAATAATAATTAAATTAATTAATTAATTAATTAATTAAGTTAATTAATCATGTTTCATTAACCTAATTAACTAGTTAGCTTAATTAAACCCTAATTAGTTTAAACAGTCAATGACGAACGGGACCCACCTGTCAGGTTGACCAAGTCAACTACTGATCATGCTGACGTCATGATGACGTCAGCAGACACTATTCTGGATAATGTTGATTAAATTAATTAAATAAATTCTAAAAATGATTTAAATCTTTTAAAAATTAATATAAAATAAACCGTAGCTCGGATGGAAAAACTTTGTACATGAAAGTTGCTCAGAACGACGAGACGAATTTGAATACGCAGCCCGTTTATCCGCCACGCATCCCTAGCATAGCGAACACGCAACTTTCCCCCTCTGTTTCATCTGTCTGCGAAAACGCGAAACACCGGGGATACTTTCCCGGATGTTTCCCCCCTTCACCGGTATCACTATGCATATGCTTGCATTATATTTATGTTTCTTCCCCCTCTTCTCTCGCTAGACATCAAGACCGACGCCGCTGCTACCCAGTACGACTACGGTGTGACGACCCCTCTCTCTTGCCAGAAGCAACCAGGCAAGCCCCCCCCCTTTGATCACCAGATATCGCTACTCTACTCTCTATACTGCTGCATTAGAGTAGTGTAGCATGTTACTGCTTCCGTTTAATCCTATTCTGATGCATAGCCTGTCCTTGCTACTACTGTTGTTACCTTTACCTGCAATCCTAATGCTTAGTATAGGATGCTAGTTATCATCAATGGCCATACATTCTTGTCCGTCTGCCATGCTATACTATTGGGCCGTGATCACTCGGGAAGTGATCACGGGTATATACTATATACTTTATACATGATACATGTGGTGACTAAAGACGGGTCGGCTCGTAGGAGCCACGCGAGTGGATCTTTTGAGGGAGCGACAGGGCAGGTTCCGACCACCTAGGAGAGGTGGGCCTGGCCCTGGTCGGCGTTCGCGGATACTTAACACGCTTAACGAGATCTGGGTATTTGATCTGAGTTTGGCCATTTGGTCTATACGCACTAACCATCTACGCGGGAGTAGTTATGGGTATCCCGGCGTCGTGGTATCAGCCGAAGCCTTCGTGACGTCAGCGACTGAGTGGCGCGCGCCGGATTGGAACGTAAGCCTGCTCTTGTATTAAGGGGGCTAGTTCTGCTTCCGGCCGCGTACGCAACGTGCAGGTGTGCTAAGGGCGATCGGTCCAGACCCCTGTGCGCTTAGGTTTAGACCGGCGTGCTGACCTCTCTGTTGGTCTAGGTGGGGCCTGCGACGTGTTGATCTTCCGAGGCCGGGCATGACCCAGGAAAGTGTGTCCGGCCAAATGGGATCGAGCGTGTTGGGGGTATGTGGTGCACCCCTGCCAGGGAAGTTAATCTATTCGAATAGCGTGATCTTCGGTAACAGGACGACTTGGAGTTGTACCTTGACCCTAATGACAACTAGGAACGGTATACTTAATAAAACACACCCTTCCAAGTGCCAGATACAACCGGTGGTCGCTCTCTCACAGGGCGACGAGGGGAGGATCATCGGTTAGGATTATGCTATATGATGCTACTTGGAGGACTTCAGTCTACTCCCTTCTACATGCTGCAAGACGGAGGCTGCCAGAAGCGTAGTCTTCGAAAGGATTAGCTATCCCCCTCTTATTCTGGCTTTCTGCAGTTCAGTCCACCGATATGGCCCTTTACACATTTACCCATGCATATGTAGTGTAGCTTCTTGCTTGCGAGTACTTTGGATGAGTACTCACGGTTGCTTTCTCCTTCTTTCCCTCTATCCCTTCTACCTGGTTGTCGCAACCAGATGTTGGAGCCCAGGAGCCAGACGCCACCGTCGACGATGACCCCTACTACACCGGAGGTGCCTCCTACTACGTGATGCCCGCTGACGACGACCAGGAGTAGTTAGGAGGATCCCAGGCAGGAGGTCTGTGCCTCTTTCGATCTGTATCCCAGTTTGTGCTAGCCTTCTTAAGGCAAACTTGTTTAACTTATGTCTGTACTCAGATATTGTTGCTTCCGCTGACTCGTCTATGATCGAGCTCTTGTATTCGAGCCCTCGAGGCCCCTGGCTTGTAATATGATGCTTGTAATGACTTATTTTATTAGTAGAGTTGTGTTGTGATATCTTCCCGTGAGTCCCTGATCTTGATCGTACACGTTTGCGTGTATGATTAGTGTACGATTAAATCAGGGGCGTCACAAGTTGGTATCAGAGCCGACTGCCTGTAGGAATCCCTCTCCCACACTCCTTGGCCGAAGTTGAGTCTAGACATTTCAAAAACGTTTACTAACATGGTTGTGTGCCTTACGGGCCCACGTCGCCATCTGGGTGGTATTAGGATCTTTTACTCCTCGATCCTTACTCTGGGACTCTAAACTCTCTTCTACTCAGGTTAAATGATTTTGCTAAAAAACAAAACTGACTTTAGGTTCTCGGAAATACTTTCTCCCAGAGATCCCCTTGTTACAGATGATCGCCTGCTGTACCGAAGGATTCCGAAGATACTCTCCGTTGTTCTCTCGAGACTTTATGCCCATTGCTTTTGCCATCCCCTACCACCAAAATATCCCTATGGATAAATACTTACACCTGTCACCCTTACTTTTATTCCCAGTTAACCTTGTTATTACAAGATACCCCGAAATTCTCTCTCTTGTTCCGATAATACCCTGTGCCCACTGCCCTTGCTGTTCCTTGTCACCTGGATACCCCTACGGATAATTCCTCGCACTTATCGAGTATCCGCTCATTCCCAGTTGTTCATGTGTTTCACAAAAGACTTCGAAATACCATTCGATCTTCCAAAAATCTTGAGCATCCTCTTGCTCTTGAAATTCTTGCTTGCTTGCATTATGGTTAATCCCATAAGTATAGTAATCTTATTGGCTACCTTTGTTAATATCATTTTGAGTCCATTGACTCAATATGTTGCGAATTCTCGCAATCCTCACTCAGATCGTAGAATTCATCCTTCCAGCTCAGATGTCATTTAAAACGTGAGCTGGTCCTCGGCCAATCAGATTGCCATCGATTGTACCCCTAAGTCTATTCAACTTGTCCGTCCTT
Source organism: Triticum urartu (assembly GCF_003073215.2). Lineage (NCBI taxonomy): Eukaryota > Viridiplantae > Streptophyta > Magnoliopsida > Poales > Poaceae > Triticum > Triticum urartu. Next base: position 194,460,422 of record NC_053027.1, on the reverse strand, counting down.
GATCAGAGCGTTTTCTCCTGATCCCTTGATTTGAAAATCATAATTCCTTTGTTATTTAAACGTTGTATTATTCAGATGTTCTGTAAAACGATGCATTTGCATTCTTTCTTCCTCTGATTGGGTATCGATACTCACATGAGCTCCATTGTGGGTCACCATATCCACTGTTGGATTATTATCCGACAAAGTCCTTCATAATTAATCACCTTGTGAGTTCTTTCTCCGATACATAATGCCTTTGGTAAATTGTATCCTCTCCTTTTGCCAACCATACTCTGCTTTCGAGTTGGTGATATCTACTCTTGAAGATTTTGTTATATTTTTCCACGATACCCTAACGGGTTGATCCGATGCCTTCCTTTATATGTGTGAACTCGGAAGTTTTCACGAGTCATACTCATCTGGTATTTCACCAGGTAAAACTTTCAACACTAAGGCCTTTATCAAAGCGAAAAGTGAATGGAAGGTTAGACATTGAAGAAGTGGGAGTCGACCTTGAACCTTGCGTTCATGCCCAGGGACACGATGTATAACTTATCATGGAAGCTGCTCGTAAAAATAATTACCCCTTGTTATAAGTTCATCTTGTATCCATGGTTCGATCCTTTATGATCGTGGATTACGACCATGTTCTCCTTTAAATACCATTTCTCGTGCAAGTTTAAGCACTTGTCTTCTGCAGAGCAATACCCCAGTCCAACCTCTACTTTGGTCCGTCATCGAGTATTACCCCCCTCTGGTATCTCGAGATTATCGCGGAACTGCATAACTTCTTATGAGTTATTCTTCAAGTATTATTTCTCACTGATTCCAAAATTTTCCTCGGGTTCTGAGTTGTTAGACACTCAAGGACACCGACAGTGAATCGAGTCTGTACTCCGAATCAATAACTATAAGTAATTTTTATTGCTTATGAGTTTAATAATCCTTCAATTCATTCCTAGCCCGGTTGGCTATATCATTATCGTGCTAAATTTTAACTGTGCTACCTGGTCCTTCTTCCCGGAACACAACTTTCGACGATGAGCTAAGCTTACGTCGATCTTTCTCGTCATATCTTTCACCTTGGACAACAAGCTTGATTTTGAGTTTGTGTCGTACCCATGGTTCCGATAACCTTTTGCTTCATAATTCCTTTGACTTGATGTCATCGCCGATAGATTACATCTTCATGAAATCTCTCGACAAATGTGTCGAGATCAGCACCAACATCTTGGGCTCTTCCAGGATATCCATCGAATTCATGATGAGAATTACCATCTTTTCCCTCGGTGATTTATATTATCATCGACCACTTTATTGCCTTCCGTGCAACATAAACTTGTTCGTGTTTTGTGTTACACGTTGAGATCCTTGCTACCCCGCAGTTGTTCTTCTTCACCTTGGGAGTATTACCATCTTTTATGTCAAGAATGTGGTGAGAATTTCACCACCTCTTAAAAATTCTTGGTATGATAATACTTCTCGCCATCTCCGTACATTCCTTGGTCCCCGTATTGTTTTTGACCGGAATACCGACAATTGAGCTGTGATGTGTAAATTCAAAACTTCTAGCAACCCTATTGCTTTGAAGTTATTGGTCTATAGTTTCATTCTAAGGCTATTGCTTATTGAATCATCATACAAACATTGATCGTGCTACCTAGTCCAGATTCCTGGGTGTACCCTTCTATCATTGTTCAGTTGTGTATGTTTCCCTCGAGCATACATCATCATATCATTTGATCTGACAAATGATATTTCCTTGTTCACATAATTGTGGAAATCCATACTTTGGAAATCTCGATGAATTGTTGCTGAGCCTATCAGCCACCTCCTCATCCTCTCCTTGGTTTACTGATGAACTCTTGATTCAGAGCTCACTTCCATAGATCATTTTTGAGAATCTCACAAATGTCATCTCGTCAAATTGTGTAGCACCTTTTCTTCTCAGGCATCCTGAGTCTGAGGTATCCTGACACCACTCAAATCTGAATCTCGGTCGGATATGATGTTTGGAACATATTTCCAAGAGTTATAACGTTGGTCTTTATATGACCCGGTAAGGTGATGTCATGCCTAACACACATGACCGGAGGACCTATTGTTATAATTTTCCTTTTAGCAATGCTATCCATTCTTCCATGAGGAAATTGTAAGACTTATTCTACAAGTTATTCCTGATGGATCCTTTGTGTTTCCAAAGTCTGATCTTCACCTGATGACCATGTCAATGCTATCTCGAAGCATGTCTATGGTATTCCGATTTTCAACAAGAACATTGAAGCTAATGCTAAATGTTTCCTGCTCAATTATCCAAACACCGTTGTATGGGTAATATCATGAGCTTCCTCCCCCTTACTTAAGTGGATTTCTACCTTCTATCCGGTCTTGGATATCATACTCTGCTTGTTCTTGGAAGGATATACCCCTGAAATATGTGTTTAAACACATTTTCCTTTCCATTGTTCTGTTTAACCTTCTTGAGGTTTATATGATCTAAGCAGCAATACGTCACTGTTTTTATAAGCACCTCATTGTACAACTCTGTCAGTAAGACCCTGTTACTATTGTTGTTGACATTCTGGTAACCACCGATGGACGAGAACCTTGCCTATTGGCCCGCCTCGTTTCAACAGCAGGAAAGTGGTTCTCTTCGTCCCTCGCCCTTGGTATCGATGTTGTTGCCAACATAGCTGACAGGCTATCCTCTGACATGCCTTCCTTACATGATCGTGCAAATCGTCACCGCCTTCCTACTTTTAACCCACATGGTGGGCCCATAACCCACAGTTCCCATGATTGAAACCTGACTCTCCTATACAACCCTGTTTCTAATGGTTATTCTCCATGCTTGGCTTCGTATTTAATTCATGGGCCACCTTCCTAGTGCTCTATTCTGGTATCAGACACAATGCTTACTCTCGCCGCTCTGAACCCCTTTCTCACTCTGGTTCAGACTTTGAGCAGCTATCTATCCGCTTGGACCCTCTCATTGTACCTTCGAACTTTACTCTCAATGTGTTTTAATTGTTCAACTCGAGAGGCACTCGTATGATCATTCATGGGTTAACCCCAGATTGTTTCCCTCATAAGCACTCTGTCGTAGCCGAGCTGCCCCTTACCTATTCGTGAGTACGGTGAAGGTTCGGAAGGAAGGACGACAATTTCATCATGATGACCTGAAGCAGAGAAATGAAGACATCAACGTAGTGGATCTACCTCTTCGAGAAGAGCAATCAAGACCGAGAAGATTCGTTAGAATTTTGTTACTAGACCTTACCCCTAGTCCCTCTCTTAAATCTCGGGACGAGATTTCTTGTAGTGGAGGAGAATTGTGACGCCCGGATAATCAAGCTACAGTAACCCTCTAGTAATGATGCCTTGTCACCACTGTTACTGTTGTTAATCTCGCGTTAGATCAAAACCGGTTCAAATTCAAAATTCAAAATCAGGGAAACAATAAAAGTTTTCAAACGTTAAAACTAAAATGTTAAAAATGGGACAACTAAATCCTAGGTAATAATGGTGGAGAAACCACACTTGTATAAAATGCGTGAATACTCAAAAATGAATAAAACAACATCAAAATAAATTAATTAAATGCCTTTTGTATTTTGTAAAATATTAAACTATTTATTTAGCTGTCCAAATTAATGTGGCAGTGGCATATTTGGTAATGTCAAATACAATGCCATTTTGGTATTCCGCTAACACAAGAATAAATTGAAACTAAAATAAAACATTACAGGAAATATGAATAAAAGGTAAAGGCAAAACAGAAAACAAAACAAAAGAAAGGGCCCCCCCCAATGGGCCAGGCCCAGTTGTCCACTGCGCCGACCGGCCCACCGGCCCAGCCGCCCACCCATAAGCTCTCCCCGGGGTCAAACCCTAGCGCACACCCCCCCACGATCCCCCCCCTCTCCCTCGTCTCCTCCCTCTGCCCCTCCCCCCGATCCAGATCAGGATCGGGCAGCGCCCAGCCCCGTGCGCCTCCTGCCTCCCGCCCCGTCGCCCGCTCTCCGACTCCTCCCGCACAGCGCCCCCCCTCGACACGAGCTGGATCGGGGGCTGGACCCCGCGCCACCCCGAGCCCCGACGACCGCGCCCCATCCGCTGCCGCTTGAGGGCCTCCTCGACTCGCCGGACCGCTCCGCCATCGCCGGAGCCCTACCCCGCCGGACTGCATCCCCTGCGCCGCGTCGTCTCCGCCCGCCTCCTCGCCCCCCTGTTGCCCCTGACCCTACGGATCCACGGTGAGGCCCCCGGCCTCTCTTCCTCCCGGCTCCTCGCATCGTCCCGCAGCCGTGCACGAGCACCACCGCGTCGGCCACGCCGTCGCCCGCGTCCCTGGCCCGCGCACGCCTCGCGCCCTGCGCGCGCGGCAGCCCAGGCCCGGCTCGCCGTGCCGTCGCTCCCCGCTGTCCCCGCGCATGCCTTTCCGCTCACCGGCTCCTGTCCGCTGCGCCTGGCAGCGCTCGCCTGGGCCGCCCCTTGCCACGCCCAGCCCCTCACCGCTGCCGCCCTGGAACCCCCTTTGCTCGCCGTGGCCTACACCTCTGCCGGCCCCGCCTCGCTATGCCGTCGTGCTCCGGTGGCCTCGCCCCGTCGCCCTTGGTTGGGCTCGGCCCCGAGCGGGTGGCGCCCGCCACCGCTAACTCAGCGCCCGTTAACCACCCCCTGTGCCTATGACAGACGGGGCCCACGCCAAAAATGATTAAAAAAATATAATAAAAAAATTAAATTAAAATTAAAAATAAATAAATAATAATTAAATTAATTAATTAATTAATTAATTAAGTTAATTAATCATGTTTCATTAACCTAATTAACTAGTTAGCTTAATTAAACCCTAATTAGTTTAAACAGTCAATGACGAACGGGACCCACCTGTCAGGTTGACCAAGTCAACTACTGATGTCATGCTGACGTCATGATGACGTCAGCAGACACTATTCTGGATAATGTTGATTAAATTAAATAAAATAAATCCTAAAAATGATTTAAATCTTTTAAAATTAATATAAAATAAACCGTAGCTCGGATGGAAAAAGCTTTGTACATGAAAGTTGCTCAGAACGACGAGACGAATTTGAATGACGCAGCCCGTTTATCCGCCACGCATCCCTAGCATAGCGAACACGCAACTTTCCCCTCTGTTTCATCTGTGCGAAAACGCGAAACACCGGGGATACTTTCCCGGATGTTCCCCCTTCACCGGTATCACCTCATACCGGTTAGGGCAACCTCTAACCGTTACTTGTCATGTCATGGCATCACTATGCATATGCTTGCATTATATTTATTGTTTCTCCCCTCTTCTTCTCACTAGACACCGAGACCGACGCCGGCTGCTACCCAGTACGACTACATCGACGACCCCTCTCTCTTGCCAGAGCAACCAGGCAAGCCCCCCCTTTGATCACCAGATATCGCCTACTCTTCTCTATACTGCTTGCATTAGAGTAGGGTAGCATGTTACTGCTTCCCGTTAATCCTATACTGATGCATAGCCTGTCCTTGCTACTACTGTTGTTACCTTTACCTGCAATCCTAATGCTTAGTATAGGATGCTAGTTTATCATCAGTGGCCCTACATCCTTGTCCGTCTGCCATGCTATACTATCGGGCCTTGATCACTCGGGAGTTGATCACGGGTATATACTACATACTTTATACATGATACATGTGGTGATTAAAGACGGGTCGGCTCGTAGGAGCACCCGTGAGTGGATCTTTGAGGGAGCGACAGGGCAGGTTCCGACCACCTAGGAGAGAGGTGGGCCTGGCCCTGGTCGGCGTTCGCGGATACTTAACACGCTTAACGAGATCTGGGTATTTGATCTGAGTTTGGCCATTTGGTCTATACGCACTAACCATCTACGCGGGCTACGCGGGAGTAGTTATGGGTATCCCGGCGTCGTGGTATCAGCCGAAGCCTTCGTGACGTCAGCGACTGAGTGGCGCGCGCCGGATTGGAACGTAAGCCTGCTCTTGTATTAAGGGGGCTAGTTCTGCTTCCGGCCGCGTACGCAACGTGCAGGTGTGCTAAGGGCGATGGGCCCAGACCCCTGTGCGCTTAGGTTTAGACCGGCGTGCTGGCCTCTCTGTTGTGCCTAGGTGGGGCTGCGACGTGTTGATCTTCCGAGGCCGGGCATGACCCAGGAAAGTGTGTCCGGCCAAGTGGGATCAAGCGTGTTGGGGTATGTGGTGCACCCCTGCAGGGAAGAAGTTAATCTATTCGAATAGCCGTGATCTTCGGTAACAGGACGACTTGGAGTTGTATCTTGACCTTATGACAACTAGAACCGGATACTTAATAAAACACACCCTTCCAAGTGCCAGATACAACCGGTGGTCGCTCTCTCTCAGGGATACGAGGAGGGGATCACCGGGTAGGATTATTGCTATGCGATGATACTTGGAGGACTTCAGTCTACTCCCTTCTACATGCTGCAAGACGGAGGCTGCCAGAAGCGTAGTCTTCGAAAGGATTAGCTATCCCCCTCTTATTCTGACTTTCTGCAGTTCAGTCCACCGATATGGCCATTTACACATTTACCCATGCATATGTAGTGTAGCTTCTTGCTTGCGAGTACTTTGGATGAGTACTCACGCTTGCTTTCTCCTTCTTTCCCTCTATCCCTTCTACCTGGTTGTCGCAACCAGATATTGGAGCCCAGGAGCCAGATGCCACCGTCGACGACGACCACTACTACACCGGAGGTGCCTACTACTACGGGATGCCCGCTGACGACGACCAGGAGTAGTTAGGAGGATCCCAGGCAGGAGGCCTGCGCCTCTTTCGATCTGTATCCCAGTTTGTGCTAGCCTTCTTAAGGCAAACTTGTTTAACTTATGTCTGTACTCAGATATTGTTGCTTCCGCTGACTCGTCTATGATCGAGCTCTTGTATTCGAGCCCTCGAGGCCCCTGGCTTGTAATATGATGCTTGTATGACTTATTTTATTAGTAGAGTTGTGTTGTGATATCTTCCCGTGAGTCCCTGATCTTGATCGTACACGTTTGCGTGTATGATTAGTGTACGATTAAATCGGGGGCGTCACAATTCCGTTCTGACCCATGAACACGACGACGACGCTGTTTCTCCGTTCCGACCCAGCCATGTACACGAGCCCTCGCCGTACGTATGCGCGAGTAGGCGTTCGAGACCCCGCCCGTATGTACACATATGTGGCCCTATATTCTTTCTTGCACCCTGGCCGCCTCTACTACGACACGTGTGCGCCTCTACATCCACCAGCATATATGTACGTACACGTTCGCGACCAGAATGACAATGCTACGTATGCTTCGACCAGGTGGGTCCCGACTGTCAGGCACTTCCTTGCGTGCGAAGGTGTAGCTGGTGGGTCCCAGCAGTCAGGGGGAAATACGGTGGCCCGTCCGATGGGTCCCTGTTGTCAGGTGGAGGAATCATTATTTTCCGCATAATAAGGAGGCACTTCCTTGCTACCGACGTGGACCCAGCTGTCAGCCTCTCCATGTACAGTCCATGCCCGATGGAAGTTGTTCCTTGACCACGTTGACCACGCCGCGCCGAGAGCACCAGGGCAGTGGACGACGGCGAGGCCTGGGAAGGGGACGACGCGGAGCCGGTGAAGACGCGACAGTGGATGCCCACGCGGAGAGGAGTATGAGGGTTCACTCGTTCGGCTACCATGTGAGGCTGTCATCGCCGCAGGGCCTGGCCAGCGGTGGGAATAGTAGGGGCGTTGAGGCCTCTGCGGCAGCACAACCGGCTACGGGAGGCAGGAGTAGGCGGCACGACCGGCGTTGCTTTGGGCGGCTGGAGCAAGAAGACTAGAGGTTGAAGAAGCACTACGGTTGTTGGATGGACATCGTACGGTCACTGGAGCTAGAATCATGCATACTGACTAAGTTGACAAAGCCCTCCGTCCCCGTCAACTTAGTCGGCCCACAAGTCAGCCTCCCACCAAGGTGGGTCCCAGCTAGCAGGGGGTATTCATTTTTTTTGTGCGTAAGAAGGAGGCACTTCCGGTGGGTCAGAGCTGACAGCAGGGGGGACGTTTTTTTCACGAAATATAGTGGCCCGTCGGGTAGGTCCCAGCAGTCTGGGGCAAACGTTTTTTTCACGATATACTAGTGGGCGTCCGGTCGGTCCCTGCTATCAAGTGGAGGAATAATTATTTTCCGCGTAATAAGGAGGCACTTCCTTGTGGCTGTCGTGGACCCAGCTGTCAGCCTCTCCACGTACAGTATTCTTCCGATGGAATTCGATCGTTGACCACATTGACCACGCCGCGCCGACAGCACCACGGCGGTGGACGACGGCGAGGCCTAGGAAGGGGACGACGCGGAGCCGGGGAAGACGCGGCAGTGGATGCCCACGTAGAGAGGAGTATGAGGGTTCACTGGTTCGGCTGCGCTTCCATCGCCGCAGAATAACAGGGGGTGTGGGTGAGTGGAGTGGAGGGATGGCCTGGCCAGCGGTGGGAGTAGTATGGGGGCGGTGAGGCCTCCGCGGCAGCATACCCGGCCACGGCGGGCAGGAGCAGGCGGCACGACCGGTGCTGCTTTGGGCGGCTGGAGCAAGAAGACCACAGGTTGAAGAAGCACTACGGCCATTGGATGGACATCGTACGGTCACTGGACCTAGAATCGTGCATATTGACTAAGTTGACAAAGCCCTCCGTCCCCGTCAACTTAGTAGGCCCACAAGTCAGCCTCCCACCAAGGTGGGTCCCAACTAGCAGGGGGTATTCAATTTTTTGTGCGTAATAAGGAGGCACTTCCGCTGGGTCCGAGCTGACAGCAGGGGGAACGTTTTTTTCGCGAAATACGATGGCCCGTCGGGTAGGTCCCAGCAGTCAGGGGAAAACGTTTTTTCGCGATATACTGGTGGGCGTCCGGTGGGTCCCTGCTGTCAGGTGGAGGAATAATTATTTTCCGTGTAATAAGGAGGCACTTCCTTGCGGCTGCCGTGGACCCAGCTGTCAGCCTCTCCACGTACAGTATTCTTCCGATGGAATTCGGTCGTTGACCACATTGACCACGCCGCGCCGACAGCACCACGGCGGTGGACGACGGCGAGCCCTAGGAAGGGGACGGCGCGGAGTCGGGGAAGATGCGACAGTGGATGCCCACGCGGAGAGGAGTACGAGGGTTCACTGCTTTGGCTGCGCTGCCGTCGCTGCAGAATAACAGGGGGTGTGGGTGAGTGGAGTGGAGGGATGGCCTGGCCAGTGGTGGGAGTAGTATGGGGGCGGTGAGGCCTCCGCGGCAGCACAGCCGGCCACGGGAGGCAGGAGCAGGCGGCACGACCGGCGCTGCTTTGGGCAACTGCAGCAAGAAGAGCAGAGGTTGAAGAAGCACTACGACCGTTGGATGGACATCGTACGGTCAGTCGAGCTAGAGTCGTGCATATTGACTAAGTTGACAAAGCCCTTCGTCCCCGTCAACTTAGTAGGCCCACTATACTGGGTCCCAGCTAGCAGGGGGAGTATTCATTTTTTCGTGGGTAATAAGGAGGCACTTCCTTGCGTGCGAAGATATAGCTGGTGGGTCCGAGCTGTCAGCGGCGGTAACATTTTTTTCACGAAATACAGAGGCCGTTTCGGTGGGTCCCAGATGTCAGGTGGAGGAAATCATTATTTTGCGCGTAATAAGGAGGCATTTCCTTGCGTGCGGCCGTGGACCTAGCTGTCAGCCTCTCCACGTAAAGTCCACTTCAGATGCATGTTGGTCCTTGACCACGCTGACCACGCCACGCCAAGAGCACCAGGGCGGTGGACGACGGCGAGGCCTAGGAAGGGAACGACACGGAGGCAGGGAAGACTCGGCCGTTGGTTTTTTTTTCCCACGCAGAGGGGAGTACGACTATACGAGGGTTTACTGGTTCGTCTACCGTCGCCAGAGAATAACAGCAGGTGTGGGTGAGTAGAGGGATGGCTAGGCCAGCGATGGGATTACGGTTGGGTAGTGAGGCCTGCGCGGCAGCACAGCCGGCCGCGGGGAGGAGGGAGCAGGCAGTCCCGCTGGTGCTTGTTTGAGCGGCTGGAGTAGGAAGAGCAGAGATTGAAGAAGCACGACGGCCGTTGGATGGACATCCAACAGTCACTGCTTGTGCGTCAACCTTTTTTAGGAAAGCCTCAAATCTGTGGAAAACAACATATAGCCCATCTGCCATTATTTCTAATAATTTTCAGCCCATTTGTTAATTCTTAAGGTTTTTTTTGGAGCCCATATTCTTTTTGTTAGCATTACATCCCAAATTGTGGCCACGGTTAAAAAATTATACGAAATTTTGCATATTTCGGTGCGGTCCGAACTGTTTTTGATCCCGAAATTTCGACTCACATTCAAACTGATTTTAAAAATAAATGTATATCAATATAAAATCCAACAAATTCTCCACGCATAAAAATTAATGTAATTTAAAATCTTGAAATGAAAAAAAAAGATATTTGAAACTAATTGCCGGTTTGATGTGTTTTAAAAATGTATAGCCCATTTCTCATTACTGATGGGCCATTTTCACGTCCAGCCGAATGAAAGCTCTCCTCGTCTTGAAAGATTTGCAGCCCAACAGGCCTGACAAAGCGACTTGCTTGACAAATCACAAAAAAAACTGGGGTGTGGCCGTGGACCCAGCTGTCAGCCTCTCCACGTACAGTACTCTTCCGATGGAAGTCATTCCTTGACCACGTTGACCACGCCGCGCGGAGAGCACCACGGCGGTGGACGACGGCGAGGCCTAGGAAGGGGACGACGCGGCAGTGCAAGCCCGCGCGGGGAGGAGTACAAGGGTTCACTGGTTCGGCTGCGGTGTGAGGTTGCCGTCGCCGCAGGGCCTGGCCAGCGGTGGGAATAGTAGGGGGCGGTGAGGCCTCCGCGGGAGCACAGCCGGCCACGGGAGGCAGGAGCATGCGGCACGACCGGTGCTGCTTTGGGCGGCTGGAGCAAGAAGACCAGATGTTGAAGAAGCACTACGGCCGTTGGATGGACATCGTTATTTTGTGCGTAATAAGGTAGCACTTCCTTGCATGCGAAGATATAGCCGGTGGGTCCGACCTGTTAGCGGGGCAACATTTTTTTAGTCCATTTGGTGGGCTGTGTGAAACAATGATGTAGCATCTATGCAGCCCGTTTAAATCCTATTTGCATTTTTCTCGAAATCCACAGACTTGCTGGGCTAGGTGAAAATATCATGTTGGGGTAGACGGAGAAATGTTATAAAAACATAAACACATGATTGCACGTCAGTAAAATCTTTGCAAGCTTATGTACGCAATCACTAGGATTTAACTTGCCAAGTTATATATAAACAATTATTATTATTATTTTGTAAGAACTTTCAACTTACGAAATAAAATATCATTTTAATTTGATGAGTTAATAGTACGTGGGGTATTATTATTTTTTAGGCTAGACGTGGGACAGTTGAGTTGGTTCTAGGGGAAAGTACTGGGAGAAAACTCAGTTTACATCGAAAAAGAAAGTGGGAGAAAATGCAGAGACCTGCTGGGTCCACCTGAGGAGGGGAATATGTTAGGAGGAAGGAGATTCAAAGCACGGCAGCCGAGTGAACTAGTTTTTTTTATGAACAAGTGAACTAGTTTACATACATAAGCAAATAGCCACTAAAAAAAGCAATCAGGTTAATGGGTTCTTAAAAGAAATATTTCGGACAAAACAGATAATTACGACACATAGGCTAATGCATGAAACACTCAGATGATAAAGGTGCTTATAAACAGATAAAGTACAACATCTAGACCTTCCTGGCATGCTTGATCATGACGCTGCGGCTGTCCGTGTACTCATCGGTTACGGGAAGTAGACACGCCCTCATGTCCAAGATCTGCCTGTACATGTCGTAGCATGCGTATGTGTCCTTGGCCGCGTAGGTTATGTAGGCTAGATTCAGAGGCACCTCCCACGTGTTCAGGTCGTCTTCTTTCATGTTGGCGTATCAGGGGTCGATGATGGTCTCAGCGAGGTCAACCACGGAGTCCTTCTCCTGCCAGTTGCTGATGATCTTGTATTGCTTCTAGATGTCGACAAGCTTGTTGCACCAGATGGCCGAATCGTCGCGTTCTTCCTTCTCTCCACCGTAGCGAAGGTGCAGTCGGCGCTGCCGATGAAAGGGGCGAATGCTCCAGAACCTGCTGCAACCATAGGACTGAGGCGAGGCAGAGCTTCACCGAGTCCGTATCGTTGGTGTACATCACATTCAACTTGGTGCAGCCATAGGACTGAACGGAGAACTCAAAGGGGAACTCCTTGCCGAAGTCCATATCCAGCAGGCTCACCCCTCGGATCGCCATTGGAGTCTCTTCGAGTGAACGAGTGTGTAGGCGGCGACAGCAGTTAATTTTTCAGCTCCTGGGGAACTGGATTCAATAGTAAGCTGAGTGTGTACATGCGACAACAGTTACTACCCCTCCCTCGTCCACTGCAAGCCGGGCAGAAGATGCACCCTCGGCCACATGTCCGTTCACGAGCGGGTCTGTATTGGTACTGTAATAACAGGAGTTAGTGGTCACTTTACTTAAATTTAATTAGCTCTAATAGAAATTTATACTTAAAACAAGCAATGCATTTTCTCGTTCTATCAGTGCCACAGGATCAACATGCACAACAATTAGAATTATTATTCTCAGGACGCAGACGATCAACACATTTGTCGCACTTTCACAAAGATAATACTACCAAGTTTGAACTATTTGTTATGGTTCTTGTCCTCTGCATCATCATGCCGTGTTTCCTAGCTTGCAAGATTCAGAACCAACAAATTAGATCCAAATAATAAGTACAACAAAGATGCCTACACATCTCATTGATTCCCAGCTTGCAAGATTCAGAACCAACAAATAAGATCCAAATAATAAGTACAACAAAGATGCCTACACATCTCATTGATTCCCAGCTTGCAAGATTCAGAACCAACAAATAAGATTCAAATAATAAGTACAACAAAGATTCCTACACGTCTCACTGATTCCCAGCTTGCAAGATTCAGAACCAACCCATTAGAGCCTTTTGATAAAGTGAATATCGGGATTAAATCCATCTTCGCTAGCCATGTCATACAATCGAAGAACTTGGCGAATGCTCTTGACCTTCACAACATCTGTAGTTGAGTATTCCTGTTTGCATAGCACAAACCAGGAGAGCATGATTTCACTTTAATAGTGGCCTCCTTTACTCAACCTGCAGCTCCACTCAGATGAAGCCTGCCTGGACTTCCATGATTCAATTCATGCACCTTTTTCTGCAGTTCACCTGAAATGAAGCAAAGATTGCATCATTCAGCTAGCAAGAAGTACTTGCTCTCGTGAGCTGGCAGGTTCTTCTTTAGTAGTTGCACTAAAATTGAGGAACATTAAGGTTGGCTGTCCGGCTCATGTAAGGTGCGACCATAATTTTGTTATCCTTTTGTGCAGTTCCACTAAAATAAAGTGCCATTGTGGTGACAGTGACGGCTCATCTTGCAAAGGCTAATAAAATGTTTCACGAGATTCCCAGCAGAACTAGTCGGAGATTTTGGAAACTCCAATCACCATTTTGTGCAGTTCCACCAAAATTGAGAGATGTTGCCCACGTGGCATTTTAGTTGAACTGCACAAGACACTCATTCCAAAAAAAGTGTTTTGTGCAGTTCACCAAAAGGTTACAATAGCAACAATGTGAAATGGATATCCCTATCTGCACAAAAAGATAGAAAGTAAACAGTTGCTGGTCAATAAGAATATACGAAACATATACAAAATGAAAAGAAGCATCTTAATTATGTTCATGGCAATCACGCAAGGACAGTAGAAATTTTAAAATGTCAGCAATGCTTCATGTTACCAGAAGCATTATGATCGACAATGAGATTCCTCAAATATGGGATTACTTTAATGGTGGCATAGCTTGTTTACCAGACACAGTAAATCAACAACAGCTAAAGAGTTGGTTTAAGGGCATGGGACCGTGGGGACACTAGGACACTCAGCAGCGTAAACGAGCAACTTACTTATCATACTGGGAAAACAGCAGGAGTGCCATTTGTAACACAGTTTAATTGCATGTTATCACTGGAGGCATTAGATTAACAATTACACTGGTTAGACATGTCCCTAAGGTAATAGTGTGATCGCTTCATTTTACATGAAGCCCTTACATTAACAACGTCAAAAGGTTGGTATAAGGACATGCGACAGTGGACGCATCAGCACAATGTACCTATAAGGAGGCATAAAGTGGTGATGCCGAGTTTGTTCATGCTACGTGAGGGCAGCAAACCTAATCCTAGAGACCCTGTACTATGTGAGGGCAGCAAATCTAATCCTGCAGACCTTTTACTATGTGTGGGAAGCAAATCTAATCCTGGAGACCTTTTACTATGTGAGGGCAGCAAATCTAATCCTGAGACCTTTTACTATGCTAGGGCAGCTAATCTAATCCTGAGACCTTTTACTATGTGAGGGCAGCAAATCTAATCCTGGAGACCTTTTACTATGTGATGGCAGCAAATCTAATCCTGGATATACTCTGTTGACTTGTCCACCAGCCTCCACTTCCTATCCTTTTTTCAAGCAATAATAGATCTGTTCCTTATCCAGTTTGTACTCTGTTTTCCCATTATTTCCCTTTTTAGCCAAGAGACAGGTTGGGTATCCGGTCTCCACTACTTTCACCATATTATTTCCTCTTTGAATCAAGTCCTAGATTCATGCTACAACTTTCTCCCCTTTCTTCGTTGTTTGAACAAAGCCCTAGATTCGAATGCATGAAGTAGCTTACCTCTAATAATACTAAAAATTTAGGTGGCTTTGGAAGAGCTGATGGGAGTAGAAAAAGATGCACATGCAGACACGTGGGGAGCTGGGGCAGTAGAGCAAGGCCGCTTTCGAAGAACTTATACCTGCGGGTCGCCGGGATGTCGGCGGCGGCAGGTCGGATCTGCGGACAATAAGGTAGGGAGGAAGAAGGGTCGGAGGACCTCCCGAGACGGCGCTGTGTCAGAGAGAACGGCACGGGCAGAGGATCGGGCACCTCCGGCAGCTGTGGGTTTCCTCCCTCGGCGGCGATGACCGCGTGAATGATGCACCTTTTAGTCCTCTACACACACCGGCTGAAGGGATCCGGCCGGATCTGTGACCTGCGGTGAGCAGAGAGAAAATGTCGCTACCCCTGTCTTGTTTATATCTGGAGAGGATGAGAGAATGAAGAAAGCAACCCTAGTAAAGCAAGCGCTCAGGCCCCTGCGTCCATATATAGTGGAGTGATTATCTTTTTTCTCTCCACAACAAGCGTTTCAATTTGTGTACGTCGCATTAAAGAAAAGAAACTCTCTATTTAAGGTGACTACTGTACGACTCCTACTTACTACTACTAGTAGTACTACAATATTGTTCACTTGTGCTCCCCACCCCTCCATTCATTGAACAACCCCACGGGTGAATAAACATACAGTACTTACTGTATTTATATAGAACGAACAAGCTCGAACTATTTTCGCATAGTTAAAAGTTGAGGGCGGGGCTTTTCGCGGGCAGTACGCGCGGCAGTTTTCGGGTAGGCGGTTTGACAGAGAGGCGAGGACTGAGCGAGTGGGGCTGTGCGATTTGACGGCGCGTTACTGCTGGAAAGACTTGTGATATGACCACTCACTATATTCATGAATTACTGGCGCTCCGACCGGGGTGATGCCCCCCTTCCGTTCCGCGCTCTAATCTGGTGCATGACACGTCGACCCGGATGCTGGCTCTCCCACATGTCGGAGTAGTAAGAAGGAGCAAAGAATGATGCGGTATATACACGAGCGTTCGGGCTGCGCTTGGCTCTTCGCCACTTCGGGAAGTCGAGCAATGATGGAGTACTACTGCACTGGAGGAGTACTACAGTATGCTTCTGGCCATCTGACACCAATTGAACTGCTGCATGTCCACCGCGTGCGGGAGGGAGAGCATGTAGCGAAAGCTTCTCCTAGTCTTGCCAGGCACCACGCTCATGGGCGAGGGAGGGACACTCCTACCTTTGCGTGTATGACAGGTGGGCCCGACAGGTGTGTGGCCAACCTGTCATATAGCCAAAGGCAGGTGCAGTTAAGTCGGGGAGGGAGAGGATAATCAAACTTCTCGTTGATGTATGAGTTGACGCGACACATCAAAGCACTGCACTTGATATATTTCAATAATTTGCGTTTACCGATGCATTAATTACAACACATGCATGCATGCCGTGACTCTCCTTTTGATACTTGCATGTGTTGATTTAATGCACCTTGAAGTAGTATAAAATATGTGATGGTAAAGCTTTGTAATAACCCGGCCCAAGTCGACAGATGGTTGTGCACGAGGAGGGTGAGATCACCGATACGTCACTTACCACAAGCTCGCCGATCACCAGAGCGTGTGTCCGCTCGCGCCCTGCAAATGCCCCGTGCCCATCTACGGCTATGAAGGCCCGCCGCCGGCGCTCTACCACCACATTAGCACCGCGCATCCCATGCCCGTGCACAGGATCCAGTATGGCAAGGCGCTCCATCTGCAAGTGCCACTGTCGGAGGAGGACCGTCGCGCATTTTTCTTGGTCGGTGGCGTGCTCGACATCGGCGCGCCTATCGTCATGTCGGTCGTCTGCATCAGAGCGGGGGCGTCCCCGCTGCCACACTACGTGGCCAAGCTATGGGCGAACGGCCCGCCGGGGGAGCCCAAAGGCACGACCGACGCTGTCAAGGTGGAAATGGAGGTGACAAGCAGCAAGGATCCCGGCGATGTCGACGTGCAGGAGCTGACCTTCTTGACAGTTTCACCCAAGCTGCTGGCCGGAGCTAAGCTTGTGCCCCTCCACATTCAGATTGAGAGGCTCACGTCCTAAATGTTTCTACAGTGCCTTCTGTTTATCTTAGTAATATGCTAATATAGGGATTACTTGATCTACTTTAGCTTAAGAAATGGTGGGTTTTGGTGGCGATAAAAAATTACGTTTATCAATGCATTAGTTGTAATGCATGCATGCATAAAGTACATGCATTGGTCAATTTTCTCTTAATACATGCATGCAATGATTTAATTCACCTTGGAATCTGAACATGTGTTGGGGAATAACCAAATTGAGCCTTATAAAATGGAAAAACTAAAATTTTGATATAAGCCCTACAAAACCGGAAAGGAGAGAGTAAAAAACGAAGTACTCCATCCAGGAATAGTGCCGCACTTCGAAACTTGAAGCGTCAATAACTTTTGAGCTTGCGTCTCGTCACATTCCAAATTACTCCATGCTATATTGAATTGCAAACCTATTCACACCGATCACAACCTAAACTGTTTCCCACTTAGGAGTGTATTAGTACTCGGTTATAAATACTAGTATGCCAAGATGACTGCGCATTCCTCCTCAAATCCTCATCCACAAAAACAAACAAGCCATTCAGCATCCTTCCCTTGCGTCTGCCATGGCCAGCATGAGTTCTGGGTCGAGAGATTGCCACCAGGGAGAGGCGAGCATGGAAGCGGAAGCACGAGAGATGTCCCGCCTCGCTGCGAGAGCGGCCGACATGTCCCGACGCACGAAAGTAGCAGCACAGAGGTCCCGCCGCGCCGCTGAAGCAGCACGGAGGTCCCGCCGCGCTGTCGATGCAGCAGACTGGTCCGGCCGCGCCGCGGAAGCAGTAGAGATGTCCCACCGCGCCACGAATGTGGCAGAGATGTCCCGCCGCACCGCGGCGGCCTGGGAAAATTTCTCGCGTGCAGGCGACGACTGTTATAGGCGCATGCATGTGATCGTCCATGGCCAGATGGATCAGATCTCCCATTTTGCGAGGTTGCCGGACAACATGAAAGCCTCGTTTGAATAGGCTATCGGCGCACTAAGGGAGGGAAATGAGAGGCTCCGGGACGAGCGCAACCTACTGAGGGAGAAGATCGTCCGAAGTGCAGACCAGCAGGAGGAGACCAGTGCCTTGTTGAAGAGGACCGGCGTCATCATCAAGAAACTTATGGACGAGAATGACATGCTCCTTAACGAGCGCCAAAGGCTGGTGGAGGAATCCGTGGATGTTCTCAAGCAGCGTCTTGAGGACACGAAAGAGCTCATCGCCGCTCGCCGCGGAGACTAGTTCCCGCGGCCTGCAGCAACGCATCAAGAAAGTAGAGAACAGCGAGCCAGATCCTTGTCTTCATTCTTCTTTTTCCCTTCTGTATTTTGGCCGTATTCGCATGTGGCTTTTTTAATTATCTTTCTAATTATGTAAGACAATTAATCATCCTTATCTTTCTGTGGAATATCAATGTTGTGAGGCTGGGATGAAGAAAACTCTTGCTGTGGTGACCCTGGCGTTACTGTTCTTCTAGTTGCTGCTGGGCTTCCTTCAGTTTCCTGGTTTCTTTTGATGTAATAATCGGTTTAGGTTGTGGATTGTGTCGTCAGTTGTAATGTTGGGTTCTAGTGTGGATGTTTGGCCTTTGTTGGCCTCTTGGGATGTTGCGATTTCAATCTGGTAGCTTTTAGTCCTTCGTGTTAGGCTGGAGTTGTGCTGAACTTCTTGTGAATTGTGGTGGTTTTCAGTAATGAAAATCGGAAGGGACAAGCCCTTCTTTGATCAAAAAAATTTTAATCGAAGTTATATATTCAGCAGTCTTGCTATAAGTCGCAGTAGATGCTATATAGGTCTGTCGGATCTTACATCAAGATCCATGCTTTCAGATTTTCTTTTTTATCTCTTAAATCTCAGTCGAGTGATACATAGCCACGCCATTAAACAGAGGCTCGGGCGCCATTAATGGAGACGTTGGGAGAGAGGTGGACGTCATATGAAGGTCAAAGGGCTCTCCTCCCGATAAGCACGCGCATGGGGCAGATCGCACGCCTCTCGTACTACTCAAATAGCTACCCTGCACGGCGCCTCCTAGCTAATAAAAAATGGGGACGCGTGGCGGCACGTAAATGGTACTAGTAAGTAGAACGCCCACGGTTTCAACAATACTTGTGTTTCCGATTGTAACGTGACAACACTTGTTCCAAAATGACTTTCTTGATTGTTAATTTGTGCGCCTTCGCAAATCGGACTGCAAATTTACCACAGCATGTTGGTGCCATGTCATGGCACCAAGCCAAGTTTCATTATTTTCATGCATGTTTTGGATTTACAGGAATTAAAAAACTAAGTTTGTCAATGTTTCCAACCCAGCCACGATGCCCAGAATTTTGAATTTCATTCCCATTTCTTGCATGTAACCTAGAAATTTACCCGAGGACACACATGTGATTTTTCAACTAACTTTGGTGCACTGGAACATGTGCTTGTATTTCAAATTTGAATTATGCACACAAAGGTGACACGTTCTCTCCCAGAACCACGAGCCTTCTTGAGAGAAGCTCCGATTTGCAAGAAGCTTATACCAAAATTTGTTCCTATTCGGCCAATTTTTTTACCACGGAATGGTCCTACCATCACATGACACCATGCCAAGTTTCATGATTTTGAAACCAAGTTTCTCAATGTTCTCGACCGAGCCACGATGCCCAGATGTTTGAATTTGATTCTCATTTTTTGCATGGGACCTAGAAATTCACCCAAGGACACAAATGTGATTTTTCAACCAACTTTGGTGCACGGGAGCATGTGCTTGTAGTTCAAATTTGAATTATGCACATTAAATGACCAAAAACTCAATTAATGTGTAAATAAGGCCAAAGGAAGCCAGAATAATTCCAAAATTTAACAGGGCACTCATGTAGTTCTATGTTGCCTTTGTAAATAAACTCAAGGGGGACAACGTATATCGTTTCGCACTCTAAGGTGGCACGTTCCCTCTCAGAACCACGAGCCTTCTTGAGAGAAGCTTGGGTTTGCAAGAAGCTTATACCAAAATCTGTTCCTATTCGGCCAATTTTTTTTACCACAACATGGTAGTACCATGACATGACATCCATGCCAAGTTTCATGATTTTCAGATGTGTTTTGGATTTACAAGAATTTTAAAACCAAGTTTCTCAATGTTCTCGGCTGAGCCACGATGCCCAGATGTTTGAATTTGATTCTCATTTCTTGCATGGGACCTAGAAATTCACCCGAGGACACAAATGTGATTTTTCAACCAACTTTGGTGCACGAGAGCATGTGCTTGTAGTTCAAATTTGACTTATGCACATTAAATGACCAAAAACTCAATTAATGTATAAAAACGACAAACGAACCCGGAATAATTCCAAAATTTAACAGGACACTAATGTAGTTCTATGTTTCCTTTGTTAAACTCAAGGGGGGGGGCAGTGTATACCATTTCACACTCAAAGGTGGCACATTCCCTCTTAGAACCATGAGCTTCCAAATCGACCCAATTTTTTACCACAACATGTTAGTGCCATGACATGACACCATGCCAAGTTTCATGATTTCCAGGCGAGTTTTGGATTTACATGAATTTAAAATCAAAGTTTCTCGATGTTCTCGGCCAAGTCATGATGCCCGGATGTTTGAATTTCATTCCCATTTCTTCCATGGGACCTAGAAATTCAACCAAGGACACACATGTGATTTTTCAACCCACTTTCGTGCACCGGAGCATGTGCATGCAATTCATATTTAGATTATGCACATTAAAAGCCCATAAACTCAATTAATGTATAAAAACGCCAAATGAACCCGAAATAATTCCAAAATTTAACAGGGCACTCATATAGTTCTATGTTGCCTCTGTAAATAAAATCATGGGGAGGCAGAATATATCGTTTCGCACACAAAGGTGACACGTTCCCTCTCGGAACCACGAGGCCTGTTGAGAGAATCTCCGGTTTCCAAGAGGCTTATACGAAAACTTATCCCAATTCAGCCAAAAATTATACGTATGAAAATAAGGTTTAGATTATCCCAAACATCTCGCTACCTAGACCAATAATGTACTATGATTTGAATTCAACATAAAATGGATACAAATATTTGAATTGGAGAGCGTATGGTACATGTAGTTCATAGTGAAATATGATTACTGCTATATGTATGTTTTTTGTTATCAAGATAATATTTAAATTATTGTATAACTTGACAACAATCGTATTCAAATAAGGAAAATTGATTCAAATTTAGTCCATATGGTAGACGACAATGTATATGTTCACATGGTGGAGTAAAATGTTCATATATGATGGAAGATCAAAATGTACCACTACATCAATTATAAACCGCAAGGTCACCTAACGATATATTCGAATTCAACATAACGTGGATTCAAAAATTGAAATTCGAGATCATGGCATCTGTAATCATATAAAAAGGGACATTACTCTTTCTTTGGTGGGAATTGATTTGTTTTTTGTTCTTGTTGAGGGAAGTGCGAATCGATTTGGTACTGTGCAGGGTAATCTTGTTCTCCCGATTTTTTTACATTTTTCTTGTAGTTTTTTCAATGGCATATATAGCAATATAGTAAAAGGGGACATGACTCTCTTGTGTCTTGTATGAATTGTTTTTTACACGTTAAGTTTGTTCTGCCGAACAAGGAATCCGCACCTTGTTATCCCGAAATTTTTAAGCTTGAGTATCTTTTGTCTCACCTGCTTTGAAACTCCCGCTTCTTCAACCCGCGCCGCGCCTTGTTATCCCGAAATTTGGACGCGCGCGAGAACTCCCTCCTCATCCGAAATCGCTCTCGCAGCCCAGACACGCGAAATCCCCTTCTACCCCTCAGCCAGAAATGAAGCTCCACATCGCGGTGTCAAAACCGGTGGGGGTACGCTGGTAACTTACCCTACATTTTGGACAAGCGCGTCCCTAAGCTTGGCTCCCCCCCCCTTTGCCCCCCATTCATACACCGAGGCCGCTAAAACCCGCGAAACCCCACTCTCCTCCATCGGCCTCCCGACTGCCGCCCAGCCAGAGACTCTTCCCCACCAACGTCGTCCACCGCAACAGCTCGCCGTCCCTCATCCACCGCACCGGACGAGGATCCATCGTCGATCTCGTCGTCCCGCCGTATCAGCCGCCCCGTCCTCCACCTCCAAGGAGCTCCCCCGACGTTTGCCTCGTCTATCATGCCACCTCCATCCCCACAGCGCCGTCTTGACCTGCCCCACCGGAACCGCAGCACCCTCACCAATTCCTCCGATGAAGCCGAGGCCAACTCGGCGCAACCAAGGAGGTTCTACACTCACTGCTGCATTTTATCTTTTATTCGATCTCACGGGGCTGCCGGTGCTCGATACCGAGCAGACATGGCGTGTCTCCATCGACGGCGCCGTCGCCGGCCACATCATCCACGGCATCTCTCTCCCATGTCGTTGCTTCCTCGGCGGCGACTTCCACAACGGCACTAGCTGCAGCTGCTCCGGTTCTCGCTCGTGTTGCTGCTCTGTTCTTGCTGTCGGTCGCGCTGCTGCACTGCTCCTGCTTTCGTTTGTGCCGCTGCTCTGCTCTTGCTCTCGCTTGCGCTGCTGCTGCTGCACGACCTCCGGAAGCTACATGAGTTGCTGCTTTAGCACTCGCTTGCGGTGCTACTGCACGACTTACTCTCTGCTAGTGCGTTTCTTGCTCGAGCGTCTGCTGATTTAGATCACTGCTTCTCTGCTACTAGTTCTCGAACGCCCTAAACATCTATTGCAATGCTCTGTTACTAGTTCAATTAGTTTCGACAGTAAAATTCAGTTTCGACTGTGAAGTTCATTTTCTTCAGTTAAGTTTAGAGTGAACAGTACTCACAGCATCTGTCGGAGCGGCCGTAGCGCGGCTGATGCGTTTTACATCTAGCACTTTTTGGTGATGTATTTTACATCATCTATTGCAGATGATATTAGGGTCCCACTTCAGATTAACGTTGTCTGTCTTGTCATGCTTCAGCCTCGTCGCCGTACACCTTAGCGGAGCTGCTCCAACGATGGAACCGTCCATCACAGCGGAGCAGTACCCTTGGCGCCGTTTCCAGAGGCCTCGGATCTTCTTCCCCACCTCCGACAGTCACACCAGCATCATCACCATCCTCCACGTCCAACCCAATGATGCTGAGGTCCACAAGGCTATGCCAAAGAGGTTGTACACTAGTCGCATCACTTTGTTTCTCCATTCCTCTGTTCTTCCAATTCATGTGAGCCAAACACACAGGTTGACTGAAATCCTATGTTTCCAAATGCTCTGTTTTGCGCGTGCATTCCTATCATATTCCTGTGTTTTTCCTGTCCCTGCGTTTATAGAATCCTCCAATTCTAAGGAGCCCTTACAGATTTACTTCATTTTCAGATAGGCGTCAAAGAGAACTCTGTGTGTTATGTCCTGCTCCTGCCGTGACGTCATCCACCCCACCTGAGGTGCACCATCGACAGAAGCGTTCACTGCAGCAGAGATCCCCCTGCAGTCTTCCTTTCGCCGCCTCAGATCATCTTCCCTGTTGCCGGCAGCCACGCCAACCGCATTACCATCACTGACTGAGCAGATGAACCTGAGGACTACACAGTTTCGGAAGAGAGGTCGCAGTCTTTCATGTTTGCTTACGTTATACATCAGTTATTATTACCTGCTACTTTATCGTTCAATCTTGAGTTTTGAATTGCCCATGGGTCTCATATCGAGCCAAAAACGAATAGTATTTGTCTACTATCTGGTTCATCTGGGGTCTTCTATGTGGTTCATATTGGGTGGGCAACAAACAATACATGATCCATTGTCTATCTTTTTAAACTGAAGCTACAATCTACCTGGTATCATTAGTTTTGGATCCATCCACTCGTTTGCTACCATCAGTCTTGATTTTTGCATGCACCCCTTAGGCCTTACAAAATCTAACTATTTTTTTATTATGCATGTCAGATATTGTACACAATCGTACTGAACATGTAGAGAAAAAGAAAAGACCGTTGCATGCGAATATAATGTCATGCAGACGCCGCTCCATGGTGGGCAAAGTGCCCACCCTCCTGCATTTCCAGATTTTATTCCAGAGGAAGATAACTGTTCAGATGGAGATTCAGAAGGAGCCGACCACGCCTGTTTACCACCTGAGGTGTTTGCTCTAACCTGACATGCTGATGTTGGTCATATCATGCATATGGCGCCTTGCATTGCTTACATTATACATCTTATATGTCATCAGCTTAGTTTAGATATGCTTTGTGTGAATGCCACCTGTTTGGTTTCTATATCATACTCCCACCATTCCTAAATATTTATCTTTTTAGAGATTTCAACAAGTGACTACATACGGAACAAAATGAGTGAATCTACACTATAAAATATGTATTTATATTTCCGTATGTGGTAGTCCATTTGAAATCTCTAAAAAGACAATTATTTAGGAACGGAGGGAGTATATGGGAATTATGCAATGCCATATTCTTTAGCCAGGCATCATATACGTGAATCATGCAATGCCATCCTGTTTAGCCAGTCATCGTATATGTGAATTGTA
This sequence comes from Triticum urartu, assembly GCF_003073215.2. Lineage (NCBI taxonomy): Eukaryota > Viridiplantae > Streptophyta > Magnoliopsida > Poales > Poaceae > Triticum > Triticum urartu. The sequence continues at coordinate 194,436,069 of NC_053027.1, read as the reverse complement.
TCGTGCCATATTTTTTTCCATAATGTATTCCATTTGTCAACAATGTTTATACATTCATCTACTCTTCCTGTGCATCAGCCATTTGAGTTGGTCATTGGAAAATCTAGAGTGAAAACAAGGTCTTCTGAGCAGTCAGTGCTACCTATCGATGCAGATTTCTTGCTGGTTACAGATAGCTCCTATGAGGAGGATTCAGAGAGAGATGACCAGTCGTATTCCCCTCCCCCCGAGGTGCATGCTCTAACTTGACTGGGTTATAATGCTCATATCTTGCATATCTTGCATTGCCATGCCATCTGCTTAGATTAGACATGCTTTGTATGAATGCCTCCTGTTTGCTTTCTATATCAGATATGTGAATTACGCAATGCCATGTTTTTCAGCCAGTTATCATATATGTGAATTATGCACCGCCATGGAGCCAGGCATCATATATGTGAATTATCTCATGCCATCTTTTTTTTCATCACGTATTCCATTTGTCGACAATCTGTGTATATTGAACTACTCTTCATGTGTATCAGCCATTTGAGCCGGTTATGGAAAAATCTGGAGTGCAAACAAGGTCTTCATAGCAGGCAATGGTACCTGTTGAAGCATATATCTCGATGGTTACAAGGAGCTCCTCAGAGGAGGATTCAGAGACAGATGACCAATCCTATATCCCACCCGAGGTGTATGCTCTAAGTTGCAATATTTATATTTCTCATATGATGCATATGGTGTCTTGCATTGCTTAGTTTAGACATCATATGCACACTATTGAATTCTATCTGCTTAGTTTAGAGATCATACATGCGAGTGCCAGTTGCTTAGTATATGAATTAATTATGTCAATTATATCATGCCATCATGTATACTTAGACAACATGTATGTGAATTATTTTATCCCAACCTATTTTAGAAAGAAATCATATAGTTTTGTCATGTCATCCTGTTTAGGTACTCATCATATGTTGAATTATGCCACTATATCCTGCTAAGTTATCCATCATATATCTGAAACTGTGTCATGCTATCATGTTTAGTTAGGCATCATTTATGTGAAATTGTGTCATGATGTCCTGTTTGGTTAGACAACATACATGTGAATTACCACATCTATCTATCATACAATGTCTGTACGTTCAATTTCTTTTCTTGTTTATCAGCCATTTGAATTGGAGGGGGTGATGGCAGTATCTAAGGGAGCAAAAACCCGTTCTTCACAAAAGACAGTGCTACCCGTTGATGCAGATAGAACCATGGTTGTACTGGCCCACAAACTAGCCCCACCACACATAATCGAGACTCTTCTAGATTGCACACTTACACCGTTGGGCAGAGAACCAGCTACAACCCATCTAACCGCAACCCCAGCGGATAGTAACCCACTTATAGTTGACAAAGCACCATGTCCACCATAGAGTACCCCCACACGAGCAGTGTGTAAAGCTACTGCAATGCCCAAAGCACGAAGACCACCACAGCTAACCTAAACTCCATGTTTAAAGGAGAAGAGCAACTGTTCTCAGGTCAGATTCCGTAGCTATGGTCCATACTCATTTGCTGTTGCGTCACTGTATTTACTCATACCAACTACTTTCGAATTTGAAGGATCCAATTGAAACTCCAATGGCGCAACAGGTATGTTTTAAACCTATTTCTTTAACTGGATTGCTGTTCTAACTTCTTGCTCTATGTTGATTTCAGTTTAAGTTGCATGAACAGTTATGTTCCCATGTGATGCACATTACAAGTGCTGCCAATGCTGTGTAGTTTCTCACACTTATATTTTGTCTATGCTGTTGTGTCTTAAAAATATATGAGTTGAACTGTGTCTCTATCTTGATTATGGAACATAAACTAGAATGATATGGACAATACAGTGACCATAGTACATAGATATATGTTTGTTTCATGCTATTATCCTGTCCACCTTACTACTGAACCGGTTTACCAAAATGAGTTTCGTATACTACAAGCTAAACCTGTGATCTGTCTGCTTGTTTCTCTTATAGTATGCAAACAGGATATTGGAGAAGAGCACCCCATTATGCAATGGTAGAGAAAGTAGTGCAGATAAGGTTCAAGATAGTGAGACAACCCTGTTAGTCTCCAAGAAAGGTGATAAAAACGATCTTGTAGACAGTGAGAAAACCCCACAGTCCTGCGTTGATGTAGTGTTCGAGTTACTGGCCAGTACCGCTGGCACAAGCTCTTCCAACTCGTTGCCTGAATCACTTCGGCTTCTTCAGTCTCATCTACAAGCTGAAAGGCATCAGTTAGCTGTGCTGCGGCAAGAAGCCGAAGGACTGAGGAAGTCCCTGCAGAATTCAGATGCGTACTTTCTTGTGCAACAGCAAGCACTGGAGGATTTAAGCGCCAAACAAGAGAAAGTTAATAAGATTGCTAAGCATCTTTCTAGCATTATGGGTACCCAGGATATTGTTTCTTGAGCTCCTCTGAAGTGGTTTCAGTTCTAGACTTGTTTTGCTGCGGCGTTTATATGCTGGTGTGTTCCCTATATTTGCACTGGTGGCGAACTTTGATGCCGAGTGGATGTAATATGTGTAATAGCCGTGATAGCCTAGCATAAGTTGCTCGCTTATTTATTTCCTTGTTTTGTTTATTTGTTTGCTTGTAGTCAGTGCAGTTCTTTTTCCGCAGTTTGCTAGTGGCTGCAATAACCTATTTTTTAAAACTAGGCCACAATAACCATGGGCTAATATTTACTGTAGTGACACTGGGCCTCCTACGGGCCATAGAAACAGTGGGCCTTCTACGTGCTGTTGAAACAGTAGGCCTTCTACGGGCCGTAGAAACAATGGGCCTTCTACGGGCCGTAGAAACAATGGGCCTTCTACGGGCCGTATCATCAATGGGCCTTATACAGGCCGTATGATCGATTGGCCAAACGTGGACCAATAACATGCCTCATTATGGTCATAAACGGGCTAGAGTTGGAATCGTCCGTTCATGGGCTGACCATAATGGGCCATCATTAATAGGCCGTATTTGATCATGCTATGAAAACGGCCCAACGAATTAACGGACCACAAACGGGCCGACTATAACCACGGGCTGAATTTGGCCCACAAGCAGAAAATGACAGTAACTGGCCGTAAGTAAACGAATGCTGGAAATGAACCCAAAAATAAATGGGCTCTGAGAGGGCCGAAAGATAACATGGGCTGGAAACGGCCCCTATGGAATAACGGGCCGTTAATGGGTATAAACTGATACACTATTCATTACGGGCCAGTTTCACCATGGGCCGTTAATGGGTGTAAAGTGATACACTGTTCATTACGGGCCAGTTTCACCATGGGCCGTTAGTAGGCCAAGAGTTACATAGGGCCTCATATGGGCCGAAAGACGTCATGGGCCATACATGGGCCAGAAGTGAAAATGGGATGGAATCATATTGGATGGCCCAGATGACGCTACTGGGCCTAATTCAGATAGGGCGTAACAGGCCTTGAGTTAGCGGGCTATAAATGGGCTGTATTCGAATAGGCCGTTAACAGGCTTTCCATGGGCCGGCCTGCCAGCTTTTGACCAAGTCAAATGGGCCGGCCTTTTCATGGGAATGGGCCTCTGTTGGGCCGTGCCACGTGTCGACGTATCATAGGCGCCTTCCGTCCAATGAGTGGTTGACATCTGTGCCAACGATGAGCCGACACGTCTTTCCTCCAGCCAATGATGATTTTATGGAAAATCCCCATTGCTCGGGGCTGTTAACGGGTTATTGGATCCAAAACCCGACCCTATAGCATAACGGCGTTCCGTTACGGTGGTTGCCACGTGTCGGTCACCCTTGACGAAAGCACTTCTGTGACGCGTGATTTATCGTCATGGAAGTGCACACTTCCGTGATGATAATTTTGGTAATGTCATGGAACACTTCTACGACAGCACAGGTATGACTATCTTGATTCTATCATAAATTTGTCATGGATGTACATGCATGACAAAAAAAGCGACCTACTGTGACAAACACGTATCATCACGGAAGTGTATTTCTTTTGCAGTGTATATAGATGACCTAGTCATCGCCAATTGCTTGATAGATGCTAGAATTTTTGTGCATGCTTTGCCACATATTTCATTTGTTATTTTATTGTGTGAGCATGTTGGTTGCATAATTTACTCATTCGAGGACATCCACTTGTTGTTTTGATTGGTTGGTTTCTTCTTCTCTTGCCAAGTGGATGGACAAGAATGCCTAAGAACCTTCTCTAGCTATCTATGCTCTTCTCGTCTCAAACTCTATTCATGCTGCATCACAAAGTTTGATGAAGTCAAATTCGAACCACTGTGTGTGAGGAGCACTCGAAGTCCCCGACTCGTCATAGACTTAAACTTCCAAAACTTCTTGGTGCGTTTCGGTCTGACCGATTCATCCATTTCGGTCATACCAAGATCACTAAGTCGATCCAGGTTTTCAATCTCGGTGCAACTGATTTGAACTTTTCGGTCACACCGAGTTGCAATAACTGCTTGCAGTTATGCATCTCGGTGCCACCGAGTTGTTCCACTCGGTCACACCGACAGGGTCAAGCTATATATACCCACGGGCCAAAATTTGGAAAACTTTCCAAATCTCTTCGCCCGTGCTTAGCCTGCTCTGCCTCCCTGGGTCTCCGGATTGTCCTCCTCATCACCAGCCGCCTCTAGTCACTGGTCTCCGCTGCCGTCAACGGGATCGTCTCCGCCGTTGCCGCCGTTGCAAGTCCATCGCCGAACTAGGGTATGGACTTGATCTTTGTGTTGTTCTCACTCCGATTCCCTAGCACATTGTTTTGCCATGTATCTTGCCACGATTGAGATCACTCTTTCCAATGAAAACAATCCATAGTTTAGTTGTGGATTGAAAATTTAGGGTTAGGTTTCCGCCGAAACCATCTCGGACCGACCGAGTTGTTGAGATCGGTTTCACCGATTTGGCTCAGGCCATGGCACATGTGTTTCTCGGTCTGACCGAGAATTGCAAATTGGTGTGACCGAATTCGAGTCTTTGTGAAATCCTAGCAGTCTCGGTGCCACAGAATTGTGACTCGGTCTGACCGAGTTCACTAGTTTAGGCACCAACAGCTGCTTCGGTATCACCGAGATTTCAAATCGGTATATCCGAAATGCTTTCTGTGGAAAACTAAAACTAAGTTTTTGATTCATTCTTTTGCAAAAACCTTTGCATTTTGTGATTCTCATCCACTCTACCTCATCTATAATCTATTCACAGGGTCTACTGTCAGTGTTTGCATCATGTCAGATCAGAGTGACAGTCAGAACAAGTCGGAGGAGCAGGTTCAGATGAGTGAGGGCACTAGTCCGTCCAGCAGCTCAGATGATGGAAGCAGGAGCACACCCAGCAACTTGCCTAAGGCAGCCACCAGGACCAGAAAGAAGAAAACCTCAGATTCTGAGGATGAGGACTATGTGACTATTAAGGAAGAATCCACCTCAAAGAGGAAAGTGCTCAAAATGGAATATGGCACAGCTGCTGCCACTAAGCTAGGGATGAAGCAAAATGTTCCTGCCAAGAGAGCTCCCATGTCAAAAGCCAGAACATCCACTCAAGAGACTTTGTGATTTGCACTCAAAGAGCAGGTTGTGGTAGAAAAGAAAAGGAAAGAGAGGGTCAAGAATACTACTGCTAGAGTGCTCGGGAGATCTTCAATAATGAAAGACTCAGAAGAAGAGGAAGAGGAAGAGGAAGAGGATGCAACACCAGCACCCAAAGCTCAAAAGCTTATGGCAGATGCTATAAGGGCAGGGGCTATTCCATCTAAGCCTAAGACTGTTCCTAAGACTGCTTCTCTAGCTCCAAAGCCAAAACCAAAGAGGAGCACCAGGAACATCCCTGCTGAGGAGAAGAACAAGGCCCCAGTGCCTGAAGCTGCAATGGAAGAAGAAGATGCTGAGTCACATGTCTTGAGGAAGTTGAAGCCAAAAATTCCAGATCACAATGATGCTCATCTAGTAGCTGAGAACATGAAGATAAGGAAGGATTCAGGATTGAGGCTATAGAGAGAGTCAGATCCATATGCCACCAGAAGAAGAACTAATGTGGACTACAGGTTCCATACCAAGGAATAGCAGGACTTCTATGAGACAGTGCTGCTTGACAAGAAGCCAATAGTGTGTGACATGAGATGGGTCGATTGGGCATACATTGAGGAAAATGAGGATCACTTCCCTGGTGTATATGACAGCCTCAAGGCATGTGGAGTCGATGAGTTTGTGTCTCAGAAGCTCACAAAGTGGAATGATGAGCTCATCATGCAGTTCTACTCCACAACTCATTTCTACCCAGATGGAAGGATTGTCTGGATGTCTGAAGGCACTAGGTACCAGTCAATAGTTGCAGAATGGGCTCAGTTGATCAATGCCCCATAAGAACAAGAAGATGACTTGTATGTCTATGCCAAAAAGAAAAAGGATCACAACACCATGGCACACATGTACAAAGAGATCCCAGATGCTGCTCTTGAACAACACAAATTTGGATCAGTACATTACCTTCTGACAGGCTTACCAATAATCAACTGGATCCTCAGGCACACTCTCTTTCCAAAGTCAGGTGATCACAAGATGATCACAGGTCACTCCATCAACTTGCTGCACATTTTTTATGTTCCACAGAAGTTCAAGGTCACGAGCCTAATTGTGGAAACCATAAAGAGGACAGCTGCCGATCAGAAGAGGAGTTGTGGGTATGCCCCACAGATCCAGGAGCTAATCAACTCCAAGATGGGCACTGGCACATATCTGCTGGACAAGGAGCACCTGCCCATCTACCCAGACTTTGAGGACAACACTATGGTGATGGATGAAAATGAACCATCTTTTGTGCACGCACAAGCCAAGAAGGAGAAGGCAAGGGCTGAAAAGGCTGCAAAGATGCCAACCACTGAAGAGGCATGTCAGTATCTTCTGACGAGCAAGCAAGATCAGCTTGGCTACTTGATTGCCTCCACTTTGAGGATTGAGAAGGGATTGGCTACCCTGACTCAAAACAAGGAGAGCTTGGAGAGGATCGTGGAGCAGAATTTCTATGACTTAGATGTGAAGATCACTGAGATATAGTCTGTTGTTGAGCAACTTCAGGAGGAAGTGGAGGAGAAGAAGGGCAAGACAACCACTGATGCTTTTGCTAGAGTGCCCAGAGGTCAGAGGTCTGCTGCTATGCCTGTCACAGACACCAGAGCAACTTCATCTACACCAGCTACAGCTTCAGTGCCACCAGCTCCAGCACCTACTCCACCAGCTCCATCTACATCGACTGACGCCTTCGTCCTTGGAGGTCTGTCTATACTACCACCAGAAGACCAAGCCTATGTGACGATTTAGCACTATGCATTTTTATGAACTTTTTGGTAACTTGTTGCCAAAGGGGGAGAAAATGTATAGATCATAGGCTTCGAGAGAGAGTGTTGCTTTTGTTCTCTCTTGTGTTTCTCCTTGGTGGTTGAACTTTATTATCTGCTCGTTTGAGATACTTTATACTTTGTGCTTACTTGGATGATCATGTGCTACCTTTATGCTTGTTGGATGACATTATCCTTTTATATTCCATATGATCACTCACTTTGCTTGGTGATGAGTGCATGTATCTTAATAATTATCATTTTGAGCACTCCACCAAGATGTATGTGACATGGAACAGTAACCCATGATCCTTACTCTTTGTGCATTTCCAGTCCAAAGCAAATCTTAAACTATGCACAAATTTATGGAGAGCTCTTGCTTTTCACATACTTCTCAAAGCGATAATATTTTTCACTCTTATTATCATTTTTCGAAGCTTTGATCTATATGTTGTCATCAATTACCAAAAAGGGGTAGATTGAAAGCGCAACTATCCCTAGGTGGTTTTGGTAATTCCTAACAACATATAGCTCATTGAGCTAATGCTATTTCAAGATTAATATCTCAGGAAAGCTCAATGATTGGCATGGCATGGATGAGAAAAGTGGACCCCTCAAAATGCTAAGGACAAAGGATTGGCTCAAGCTCAAAGCTCAAGACTCTACATTTTACATTTTAGGGATCCAAGATCACATTGAGTCTATAGGATAAGCCAATACTATCAAGGAGGGATGAGGTGTTGCTTAATGAGGTTCTTGCTCAAAATGCTTAGTGATATACTCCAAAACCCTCAACCACTTTCTCACATCCACATATGACCCAAATCAAAAGTCAAACTCGGCCCCACCGATTCTTCCTATCCGGCGCCACCGAGTTTCAAATGTCATAGCCACTACCACAAACCCTAGGCAAATCGGCCTCACTGATAGGGATCTCGGTCTCACCGAGATGGGGTTGTAATCTCTCTATTTCCCTTCATAACATTTCGGTCTCACCGAGATGAGCGATCGGGCCCACCGAGATTGCAATGTAAACTCTCTGTTTTCCCTTTGTAACATTTCGGTCTCACCGAAATGAGCGATTGGTCTCACCGAGTTTACCCGAACAACTCTCTGGTTAGCTTATTACCAAAATTGGTCTCACCGAGTTTGTGTAATTGGTCTCACCGAGGTACGTTATGCCCTAACCCTAATCATATCGGTCCTACCGAGTTGCATGTCGGTCCCACTAAAAACCCTAACGGTCACTAGCTTTGCTGAATCGATTCGACTGAGTTTAATCATTCAGTCCCACCGAGTTTGGGAAGTTATGTGTAACGGTTAGATTTTGTATGGAGGCTATATATACCCCTCCACCACCTCTTCATTCGTGGAGAGAGCCATCAGAATGAACCTACACTTCCAACTTATTTTTCTAAGAGAGAACCACCTACACTTGTGTTGAGACCAAGATATTCCACTCCTACCATACGAATCTTGATCTCTAGCCTTCCCAAGTTTCTTTCCACTAAAATCTTCTTTCCACCAAATCCAAATCCTGTGAGAGAGAGTTGGTTGTTGGGGAGACTATCATTTGAAGCATAACAGCAAGGGGTTCATCATCAACACACCATTTGTTACTTCTTGGAGAGTGTTGTCTCCTAGATTGGCTAGGTGTCACTTGGGAGCCTCCGACAAGATTGTGGAGTTGAACCAAGGAGTTTGTAAGGGCAAGGAGATCGCCCACTTCGTGAAGATCTACCGCTAGTGAGGCAAGTCCTTCGTGGGCAATGGCCATGGTGGGATAGACAAGGTTGCTTCTTCGTGCACCCTTCGTGGGTGGAGCCCTCCATGGACTCGCCCAACCGTTACCCTTCGTGGGTTGAAGTCTCCATCAACGTGGATGTACGATAGCACCACCTATTGGAACCACGACAAAAACATCTGTGTCTCCAATTGCGTTTGAATCCTCCAAACCCTTCCCTTTACATTCTTGCAAGTTGCATGCTTTACTTTCTGCTGCTCATATACTCTTTGCATGCTTGCTTGAATTGTATTAAGATTGCTTGACTTGTCCAAAGTTGCTAAAATCTACCAAGAACTAAAATTGGGAAAAGGCTAGATTTTTATTTGTTCAAGTAGTCTAATCACCCCCCTCTAGACATACTTTCGATCCTAAAATCGTTTTTTTTTTTCTCGGACGCACTTCCTTGCATAAGGAGATATAGCTGGTGGGTCCCAGCAGTCAAGGGGAAACGTTTTTTTGCGAAATACGGTGGCCCATCCGGTGGGTCCCCGCTGGCAGGTGGAGGAATAATTATTTTGCACGTAATAAGGAGGCACTTCCTTGCTGCGGCCGTGGACCCAGCTTTCAGCCTCTCCACGTATAGTCCACATCCGATGGAAGTCGCTCCTTGACCATGTTAACCACGCCGCGCTGAGAGCACCAGGGCGGTGGAAGACGGCGAGGCCTAGGAAGAGGAAGACGTGGAGCCGGGGAAGACGCGGCAGTGGATGCCGACGCGTAGAGGACTATGAGGGTTCACTAGTTCGCTGCGGTGTGAGGCTGCCATCGCCGCAGAATAACAGGGGGTGAGGGTGAGTAGAGGGATGGCTTGGCCAGCGGTGGGAGTAGTAGGGGGTGGTGAAGCCTCCGCCGCATCGCAGCCGGCCGTGGGAGGGAGGAGCATGAGGCACGACCGGTGCTGGTTTAGGCAGTTGGAGCAAGAAGACCAGAGGTTGAAGAAGCACTACGGCCGTTGGATGGACATCGTATGGTCAGTGGAGCTAGAATTGTGCATATTGACTAAGTTGACAAAGCCTTCTGTCCCCGTCAACTTAGTACGCCCACAAGTCAGCCTGCCACTATACTGGGTCCCAACTAGCAGGGGGAGTATTCAATTTTTTGTGCGTAACAAGGAGGCACTTCCTTGCGTGCGAATATATAGCTAGTGGGTCCAAGCTGTCAATGGCGGTAACGTTTTTTTCACGAAATACTGAGGCCCTTTGGGTGGGTCCCAGATGTCAGGTGGAGGAATCATTATTTTGCGCGTAATAAGGAGGCATTTCCTTGCGTGCGGCCGTGGACCCAGCTGTCAGCCTGTCCACGTATAGTCCACTTCAGATGCATGTTGGTCGTTGACCACGTTGACCAGGCCACGCCGAGAGCACCAGGGCGGTGGACGGCGGCGAGGCCTAGGAAGGGAACGACACGGAGGCAGGGAAGACTCGGTAGTTGTTTCCCACGCGGAGGGGAGTACGACCGTACGATGGTTTACTGGTTCGTCTGTCGTCGCCGGAGAGTAACAGCTGGTGTGGGTGAGTAGAGGGATGGCTAGGCCAGCGACAGGAGTACAGTGGGGCGGTGAGGCCTGCGTGGCAGCACAGCCGGCCGCGGGGAGGAGGGAGCAGGCAGTCGCGCCGACGCTTGTTTGAGGGGCTGGAGCAGGAAGAGCAGAGATTGAAGAAGCACGACGGCCGTTGGATGGAAATCCAACAGTCACTGCTTGTGCGTCAACCTTCTGTGGAAAACAACACACAACCCACCTACCACTATTTCTAATAATTTACAGCCCATTTGCTAATTCTTAAGGTTTTTTTGGAGCCCATATTCTTTTTGTTAGCATTACAACCCATATTGTGGCCACGGTTAAAAAATTATACGAAATTTTGCATATTTCCATGCGGTCCGAGCTGTTTTTAATCCCGAAATTTGGAGTCACATTCAAACTGATTTTAAAAATTGTCCATGCATAAAAATCAATGCAATTTAAAATCTCGAAATGAAAAAAAAGAAATTTGAAACTAATTGCTAGTTTGATGTGTTTTAAAAATGTACATCCCATTTCTCATTACTGATAGGCCATTTTCCCGGACAGCCGAATGAAGCTCTCCTCGTCTTGAAAGATTTGCAGCCCAACAGGCCTGACAAAGCGACTTACTTGGCAAATCACAAAAAAACTGGGTTGTGGCCGTGGACCTAGTTGTCAGCCTCTCCACGTACAGTACTCTTTCGATGGAAGTCGGTCATTGACCACATTGACCACGCCGCGCCGAGAGCACCAAGGCAGTGGACGACGGCGAGGCCTAGGAAGGGGACGACGCGGATCCGGGGAAGACACGATAGTGGATGCCCACGTGGAGAGGAGTACGAGGGTTCACTGGTTTGGCTGCGGTGTGAGGCTTCCATTGCCGCAGAATAACTGGGGGTTTGGGTGAGTGGAGGGATGGCCTGGCCAGCGGTAGGAGTAGTATGGGGGCAGTGAGGCCTCCACAGCAGCACAGCCGTCCACGGGAGGCAGGAGCAGGCGGCATGACCGGCACTGCTTTGGGCGGCTGGAGCAACAAGACTAGAGGTTGAAGAAGCACTACGGTCGTTGGATGGACATCGTACGGTCACTAGAGCTAGAATCATTCATATTGACTAAGTTGACAAAGCACTCCGCCCACAAGTTAGCCTCCCACCAAGGTGGGTCCCAACTAGCAGCGGGAGTATTCATTTTTTTTGTGCATAATAAGGAGGCACTTCCTTGCGTGTGAAGATATAGCTGGTTGGTCCGACCTGTCAGCGGTGGGAACATTTTTTCGCGAAATACAGAGGCCCTTCTGGTGGGTCCTAGCTGTCAGGTGGAGGAATCATTATTTTGCGCGTAATAAGGAGGCATTTCCTTGCGTGCGGCCATGGACCCAGCTGTCAGCCTCTCCACGCACAGTCTACTTCTGATGGTGGCGTTTGTTGACCATGTTGACCACTCCGCGCCGAGCGCATCCAAGGTGATGGACGACGGCGAGGCCCCGGACAACAATGAGCCGGAGATGGGAAGACGCGGGAGTAGAGTCGCAGATGGAGAGGTGTACGAGGGTTAACTGGTTCTGGTGCGGTGTGGTTCGGCAGTCGGTGGAGAAGAACAGGAGGTGTGGAGGGGTGGAGGGATGGCTTGGCCAACGGTGGAGTAGCGCTTCACATCGAAGCATGCTAAGCAGAGCTGCTAGCAGCAGGAGGCAGGAGTAGGTGGTCCCGGCGGTGCTGGAGGAAGAAGACGAGAGATTGAAGATGGATAACGGTCGTTGGATGTAAATCCAACGAATAACAATGTCAGAATCATTTGTTGACTAAGTTGACAACGACTTGCATTGGATTTGGCCTTGGCCCACATTTAAGCCTCCAAAAATGTGGCACATATTCAACCCATTTTTTTAGAATTTATAGTCTTTTTTTGCGGGGTAGAATTTACAGTCCATTTGATCTCTTATTTTTGAATTATAGTCCATTAGCTGGGCTGGGTGAACAAATAATGTAGCGTCCATGCGGCCCATTTATTTTTTTCCTAAAAAATTACAGGCCATTTGCACTTTCTCGAAATACACGATTTTGCTAGGCTGATTCTAATTATAATGTTGGGGTGGGCGTAGCAATGTTATCAAAAAATAAACAGGGGCTGAGCATTTTGTTATATATATATATAATTGATTTATTGTCACATTGGTCCTTAAATCTTACCAAGCTTTTGTACACAATCACCAGGATTTTTGTTGCCAAAAAAAATACAGGATTTTATTGTTAAGAAATTATTTTTATAAGTTAACAAGATATGGGATATTGTTTTCTTACATATGTAAGTATCTGTTAAATATATGATGACAATAAAAATAATATATAATAACATATATAATAATTTAAATATATAGTAGAAGGGAAACATAAGTTGGACTAGGCGTTCCTATTCTTATATAGAAAAATAGAACAGACCTCTGCGTTTTCTTCAAAAAAATACATAAATTGGGCTGCCGATGTTTCAGGAAAAATAAAACCTTGGATGGGAGGTCCATAGGCCGGTCGATACATGACGGCCCTCAAGAAAATACAAACAGCCTTATGGACCTCCCATTAGAGGTCGTGGGATGCGCATGTCAAAAAAGAAAGCCTAGACGGGACAGCCCAAAACCTAGCTGATAATTGCTGCCCTAGTGATAATAAATGATACCTGCCAGCTCCCCGGCTTCGTTGTGAATTTATCTCCTATGGTAATTACGTTGAAGCACCTAAAAATGTAACTATGTTGACAAACCCGTGGGCCCCAACGTCAGTATAGCATTAGGAGGAAGTATTGTTTCGATGAGGCACTTGCTTGCGTACGGCCATAGACCCGGTGGGTCCCGACTGTCCGCCTCTCCATGTACGCTCCTCTCCAGATTCCTCTCGTTTATTCAGCATGTTGACAACGGCAGATAGTGGTGTCGCGGCGAGCGCACAAAGGCGCAGGAGGAGATCCGACAACCTAAGGAAGTGCCTTATTAGTAACGAAACAACTGAACTAGCCCAGTGGCTGAGTGACACTACCCGACAGCTGTTTCGCCCGGGTTCGATTCCACCTGTGCAGAGAAAATATCTCCGAAATTTTGGCCTCTGCCTTTATTGACATCTGGGTCCCAATTGTCATCTACGCACACCACGTTGTACACTTGCCAAAACTTCGTCCCTCATTTTCTCTGTTTTTCGCACACTCAACATTGTGTGGACATTTTGAAAATGGCTTATCTTTTTGACTGTGCATCATATGAAGATGTGCTATGCATGAATGCTGATCAGCATGATGTTAAACTGGCTGGTAGTTCCAGTTTCGACCATGAATAAAACATCCATCATGATGTTAACACTGTTTGAAAAGGTCGTGTTAATATAAATGCTCTGCCTCTGAAAGTTGAAGTTTCTTATCTGAAACTGAACTTGGAGTTTCTTATCTGAAACTGAAACTTGGAGTTTGTTCTATGAGAATCACATTGTCTGCACTTTTATACTCCTATGAAACCACATTTTTTAAGTGCTAAAAATAGATCTCTAGAATTGGTGCTTCTTTCAGAAAAGAGTACACCCCTAGAAAACTGCCAATATAAGCTACTAGTATTTTTTGAAGTCTAAGCTACTAGTATTTGGTTAGAGGATTTGCTGCCGAGAAAGATCCGTCCACAGTGAGCGCCACACATCCCACTGATGGTGGGGGATGCCAATGCTTAGATGGAGCAGGGTTGGTGTCGGTAATTTTTACTTGGCACCTCGCACTCTGCATATATGCCGGTTCCATCTATACATTTGTGCAATTCCACCAAAATGTAGCTGAATAACCCTGTTTGCACAGATAATGAAAAGGTGTGATTAGATTATAGTGGCACTAGTTGATGAAACATACACTAATAAACAGAAGAAAATATCAGATCATATTGGAAATCGACCCAAGTCTCCCCGATACACCTTCTGCCAGTGATGAACATCAGTTTATAGCGGTAGTACAAGGAGGGGCCTTGAGACATTCAAATCTCTATTTTTGTGCAGATCAACTAAAATTAAGCACCCCAGTTTGCACGCTTAAAAATTAATAATGGGACTAGTTGATGAAGCATACATTAACAAAGAGAAGCACTTTCTTTATCTTCATTGGAAATGAAATGATAGAGAGGACACTCGCTCTATTTTAACTGTATTATTACTTCATTTTATCAGTGACACTAGGGTCGAGCAGGTGGAAAACGAGGTGTACCATGCGTGCAAGGATGAAGGCCGGGGATGCTTAGATTGGGATGCTGAAGTTGGCTCTTTCAGTCGCTATATTCCCCCAGATGTTTCTGTGGTAGCATTTGGGTTGTAATCCAAACTTGGTTGAGCTGGTGCTGTGTCCCCCTACCTGCCTAGCTTATGTGGTGAACTTGTCTCCTGCTAATACTCAGTCCATTCTAGTAGTAGTTGCATAACTGCCCGTTTACATTGAGATGTTGTCGCATAATGGTTCTCTATGGTTTGGATTCTTTAATGAAATCGGAGGGAACCCCCTATTTCGATATATATAAAAACAGTGGCACTAGCGGTGCCAAAACATTGCCTCAAATTAATAGTGCCACTAGATTAAGGTGCAAAATAATAACATTACCGCTTTATCATGGCAGTGCCAAAACAGTAGCACAAGAGCAGCATCAACATGCAGGATCTTTGGCAAACAGTCAGACCAAAAAGGAACATACCTCGTGATGGGAACCATATCTGCAGTCAACGCCATCGTAGAAGGGATGACACCAGTCACCAACATGGATGATTCAATTCATGGGACCTTTTGGTGCAATTCACCTAAAATGAAGCAATGTCCCATGAGCTAGCAGCTTCTTCTTCTTTTTTTAAGAAAAGGGCTCCAGCCCCGGTTCCATTTCCATC
Source organism: Triticum urartu (assembly GCF_003073215.2). Taxonomy (NCBI): domain Eukaryota; kingdom Viridiplantae; phylum Streptophyta; class Magnoliopsida; order Poales; family Poaceae; genus Triticum; species Triticum urartu. The sequence continues at coordinate 194,420,538 of NC_053027.1, read as the reverse complement.
AGAAAACGAAACCCACAGAGCTTTTTCATTAGTTGCAATAAAATTGAGCAACATCAAGGTTGGTCGTGAATCTCCCGGAGAGTAGGCGGACCAGGACAGTTGCATCTCTAACGAAAAGAAGCAACTTATCTTAATGGGAAATTTAGCAGGACATGAAAACAAGTGACATTGATTCATATTACTGGTGGCATTACATACAAAAACAACATTGGTTTAACGTGTCCTTACTTTTAACAGCGCGACTGCTACATTTTACCAGTGGCATTACATAAGAGCGGCTCGGGGCAACAAACATCATAAGAGGATATCTGGGTTGGTCCCATTTTTGTTCGGTATATAACCACATTATACTGTGTGAGGCTAGAAAATCTAGTGCTGGACTTACTCTATTGACTTGTCCCCCAGTCCCCACTTTCTTTCCTTTTTCAACCAATAGATCGGGTTTATATTGAGTTTGTACCGCGCTCCCTTTATTTCCCTATTAGACCTAGAGACGAGTTGGATAGCCAGTCTCTGCTACTTTTCGCCCCCATTATTTCCTCTTTCGACCAAGTCCTAGATTCAGGTAACAAATCTTCCCCCATCCCCACCCCCTTTCTTCCTTGTTTGAACCAAGTACTAATAGATTCGAGTGCATGAACTAGTTTTACCTCTTAACAGTAAAAATTAGGTGGTTTTCGAACAGCCGATCGATCCTATCTACACGAGGGGGCCTGAGAAATAGTAAAATATACAAATGCAGCGACGTCAGGAGCTCGAGAAGTAGAGCAAGGCCGGTTTCGAAGGAAGTTATACCTGAGGGTCACCGGGATGTCGCTAGGTGGGCGGCGGGAGGCCGGATCTGCCCACACTATGGCAGCGAGGAAGAAGGGGTGGGAGGCCCTCCCTCGCCAGCGTGCTTGGGAGAGAACGGCAAGGCACGCTGATCGGGACACGCCGGCAGTGGGTAAGAGTCATCGCCAAGGTCGACCGCGTGAACGTTGCACCCTCTCACCTTCCCCGGCGGAGAGGGTCCGGTTGGATACGTGACCAGCGGTGAGTAGAGAGAGAGAGTGTGCCACCGCTGTCGTGTTTAGATCTGGAGAGGACGAGACAATGTGAAGAGAGCAACATTATCAAGCAAGCGCAGAGGCTCCTGCCTATATAGTGGAGTACTAGTTTTCTTTTGTCTACTGGCCGGAGCCGGCTTGACCTCGACAATGACTGTCGAGAAGTATTCATGCACGTGCCCCGGAGGCGCAGTTGTCGTCATTTTGATCTGAAGCACCGGATTATAACATATAACACGAAAAAAATGCCACATGACAAGAAATCATAACCTCACTGCCCAAAGGAGACAAGATGAATCCCGACGGACAAACTAGACGAGGATCAAAGCTCAAATTAAAGATAAAGTCATAGAAAAGGGGTCCATTGATAGATGTCCTAATTAACATAGCCGACTTGACCTAGATGGAAGCCGAGTAGTCTTCGTGCATGTTTGCTGGAGTCTGGTCACATGCATGGATGAACTGATCTTCTGTGTCTTGCAGGGATCGTCCAGGTACCAACGTATGTACTACTTCTATTAACTCAGCCAACTTGCGGGGCCAGGGAGTGTGCCTATGGTCGGTTCTCAATTGCGGTCCGACATGTGTGTGAAAACGCAATATGACACGCGTTCCATTCGGAGAGCGGCATGCCAGACCGACCGACCGTCTGGGGTGCGACGCGAATGCGACGGGCGTGATGTATACTTTGTACATGTGTACTGCCGTTTTCTTGAGGCTTTGCTCCATGGCGCAATCCATGGATACAAAATTAGTATACTATACTATTTAAAAGTCGAGGGCGGGGCTTTTCCGGCGCGGTAGGCGGGGTAGTTCCTCCTAGTCGGTTTGACAGAGACGCGAGAAGATGAGGCAGTAGGCTGTTGCAAACGTAGGGCTGTGTGATTTGACAGTGAGTTACTGCTGGACAGGTGGGGCCCGGTGATTTGACTTGCCATTATTACTTTAATTGCGGCGCTACGACCAGCTTGAGTCTCCCGATTCCTGACCACCTCCATACAGGTGCCTCTCCCGATGCTCCACCATGTAGAGGACTGGCTCTTGCTTGAGAGCCCACTCCTCCACTTTTTCCTTGCCTCTTTCCCCCACATATGCAAAAATGCCATGTAAAGCGGGCTTATAGCCCACTATTGTACTTGATACTACAGGTGCTAAGCCTGCCACATAGGCATAAAGTCTGATGTGGCAAGCTAATTAAGAAGAGACAGACTAGTTTGGTGACCCCAGGAACAAACGGTGATAAGCGTGTGTACCTAGATGAAGCAAACTTAGCAACAAAAAACTAAGCACCTATGCATTGGGGACTTGAGTTGCTAAGACATTTAATGCCCATAGCACCTCATCTAAGCACCATTTCATTGGAAGAGCTCACTCCTTGGCAAATGCAATAAATACTACGAAGAAAGAGATAGAGAGAAGTAGACAAAAAAATACTCTTATAGCCAACCTTATAGCTAACCTTGTTGTATGAGTGACTAAGTGATGACTATGTATGAAATGCCAACATCAGATAGCCTAACGCACCGTGTTAAATCTCCAAGGGCGTGGCCACGCGAGCGAGGTGACGGTCGTGGTAGGCGCGACCATGATATGGGCTGCTGGCAGCCCTTGGATCTGAGATCGAACGGTCGCATGCTAAGTTGCTGAAAATTTGCAGAATAACCCTCCAGGATAGGATATTCACCCATAGATCTAGAATCACGCCATGCAACCGTTTGATCTCAGATCCAAGGGCTCTCAGAAGCCTGTATCACGGGAGAATGGAAAGCTTCGTATCACCTGTAATTTTCCCGATGCTTGACATGACATTGAAAGCCATCTAATTGGGCGTCGAGTAGACATGACATCTAACTGGGCCCCCATAGTACTGTGCATGAATCCATTTATCCACTAGGCAAATCACTACCCAGCCATTCGCACGCGCTCCCCCCGCCCACTCGACATTTTTACAATCGATAAACCGCTCCTAGTCGTCCCATCCTTTCACATTACGGAAGTTCCACTAATCCTAACCCTCCTCCCAAATCCATGGCGTCCCAAATCTCCATGATCGGCGGTGAGTACAAGCTTAGAACCATCACCGGCAATGAGTTCGGCATCATCTACACCCGTTCTTTCGCAACAGTGAAAGAATGCCTTGCTCGCTTCAAACGCATGTTCGAAAACTCAAATGATGAGTGGGTCGCTGGGCTAGATGTTGAGTACACCACTGTCCTGGGAAGCGAGAAGAATCTAAAGGAGGCAGAGAAGAAGAAGCCTGCCGTGATCCAGGTTTGCGTGCATGACTTATGCTTGGTCTACCACATATGCCATGCCGACGTTGAGTGCCATGATTTTAAGAATTTCCTCAAGGACAGCCGAGTCAAATTCGTTACTGTAGACTTTAGGAACAACGAGGAAATCCTGGGTCGGATAGCCCTCGTTGTAGGCGACCCCTTCGACCTCCAGAAGAAATGGCTGGTGCCCTCCCGTGATCAGCTTTCAATCTTGACCCTGGCAGGAGCCATGGTTCATCCTTCGTACGGTACACTGAAGACACCTCTGTTCAGGTTTCATCATGCATGGGAGTGGAATGTACTAGATATAGACCACATCCACTACGCTGCAATTGATGGCTACCTTTGTTTCTATATCTACAATGGTTGGATGAAGAGTAAGAGCCAAGTGTGCGGTTCAAGCAAAGAAGTATCGGCCAAGAGGAAGAGGGACAAGGACGAAGTGGAGGATGTGGATGAGGACTCCGAGTAAGGTGGCCGTGTCGTTGCTCATGGTGGTTCTAATGCAGTGTCTACAGGATTAGTTGCTTAGTTTAATTTCAGGTGTGCTTAGTTTTATTTGAGGGGTGTGTTGTGCTGAGCCCCCAGCAGAACTATGTTATGTTTCTTCTTGTTATATTTTGTACATTTCATCTTTTAGTTAGTATAGTACTACCACTCGTTTCTTCACATTATATACGTACAATATATATAGCCAACATCATATAGCCAGCAGTTTAGTTGTCAAAGAATTTCAGGGTGCTTAGTTTTGTCAAAGAATTCCAGGGTGCTTAGTTTTATTTGAGGGGTGTGTTGTGCTAGAGACCATTAACTTATCATTGTGAGAATCAGCTTATTTTTGTCATGTAACATGGTCAACGGGTTTGACGTGAAAATAACAATGTCTAATGGCATTTCTAATATACATTGCTTCCCCCCAGATTTTCTTTCCAGAGGCAACATAGAACTATATGAGTGCCCTGTTAAATTTTGGAATTATTCCAGTTCGTTTGGCCTTTTTATACATTAATTGAGTTTCTGGTCATTTAATGTGCATAATTCAAATTTGAACTACAAGCACATGCTCCCGTGCACCAAAGTTGATTGAAAAATCACATGTGTGTCCTCGGGTGAATTTCTAGGTCACATGCAAGAAATGGAAGTGAAATTCAAACATCTGGGCATCGTGGTTCGGCCGAGAACATTGAGAAGCTTGGTTTTGAAATTCTTGTAAATCCAAAACACGCCTGAAAATCATAAAACTTGCCATGGTGTCATGTCATGGTACTACCATGCTGTGGTAAAAAAATGCAGAATAGGAACAAGTTTTGGTATAAGTTTCTTGCAAACCGGAGCTTCTCTCAAGAAGGCTCGTGGTTCTGAGAGGGAACGTGTCACCTTTGTGTGCATAATTCAAATTTTAAATACAAGCACATGCTCCAGTGCACCAAAGCTGGTTGAAAAATCACATGTGTGTCCTCAGGTAAATTTCTAGGTCCCATGCCAGAAATGGGAACGGTCCCCTCTGTTTTAACACAATGCATTTTGGGCTCAAAAATGCTGGCGCAACATATCAGCGCATGATTCAGACATGTCTGAAGAAACAAATCGGCAAAACAGTAGAGGCATGCGTAGACGATGTGGTTGTCAAAACCAAACACGTCGACTCTTTGATAGACGACTTGAGGCTCACATTCGACAACCTCCTAACATACGACATCAAGCTCAATCCGGAAAAATGCGTTTTCGGCATACCAGCCGGAAAGCTCCTGGGTTTCATTGTCTCCAATAGAGGTATTGAGGCTAATCCAGCCAAAATCCGAGCCTTGTCACAGTTGGCTACCCCAACAGACCTCAAGCAAATCCAGAAGTTAACTGGATGTGTGGCGGCTCTAAGCCGCTTTATCTACCGCTTAGGAGAAAAGGCTTTACCCCTTTATCGCCTCCTTCGGCGCACCGAACACTTCGAGTGGACGGCCGCGGCCACAGCCAGACTGGAAGAAATAAAGGTCGTTTTGGCAACCAACCCAATCCTGGCCATGCCAAACATCGGCGAACCAATGCTGTTGTACATAGCGGCAACTCATCAAGTTGTCAGCGCAGTGCTCGTTGTCGAACAAGAAGCAGACGGACACAAATTCCCTCTTCAAAAGCTGATATACTATGTATCCACTGTCCTCACTCCATGAAAATCACGGTACCCACATTATCAAAAGATAGCCTATGCGGTATTCATGGCATCCCTGAAGCTGTGACACTACTTTCAAGAGTGTTCGATTACATTAGCCTCGGAAGTGCCACTTAATGATATTATAAACAACCACGACGCTACAGGCCGGATTGCCAAATGGGCCATTGAGCTCCTCCCATTCGACATAACATATAGACCTCGATGAGCCATCAAGTCGCAAGTATTGGTCGACTTCATCGCCGAATGGACGGAGTCGAACTCCCTAAAGAGTACGGCACATACTCCAATTGGATCATGCACTTCAACGGTTCTGAAATGCTGGCTGGTCTAGGGGCTGGCGTCGTCCTGACGTCCCCAACCGGAGATACTGTTCAGTACGTACTGCAAATATTGTATACATACTCCAACAATGCAGTCGAATACGAAGCTCTGTTGCATGGTCTTCAGATGGTAGTCTCCATGGGCATTCAACGCTTGGAGGTGCATGGGGATTCAAACCTCGCAATATCCCAAATAAATGGAGATTTTGACGCCAAGGATCCGAAAATTGCGGCCTATCGAAACGCCGTCCAAAAAATGTCAGATCGGTTTGAGGGGCTTGAATTTCACCATGTGGCTCGAGAAAACAATCAGGCGGTGGATATCCTCGCCCGCATCGGTGCAAAACGCGACGCAGTCCCCCGCCCCCCCAACATATTTTTGGAAAGGCTGTTTAAACCATCCGTAGTATGGGAAGGGGACACCGGTAACAATAGTCCGGACCCGCCCAGAATACCCGATACCGAACTCTCTGACACAATCGGAGGCCCCACCACCGAAATAACATTGTCAGTCCACAAAATAATGTCCATTATTGCCCCGTGGACTGAACCATTCCTGGCCTACCTAACTAGACAAGAACTTCCGGAGGACCAAAATGAGGCACGCTGAATAGTGCGGCGATCCAAGGCCTACAGGGTCCATGAGGGAGAATTGTACAAAAAAGTACTACCGGAGTCCTTCAAAGGTGCATCTTCAAAGTGGAAGGGCGGAATCTTTTGGCAGAAATTCATGCCTGACTCGGCGGTCATCACGCCGCAGCCCGGGCTCTTGTAAGCAAGGCCTTCCGTACAGGATTCTATTGGCCAACGGCCCGAGCAGATGCACAGGACTTGGTCCAATGTTGCGCCGGTTGCCAGCTCTTTGCAAATAAAAGCCACATGCCACCCACCGCCCTCCAAACAATCCCCATTACATGGCCCTTTGTGGTCTGGGGGCTTGACATGGTTGGACCCCTTGAAGGGGGAACCCACAAGAAAAAATACTTATTGGTAATGGTGGATAAATTCACCAAATGGATAGAGGCCAAACCTGTTAAAACAGCCAAATACGGACCGGTGATAGACTTCGTATATGGGGTTGTACACCGTTACGACATCCCCCATAGCATCATCACTGATAATGGCACGAAGTTCATGACCGATGAGGTAAAACTCTAGTGCAGCAAAATGGGAATCAAGCTCGATTATGCTTCAGTCTATCACCCACAAACCAATGGTCAAGTCGAGCGAGCAAACGGTATTATAATGAGCGGCATTAAACCCAGATTAGTGCGCTCCTTAACAGAGTCTAACACGCACTGGGTAGAGGAGCTCGACTCCGTACTCTGGGGGCTACGGACCACGCCGAATCGTAGTACCGGATATACACCCTTCTTTATGGTGTACGGCGCAGAGGCAGTCTTGCCCTGTGACATAATGCATGACTCACCACGAGTTCGCATGTACGAAGAAAGAGAAGCCGACCTCGATCAGCAGGACAGTTTGGACACACTGGAACTGGAGCGCGACATAGCCAAAGCCCGTTCCGGATTTTATCAGCAACAGGCTCGTAGATACCAAAGCAGAGAAGTACGCGCCAGAACTTATAACATTGGCGAACTAGTTCTACGCCTGCCGAATAAGAAAAAGAACAAGCTCGAGCCCAAATGGGAAGGTCCTTTCATTATTGACCAAGTTCTGACCGGTGGAGCATACCGACAGCGGGATGCATCGACTAGTCGACTCGAGCCGAACCAATGGAACGCGGCCAGGCTCCAAAGATTCTACGCCTAGCACCAGACTCTATGTTAGTCCCCTCCCTTTGTCCATTTTCTGCATATACATCACCTGTCTTGTTTCTCTTTCTTTCCTTCTTTTATTATTTCTCTAGGCCTTCAAGGGTTACCTTGCGCCTCACTTGTATATTACAGATGTGCTAGCCGCACTCTTCATACCTGGGGGCTTCTTTCACAGAAGCTTAAATTATTTATCTGGGCCTCATGCCCAACACATGTGTTATACTTCCGCATGTGCCTTTTTTCAGCATTATATGCATCGATATGCCTTAAGTTTTGGCCAAGCTGGGTTGCCTGGCTCTTGTATTTATGCCCTACGTTCCCGTTAATTCGGCTAGGGCATAAGGGGAGCACCTCTGTGATTATTTCTGCCGGGTCAGCCGGATGTGTTCCTCAGACTAGGTGAAGCCGAAAGCTAGCGTTCTTAAAGGAATATTCGGTCGGTGAACAAAAGAAGATTTTTATTTATTATCCATATATGCCCCCAGATGTTTTTTCTGCGTTTCCTATCGCAGTCCGCACATGCACTTTAGGGCATGCTTACCAAGGGAAAGGAACCCTTAACGGAACTATTCTCCCTGGAAGATTTTTCTTACTACCCATGTAATATAACATAACTAGTTGGGCACTTGTCTGATAAAGCACTAATGACCCCTACGCCTGGTCTCCACGCATACCCCGGTTTTATATAACCGAGCGGGTATTCGGATTCACTCCGGACTATTGGGCCCGGAGGTTGAAGCGAAAAGGTCTGCAACGACAAATGATCTACAATCCGGCTAGAAGGCATTATACATGTCACTTTAATTACATAGTCATGCAGACTGACTAAACTCCTCCTGTATACCATCCAACAGGCGGTCTATCTTACAATCCTGTTGGGAATACTTTGCGGCTAATTCTACTTGCCCATAAACTAAGCTAACGGGGATCTCTTTTTCGTCAGGCCCCACAGGTCCGACCTCGGCCATGTGATTTGGGTCTGCCTTGGTATACCGCATCTTCACCATGGCCAAGGCTTCTTTGGCACCCTGTCGGCAGGCTGATATCTTCCATAATCGGAAGCGCCGCCGTGCTCCCTTCAGCCTCTCCGCAAGCTCTGCAACGCCTTCTCGCAGGGAGATGGACGGCCACAAGGCCTGGGCAACGCCCTGCATCACCTGCCGAACTTAATCGTGCAGATGTGACAGCTCGGATAGAAGATCACCCGCAGACCCGGGCATTTCCTCCGCGGGACAACCCGTCAGCATACCTACAGACATAACGCTGTTAGTCGACTTCTTCACCGAACTCCTTTAACAGGATTCATTCAAGCACTTACTGAAAATGCCACGCCAAAGCCGCTTATTCTCCTTCTCGGAGTCTGCAAGCTGGCCCCGAACGTCTTTTAGTTCAACGCTCAGCTTAACATTGGCATCTTGGAGATTATTTTTCTCCTACCTAACCTCAGTCAGCACGCATTTGCCAGCTTCTAGCTGTCGTATAACATGTTGATCCTCGGGATTCTCCCCGTATTCATTTGCAACATCTGCTGTTAGAACCGCAGCTATGTCGCACACTATATGGTAACCATAACTCTTTAAAGTAAATGTTACCAGCGGGAGGCTTCTTCTGTTCCTGCAATGCGGCAAGAGCGGCCCGCAGGTGGGCCTTGCATTCCTCCAGCTCCTGGGACATCCTAGTATTCTTCTCTGTAAGAACCTACACATTAAAGATGATCCTTAAATCAGTTCAGCTAACTGTTTCAAGTCTCAGGGGCTACTGATACATATAAATCGCCAGATTTACTCACCCGTACATCCTTTACATACTGATATGTGGCTCTGGCTAGACCATCTTGAGAAGCATGGAGGTACGCCTCTCCAGAATTAAAGGCGTCGAATGCCTCTGGTGAGAAACAAGCGTCGCGGAGTACGACCCGGCGGCGCCTATGATTCATGGCGCTTTACACTTCTGAGTTTGTAGCGGATAATCTATCCACATCCTCTGTAGGGGGATTATCCGGTGCCTGCCCCATATCGGCTTCCGCCTCCATGTCCGGTCCTGGCGCCCGACTGGTGGATGCTTGATTGGCAGCATCGTCGGACATATTCCGTCGAGCATTTTTTCTGTTAAAGAAACACGGGCATCATTACATTTTGAGAAAGACGACAACCACGGAGCGGGGTTTTTCCTATACCTTTGCGCCGGCGTCTCCGTCTTGACCGCCTTCCTCTTTGGCCTACCCGGCCCCGGTGCCTCTTGTTGGCGAGTTGCTGCGGGTTCGGCAGGGCGTCCCGAATGCCTTCCCCTGTAAAAGATGCCATGTGTATATGGTAGGTGAAGTGTCTAAAAGGGGATCCTAGTTTTGGAGTTGGGACTTTTTGATTTTTCTTACCTGCGATGCAGGGAGCAGTCCAGGATAGTCGGCCGTAATGGCCACCAGGGCATCGTCGCAGCTTAACTGATAGAACTGCCGGTCTATCAGTTCCACGGAGATAAACGGATCTTCTTCAAGTCCAGAGTCGAGGGCCCGGTCAGGGTCCTCTAGTTATGGAGAAGGGCTACTGACCTCCTTTTTGGCTTTTCACAATTCCTGCCGCAAAGTGGCAAGGTGAATACTTACGACTAAGAATGCGGGAAAATGGGAGCAGGGAGATATAACTTACCCAGCTTGGAGGATTGTACATGGAGAATCCATCCTGTGGCTTGATACGAGTGAACTCCTCCTCCTCACCCTTGAACAGTTCGGACAGAATCTTGGCTAGAGCGGCAGCATTGTCTGGACCCTTACGCCCGCAGCGGGTGGCATCATCCACCCGTTATAACACCACAAGGGGCGCCCACGATATTGAAGTGGCTGCACTCCCCGCATTATACAAATCGACATAACTTCGATTATTGTCAATGCTGATCGAGCCAGTGCTTTGATCCGGTTCATCAGATAGAGGACTTCTCCGTTGTCTTCCGCCTGGGGGCTCCGTGGGCGCCAACTTCGGCGCTTCTTCAGAGGAGCATTGTTGAACTCAGGAAGACCCCGCCGAACAGGGTCCGGAAGGGGGACGTCCTCCATATAAAACCATTCTGAAGGCCAGTCTTTGGACGACTTCTTCGGGGTACCGGATAGGTATCCGGTATCGACGATACACCATATTTCGGCTCCGCCCACTTGATAAAGTGATTCCCTCTGTGTGCGAGGGACAAGGCAGAATAGCCTTTTCCATAGCTCGAAGTGAGCCTCGCAGCCCAGGAACAACTCGCAGAGAGCAACATAGCCGGCGATATGTAGGACAGAGGCAGGGGTGAAATTGTGTAATTGGAGGCTGTAGAACTCCAGGAGCCCGCGGAGGAATGGATGAATTGGAAATCCGAGTCCCCTTAATAAATAAGGAACAATGCAGACCCGCTCCCCCATAGAGGGAAAGGGAAAGCTCTTCGCTTGCTCCCTGCCATTGTAGGTGGCAAGCCCGGCTCGAACGGGCACCATATACGCCGGAGGGAGAAATCCCTTAGTCTGCAGTTCGACTAATCGACTGTGTGGGACTGAACACCTCTCCCAATCACCGGGCTTAGGGCTACAGGGGCGGGAGGAGGAGCTGCGGAGGTCGGCCATGCTGGAATGGATCTTTCCGAAACGCGCTCTGATGGATTCTCGCTGGGGGAGGATGGTATGGATCGGATCTAAGAATCCCCATCCCTTTAATAGACAATTTATTTATCTGGCTAGGGGGCGAATGTAAAAACGCCTTGGCGCCTCGTATTCATTTGACGCGTGGGAGATAGCCCTTATTGGGCACAAAAGCCAGGAGGTTCAACATTTATGGAGTCGGACACTGCTTACGAACACTTGAAAGTTGGACAACACTGCGCGACGGACTCATCGTCATTGAAGCCTGGTTCGGGGGCTACTGAGGGAGTCCTAGATTAGGGGGTCTTCGGACAGCCAGACTATATCCTTTGGCCGGACTATTAGACCATGAAGATACAAGATTGAAGACTTCGTCTCGTGTTCGGATGGGACTCTACTTGGCGTGGAAGGCAAGGTAGGCAATACGGATATGTATATCTCCTCCTTTGTAACCGGCCTTGTGTAACCCTAGCCCTCTCCGGTGTCTATATAAACCGGAGGGTTTTAGTCCGTAGGACAACAACAATAACATACAATCATACCATAGGCTAGCTTCTAGGGTTTAGCCTCTCTGATCTCGTGGTAGATCTACTCTTGTACTACCCATATCATCAATATTAATCAAGCAGGACGTAGGGTTTTACCTCCATCAAGAGGGCCCGAACCTGGGTAAAACTTCGTGTCCCCTGCCTCCTGTTACCATCCGCCTAGACGCACAGTTTGGGACCCCCTACCCAAGATCCGCCGGTTTTGACACCGACACTAGGTGAGGTCATAATCAATGTAAAGTTGAATTCAAATATTTGAATAAGAGATCATGATGTTTGAAACCCATGCATGCATGAATATAACGGAGATCTGCGCGGTGTGGTTTGGAAACGGGCATGTTGCAATGTATACACATTGAACAAGCTCAGATTGGTTTGAATTTGAGATACCGATGGCAGACATCGTTTGGCCACATTGCATCCGTGCATGGACAAACTATTCTAATTGGAGATGATGGGTGGCTTTCGCATCACATATCTATATCTATACCCCTATATATATTATATTTTATATTTTTTATATAGTGTACGGATAACTTTAACTTTGAAAGATGGTCGTTGGATGAGGCCAATCCAATGGTGCAGAGCTGGAGAATTTGAGCACTACTGGCCGTTGGATATCATCTAGATTCCACCAGATTTTGCCACATGTACAATCTAGAAGACTCTATGGTTGAACTTAAGCATAATGCACAAACCTCAAAACACAAGCACTTCATCTTTGTTCTAGAATCTTTCGTATCATAATTGCCCAAATGTTTTTCTACATGATTTGGTTTTACTTTATGCCTTACAATGCACAATTCCATGAATCTTAAAATAGATTAGCTTTCTTATAAAAACTAGATGATTTTGAATGAAATGAACTATAAGAATTAAACGAACATCTACCTCATGCATATATGACTCAAAGCTTACATGCTATAATGTGGTATTTATTCATAATTTGGTTGCAAAATCTCATGCATGCAATGCACGTGTACCTTACTAGTCTAAATGGTGTTTGTGTGATTGTTGTGTGTGTTGAACACATTGTACGTAGTATATCATACTAGTCTAAATTGTCTTTTTTGGGTACACATTAAGCTTTTTCTCCCAAAATTTCAAGCCGCGCCTTGTTATGCCAAAATTTCAAGCTAGCGTCTTTGTCTATTGTGCTACGAAACTCCTGCCTCTTCGACCCGGGCCTTGTTAGCCTGAAATATTTAAGATATATCTTTGTCTCGTCGTGCTCCGACAACTCCCTCCATCTCAACCCGCGCCTTGCTATTCCAAAATTACAACGAACGCAAAACCTCCCACCTCCTGTGAAATCCCGACACGCGAAATGCCCATGATACCTCTGAACCAAAAGAACGCCTCAAATCAGTGGGGGTACTTTCGTAACTTACCCCACATTTCGGACAAGAGCGTCCCTAAGCCATGGTTCCCCACTCCCATCCCATCCGCCCACCCATTCGTACGCTGAGGCCGGCAAAACCCGCGAAGCCCCACACCCTCCTCCGTCCACCACCGAGCCGGAGCCTCTTCCCTGACGACGTCGTCCACAGGAACACCTCGACGTCCCTCATCCACCGTACCGGATGAGGATCCGTCGTCGATCTGGTCGTCCTGCCGGTTCAGCCACCTTGTCCTCCACCTCCAAGGAGCCGCCCCAACGTTCCCCACGTCTTTCGCACGACCTCCATTCCCACACCACCGTCTTCACCTGCACCACCGGAATAGCATCATCATCATTGTTTCCTCGGATGAAGCTACGACCTAATCGGCACCACCAAAGAGGTTGTACACTAATCGCCGCATTTTCTTCTTGATTCGCTCTCACGGTGCTGCCGGCGCTCGGTCCCGAGCCGACATGACGCGGATCCATCCATGCCGACATCATTGGCCACTTCCTCCACGGCGTCGCTCCCTTGGCGGTGATGTCCACATCAGTAGGAGCTGCTGCTGCTTTAGCTCTCGCTCACGTTGCTGCTGTGCTCTTGCTCTCGGTCCCCTGCCTGGTCTGCTCTTGCTCGCGCTGCTGCTCTCGCTCTTGCTTGTGATGCTGCTCCAATTTAGCTACACTTTAGTCGACTGAATCGACTTTTGGGTCAGTCAATTTTCAGGGGGTGGGGGAGCTCGCTGGAGTTAAGGAAGAACCAGCCGCAGCTGGGAGGAGGGCTCGCCGGAGAGGTACCCCACTACCTATCTTAGGGTTCAGGGTGGGGGCGGTGGTCGCCGGTGGTGGTGGGGCGGTGGCGTGGGGATCGCCGGAGAAAAAGCTCGGCACGGGGGGGGGGGCTACAGGGATGGTCGGGGCGGCGGCGGACCGGTGGTGGGGAGTGTTTTCGGGGCGGGCGGGGCGGCGCACCGCCGGCCGCGGGTGGGGGGGGGCGGCTGTTTGGCCGGTGGTGGTTGGTGGCTCACGGGGGTGGAGGTTGAAGATGAACTACAGGCCCTTGATTTCGTATCAAACGGCTACAAGATCAACTGACCAGAGATGAAAAAGTCAGTCGACTGACTTGTAGCCTCACATCTAATGCGTTCAGTTTCGACGGCAAAATTCAGTTTCGACAGTTAAGTTCAGTTTCGACGGTTAAGTTTAGAGATGAGCGGTTGATGTATACATCTAGCACTTTGTGGTTATGTATTTTACGTCATCTATTGGAGATGCTATTAGAATTCCACTCAGGTTAACGTTTTCTCTCTTGTCCTGCTTCAGCCTCGGCGGCGTACAACTCAGCGGAGCTGCTCCAACGATGAAACTCTCCATCACAGCGGAGCAGTACCTTGGTTTCCATCTCAAGACGCCTAAGATCTTCTTCCCCTCCTCCGATAGCCAAGTCAGCCAGAGCATCCTCACCGGCCAACCCATCACGCTGAGATTGACATGGCTTTGCCAAAGAGGTTGTACACTTCTTGTGGTTTGGCTTAATCTCAACATGCTTCTTAGCATCATGTGATCTTCCAATTCTTGTGAACCAAACACCCAGATTGGCAGAAATCCTATGTTTTTAAATTCTCTGTTTTGCACGTGCATTCCTATCCTATTCCTGTCTATTTCCTATCCATGCATTGTTAGAATCCTCAAATTCAAACAAGCCCTTACACAATTACTTATGTTATAGATATGTGTCAAAGAAAACCTTGTGTGGTTTGTCCTGCTCCTGTGGTGCTGTGTTCCACCCCAGCTCAGTTGCTCCAACGATGAAAGGGTTCACCACAGCAGGGATCCGCTCTCCAGACTGTCTTTTGCCACCTCAGATCGTCTTCCCCATCGCTGGCAACCATGATGTAACGCCCTCGATGCGGCTATAGCTCCCACGTGTCGAGGCACGACTTAGAGACATAACCACATTGAAAGCAATGTCGCAAGTTAGGCAATCTTCACAACATCCCATGTAATATAGATAATAAAAGGGGGGAAACATAGTTGGCTTACACTCGCCACGTCAATCCAAGTACATAAATAGCATTACAACAATCAAACACTCATGGCCCGACTACAACCCAACATGCGACACATTCCCGATCACCCCAACTGGGCACCACTACTGATCATCAGGGAAAGACATGTAGTATCACCGTGAGTCCTCGTCGAACTCCCAATTAAGCTCAAGCGTGTCATCTGGAACGGAATCATCAGGCCCTGCATCTGGTTTAATAGTAATCTGTGAGCCACAGGGACTCAGCAATCTCGCACCCTCGCAATCAAGACTATTTAAGCTTAATAGGAAAGGCAAGGCAATTATGTGGAGCTGCAGCAAGCGACTAGCATATATGGTGGCTATCCTGTTCGCAAAAGAGAGCGAGAAGAGAAGGCAAAGCGCGATCGAGTAACTAGAGGGCATCCTGCGGCAAGCATTACTCCAACACCGTGTTCACTTCCCGTACTCCACCGAGAAGAGACCATCACGGTAACTCACACCGTTGACTCATTTTAATTAAGTTAAGGTTCAAGTTGTCTACAACCGGACATTAACAAATTCCCATCTGCCCATAACCGCGGGCACGGCTTTCGAAAGTTCAAAACCCTGCAGGGGAGTCCCAACTTAGCCCATGACAAGCTCTCACGGTCAACGAAGGAATAGACCTTCTCCTGAGACATTTCGATCAGGCTCGGTATCCCGGTTCTACAAGACACTTCGACAAGTTAAAACAAATCCAGCAACACCGCCCGAATGTGCCGACAAATCCCTATAGGAGCTGCACATATCTCGTTCTGAGGGCACACTCAGATTGTCCAAACTTCTGGTAGGCCCGCCCAGAGTTGCCCCTGGTGGCCACCGGCGGCTGACGAGGTGGACCAACACTCAGAGGAGCACTGGCCCGGGGTGGTTTAAAATAAGATGACCCTAGGGCTCCGGAAACCCAAGGGGAAAAGGGGCTAGGTGGAAAATGGTAAAACCAAGGTTGGGCATTACTGGAAAAGCTTTAATCAAGGCAAACTATCAAGCGGTACCCATTATCACCCAACCGCGTAAGGAACACAAAATCCGGGAACATAACACCGATATGACGGAAACTAGGACGGCAAGAGTGGAACAAAACACTAGACGAGAGGCCGAGCCTTCCACCCTTTACCAAGTATATAGATGCATTAAGATAACAAGATAATATAATGATATCCCAACAAGTAAATAATGTTCCAACAAGGAACGGTCTCCAATCTTCACCTGCAACGAGCAACGCTATAAGAGGGGCTGAGCAAAGCGGTAACATAGCCAATCAACGGTTTGCTAGGACATGGTGGGTTAGAGGTTTGACATGGCAATTAGGGAGGCATGGTAAGTGAGTGGTAGGCATCATAGCATAGGCACAGCAAAAGAGCGAGCATCTAGCATAGCAAAGATAGTAGTGATTTCGAGGGTATGATCATCTTGCCTAAAAAGTTGACAGAGTTGACTAGATCCTCGAAAGCAAACTCAACGGGCTCCTTGTTAGTGAACTTGTCTCCCGGCTCTACCCAAACAAGACAAACAAGCAACAAGGACACAATCAACCACGTGCAAACTCAAACAACATGATGCAAACATGGTATGCTATGCGGGATGCGATATGTGATGCATATGCAAGATTTGACAAGGAAAGAATGATCCTGGCCTCAACTTGGGAATCCAAGTGTGCCACTGGAAATATGAGAAGAAATCGCTTGAAAACGATATAAAGAATGCCGGAATCGGAGTTACGGTTTGGAAATGGCAAGCGATTCAAATATGACCACGTTCTGCGATTACGGCAAGTAGCCATCTAAATGCAACAAGATGAACATGCTACAGCACTCAAACATGGCATCAAAATACATGGCGGGGATCCATTCATGATGCTTAACAAAAGACTAGCACGGAGCTACGTCCAATTCATCCAATAACAGGTTCAAACAGGCATGGCAAAAATGCATTTGGTAAACAGATTTCAGACTTAGTGAAATTAACACTTATCTGGAATTTCAGATCAGGTAGCCCACTTTGGAGCATGAAAACTACATGCTACAGGACCTGAACATGGCAAAGTAAAGCATGGAATGGAGCTACTCAAAGAGCTTAACAAAAGTCCCTTAGTTACCTTGAGCCAAAAGGGATAAGAAAATACATTTGCAAGCATGTGAACATGGAAAAAACATAATCAGTTCTCAGACTTAGTGAAAAACTGAAGCATGCTGAAACAGATATCAAGTAGGCATGTTTACGAGCTCGATGCACTCACTACAGAGCATGTCATGACAATATAAGCATGCACCCATCAATAATACACAAAATACAAGCTAGACATGGCAAGAACAATAGCATAGCATGCACGGATCAACTACAACATCCTCGGCAAAATCGCTAACAAGTAGACAATCTGCCCAGATTCACGAAATGACAAAAGTAGAGCTCGATTGACTCAAGCTAGGGTGCTCCATAATTTCAAACAAAGACATGGATGGATAGAGCACTACAAGATTAACAAAACATCCTTATTGATCATCCTCAAAAGAGGCATGGATCACTAGGAAACAACATGAACATATGGCATATTGAGATAAACAGCTCAAGGACTTAGTAGAAATGCTAAGTCCCTGAAATCAGCATTAACGAATGCACCACTTTGCAAGCTTGTTGTGACGCCCCCGATTTGACCGTACACTAATCATACACGCAAATGTGTACGATCAAGGTCAGGGACTCACGGGAAGATATCACAACACAACTCTACAAACAAAATAAGTCATACAAGCATCATATTACAAGCCAGGGGCCTCGAGGGCTCGAATACAAGAGCTCGATCATAGACGAGTCAGCGGAAGCAACAATATCTGAGTACAGACATAAGTTAAACAAGTTTGCCTTAAGAAGGCTAGCACAAACTGGGATACAGATCGAAAGAGGCGCAGGCCTCCTGCCTAGGATCCTCCTAACTACTCTTTGTCGTCGTCAGTGGGCAGCACGTAGTAGTAGGCACCTCCGGTGTAGTAGGAGTCGTCGTCGATGGTGGCGTCTGGCTCCTGGACTCCAGCATCTGGTTGCGACAACCAGGTAGAAGGGAAAGGGGGAAAAGAAGGAGAAAGCAACCGTGAGTACTCATCCAAAGTACTCGCAAGCAAGGAGCTACACTACATATGCATGGGTATATGTGTAAAGGCCATATCGGTGGACTGAACTGCAGAATGCCAGAATAAGAGGGGATAGCTAATTCTGTCGAAGACTACGCTTCTGGCAACCTCCGTCTTGCAGCATGTAGAAGAGAGTAGACTGAAGTCCTCCAAGTAGCATCGCATAGCATAACCCTAACCGATCATCCTCCCCTCATCGCCCTGTGAGAGAGCGACCACCGGTTGTATCTGGCACTTTGAAGGGTGTATTTTATTAAGTATCTGGTTCTAGTTGTCATAAGGTCAAGGTACAACTCCAAGTCGTCCTGTTACCGAAGATCACAGCTATTCGAATAGATTAACTTCCCTGCAGGGGTGCACCACATAACCCAACACGCTCGATCCCATTTGGCCGGACACACTTTTCTGGGTCATGCCCGGCCTCGGAAGATCAACACGTCGCAGCCCCACCTAGACCAACAGAGAGGTTAGCACGCCGGTCTAAACCTAAGCGCCCAGGGGTCTGGGCCCATCGCCCTTAGCACACCTGCACGTTGCGTGGGCGGCCGGAAGCAGACCTAGCCTAGTAGGCCTTCCAGTGCAATCCAGCGCACGCCGCTCCGTTGCTGACGTCACGAAGGCTTCGGCTGATACCACGACGTCGAGTGCCCATAACTGTCCCCGCGTAGATGGTTAGTGCGTATAGGCCAGTAGCCAGACTCAGATCAAATACCAAGATCTCGTTAAACGTGTTAAGTATCCGCGAACACCGACCAGGGCCAGGTCCACCTCTCTCCTAGGTGGTCTCAACCTGCCCTGTCGCTCTGCCTCAAAGTAATAGTCGGGGGCCGTCGGGAACCCAGGCCCACCTCTACCGGGATGGAGCCACCTGCCCCTTCAGCCCCCATCTCCGAACAGCATCACAAGTAATGTAATAGTATAAAGTGTATAGTATAAGCCCATGATCACTTCCCGAAGTGATCACGGCCCAGTAGTATAGCATGGCAGACGGACAAGAGTGTAGGGCCACTGATGGAACACTAGCATCCTACACTAAGCATTAGGATAGCAGGTAAAGGTAACAACAGTAGTAGCAAGGACAGGCTATGCATCAGAATAGGATTAACGGAAAGCAGTAACATGCTACACTACTCTAATGCAAGAAGTATAGAGAAGAGTAGGCGATATCTAGTGATGAAAGGGGGGGCTTGCCTGGTTGCTCTGGCAAGAGAGAGGGGTCGTCAACTCCATAGTCGTACTGGGTAGCAGCGGCATCGGTCTCGGTGTCTAGCGAGAGAACAGGGGGAAGAAACAATAAATATAATGCAAACAAATGCATGACGATACATGACATGACAAAGCGTGATGCTAGGGGTGCCCTAACGCGGTACGAGGTGGTACCGGTGAATGGGAGGAACGTCCGGGAAAGTATTCCCGATGTTTCGCGTTTTCGGACAAACGAACCGGAGGGGGAAAGTTGCGTGTTTGCTATGCTAGGGATGCGTGGCGGATGAACGGGCTGCGTATCCGGATTCGTCTCGTCGTTCTGAGCAACTTTCATGTATAAAGTATTTTCATCCGAGCTACGGTTTATTTTATATTAATTTTCTAAAGTTTTAATTATTTTTAGAATTTATTTAATTATTTTAAAACAACATTATCTAGAATAGTGCGTGCTGACGTCATCATGACGTCAGCATGACGCCAGCAGTCAACAGGGCGTTGACTGGGTCAACTGACGTGTGGGTCCCGCATGTCATTCACTGTTAGTTAATTAATCAAAGTTAATTAGGTGAAACTAGTTAATTAGGCTAATCTAATTAGGATTAATTAGCTTAATTACTAGATTAGGTTAACCCATTTAATTAGTTTAGTTAAACATGATTAATTAACTTAATTAATTTAGTTAGTTAATTAATTAATTAGTTAACATTTTTATTTACTTATTATTTATCTATTTATATTTATTTTTAACTCTTTTTTTTATTGTTCTGGGCGGGCCCCGTTCGTCATAGGCCCCAGGGGCCATCGTGGTTCGGGCTAACGGGTGAAGCGGCATGGGGAGACCGGTTGGGCATCCGCCCGGAAGGGGACGAGGCCACGGCCATCGCCGGTGGCAGCCTTAGGGCGAGTGGCCGCCGGCAACTGCGGGCAGGGGAACGGGCGGTGCAGGGCAGGGCGGCAGGGAAGCGGAGCGGCAGGTGGGCGCGACGCGGCGAGCAGAAGGCGGGCCCGGCGCGCTAGCAGCGAGCGGAGGCGAGGCGAAACGGCGACGTGGGCGAGCGCGCGCGGGCGTAGTGCAGCAACAGCAGTCTGCGGGAGCGGGCGCGCGATGGCGCTGCAGGGGCAGGGGCTGTGCAGGGGGCGCGCGCGCGGGGTCGAGCGGGCTCGTCCGGGGCCGCGATGGCCGCGAGCAGGAGCCCGGGCGGCGGCGGCGGCGATAGCGGCAGAGACGGCGAGCACGGCGGGGAGGGAAAAAGGGGCCGGGGTTGGCCTCACCGTGATTCGTTGGGAACGGGGCAGCGGGGGGTCGGGGTGGTGGTCGAAGACGTCGGCGTCGACGTAGACGAAGCAGACAGGCGAGGGAGCGCTCCGGGGAGGCCGTACGGCGAGGAGCTCCGGCGGCGGCGACGTCCGGTCGCGAGGCGGGGTGGTCGGCCTCAGGTAACGGGGCGCCGGCGAGGCAAAGTAGAGGTGCAGGGCGGAGGCGGCCATCCTTGGGCGCGGGCTCGCCGGCGAGGTGGGTCTTCGACGCGGCAAGGGGCCGGGCACGTGGTGCTTGGCGATGCTAGAGAGCGAGAGCGGTTGGGGGGTTTCGGTCAGGAGGAGTGGGGGGGGTCGTGCGGGTGACGGGGTGATCCTGATCCAGATCTGGATCGATGGGGGAGGTGGGGGTGGTTGCCCTAGGGTTTGATCGGGGTGGGGGGTTAAGTGGAGTGGGGGGGGGGTCGGCCGGCTGGGCCTACAGCCTGCTGGGCCGAAGCCGGGGGGGCAGGGGGTTTTCTCTTTCCCTTTTTTGTTAGTTTTGTTTTTCCTTTTCTTTTTATTTATTTTTCTTTTCTATTTTATTCTTTTAATTGTTGTTTTAGTAAATATAAACACAACTCCTAAATTAATGTTATAATTTATTCTACTACCCCAATAAGTATGACACCTAATTAAAATAGTTTGCATTATTATTATTTTTAAAAGAGCATTTAATTAATTGTCATAGGTGTGTTTTTATTACTTTAGAGCCTTTAACCGTTTTATAAAAGTGTGATTTTTCCACAATAATTACCTATGCATTATTTGGCAACACCCCAACATTTTAGTTTTAATATTTGAAAATCTTTACCATTTGACTTTATTTTAAGTTTGAATTTCGAATCGATTTGGAACTAACACGAGATTAACAACAGTAACCGTGGTGACGTGGCATCATTTAACGTGGGATTACTGTAGCCTAATTATCCGGGCGTCACACTTGTGCTAGTCACCACACACATCACAAAAATACATGGATTGCACCTCTGGATAGATGGCAAAACATATAACAAAACTCATGAAGAGCTCAGGGGCATATCATGCACACAAAAATCATGGCAAAAATGACAAATATCTAATTGGAGCAGCAGATCTGACAATTAACTCAAATAGCATTCTTCTAACAGCATTTTGGGCATCAAGATGAACTCAAATGAAAATGATGCAATGATATGAAATGATGTACTCTCTGAGGAGAACATTTCGATATGCTATATGCCCAAAACGGAGCTACGGATGCGGAGATACAACATGATGAAATGTGCAAAACAGCTAGGGTTTTGGGGCAAAAAGTCAACCCGAGACGGATCTCATATCCAGATCCGGCCAGGGGTACTGTAGCTCTCCCGTCGCCCGAGGATGGCCGGCCGGTGCTCTCGCCGGAGCAGGCTGCCAGAGTCGAGGAGGTCGCCGGGCCGGAGCTTGCCGGCGTCGGCGGGCGGCGAGGGTGGCGCCGGAGGAGGCGGCGGTCCGGGGCGGCGTCGGAGGAGCGACCCGAGGCGGCGGCGGCTTCCCGGAGCCTGCCGGCGAAGAGGCAGCGAGGTCGACGGCGGCCGGCGACGATCTTGGCGGCGGAGACGGCGGAAGGAGGCGGCGGGGCGCGGGCGACGAAGCGGCCGGTGGCGCGCGACCCGGATGGGCCTCGGGGGCCGGCGATGGGCTTCCCGGGCCCGGGCAGCGCGACGATCTGGGGACCGGGCGGCGGCGAATAAGGTGGCGACACGTGGCGGCGGCGGGGCTGGGCGGACGTGTCCGGCCGGCCGGGTTTTCGTCCGGCTGCGCGGGTGGAGATGGATCTAGGGTTTGGAATCCGGAATTTTCGAGGAGGGGTCTTTATATAGAGGTGGAGGTAGCTAGGATAGTCCTAATGAGGTGCGGTTTTTGGCCACGCGATCGTGATCGAACGCTCTAGATGATGGAGAGGGTTTTGGTGGGTTTTGGGCCAAATTGGAGGGGTGTTGGGCTGCAACACACACGAGGCCTTTTCGGTCCCTCGGTTAACCGTTGGAGTATCAAACGAAATCCAAATGGTACAAAACTTGACAGGCGGTCTACCGGTAGTAAAACAAGGCCGCTTGGCAAGTCTCGGTCCAATCCGGAAATGTTTAATCCCCACACACGAAAGAAAGGTAGAAATGACCACCGGAGGAGAACAAAGCGCTGGAATGCAAAACGGACAACGGGAAAATGCTTGAATGCATGAGATGAACACGTATGCAAATGCAATGCACATGATGACATGATATGAGATACATGACAACGACAATAACACACGGAGACAAAGACCCGAACCCGAGAAAATAAAATAACTAAACGCCGGAAACGGCAAGAGTTGGAGTACATATTGGGAAAATCATATCCGAGGTGTTACAACATTCCAGCACTACAAGAGGATCTTGTCCCGAGATCTAGGACTGAAAGAACGCTGGGTATTCAGAACAGAGGTGATTCTCGCGTTCCCAGGTAGCTCCACGGTCGGAATGGTGTGACCACTTGACTTTGAGGAATTTTATTGATTTGTTGCGATTCTTGCGTTCAGTCTCTTCAAGAATAGCAACGGGGTGCTCACGATAAGAGAGATCTTCTTGGAGCTCAATGTCCTCAAAGTTGACGGTGCGGTCAGGAGTCTGGAAGCACTTTCGGAGCTGAGAGACATGGAACATGTCATGCACATTTGCAAAGTTTGAAGGAAGCTCGAGTTGATAGGCGAAATCGCCTCTCTTGCTGACAATCTTGAAAGGTCCCACGTATCTAGGGGCAAGCTTCCCTTTGATACTGAAGCGACGAGTACCTTTCATAGGAGAGACGTGGAGGTAAACATGATCTCCGATCTCGAAAGCCAAATCACGGTGCTTACTATCATAGTAGCTCTTCTGGCGGGATTGGGCTGTTTTGAGGTTATCTCGAATGACTTTGCACATTTCCTCTGCTTCTGTGATTAAGTCATTTCCGAGAAGCTGACGTTCACCGGTTTCAGACCAGTTGAGAGGGGTACGACACTTCCTACCATACAGAATTTAAAATGGGGCCTTGCCCGAACTTGCTTGAAAACTGTTGTTGTAGGAGAATTCAGCATAAGGAAGACAATCCTCCCACTTCATGCTGAAGGAGATCACACAAGCCCTGAGCATATCTTCAAGAATCTGGTTGACACGCTCGACTTGACCGCTAGTTTGAGGATGGAAAGCTGTGCTAAAGCGGATGTTGGTGCCCATGGCCTTCTGAAAAGAATCCCAAAACTTGGAGGTAAAGATGCTGCCACAGTCTGAAGAGATCACTTGTGGAATACCGTGCAGAGAGACAATCCGAGAGGTATAGAGTTCCGCCAATTGAGCTGCAGTGATTGACTCTTTGATAGGCAGAAAGTGAGCCACTTTAGTGAGTTTGCCGATGACAACGAATATAGCATCATTGCCACGTTTGGACTTTGGAAACCTAGTCACAAAGTCCATTTCAATGTGGTCAAACTTCCATTCTAGAATGGCAAGAGGTTGGAGGAGACCAGGTGGCCTTTGGTGTTCTGCCTTCACTCTTCTACAGACATCACATTCATTCACGAATTGAGCAATCTCGCGCTTTATTCGAGTCCACCAATATGCCTGCTTGAGGTCCTGATACATCTTCGTGCTCCCAGGGTGGATGGAGAGGAGAGAATTGTGAGCCTCGTTCATGATCACCTTACGGAGGTCACCTTTGGGCACAACAATACGATCCTCGAAGAAGAGAGTGTCCTTGTCATCAAGGCGGTAGCACTTGTACTTGGGTGGACTCTTGGAAATCCCAATCTTCACCTTTTTCACCATAGCATCAAGAAGTTGGGCTTGGCGAATCTGGTCTTCCAAGGTAGGAGAGAATTGAAGGTTGGCGAGGAAACCTTGAGGAACAACTTGCGGATTAAATTTGCAGAAAGCTTCACAAAGCTCGGGTTGATAAGGCTTGAGAATTAGGCTGTTGCAATAAGCCTTCCTGCTCAAAGCGTCAGCAATCACATTGGCCTTGCCTGGAGTATACTCGATACTCGGATTATACACTTGAATCATTTCGACCCATCGAGTCTGCCTGAGGTTGAGGTTAGGCTGAGTGAAGATGTACTTGAGACTCTTGTGATCAGTGAAAATGTCCACTTTTCTTCCCAATAAGAGATGTCTCCAAGTCAAAAGACCATGCACAACTGCCGCCAACTCAAGGTCATGAGTGGGGTAGTTCTTCTCGTTGGGCTTCAACTGGCGAGAGGTATAAGCCAAAACTTTCTTCTCTTGCATCAACACTGCGCCAAGACCTTGGAGAGAGGCATCACAAAAGACCTCGTACGGCTTGGATTCATCAGGCGGAGTCAGAACTGGAGCAGTGACCAATTTCTCTTTCAATGTGTTGAAAGCAATGTCACACTCCGGAGACCAAACGTATTTGACGTGCTTCTGGAGAAGATTTGAGAGAGGCTTCGCGATATTAGAAAAGTTTTCAACGAATCTTCGACAGTAGCTTGAGAGACCGAGGAAGCTACGGAGTTGCTTCACGTTTTGAGGAGGTTCCCAATTCACAATTGCAGACACCTTCTCAGGATTCACCACAATGCCCTTGGCAGAGACGATATGACCAAGATAAAGAACCTCATCAAGAAAAAATTCGCACTTGGAGAACTTGGCGTAGAACTTGTGTTCCCTCATCTTATCGAGTACCAAACACAAGTGCTTGGCATGATCTTCCTTGTTCTTCGAAAAGACCAGGATGTCGTCGAGATAGACCAAAACAAAGTCATTGGTGTAGGCATTGAAGATGAAGTTCATCATGTGAGAGAACATCGGAGGAGCGTTGATGAGGCCAAAAGACATGACGGTGTATTCATATGAACCAAAGCTTGTCCTGAAAGCCATCTTGGGAATATCTTGCTCACGGATTCGAATCTGATGATAACCCATACGGAGATCAAGTTTGGAGAATACTTGGGCACCTTTGAGTTGTTCGAATAGCTCGTTGATGTTGGGAAGTGTGCATTTGTTCTTCATGGTCTTCTTGTTCAATGGACGGTAATCAACACAAAGTCGGTCCGTTCCATCCTTCTTCTTCACAAAAAGAACACCACAACCCCATGGAGAAGAACTAGGTCGGATGAGGCCCATTCTCTCTTGAATATCGAGTTGCTTCTTCAGCTCCTTCAACTCTTCAAGTCCGAGCTTGTAAGGACGCTTGCACAGAGGTTCCGTGCCGGGCTCAAGATCAATGACGAATTCAACTGGCCGGTGCGGAGGCATTCCTGGAAGCTCTTCTGGAAAGACGTCTTGATACTCGAAAACGACTGGAATTTGCGAGATGGCATCCAGTTCACCCTTGTCATTGAGAGAAAACAGACGGATAGTATTATCCCGAGCGGCAAAGACAATTACATCCTCAGACGAATGAGTCAATTGAATCTGCCTGGCTGCACAATCAAGCTGAGCCTTGTGCTTAGAAAGCCAATCCATCCCGAGAATAAGATCAATATCCGAGTTACCAAGAACCATTGGAGAAGCCAGAAACTTGAAGTCACCCAACATGATAGAAATATCCGGGATCTCGTGGTTAGCGAGCAAACATCTACCCGGAGAGACAACTGCTAACGGTGTATGCATAACTTGGGAAATCAACTCATGCTTAGATGCAAAAGGTTTCGAGATGAAACAATGCGATGCACCAGTGTCAAAAAGAACTTTTGCAGGAACATCGTTAACAGGAAGGTTACCCATGATGACATCTGACGAGTCCTCTGCATGAGCTGCGTTCATCAAGTTGACCTTGGCGTGCTTGGGATTATGCTTGACCACAGCTATACTTGCCGATCTCACAGGAGGAGGAGGAAGACGCCTCTGATTGAAGCATTTGTTGGCATAGTGACCCTTCTGTTGGCACTTGTTGCACGTGACCTCTGAAAGCGGACGGTGATACGGAGCACTTGATCTTGGAGCTTGAGACGAAGTCCTGTTCTGAAAGCTAGGGTTGGGTGGGTGGGAAGATCCACTGCCACCTTTTCTCTTCTGATACGGCTGAGGAAACGGAGGAGGAGGAAGCCAATACTTCTGCAGCTTGGCCACTTGAGTAGAGGAAGAAGGAGTAGCATCTCTGACTTGCTTCTTGGAAGCATCACACCTCAGTTGAGCAGCCTCTTGTTTCAATGCCATGTTGTAGAACTCATCGTATCTCAAGGGCTCAAAGAGAACAAGAGCTAGCTAGATTTCTTCTCTGAGACCACCCCTGAACTGGTATATCATGCTCTTCTCATCAGGGACGTCCTGCTTAGCAAAGCGGGCGAGCTTCTGAAACAACTTGTTTTAGTGATAGACAGACAAAGAGCCTTGCTTCAAGTTGCGGAATTCCTCACGCTTGCTTTCAACCACGCTCTGAGGGATATGATGAGCTTTGAAGTCTTGACGGAATTCATCCTAGGTAATCGCACGGCCTCCTCTGGAATCCTTGTACTGTTGGAACCATTCTGCAGCTTGATCTTTGAGTTGGAAGGAAGCGAACTTGACGAAGTCCTCAGGCCTGACGTTACTGCACTTGAAATGCTTGCACAGATCCATGAGCCAATCGTCAGAATCAGTTGCCTCAACACAATTGCTGAAAGTCTTTGGCCCGTTAGCAAGGAACTGTTTGAGTGTAGCAAAGTGATTCTGATTGTTGCCTTGGTTGCCTTGGTTCGCTTGATTGCGGTCTTGAAGAATTTGCATGATCAATTGTGTGTTTGCATTGGTTGCGGCCATCACAGCTTGCCATGCCTCCGGAGGAGGAGGAGGTGGTGGTGGATCTTGATTCTGATTCTGATTGGTGCTCTTAGCGGGAGCCATCCTGAAGAGGGTGACAACCGTTAGCACATTGATAGATCAAATGAAGCTAAATCAAACGGGTTGAAATTGCAACATAAAGTCTTCACATCCGAACAAAATGAACGAATGCATTCCTCTTGAAATGGTCACATATCCATAAATTGAGAAGCCAATTAGAATTTAGGTAGAGAAATAAATCAACAAGGTATGGATCAAGAACGAATACCCGGTAAGAAATCCCAATCTCAAACCAAATATCCGTGGAAGAAGAACTAGAGCTACAAGAATTCCCACCTATGAAACTCCCGAACCTTTCCGCTTATGCAATCAGGTGTTGGGGATACAGGGGAAGCATAATATCTCACCCAAATCTAGCAAATCCTACATCCAGCTGTATCCATCCTTCAACACATAACCGAGAAAAACTTCAGAAACCATCTACCTCAACCTTCGAAAAGCATCTGTTATAGAAGATATGGCGATACTCCCGAACTCCCGACCCAGTACTGGGTGGCGTCGAGGTTATCTCACCAACGAACTGCATAAAAGAGATTTTCAATGTCAGCATACCAAACTCAGGTATTCCAGAACTACAACGATAAAATTGTGACGTCAACACCTCGGAGCTCAACTCCCCGGGACACTGCCACAACCCCTAAAGACAGGAGGCACCAAGAACAATGTTCTCGTCACAAAACCATCGGAACGATTCCAAGATACCCACGTGATCCTAAAAAAATTTAGTGAAATTTGAGAAGAGAATAGTCAAAACTCTATGTCAGGATGCCTTACCAGAGCGATGAGGAGACTGGGAAGTAAAAATAATTCCTAAACTCTCCGATATATAATTCCTAAATGACTCAAAACATTTTTCTAGACACAACTCGGCTGCTAAAAACGATCAAGCAATGGGGGCTCCTAAGGTCGGGGAAGGCTCTGATACCAACTTGTAACGCCCTCGATGCGGCTATAGCTCCCATGTGTCGAGGCACGACTTAGAGACATAACCGCATTGAAAGCAATGTCGCAAGTTAGGCAATCTTCACAACATCCCATGTAATATAGATAATAAAAGGGGGGAAACATAGTTGGCTTACACTCACCACGTCAATCAAAGTATATAAATAGCATTACAACAATCAAACACTCATGGCCCGACTACGGCGCCAAAATAAAAGAACAACCCAACATGCGACACGGTCCCGATCACCCCAACTGGGCACCACTACTGATCATCAGGGAAAGACACGTAGTATCGGCGTGAGTCCTTGTCGAACTCCCACTTGAGCTCAAGCGCGTCATCTGGAACGGAATCATCAGGCCCTGCATCTGGTTTAATAGTAATCTGTGAGCCACAGGGACTCAGCAAGCTCGCACCCTCGCGATCAAGACTATTTAAGCTTAATAGGAAAGGGAAGGCAATTATGTGGAGCTGCAGCAAGCGACTAGCATATATGGTGGCTATACTGTTCGCAAAAGAGAGCGAGAAGAGAAGGCAAAGCGCGATCGATTAACTAGAGGGCATCCTGCGGCAAGCATTACTCCAACACTGTGTTCACTTCCCGGACTCCGCCGAGAAGAGACCATCACGGTATATCACACTGTTGACTCATTTAATTAAGTTAAGGTTCAAGTTGTCTACAACCAGACATTAACAAATTCCCATCTGCCCATAACCGCGGGCACGGCTTTCGAAAGTTCAAATCCCTGCAGGGGAGTCCCAACTTAGCCCATGACAAGCTCTCACCGTCAACGAAGGAATAGACCTTCTCCCGAGACATTCCGATCAGGCTCGGTATCCCAGTTCTACAAGACACTTCGACAAGTTAAAACAAATCCAGCAACACCGCCCGAATGTGCCGACAAATCCCTATAGGAGCTGCACATATCTCGTTCTCAGGGCACACTCAGATTGTCCAAACTTCCGGTAGGCCAGCTCAGAGTTGCCCCTGGTGGCCACTGGCGGCTAGCGAGGTGGACCAACACTCAGAGGAGCACTGGCCCGGGGGGGTTTAAAATAAGATGACCCTTGGGCTTCGGAGACCCAAGGGAAAAAGGGGCTAGGTGGCAAATGGTAAAACCAAGGTTGGGCATTGCTGGAAAAGCTTTAATCAAGGCGAACTATCAAGGGGTACCCATTATCACCCAACCGCGTAAGGAACGCAAAATCCGGGAACATAACATCGATATGACGGAAACTAGGGCGGCAAGAGTGGAACAAAACACTAGGCGACAGGCCGAGCCTTCCACCCTTTACCAAGTATATAGATGCATTAAGATAACAAGATAATATAATGATATCCCAACAAGTAAATAATGTTCCAACAAGGAACGGTCTCCAATCTTCACCTGCAACGACCAATGCTATAAGAGGGGCTGAGCAAAGCGGTAACATAGCCAATCAATGGTTTGCTAGGACATGGTGGGTTAGAGGTTTGACATGGCAATTAGGGAGGCATGGTAAGAAAGTGGTAGGCATCGTAGCATAGGCATAGCAAAAGAGCGAGCATCTAGCATAGCAAAGATAGTAGTGATTTCGAGGGTATGATCATCTTGCCTGCAAAGTTGACAGAGTTGACTGGATCCTCGAAAGCAAACTCAACGGGCTCCTCGTTAGCGAACTTGTCTCCTGGCTCTACCCAAACAAGACAAACAAGCAACAAGGACACAATCAACCACGTGCAAACTCAAACAACATGATGCAAACATGGTATGCTATGCGGGATGCGATATGTGATGCATATGCAAGATTTGACAAGGAAAGAATGAACCTGGCCTCAACTTGGGAATCCAAGCGTGCCACTGGAAAGATGAGAATAAATCGCTTGAAAACGGTATAAAGAACGCCGGAATCGGAGTTGCGGTTTGGAAATGGCAAGCGATTCAAATATGGCCACGTTCTGCGATTACAGCAAGTAGCCATCTAAATGCAACAAGATGAACATGCTACGGCACTCAAACATGGCATCAAAATACATGGCAGGGATCCATTCATGATGCTTAACAAAAAACTAGCACTGAGCTACGTCCAATTCATCCAATAACAGGTTCAAACAAGCATGGCAAAAATGCATTTGGTAAACAGATTTCAGACTTAGTGAAATTAACACTTGTCTGGAATTTTAGATCAGGTAGCCCACTTTGGAACATGAAAACTATATGCTACAGGACCTGAACATGGCAAAGTAAAGCATGTCATGGAGATACTCAAAGATCTTAACAAAAGTCCCTTAGTGACCTTGAGCCAAAAGGGATCAGAAAATACATTTGCAAGCATGTGAACATGGCAAAAACATAATTAGTTCTCTAACTTAGTGAAAAACTGGAGCTTGCTGAAACAGATATCAAGTAGGCATGTTTACGAGCTCGATGCACTCACTACAGAGCAAGTCATTACAATCTAAGCATGCACCCATCAAGAATACACAAAATACAAGCTAGACATGGCAATAACAATAGCAGAGCATGCATGGATCAACTACAACATCCTCGGCAAAATCGCTAAAAGTAGACAATCTGCCCAGATTCACGAAATGACAAAAGTAGAGCTCGATTGACTCAAGCTAGGGTGCTCCATAATTAAAAAAAAGACATGGATGTATAGAGCACTACAAGATTAACAAAACATCCTTACTGATCATCCTCAAAAGAGGCACGGATCACTAGGAAACAACATGAACATATGGCATATTGAGATAAACACCTCAAGGACTTAGTGGAAATGCTAAGTCCCTGAAATCAGCATTAACGAATGCACCACTTTGCAAGCTTGTGCTAGTCACCACACACATCACAAAAATACATGGATTGCACCTCTGGATAGATGGCAAAACATATAACAAAACTCATGAAGAGCTCAGGGGCATATCATGCACACAAAAATCATGGCAAAAATGACAAATATCTAATTGGAGCAGCAGATATGACAATTAACTCAAATAGCATTCTTCTAACAGCATTTCGGTCATCAAGATAAACTCAAATGAAAATGATGCAATGATATGAAATGATGTACTCTCTGAGGTGAACATTTTGATATGCTATATGCCCAAAACGGAGCTACGGATGCGGAGATACAACATGATGAATAGTGCAAAATAGCTATGGTTTCGGGGCAAAAAGTCAACCCGAGACGGATCTCATATCCAGATCCGGCCAGGGGTACTCTAGCTCTCCCGCCGCCCGAGGATGGCCGGCCGGTGCTCTCGCCGAAGCAGGCTGCCGAAGTCGAGGAGGTCGCCGGGCCGGAGCTTGCCGGCGTCGGCGGGCGGCGAGGGTCGCACCGGAGGAGGCGGCGGTCCGGGGCGGCGTCGGAGGAGCGAGCCGAGGCGGCGGTGGCTTCCCGGAGCCTGCCGGCGAAGAGGCAGCGAGGTCGACGGCGGCCGGCGACGATCTTGGCGGCGGAGACGGCGGAAGGAGGCGGCATGGCGCGGGCGACGAAGCGGCTGGTGGCGCGCGACCCGGATGGGCCTCGGGGGCCGGCGATGGGCTTCCCGGGCCCGGGCGGCGCGGCGATCTGGGGACCGGGCGGCGGCGGATAAGATGGCGACATGTGGCGGCGGCGGGGCTGGGCGGACGTGTTCGGCCGGCCGGGTTTTCGTCCGGCGGCGCAGGTGGAGATAGATCTAGGGTTTGGAATCCGGAATTTTCGAGGAGGGGTCTTTATATAGAGGTGGAGGGAGCTAGGAAAGTCCAAATGAGGTGCAGTTTTTGGCCACGCGATCGTGATCGAACGCTCTAGATGATGGAGAGGGTACTCTGATACCATCTTGTAGCGACCAGACATCAAATGGTCCGATCTCTGTGCTTCAGTGTCATCCCTGGATCAGTAATGTTGACACGCACAGTACTTGAAGGATTTATAACAGACTAGCAATCACACACTTATTACATCAAATGTCTCAACAGAGAACTTATTACAATAAATATGGCTTAAGGCCATCTAATAACGATAACAGCGGAAGGCTTGGAAGATAAGTGAGTCCATCAACTCCAACGGCATCACTGAGTATAGAACCACGACCTAAAAGGCACCTTACTCGTCGTCTGAAAAGTCTGCAACATGAATGTTGCAGCCCGAAAATGGGTCAGCACATGGAATATGCTGGCAAAGTAACACATAGAGAGTAATGAAAGAATAAGGCTATACTACATGCATATTTGGCTGGTGGAAAGCTCTATGGTCACAGTTTTGCGTAAAGCCAATTTTTCCCTACTGCAAATGAATAAATTTTATTTAACTATCATGGTAGTTGTTAAACATTGAGAGTGTAGACACCCTCTCAATCACAATTAAGCATCATATATAAAACCTAACAATATTAATTATAGTAACATGATGAGATTCACATGATAATCCAAGTACTAGATACTCAAGTTGTCCATAACCGGGGACACGGCTAACCATGATTAGTTTATACACTCTGCGGAGGTTTGCACACTTTTCCCCACAAGACTCGATCTCCTCCATTGGGATTCTCTCACTACATGGTATTTGAGAAACGGATGACCGAGACATAGTCTTTCAGAAGTGCTAGCACCTTACGAACGGGTAGACCGTTACACCTACTTTCCCCTACATCTGCTAGTCTACCACTTTAAGAGTTCGCATGACTTAATCAACTATGCTAGAGCCCATAGTGCTTGTGGTTGCAACAACATAACCGACAGACTATCCTCTGACATGCCTTGCTTTCATGATCGTGCAATACGTCACTGCCCTTCCTGCTTTTAACCCACATGGTGGGCCAATAACCCACAGGTCCCAGGATCGAAACCTGACTCTCCTATACACCCCCTGTTCCCAAATTTATTCCTCACGCGTGGCCTCGTGTGTAATTCATGAGCCACCTTCTGATGAGATCATCAATCTGGTATCTGACGCAATACTTATTCCCATTGCTCTAAACCCCTTTCACACTTCACTTCAGGCAACGAATGATTGCCTATGCGCTCGAAACTTCTCATGGTACCTTATTACTTTGCTCTCGATATCTTCTTAAGTTTCAATTCGAGAGATACTTATGCTTCTTCCCTCGAGTTAACCATCTGATGCTCAATCCCGTTAAAATCCGTCCTTATAGAGTTTTCCCTCTTAACCTTTCGTAGTACGGCGAAGATCTTGAAAAAATGACGTCGACTTCATCATGATGACCTGCAGCAGAGAAATGAAGACATCAACGTAGTGGGTCTACCTCTTCGAGAAGAGTAACCAAGACCAAGAAGGATCGTTAGAATTTCGTAACCTAGTCTTTCCCCTTACTCCCCTCTTAAATCTCGGGACGAGATTTCTTGTAGTGGAGGAGAATTGTGACGCCCGGGTAATCCTGCTACAGTAATTTCCTACTAACGATGCCACGTCACCGCGGTCACTGTTGTTAAATTCAGGTTGGTTCGAAAACGATTCAAATTCGAATTCAAATTATAATTGCATTTTTCAAACTCACTAACATATGAACTAAAATGTTAGTCATGTGGCAAATATTCTCTGGATATTTGTCATGCTAGATTCGATGTTAAACGATATGTTTAAAATGCCCAAACGTTTTGAAGAGCAACAAAACAATTATTTTTAATGGCTTTGATAATTATTAAAATTGCCAAACTATTTTGTTTTTAGGTAAAACTTTTTGTCGCAGTGGGCAAAATGCTTATGATAATTTTAGAGTGTGGTCCTACATTTTTCATGGCCAAGCATTTGTGAAATGAATTAAATCTGAGTTGGCAAATAAAACAAAAACCTAAAATGTAATAAACAAAACCCACCCTGGCCAACTGGGCCGTGAGGCCCAGCTGGCCGGCCCACTACCTATGGCCTATATGGCCACCACCTCCACCCTAGCCCACCACACCCAAACCCTAAACCAGCCCACTGTTCACCCAGCCCCCTTCTTCATTCTGGATCGGGAGGAGACCCGATCCTGCGCTCCACCGCCGCCTCCCCGACACAGCGCCCCACCGGCGCCCCGCCCCGTCGCAGGGCCACCCCGCCACCGCCGGCCGCCTCCCGGCTCCCTCCCTCACCGCCTCTCCCGTCCCCATGTGAGCCGCGCCCCGCTCCCGCTCGCCCGCACATGCCCCGCTTGCCTCCCTGCTGGCCTCGCCCACCGCCGCACGGGCACGCGTCGCCCGCCATGCCACCCGGCCGCCCACTGCTCCGGCCGACCCCCCTGCCACCTCGCCTGCCTCCGCCCAGCAGCCCCCCTTCACCCCTTCGGCACCCTAGCGGCTACCGCACCGGCTGGCTCGGCCATGGCCGCTAGCCGCGTGCGTGCCCCGCCCAGCCCGGACATGTCCGGCGCGCCAAAGGGTTTGGCCTAGACATTGTCCGGCCATGTGTGGTGCTGCCCTGGACGTGTCCGACTGGACATTGTCCAGTGGCCCAGTACTACTGTCAGTAAAAAAAGGATAAAAAATAATAATAATGTTAATTAATTAATTAATTAGTTAATTAGGTATTTTAATTAAGCTAATTATTTGTTAATTAGTCTAACTAATATTAGCTAATCTAATTAGTTAGATATTCTATTAGTTAGTGTTTGAGGCAATGACATGCGGGTCTGTTGACCCTGTTGTCCAGTCAACTCTGTTGACTGTTGACCATTGACCAGTTTATTAAAATTAATTCTAAATGCTTAAAACTTCAGAAAATAATATAAAAAAAACCGTAGCTCGGATCGAAAAACTTTGAACGTGAAAGTTGCTTAGAACGACGAGACAAATTTGAATACGCAGCTCGTTTATCCACCACGCATCCCTAGCATAGCGAACACGCAACTTTCCCCCTCCGGTTCGTTTGTCCGAAAACGCGAAACACCGGGTATACTTTCCCGGATGTTATCCCCCTTCACCGGTATCACCTACTACCGCGATTAGGGCACCTCTAACGTCGTTACTTGTCATGTTTATATATTTATTGTTTCACCACTATGCATATGCTTGCTTATATATTTATTGTTTCTCCCCCCTCTTCTCTCGATAGACACCGAGACCGACGCCGCTGCTACCCAGTACGACTACGGTGTTGACGACCCCTCTCTCTTGCCAGAGCAACCAGGCAAGCCCCCCCCTTTGATCACCAGATATCGCCTACTCTTCTCTATACTGCTTGCATTAGAGTAGTGTAGCATGTTACTGCTTTCCGTTATTCCTATCCTGATGCATAGCCTGTCCTTGCTACTACTGTTGTTACCATTACCTGCTATCCTACTGCTTAGTATAGGATGCTAGTGTTCCATCAGTGGCCCTACACTCTTGTCCGTCTGCCATGCTATACTACTGGGCCGTGATCACTTCGGGAGGTGATCACGGGCATATACAATATACTTTACACAGTTACATTACCTGTGATACTATTCGGAGATGGGGGCTGAAGGGGCAGGTGGCTCCATCCCGGTAGAGGTGGGCCTGGGTTCCCGACGGCCCCCGACTGTTACTTTGTGGCGGAGCGACATGGCAGGTTTAGACCACCTAGGAGAGAGGTGGGCCTGGCCCTGGTCGGCGTTCGCAGATACTTAACACGTTTAACGAGATCTTGGTATTTGATCTGAGTCTGGCCATTTGGTCTATACGCACTAACCATCTACGTGGGAGTAGTTATGGGTATCCCGGCGTCGTGGTATCAGCCGAAGCCTTCGTGACGTCAGCAACGGAGCGACGTGCGCCGGATTGGACTGGAACGCCACTAGGCTAGGTCTGCTTCCGGCCGCCCACGCAACGTGCAGGTGTGCTAAGGGCGATGGGCCCAGACCCCTGGGCGCTTAGGTTTAGACCGGCGTGCTGACCTCTCTGTTGGTCTAGGTGGGGCTGCGACGTGTTGATCTTCCGAGGCCGGGCATGACCCAGGAAAGTTTGTCCGGCCAAATGGGATCGAGCGTGTTGGGTTATGTGGTGCACCCCTGCAGGGAAGTTAATCTATTCGAATAGCCGTGATCTTTGGTCGGTAACAGGACGACTTGGAGTTGTACCTTGACCTTATGATAACTAGAATCGGATACTTAATAAAACACACCCTTCCAAGTGCCAGATACAACCGGTGATCGCTCTCTCACAGGGCGACGAGGGGAGGATCATCGGTTAGGGTTATGCTATGCGATGCTACTTGGAGGACTTCAGTCTACTCTCTTCTACATGCTGCAAGATGGAGGTGGCCAGAAGCGTAGTCTTCGACAGGATTAGCTATCCCCCTCTTATTCTGGCTTTCTGCAGTTCAGTCCACCGATATGGCCCTTTACACATTTACCCATGCATATGTAGTGTAGCTCCTTGCTTGCGAGTACTTTGGATGAGTACTCACGGTTGCTTTCTCCCTCTTTTCCTATCCCTTTTCTACCTGGTTGTCGCAACCAGATGTTGGAGCCCAGGATCCAGACGCCACCGTCGACGATGACTCCTACTACACCGGAGGTGCCTACTACTTCGCGCTGCCCGCTGACGACGACCAGGAGTATTTTAGGAGGATCCCAGGCAAGAGGCCTGCGCCTCTTTCGATCTGTATCCCAGTTGGTGCTAGCCTTCTTAAGGCAAACTTGTTTAACTTATGTCTGTACTCAAATATTGTTGCCTTCGCTGACTCGTCTATGATCGAGCTCTTGTATTCGAGCCCTCGAGGCCCCTGGCTTGTAATATGATGCTTGTATGACTTATTTTATTTGTAGAGTTGTGTTGTGATATCTACCCGTGAGTCCTTGATCTTGATCGTACACATTTGCGTGCATGATTAGTGTACGGTCAAATCGGGGGCGTCACAAGCCCATAGTAGCTTGTGGTTGCACACGGAAGTTTCTAGTATGAATAATCTCAAGATCCCTTTGAGCCTGGGTGGCGGTCTGTAAAAAACAGGCAATCGCTGGAATACCCAGGTGCCTCAATCCACCCAGATGTGTGTTTAAGTTTCCACCTTAAATAAACCATTAATTTATCAATCTCACATCTGTCATGGATACACTCACCCAATCCACATCTACTAGCATAGCATGGCAATATAAGCAAATGTAGAAGTAACTCCCAAAGGTTTGATAATAAAACAGGTAATAGGTACTACCTCATCTACTTCCCAAAACCCACAATTTAATAAGATCCTATCCATGCAATGTTTGAGGATTGATCTAATGCAATAAATCTGGGTAGTAGGAGGTATGATCAAAGTGTTACTTGCCTTGTTGATGATCCATGAAACCTAGCGATCCAAAGTAGCAAGCGGCGCACTCCGGGTACTCTATCGCAAACAAACAAGCATACAATAAGTACTCAACTAATGCACAGGTAAAACTCAAATAAGAGAACTAAACAGAAGTTCAACTTAAGGACTCTGGTTTACAAAAAGAATCAAATCGAACGAAGCAACGAAAGTCAAACGGCGAAAGAAACAAGCTTCGTTTACTAATCTGGATCTAGGTCAAATTTTACATAAGCAAAAAACTTGTTTGAGTTGGTTAAACGAAAAGAGGGTTTCGATACGAAACTCCAGGCGCTTGAATAGCCTGATTCCGATAAATGAGCGAAAAGTTATACTAGAACGAAAATCGGATCAGAAATCGCGATCAGAAATAATCGCGGAAAATCCAAGAAAAAGAAAAAATGACGAAAAGATTAACGAACGAACGTTCGTTTTCTGTAGATAAACGGTGAACGCAATTATGAAAATAACTAAATCCCCAACTCTCTCCGAGGGTCCTTGAGTTGCGTAGAATTTCTAGGATCAAACCAAAGGCAAAAGAATATGATATGCAGTGATGATCTAATGTATAACATTCCAAATTCAAAATTTGGGATGTTACAACTGGAGCATGTGCATGTAGTTTAATTTTGAATTTTGCACATGAAATGTAGAAAACCAATTTAATGTATAAAATGTCCAAACGAACACTGAATAATTCCAATTCTTTTACAACACATATAGTTGCATGTTCACTGCAGATAAAAGTTCAAGCAATTCAAACACCGTCCATTGTCGCTGTGACCCCATTATGTAATTCAAATCAAGATGAAAAATCAAGTAGACCCCACGCAGTTTATTATCACCAGCCGTGTGAGATGCAGTACAAAATATCCTGGAGCACCGTCTGATGACACTTTGCGTGCCAGTTTTTTTCGCTGAATCGACTCAAAAATTTCGGCTTCCGCGGAAAACTCTACCTCCCCGCCCCTTCCCCCTTACCAAAAGCCACATTTCCCCTGTGTTTGCCTTCCTTTCCAAGTTGAAACCTTCACTCCTTTCTTGCAGCGCCGCCTCCTCGCTGGTGCCCCTCCTTCATGTCGCCCGGCCTCGCCTATCCAGGTAGGTAATCCACACCCGACCCCCATCCTCCTCCTTCCACATCCCACATGCCCTGACCGCTGGCGCGACACCTTCCACCCAAATCACCGACCCCTCCACCAAATAAGCGCCGCCCTCAGCCATGGTGCATGCAGTATAGCCAGGATCTCAAGGAGCATTTGGCAACGGAGAAGCAAATCGCGACCACACGCACGGATGAGGTCGCGAAGGCTGCCATTCGTGCCGACCCCCAGATCTTGGAGGAGCACCTTGCAGGAAATATGCCCTAGAGGCAATAATAAAGTTGGTATTTATATTTCCTTATATCATGATAAATTTTTTATTATTCATGCTAGAATTGTGTTAACCGGAAACTTAGTACATGTGTGAATACATAGACAAATAGAGTGTCCCTAGTATGCCTCTACTTGACTAGCTCGTTAATCAAAGATGGTTAAGTTTCCTGACCATAGACATGTGTTGCCGTTTGATGAACGAGATCACATCATTAGAGAACGATGTGATGGACAAGGCCCATCCGTTAGCTTAGCATAATGATCATTTAGTTTTATTGCTATTGCTTTCTTCATGACTTATACATGTTCCTTTGACTATGAGATTATGCACATCTCTGGGCCCTCTCGGTAAGGCACATCACTATGAGCCTTGCAAGCAATGTGACTAGTGAGTTAGTTACGGGATGATGCATTACAGAACGAATAAAGAGACTTGCCAGTAACGAGATTGAACTAGGTATGAGGATACCGACGATCGAATCTCGGGAAAGTAACATACCAATGACAAAGGGAATGACGTATGTTGTTATGCGGTTTGAGCAATAAAGATCTTCGTAGAATATGTAGGAGCCAATATGAGCATCCAGGTTCCGCTATTGGTTATTGACCAGAGATATGTCTCGGTCATGTCTACATAGTTCTCGAACCCGTAGTGTCCGCACGCTTAACGTTCAATGACGATTTGTATTATGAGTTATGTGATTTGATGACCGAAGTTTGTTCGGAGTCCTGGATGAGATCACGAACAAGATAAGGAGTCTCGAAATGGTCGAGAAGTGAAGATTCATATATTGGAAGGGTATATTCGGACATTGGAATGGTTTCGAGTGAT
This sequence comes from Triticum urartu, assembly GCF_003073215.2. Taxonomy (NCBI): domain Eukaryota; kingdom Viridiplantae; phylum Streptophyta; class Magnoliopsida; order Poales; family Poaceae; genus Triticum; species Triticum urartu. The sequence continues at coordinate 194,380,526 of NC_053027.1, read as the reverse complement.
TCAGATATTTTACCGGAGTACCGAGGGGTTACTGGAAACCCCCCGGGGAAGTATTGGTCCTATTGGGCCATATTGGAGGAGAGGAGGAAGGCCACATGGGTAGGCGCGCGCCCCCCTTTCCCAAACTGAATTGGCCTAGGGGAGGGGGCGGCCCCCCTCTTTCCTTCTCCCTCTCTCTCCCTTCCCCTTTTCCTTTCCGGTGGAAGGAAGGAGGGGGGGGGGGACGAATCCTACTTGGACTAGGAGTCCAAGTAGGACTCCCCCATCATGGCGCGGCCCCTTGGCCGACCACCTCCTCCTTCCCCCTTTATATACGGAGGTGGGCGGCACCCCAAAGTCACAATAGACAATCTCTTAGCTGTGTGCGGTGCCCCCCTCCACAGTTTAACACCTCGGTCATATCGTCATAGTGCTTAGGAGAAGCCCTGCGCCGGTAACTTCATCATCACCGTTGCCATGCCGTCGTGCTGACGGAACTCTCCCTCATCCTCAACTAGATCAAGAGCTCAAGGGACATCATCGTAATGAACGTGTGCTGAACACGGAGGTAACGTACGTTTGGTACTTGGATCGTGAAGACGTTCGACTACATCAACCGCGTTACTAAATGCTTCCGCTTTCGATCTATGAGGATACGTGGACACACTCTCCCCTCTCGTTTCTACGCATCTCCTAGTTAGATCTTGTGTGATTGTAGGAACTTTTTTGAATGACTACGTTCCCCAACAGTGGTATTAGAGCCTGGTCTATGCGTAGATGTTATATGCACGAGTAGAACACAAAGAGTTGTGGGTGATAATAGTCATACTACTTACCACCAACGTCTTACTTCTATTCGGCGGTATTGTTGGATGAAGCGGTTGGACCAACATTACATGACCGCGTTCATGAGACTGGTTCTACCGATGAGCTTCGCACACAGGTGGCTGGCGGGTGTCTGTTTCTCCAACTTTAGTTGAGTCGAGTTTGACTACGGCCGGTCCTTGTTCAAGGTTAAAATAGCACACTTGACGAAAAATCATTGTGGTTTTGATGCGTAGGTAAGAACGGTTCTTGCTAGAAGCTCGTAGCAGGCAGGTAAAACTTGCAACAACAAAGTAGAGGACGTCTAACTTGTTTTGTAGGGCATGTTGTGATGTGATATGGTCAAGACGTGATGAGATATAAATTGTTGTATGAGATGATCATGTTTTGTAAAAGTTATCAGCAACTGGCATGAGCCTTATGGTTGTTGCTTTATTGTATGAAATGCAATCGCCATGTAGTTGCTTTACTTTATCACTAAGCGGTACTGATAGTCGTAGAAGCAATAGTTGGCGAGACGACAACGATGCTACGATGGAGATCAAAGTGTCAAGCCGGTGACAATGGAGATCATGACGGTGCTTTAAAGATGGAGATCAAAGGCACAAGATGATGATGGCCTTATCGTGTCACATATTTTGATTGCATGTGATGATTATCTTCTATGCATCTTATTTTGCTTAGTACGGCGGTAGCATTATAAGATCACCCCTCACTAAATTTCAAGGTACAAGTGTTCTCCATGAGTATGCACTATTACTATAGTTCGTCGTGCCGAGACACCACGTGATGATCGGGTGGGATAAGCTCTACGTTCACATACAACGGGTGCAAGCCAGTTTTGCACATGCGGAATACTCGGGTTAAACTTGATGAGCCTAGCATATGCAGATATGGCCTCAGAACACTGAGGACGAAAGGTCGAACATGAATCATATAGTAGATATGATCAACATAGTGATGTTCACCATTGAAAACTACTCCATCTCACGTGATGATCGGACATGGTTTAGTTGATATGGTCACATGATCATTTAGATGAAAAGAGGGATGTCCATCTAAGTGGTTGTTCTTAAGTAATATGATTAATTGAACTTTAATTTATCATGAACTTAGTACTTCATTGTATTTGCATGTCTATGTTGTTGTAGATAAATGGCCCGTGCTACCGTTCAATTGAATTTTAAAGCGTTCCTAGAGAAAGCTAAGTTGAAAGATGATGGTAGCAACTATCGGACTGGGTCCGTAACTTGAGGATTATCATCATTGCTGCACAGAAGAATTACATCTTGGAAGCACCGCTAGGTGCAAGACCCGCTGCAGGAGCAACTCCAGACGTTATGAACATCTGCCAGAGAAAAGCTGATGACTACTCGATAGTTTAGTGTGCCATGATTTATGGATTAGAATCAAGATTTAAAAGACGTTTTGAACATCATGGAGCATATGAGATGTTCCAGGAGTTGAAGTTAATATTTAAAGCGAATGCCCGAGTTGAGAGATATGAAGTCTCCAATAAGTTCTATAGCTGCAAAATGGAGGAGAATAGTTCTGTCAGTGAACACATACTCAAAATCTCTGGGTACCAAAACCACTTGACTCAGCTGGGAATTAATCTTCCTAATGATAGTGTCATTGATAGAGTTCTTCAATCACTGGCACCAAGCTATAAAGGCTTTGTGATGAACTATAATATGCAAGGGATGGAAAAGACAATTCCTAAGCTCTTCACGATGCTAAAGGCTGCGGAGGTAGAAATCAAGAAGGAGCATCAAGTGTTGATGGTTAACAAGACCACTAGTTTCAAGAAAAGGGGCAAAGGAAAGAAGGGGAACTTCAAGAAGAACAACAAGCCAATTGCTGCTCAAGGGAAGAAGCCCAAGTCTGGACCTAAGCCTGAGACTAAATGCTTCTACTGTAAAGGGACTGGTCATTGGAAGTGGAACTGCCCTAAGTATTTGGCGTATAAGAAGGATGGCAAAGTGAAAGGTATATTTGATAAACATGTTATTGATGTGTACCTTACTAATGCTCGTAGTAGCTCCTGGTATTTGATACTGGTTCTGTTGCTCATATTTGCAACTCGAAACAGGGGCTACGAATTAAACAAAGATTGGCTAAGGAAGAGGTCACAATGCGCGTGGGAAATGGTTCCAAAGTCGATGTGGTCGCCGTCGGCACGCTACCTCTACATCTACCACCGTGATTAGTTTTCGACCTAATAAATTGTTATTTGGTGCCCGCATTGAGCATGAACATTATATCTGGATCTTGTTTAATGCGAGATGGTTATTCATTTAAATCAAAGAATAATGGTTGTTCTATTTATATGAGTAATATCATTTATGGTCATGCACCCTTGATGAGTGGTCTATTTTTGTTCGATTGTAGTGATACACATATTCATAATATTGAAGCCAAAATATGCAAGGTTAATAATTATAGTGCAACTTATTTGTGGCACTACCGTTTAGGTCATATTGGTGTAAAGCGCATGAAGAAACTCCATGCTGATGGGCTTTTGGAATCACTTGATGCTTGCGAACCATGCCTCATGGGTAAGATGACTAAGACTTTGTTCTCCAGAACAATGGAGCGAGCGACTGACTTATTGGAAATAATACATACTGATGTATGCGGTCCGATGAGTGCTGAGGCCCGCGGTGGGTATCGTTATTTTCTGACCTTCATAGATGATTTGAGCAGATATGGGTATATCTACTTAATGAAACATAAGTCTGAAACATTTGAAAAGTTCAAACAATTTCAGAGTGAAGTGGAAAATCATCGTAACAAGAAAATAAAGTTTTTACGATCTGATCGTGGAGGTGAATATTTGAGTTATGGGTTTGGTCTTCATTTGAAACAATGTGGAATAGTTTCGCAACTCACGCTACCTCGAACACCAGAGCGTAATGGTGTGTCCGAACGTCGTAACTATACTTTATTAGATATGGTGCGATCTATGATGTCTCTTACCGATTTAGCACTACCATTTTGGGGTTATGCTTTAAAGACAGCTACATTCGCACTAAATAGGGCACCCTCTAAATCCGTTGAGGTGACACCGTATGAACTGTGGTTTGGCAAGAAACCTAAGCTCTCGTTTCTTAAAGTTTGGGGTTGCGATGCTTATGTGAAAAAGCTTCAACCTGATAAGCTCGAACCCAATCGGAGAAATGTGTCTTCATAGGATACCCAAAGGAGATTGTTGGGTACACCTTCTATCATAGATAAGAAGGCAACATATTCCTTGCTAAGAATGGATCCTTTCTATAGAAGGAGTTTCTCTTGAAAGAAGTGAGTGGGAGGAAAGTAGAACTTGATGAGGTAATTGTACCTTCTACCAAATTGGAAAGTAGTTCATCACAGAAATCAATTCCAGTGATTCCAACTCCAATCAGTGAGCAAGCTAATGATGATGATCATGAAACTTCTGATCAAGTTACTACCGAACCTCGTACGTCAACCAGAGTATGATCCACACCAGAGTGGTACGGTAATCCTGTTCTGGAGGTCATGTTACTTGACCATGATGAACCTACAAACTATGAGGAAGCGATGATGATCCCAGATTCCAGGAAATGGCTTGAGGCCATGAACTCTGAGATGGGATCCATGTATGAGAACAAAGTGTGGACTTTGGTTGACTTGCCCAATGATCATCAAGCAATAGAGAATAAATGGATCTTCAAGAAGAAGACTGGCGCTGATGGTAATGTTACTGTCTACAAAGCTCGACTTGTTGCGAAAGGTTTTTGACAAGTTCAAGGAGTTGACTACAATGAGACGTTCTCACCCGTAGCAATGCTTAAGTCTGTTCGAATCATGTTAGCAATTGCCGCATTTTATGATTATGAATTTTGGCAAATGGATGTCAAAATTGCATTCCTTAATGGATAACTTAAAGAAGAGTTGTATATGATGCAACCAGAAGGTTTTGTCGAGCCTAAAGGTGCTAACAAATTGTGTAAGCTCCAGCAATCCATTTATGGACTGGTGCAAGCCTCTCGGAGTTGGAATATACTCTTTGATAGTGTGATCAAAGCATATGGTTTTATATAGACTTTTGGAGAATCCTGTATTTACAAGAAAGTGAGTGGGAGCTCTGTAGCATTTCTAATATTATATGCGGGTGACATATTGTTGATTGGAAATAATGCAGAATTCCTGGATAGCATAATAGGATACTTGAATAAGAATTTTTCAATGAAAGACATCGGTGAAGCTGCTTATATATTGGGCATCAAGATCTATAGAGATAGATCAAGACGCTTAATTGGACTTCCACAAAGCACATACCTTGATAAAGTTTTGAAGAAGTTCAAAATGGAACAGTCAAAGAAAGAGTTCTTGCCTATGTTACAAGGTGTGAAGTTGTGTCAGACTCAATGCCCGACCATTGCAGAAGATAGAGAGAAATTGAAAGTCATTCCCTATGCCTCTGCCATAGGTTCATCATGTATGCAATGCTGTGTACCGGACCTGATGTGTGCCTTGCTATTAGTTTAGCAGGGAGGTACCAAAGTAATCCAGGAGTGAATCACTAGATAGCAGTCAAGAACATCCCGAAATACCTGAAAAGGACTAAGGATATGTTTCTCGTTTATGGAGGTGACAAAGAGCTTGTCGTAAATGCTTACATCGATGCAAGCTTTGACACTGACCCGGATGACTCTAAGTCACAAACAAGATACATATTTATATTGAATGGTGGAGCTGTAAGTTGGTGCAGTTCCAAGTAGAGCGTCATGGCGGGATCTACGTGTGAAGCGGAATACATAGCTACTTCGGAAGCAGCAAATGAAGGAGTCTGGATGAAGGAGTTCATATCCGATCTAGGTATAATACCTAGTGCATCGAGTCCAATGAAAATATTTTGTGACAATACTGGAGCAATTGCCCTAGCGAAGGAATCCATATTTCACAAGAGAATCAAACACATCAAGAGACGCTTCAATTCCATCCGCAATCAAGTCAAGGAGGGAGACATAGAGATTTGCAAGATACACAAGGATCTGAATGTTGCGGACCAATTGACTAAGCCTCTCTCACGAGAAAAACATAATCAGCACCAAGACTCCATGGGTGTTAGAATCATTACTATGTAATCTAGATTATTGTCTCTAGTGCAATCGGGAGACTGAAGGAAATATGCCCTAGAGGCAATAATAAGGTTGTTACTTATATTTCCTTATATCATGATAAATGTTTATTATTCATGCTAGAATTGTATTAACTAGAAACTTAGTACATGTGTGAATACATAGACAAACAGAGTGTCCCTAGTATGCCTCTACTTGACTGGCTCATTAATCAAACATGGTTAAGTTTCCTGACCATATACATGTGTTGTCGTTTGATGAACGAGATCACTTCATTAGAGAACAATGTGATGGACAAGACCCATCCGTTATCTTAGCATAATGATTGTTTAGTTTTATTGCTATTGCTTTCTTCATTACTTATATATGTTCCTTTGACTATGGGATTATGCAATTCCCGAATACCAGAGGAACACCTTGTGTGCTATGAAACATCACAACGTAACTGGGTGATTATAAAGATGCTCTACAGGTGTCTCTGATGGTGTTTGTTGAGTTGGCATAGATCAGGATTAGGATTTGTCACTCCGTGTATCGGAGAGGTATCTCTGGGCCCTCTCGGTAATGCACATCACTATAAGCCTTGCAAGCAATGTGACTAATGAGTTAGTTACGGGATGATGCATTATGGAACGAGTAAAGAGACTTGCCGGTAACGAGATTGAACTAGGTATGAGGATACTGAGGATCAATCTCGGGCAAGTAACATACTGATGACAAAGGGAATGACGTATGTTGTTATGCGGATTGACCGTTAAATATCTCTGTAGAATCTGTAGGAGCCAATATGAGCATCCAGGTTCCGCTATTGGTTATTGACCAGAGATATGTCTCAGTCATGTATACATAGTTCTCGAACCCGTAGGGTCCGCACGCTTAACATTTGATGACGATTTGTATTATGAGTTATGTGATTTGATGACCGAAGTTTGATATTTAGGTATTTAACAATTTGGTCTTGCACATGTAGGTCCAGCTGTCAGAGGTTTTGACCCACTGTTCGACCCTTTTTGCATATGGGGAAATGACTTGTCCATGAATATCAATCAAATCAAGAAACTCAGAAAGATTGATAGGATAAAGAAATTAGCGACAAAAACAACAAGATTTTTTTCTACACAATGAAGAAGACATCAGTTAAATACAAGATGCTACTAACTATTATACCTTGCTTTTTTTATTCCTTTGTCCCATTTCCAATATAGAGAAGATATTTATGCACATCCTTGTTTTCAGGCCTTTCCAAAGCATTTCACTGATGATTACCTCTCAAACCACCTCTATGGTCAGGAGGTGAGGAAGGTTTTCATACAACACCCACGGTTCAATATTGAAGTGTTCCTGAAGAGGACGAAGGATGGACGGTCAATCATCCACATGCACTGGCCTAAAGTTGCAAAGACCTTCAACATGAATGAAGGCTCAATATTCACCTTCCGCTTCAGCAGTTTTCCAGATGAGATGCATCTTTCTATGTCGCATCTATTATGCTAATTTCGAAAGGTTCTAGATGTTGCATGTGAAACTTGGTGCTGGCGCAGTTGTGTAATGGGGTAGTTGAGTGCTGAAGCTATATCATGTTGTACTCTGATGTATTTCAATTATGAAATCATGCTTCTTTAATATGGAAATGAAATATATTATGTGCTTAATGTGAACGCCAATTAGATTAATAAATGGATTGTTAATAATAGGGCAATTAGCCTGGGTTTTTCTATTGCAAACGGTTATTCATAAAACACCATGGGCAATGACCTCAGGCAACACACACAGTTTCTAGGAATAAACCGTGTTGGATCAATGAACAAACACACACAACATTCTCTTGAAAATTGTTTGCGTTAGGCCACCTTGCGCAAACGTTTACCACATAAAAACTGTGTGTGAGGGACAGCCTTGGCCACACAGTTTCTTCTATGCACCGTGTGTGATGCATTCAGTAATGCAAAGGATAAAATTGTTAACATCGTGTGCAATGGCAACGCTATCACAAACGATTTAATAGGGAAATTTTTGTGTGCTGTACATGCAAAGGGAAACATTTTCCTTGGAGCGACTGTGTGGGATGTTCATACGAACATAAACGTTTAGCGGGGACTGGCTGTGTGGGATGTACTTACGAGCAGAAACGATTTCACATGTATAATTATTATTTTTAGCATTACTGTACGTATAACCATATTTCAGTGCTTGCCGGTCGCACACGACCTCATTTTGCCGAGCGTGTGTGCCAGGAGGGCATATCCCCGACGGTTTCTGGATCGTGTCGGAAGGACCCCCCTATCGCCCACACTCACTTGGCGACAGTTCCAAATGTCATCACAAATAGGGCTTAAAAAAAATTTGTATAACTCCTCGCTGTACCAGTGACATGACACTTCACCATGATTTGGGCCTAGGGGAAGACATTGGGAAGTAATAAGAAGATGATAGGTTGCTAGAGTGATAGAAGCTTAAACCCTAGTTTATGCGTTGCTTCGTAAGGGGCTGATTTGGATCCATATGTTTCATGCTATGGTTAGGTTAACCTTAATTCTTCTTTCGTAGTTGTGGATGCTTGCGTGAGGGGTTAATCATAAGTGGGAGGCTTGTCCAAGGTAGGTCAGCACCCAAGCACTGGTCCACCCACATATCAAATCATCAAAGTAAGGAACGCGAATTATATGAGCATGATGAAAACTAGCTCGACAACAATTTCCATGTGTCCTCGGGAGCGCTTTGCTTTATATAAGAGTTTGTCCAGGCTTGTCCTTTGCTAAAAAAAGGATTGGGCCACCTCATTGCACCTTGTTTACTTTTGTTACTTGTTACCCATTACTAATTATCTTATCACACAACTATGTTACCGATAATTTCAGTGCTTGCAGAGAATACCTTACTGAAAATCGCTTGTCATTTCCTTCTACTCCTCGTTGGGTTCGACACTCATACTTATCGAAAGGACTACGATACATCCCCTATACTTGTGGGTCATCAGGGCCAAGCCTCATGAGGCAGACGGCGCTAAGACCTCCAGAGGGAGCGGCCTCCCTGGGCCCGCTCCCGAGGAGCGGAGATTCTTATGCAGGCACCCACCTTGTGAGGTCCGGATGACATAAGCCATGGCGACCAAGGCCAGGCGGGCGCCAGCGGGCATAGTAAAGTAGGTTTCCTCTTTGGTGCTAAGGAGGCAAGCGCAGGTGCGGAGTCCCGAGGGATTAGCCAAAGGTTTCCATTTCCGTGCTACAATACCAAGACCGCCAGGACGGTAGGACGGTGGTCATCGCCGAGCCCACCACGACGTCACGTCTAGAAGTGTTGCAAACGAAGACCACCTTTCGTCAGGATAGGATGTATTACTTTTCTCCCTTCAAACTTGGCCGTTGTGGGATCCCTTCCCGCCTTCATTTTGGGGGAAGAGGACCAAGGCCAGTATAAATATAGCTTTTCCACCACCATAGAAGGGATCGGACCATCCGAACCCTCACTAGCTCACACCGACACAAGAACAGACCTCCAGAGGCTGTTCTTCCTCTATGCTAGTTCATCCTCAGCCCACCTTGAGACTAATCCACCACAAAGCAGGAGTAAAGTATTACACCGCAAGGTGGCCCGAACCTGGGTAACTACCGAGTCTCTTTCCTTTCCTGTTCACCGAGCTAGGCTGTGGGGGGATCAAGTTGGCATGTCGGGGAGATTGAGTTCCTCGGATGCACTCGAGAGTTCGAACCTTTCTTGGGTCTGTGGAGCCCCGAATCCGACATTTGGCGCGCCAGGTAGGGCTACGTCGGAGCCTCTCTTCCGCCCGCCGATTCGCTACCATTCTGCCATCCTCATGGCCGACGCTCGTCAAGTTCGTGCTGAGCGCCGGGCTGCCCTCGCTGCCCGCGTCGCCCAGACAGCACCTGCGGGCGACGGCGCCCTGATATGTCTCCAACGTATCTACTCCCTCCGTTCCTAAATATTTTTCTTTTTAGAGATTTCAAATGGACTAACACATACGGATGTATATAGACATATTTTAGAGTGTAGATTCACTCATTTTGCTCCGTATGGAGTCACTTGTTGAAATCTCTAGAAAGACAAATATTTAGGAACAGAGGGAGTATAATTTTTGATCGTTCCATGCTGTTATATTAGCAATCTTGGGATATTAATACTGCTTTATTCGCCCTCTTTTTCATTCGTCGCTTTCTTGCCGGATCTGTTTTTGAGTGCAATCTTGTTGCGTAGTCATCATGACTCAAGAGAACACCAAGTTGTGTGATTTCTCAAATACCAACAACAATGATTTTATTGGCACTCGGATTGCTCCCGTCACTAGTGCGGAATCTTGTGATATTAATACTGCTTTGCTGAATCTTATTATGAAAGATCAATTTTCCGGTACTCCTAATGAGGATGCCGCGTCCCATCTTAATACCTTCGTGGAATTATGCGATATGCAAAAGAAAAAATATGTGGACAATGATGTTGTGAAGATTAAATTATTTCCGTTTTCTTCTTTGCCTCGCAATAGTATCGATTCTTGGAATAAGTGCAAAGATGCTTTTATCACTAACTATTTTCTTCCCGCAAAAATTATTTCCCTTAGAACCCAGATCATGAATTTCAAGCAACTTGAACATGAGCATGTTGCATAATCTTGGGAAAGGATGAAAATGATGCTAAGGAATTGCCCAACTCATGGGTTAAATCTTTGGATGATCATACAATTTTTTTATGTGGGATTGAATTTTGTTTCTTATAATCTTTTAGATTCCGTCGCGAGTGGTACTTTTATGGAAATTACTTTGGGTGAAGCCACCCAATTGCGTGATAATATCATGGCGAATTATTCACAATGCATACGAAAGAGCTCCTACTAGTAAAAAAGTTAATTCGGTTGAAGAAATTTCTTCTTTGAGTGAAAAAGTTGATACTCTTATGAATTTGTTGCTAGTAAAAGTGCTCCTACTGATTTCAATGATATGCCTTTGTCTACATTGATTGAGAAAAATAGTGATGCCGTAGATGTGAATTTTATCTCTCGAAATAATTTCAGTAACAATGCTTATAGAGGTAATTTTAATCCTAGGCCTTTTCCTAGTAATTCCTCTAATAATTATGGTAACTAGATGATTCCCCGTGCGTTGTTGGGGGAAATGTTGCCTAAAATTACTGTTTTACTCTGTAAATTTCCAAAGTTAAAACGACTATCAAAGCAATGAATAAATGGTTGTTATTTGACAGCAATACTTAAGAATGATACATGAGTAATGGTACACGCGCAAGTAATCTCGACCATCCTAGTTTTATCGTTCAATGTTTGGACAACAAACACAATTACAATAGAGTATTATATGGCCATTTACATGTGGAACCAACTGATATAAAGCTCCAATAGATAGGCTCCCAGCTCCGCTTCTCCTGTAATGGAAGAAAACTTCCAAGTTACAAATAAAACATCACCTCTTGACTATGTGTAATCTCCATCACAACTCACATGTACATTTACTTTGATCCATCCCACAACATGAGGTAAACAAAAGTCATTAGCCGGAGGTAAACAAATGACATTAGTCTGATAGAATCATAAGTCCTCACCTTCTAAATATGTCTATACTTATTAGTTCTATCTCATAGGTTACATTAGAAAGATCCCTCTTGTGACTAATATTATTGATTAGATAAATAAATTCTGTAGAAAAATTAAGAAACTAACCTACCGATCGGTGCTTTACCTTTACAAAATGGCATCAAAAGGTGGTGCCAAACTAAAACAGTCATTAGCCGGATATAAGAAAATATAATTGGATACCGTGTACATAGGTGTATAAATATTTACCTTGATTCATTTTCCTTATAGTAGACAACGCCGCGGAGTGTCCATAGCGGTATGCATACGTATATAAGTAATTCACTGAAAGGAAACTTAAAATCAAGACAAAAGCAACATATAAATACCAAGATACTTGTATTTTCTAGAAAAATTATTATCTTGCATTAGAATTAATTGATGTAAGAAAATGTGATGAACGACAAAGAAGAATATGGATGGCATGCCCTCAAAGCAAACATCTGCAGTTTTACAAAGTAATTACATTGGACATCTTCAGCAATACACGTAATATAGCAATATACTGCAAAATATGATCATAAAAAAGAAATGATAAACATGAGTTGGACCGAGTGGATAATAGCATCTTCTTCCATAATGGTTTATTAGTTGATGAATTATAGGGTTTTGGGCAAACACAATGTTTCAGGGAAAATTAGATCAATCTATTTACATTAACTGATTATTTTGGGATCTCAGGTGTGTACCTAAATGGTCTTCACACACTCGTATCTTCGTGATATTTTGAAAATATTGTGCCACCGAGAACTCATCATTGTGGCTAAGCAAATAAAATGGGCAAAAGTAGCATGTGAATGTTCAACAAAGTTAAATTAATCCTTGTCTTGAGAGACTACGGTGTTCATAATTTCTGTCACTTCAAAAATAGTTCATAATTTCTAAAACACTATTCAGTTTTAGAGATCTGCCATCGACTAAGCGAAAGAATCTCCAGAATAAGCAATTTTTGCATCCATAGTATGTACTCTTTTACGTAAAAACGTACATGGAATGCTTACACAGAAGAAAGTATGGATGAACTATTTTGGAATTTCAACGAAAAAAGAAGCGAGACATCATTTGTAGTAAAACATGTATGTGACTGAACTTAGAAACACTAAATTGGCATGTACCTTCAGATTGTAGCGTGTGTGGGAATTGGGAAGTAATAATCTTCAGTAAAAAAATAAAAAGTAGAAAAATGTTTAGAGTTAAGACTCCACCATCACTCTGAAATTGATTGAGTTGTTTTGTTACCAGCTAGCATGCGATGCTTATAATCAGTCCTGTAGTAGAAGCATGAAAGAAGACACTGACTTCCGTATGTTGTTCGGAAAGCAGCAAGAGAATTTGTGATGCCCCGAGTATACATCAAAATATTTAACAAAATTTTGATTGAGAGAGGCTACATACAGGTGGTGCCACATAGAGATAAAATGCAAAGGGACAAATTGCTTCTTGTTAGCCTAAGACTTGAAGAATTGATATGTGCTCATTCATAAATTCCATTGGACATACACGAACCTGGCGTATTTAGTGCCTACGTTACCTTGATGACACCAAGAGAGGATGTATAATTCTAGAAACACCGTTTTTATTCTTCAAAAATCAATAGTTACATCACCCTAAAAATTAATAACAAACAGGGGGAGGTGTCGATACTGTACACGACGTCGTAGCGGCAGCAGCTTGGACCCAACATAGCTGAGATGAAACCCCCGCAATATGAGAGGAACGTGTGCGCGACTATCCTCCACTGATCTTACCTCGTATAGCCACACATGTGCCAAGCCGTCGGCTGCTTCGTCAAGTGCCTTGCCGTAGCCGGTGAGGGTTTCTTCTTTGGCGCTGGTGTTAGCAGTTACCATGGTGGATGCAACTGTGGCAAGTTGAACTGTAGCAAAAAATCTGTTGTTTGTTGATTATCACCAAACGAATCAACAAAGACACCAATTGCTAATGGAGATAGGATGGAAGGTTTACCTGTTTAATTTTTCAACTCACGAGGACAAAAAGGGGCCAAATCTAGCTCCTCTCACCTTCCACATGGGCAATATGTAAAGATGGCACCACTGACAACTTCACTAGGTAGAGCTAGGCCGCTCTCCCAAGATCTAAACTTCTCCTCAATGGTAGGCCAATGGAGGCGTAGGGGCGGCAGAAGAACACGAGGATAGAGGTGCGATGCACAATGAGGTAGCAAACGGCTTGAGCAGATAAAGAGAGAGACCGGGACAGAGGGATTGGGAGAGGAGTGGAGACATGATACAAATATGGTGAACTCATCAAATCCCCAATGGACCCATCTTCCCCGTGGTGCATTTTTATGGTTCGGGTCTTCGGGTGTAAAAACAAAGGGAAACTGCTATAGAATATTCGTCTCTTGGTTACGGAGAAGCTGAAAAGAAACGATCGGTTCAGTGACTAGGGCATAGATAAGTACATAAAGAAAATTAAATCACACTATTTATTCATTACATACTATTTCCTTTTTGCAGATTTGGTGTGAAGTGAATTGCATAGGTGGATAGGTTGTTTTTTGGAAACTAAACGCTGATATGGGACCATGCTGACTTGGACAGTATGCATGTAGAGAGAATAGCTTGTAGTGGTGATCAAATTCTTAAGAACGTATGATTCCTATGGAAATCCTTCTCATAATGATAGTAGGAACACCTCTGATCTTGAGAATAATATTAAAGAATTTATCAACATGCAAACAGTTTTCAACACTACCATAGAAGAAAAATTGAATAATATTGATGATTTGTCTAGAAGTGTTGATAGAATTTCCCATGATGTGAAAATCTCAAGATGAAAATTTTTGTGCCTAAAGTTGAGGAATCAATTAAAGCTCTCTATGTTTCTATGGATGAAAGTAAGAAAAGAACCGCTATTCTTAGAGCTAAAAGAGAATTTTTAGAAAAAGTGTTTTCAAGTGATTACTTTCGTAAAAGTGATGAAGATCTTAAAATGATTGGTGTTTCTTCTATTGATTCCTTGTTTAGTAAAATAAAGACTGAAGAAAAAGGGACTGGAGAAGAGTCAACTTTAACTAGAAGGCATCCCGATAATTCGGAGGGTGAAAATCTTGTTGAGAAAATTGATAAAAGTGGGTTTGAAGAGGTCAAAACTTGAACTACTGACGTGCCCACTCTTTTGGATTACAAAGACTTTAATTATGATAGTTGATATTTGATTGATTGTATTTCTTTGTTGCAATCCATGATAAATTCATCCCATGCTTATGAACAAAATAAAGCTTTTGCTAAACATATTGTTGATGCTATGATGAAAGCTTTAGAAGAAAAAATGGAATTAGAAGTTTCAATTCCTAGAAAATTTCATGATGAATGGAAACCTACTATCAAAGTCAAGATTAAAAATTATGAGTGCTTTTCTTTGTGTGACTTGGGTGCTAGTGTTTCTACAATTCCGATGTCTCTATGTGATGTGCTTGGTCTTACCGATATTGAAGAATGCTCTTTAAATTTGCACTTGGCGGATTCTACTATTAAAAAGAATATGGGAAGAATTAATGATGTTCTTATTCTTGCAAATAGGAGTTATGTGCCCATAGATTTTATTGTTCTTGATATTGATTTCAATCCATCTTGTCCAATTATTCTTGGTAGACCGTTTTTACACACTATCGGTGCCGTGATTGATACGAAAGAAGGCAATATTAAGTTCCAATTTCCTTTGAGGAAGGGTATGTAACACTTCCCTAGAACAAGAATTAGGCCACCATATGAATCAATCATGAGGGCATCTTATGGATCTCGAACCAAAGATGACAAAACATAGATCCTTGCTTTATGCCTAGCTAAGGGCGTGAAACAATAGCGCTCGTTGAGAGGCAACCCATTGAATAAAATTTATTTTTGCTTTTTGCTTTCTATTCTTGAGTGTTAACACAATTATGCTACTGTTATGATTGTGTTTTTATGTTTTAATTAGTTTTTGTGCCAAGTAAAGCCCTTCAGATCTTCTTGGGTGATAGTTGTTTGATCTTGCTAAAAAACAGAAACTTTTGTGCTCGCGAAAGTAATTTTCATTATTAACTAGAGAGCAATAAAATACCCATTCCTTTTGCGGTAGATTAATATATAAATTTCCCACGTTGTCCTAATTTTTCAGAGTATTTGGAGTTACAAAATATTCAAAATATCCAGATTGTTACAGACTATTCTGTTTTTGACAGATTCTGTCTTCTTTGCGTTGTGTGCTTGTTTCGATGATTCTATGATTTTCTTTGATGAGTTTTTTTGCCATAGAAAAGTTGGAATACAGTAGATATAATGCAAGAACAAAATATGAATTGTTTTGCTACAGCATTTATAGTAATGATTTGTTTTCTTATACTAACGGATCTCACGAAGACTTTTGTTGAGTTTTGTGTGATTGAAGTTTTCAAGTTTTGGGTTATCTTACGATGGATGAAGGAATAAGGAGTAAGAAGATCCTAAGATTGGGGATTCCCCGACATCCCAAGATATTATGCAAAATAGAGCAAGCAACTAAGCTTGGGGATACCCCGAGTGGCATCCCCTCTTTCTTCTAACGACCATCGGTATTTTACTCGAAGCTATATTTTTGTTCGTCACATACTATGTGTTTTGCTTGGAGCATATTGTATTATATGAGTCTTTGCTTGTTTTATTTTGTGATTTTAGTCTTGACCCCTTGCTGTACGCACCTATTTAAGAGAGCCAAAATTATGCCATGACTTGTTAGAATTGCTCTCTATGCTTCACTTAAATTTTTATGAGCTATAGTTTTGCTCTAGTGCTTCACTTATATCTTTTGAGCATGGTGTGCTTTAGTATTTTTGAAGAAATGCTCTATTTCTTCACTTAGATTTATTTCAGAGTTGGTAAAATTTTCAAGAAATTCTCTCTTGCTTCACTTAAATTAATTTGAGAGAAATAAATATTATGCTCATGATCTTCACTTATATTTGTTTGAGCTTATCAATAGCAACACACGGAAATTAGTCCCAAATTGATAGATATCCAAGAAGGATATAATGAAAACTTTCATGAAGATCATTGGACAAAATAAACTTGATTCTTAGTAATAGTTGTGAGATATGATGATGTGATATGTGAGTCATCTTGATGAGTAATTATTCTTTAGTAAGAATATTGGTGTTAGGGTTTGTGATTCCCTATGCAAGCACGAAAGTCAATAGTCATGCAATGAAATTATATCCTACTTGTGGTGCATTATTCGGTGTTAATTATGCTTAATACTCGCTTATGAGATTATTCGTTTCTTGGTTGGTCGCTTCTCAATCTTTTGCTAGCCTTCATTTTGCACTAAGTATGATCACTACTTGTGCATCCAAAATCCTTTAACCAGTTTTTCCATATGAGTCCACCATATCTACCTAGATGCTATATTCTTTTGCCGTTCTGAGAAAATTTGTATGTGCATCTCTAATATTCAAAATAAACTTCTCTTTTGTGTGCTCATACCGCTAGCGAGGCGGTGAGGGGTGGCTAATATTTTCCATGCTAGATGTGTTATTCTCACGATGAGTGTTTATTCACTTGTCATTGCATGAGAGTAAGGCAAAGGTTTTAGGGATGCCTAGTCCTGAAATAAAAAATGAATTTACTTTATGTTGTCAAATAATAAATTCCTTGGAAAGTGTTGGTATGGAAGGTACACATGGATACGGTTAGCCATGGAAAGTGAAAGTATGGTGGAAAAAGGAACAACCTTTAATTTTTGTTTGGGAACCGCCTATGATATATCTAGCATGCAAAGTGTTGGGAACTCTAAGTCGTTTTTTTGGTGGGAAAGGCACACCTCCCAAAATGTTTTTATCTCTCAATCTTCGCTTTGAGCTATGGTACCTCTACAAATCCCTACTTCTCTCTGCGAAGGGCCTTTCATTTACTTTATGTAATTTTTATTTTTGAATTTGAGTCTCCATCTTCTCTTATACATCACCAACAAGGGGGCATTATGATCGTACTTGAGCATTGGGTGTAGTTAATATGCGAGTGTGTTTCATGAATGGATCAATGATTGAGCATGATGGGCTAGGGATAGCTTATTTTAGCGTTGATATTTTGAGAGACATGGTTGCTTGTTGATATGCTTGAGTACTTAAGTTATCATGTCAAAACTAGACTATTGCTTTGACAAATATAAAAGTCCAAATGTCCATGCTATAAAGAAAAGAATACGATATGACATGTTAGGTAGCATTCCACATCAAAAATTCTGTTTTTATCATTTACCTACTCGAGGACGAGCAGGAATTAAGCTTGGGGATGCTGATACGTATCCAATGTATCTATAAATTTGTATTGTTCAATGCTGTTATATTATCAATCTTGGATGCTTTATAATCATTTTATAGTTATTGTATATCATTTTTGGTACTAACCTATTGACATAGTGCCAAGTGCCAGTTGCTGTTTTTGCATGTTTTTTACATTGCAAATAATCAATACCAAGCGGAGTCCAAACGCAGCGAAACTTTTTGTGGATTTTTTTGGACCAAGAAGACAACCAATGGGCGAAGAAGCACCTGGTGTTGGTGTCAAAACCGACGGATCTCGGGTAGGGGGTCCCGAACTGTGCGTCTAAGGTTGATGGTAACAGGAGACAGGGAACACGATCTTTACCCAGGTCCGGGCCCTCCCTATGGAGGTAATACCCTACTTCCTACTTGATTGACCTTGATGAATAAGAGTATTACAAGAGTTGATCTACCTTGAGATTGTAATGGCTAAAACCCTAGAAGTCTAGCCTATGTGATTATGATTGTCTCTCCCCCTACGGACTAAACCCTCCGGCTTATATAGACATCGGAGGGAACTAGGGTTATACAAAGTCGGTTATAGAGAAAGGAATCTTCATATCCGAACGCCAAGCTTGCCATCCACGCCAAGGAGAGCCCCATCCAGACACAGGTGAGAGTCTTCAGTCTTGTATCTTCCTGGCCCATCAGTCCGGCCCATGTCCAACAGGCCGGACGCCCCAGGACCCCTTAGTCCAGGCCTCCCTCAGTAGCCCCTGAACCAGGCTTCAATGACGAGGTGTCTGGCGTGCAAATTGTCTTCGACATTGCAAGGCGTGTTCCTCCTTCGAATACTCCAACACAGTCTTCGAACAACGAACGTGTCCGGGTCTGCAAAATAAGTACCACACACCACCACAGAGAGTATAATATTTCACGAGTCCAATCTGCTGACAACTTTTTTTGTAACGTGATATCATGTCCTTGCCCGGTTATTATTTCAAACCGTTTTTAGCCTGTCACTCCATGTTTCAAGACGCGGTTTTATTGGCACGTCTTGTCGAAGAAGAGATCATGTCACCTTATTGCGGGATTCTCATCAATACGGGCGTGGGTATCCCAACCGTTCTTTTGGCATGATTCCTTAGGAATAGGCAGGTTTTAAGGCCTAGGAGGAGGCGTTTGATATTCATCGCCTTTATAAAGGGGCTATGCCCCGACTTTCTCCTTTATGCAAACCCTTTCCTCAACCTCCCCAACCTTGAGTTCCAGCACCCAAGGTTCAATTTAACTGCTTCGAGCTTGCCAGTCATGTCCGGACCTAGCCCTCGAGGCTGGTGGGTGGCTGCCTCTGTCACAGAGGAGGATATTGCGAAGCTCCGGGCGGCAAGGTACCTGACCGCGGAAATCCCCCACAGGCTTCCTTCTCAAGGGCAACTTATTCCTACTCCCAGATCCGGCGAGAGGGTTGTATTCATCTCCCACTTCCTCCGAGGGATAGGGTTCGCTCTTCACCCCTTTGTTTGAGGGCTCATGTTCTATTATGGGCTAGATTTTCACGATCTAGCCCTGGACTCTTTTCTTCTCACCTCGGCGTTCATCGTCATGTGCGAGGCCTTTCTCCGTATTCCCCCACACTTCGGCTTATGGCTCAAGACCTTTAATGTGATGTCAGGACCCCGATCCTAAGTCACACCGATCTACCATGTAACACATCATATCACTTTGCGGCCTCACGCATGGTATTCCCACGGGTGCCACCTTACCTGCCCAGGACCGTTTGCGCCTTTTGGCTCACGTCTATGATAGTGTCGCTAGCATCCATATGACAAGAACCCGGGCCGACATGACTAGTCGTAAACCCAAAGTGGCCCTAACTTACAGGGACATGCATACATGACCCAGCAACGAACGTGTCGGCCATCAGCTAGTGAATCCTGGTTGTAGCAGATGGGCTAACAGGACTCCGGAGACACCGCTGGCCAACCGAAGTGTTCCGGAGCAGTAGCAGTAGCAGGACACATGCTGGCCAACCGAAGTGTTCCCCGAAGGGACAGACACAGGAACGAAGAAGGACACATGCTGGCCAACCGAAGTGTTCCGGAGCAGTAGCAAGCTACCATGGCTCACTGGAAGCACTAGGAGACATGTCCCGGAAAGAGAGGCTACCAAGGATAAACAACTAGGTTGTTGGATCCCACACATACCAAGCATTTCAAATCATACACACAATATGCTCAATATGTGAAAATGCAACATGGCATCACAACATAACTCTATGACTCAAATTATTTATTCAACATGTGGAAGCTTAACATGTCTGAGTACAGACATCTACAAATGAAAAAGGCTGAGAAGCTTGACTATCTACCAGATCCTGCCGAGGGCACAAGATCGTAGCTGTGGTATCAAGCTAAACGTCGAAGTCCACACGGAACTACTAGCGAGACTGAAGTCTCTCTGCAAAAACATAAAGTAAGCAAACGTGAGTACAAATGTACCCAGCAAGACTTACATCAGAACTACATATGCATTGGTATCTACAAAACGGGGGTGGTGGAGTTTAACTGCAGCAAGCCAGCTTTGACTCGGTGGCTATCCTAAGCTACGACTGCAAGTAACTCTTTTGAGGTGGCGCACATGAGTCCACATATTCACCATATCAATAAACCACGATAGATCCACTCCCTTCTCCCTACGAGAACGCCATCCATAGCACTCACGCTTATCTTGCGCATTTTAGAGTATCCACTTTCACTTGTCTATGAACTGTACAGGTAACCCAGAAGTCCGTTACCGCGGACACAACTATTTGAATAGATCATTTATAACCCTCCAGGGGTGTACTTCTTCACACACGCTCTCACCACTTACCACCATGTACACATCGTGTATCTTGACAACCTTCAAGCGGAAGCCTCACGAGGGAGTAGGCCACGACCTGACTAACCACACAAGTCTCTAGTCTAGGTTTATCGCCTATTCGGGTTCCATCTACGAGGAGATCTGGCCGGGGTTTCGCTCACAGCCCCAAATGATGTGTGCAGGGTTCCCGAGACACCAAACGGGTGCCCCGTGCACCGGGCACGGTGTATCTACCGCATCATAGCCCACCCCTAGGGTCAGCGCTATGCACGACCTCCAACACATATCCTACAAACACTAGAAACTATTTGCAACTCCTGGACAGAGATCAAGGCGGTTAATAAGTTGAGAGGGTCCATTGGTTTCGGGCCCAACACGTGGTGGTAGCTGTTCATGGATCACAAACACAGACTTCAGTTCCTAAGGACGGCTTCAATGAAACAACCCACCATGTACTCCTACACGGCCTCTCATCGATACCTTTACCAAATCGTGTTCACACACTTAGCTCTCAACAGTAGGACATGTTCACACACCTCCAATTCATCCCCAATGAATCAAACCTGACTCAACTCTAAGCAGTAGCAGGCATGACAAACAAGCATGAATGAGTAGGCACATCATGGCTCAAACAACTCCTACTCATACTAGTGGGTTTCATCTATTTACTGTGGAAATGACAGGTCATGCAGAGGATAAGGGGTTCAACTGCCGCAACATGTAACAGTTGAATCGTTGTTGTCCTAATGCAGTAAAAGAGAGCAGGAGCGAGAGAGTGGGATTGTATCGGAATGAACAACGGGGTTTTGCTTGCCTTGCACTTCTGAAGATATTATAGCTCTTCATCGGTGTCATCGAACTCATCATCGGAAGCACATCCATTGAGAGGGGACAAATACCGGCAACAGAGAAGGAAAACACAATCAATGCAATGCACAATATGATGCATGATAATGACATGTCAATATGTTGTGTATTGAGCTAATGCAACTAAAACCAAAAGGGTTTGGATCATTTGGAACCAAAGGTTCAACCCCAAATTCAAATTATGATTTTAGCTATTGCCTTGTCATGTTTTGCACTAAACAGAAAGGTTAAGTTGCTTAAACATTCATGAAACCTGTACAAATGGATAGATTGGATTTTTCTGATCATTTTTCATATATAACTTTTTTCATTCTGAGTTACGGTTGAATTTATATGATTTTTAGAAGTTTATAACATTTTCTGAAATAAATAAACCATAAGATTTATTTAAATTCCAGAAAGAATTACTACGTCAGCATGACGTCACTGTGATGTCAGCGGTCAATAGGGCCGGTCCAGGTCAAACCTGACCAGTGGGGCCCGCGTGTCAGTGGCTAACTAAACTAACCTAGTTTAATTAGCACTAACCTAGGTTAAACTAATTAAGTTTAAAACTAAACTAGATTAATTAGCCGGGCGGGGCTCGCATGTCA
The DNA here is from genome assembly GCF_003073215.2 of Triticum urartu. NCBI lineage: Eukaryota > Viridiplantae > Streptophyta > Magnoliopsida > Poales > Poaceae > Triticum > Triticum urartu. Next base: position 194,358,455 of record NC_053027.1, on the reverse strand, counting down.
TAGACCCAGGGGAGGTCAAATCCCCTGGTCAACTAGGGCTAAACCATCGGTGTTTAGCCGCCGGCGGCAGCAGACGCGGCGGAGGGCTCGGGCTCGCTTCTCCGACGTCCAAATGGATGACAGAGAGCGGCCACGGGGAGCTAGAGCTCACCCGCGCCTGTTGCGGAAAGCAGCAGCAGCTAGGGTGGCCGGAGACGACGGCCACGAGCTCCACAGTGGTGGCCGGAGACCGGGTGTGCTCGGTTTGGCGCTAGGATGCACGACAGGGGGCGCAGAGAGGTGCTGCGAGCTCCTGGGGGTGTGGCGAACGTGGTGGCGCGCTCGGTTTCGAGCCCGCGTGGCTGTGGCCACGACGGCGGCATGCAAAGGCAGCGGTACGTGCGGGTGCGGGTGGCGTGGCGACTACGGCGCACAAGAGCGAGAACGGAGAGGGGGAGAAGGGTCAGTGGCTCACGGCGGTCACGGCAACGCAGACGGCAGGCTCGGAGAGGAACCGGAGTGAAGCAGGGCGCCGAGGAGATCTCCGGTGCCCGACGACGAACAGTACGATGCCGGCGATGTTGCAAGGCTCCCTGGCTTGCATGAGTAGGCGTGGAGCTTCAGGACGACGTGGCGGAGACGAGGGATACGTCAGAGAGATGAGGCGGTGGCTCAGGGCAGGGCAACGGTGAGTGGCGGCGACAACGGCTCTCGGGTGATGCGAGGGACAGAGCCAAAGGAGGGGGAGAGGCACCAGGAGAGCGAGAGAGGGTTGAGGGGGTGGCGTGGCAGCACCAGGGAAGGTCAGGGCGAAGCGGCAAGCAGGAGGTGACCATCGATGGCCGTGCGTGTGCTGGCGCGCCGTGGGCACACGCCCTTCGTCCTCCTGGCAAGAGGAGGAAGACAACAGGGGAGGTAGAGATGGGTTGGGCCGGCTAGCTAGAGTGCTGGGCCGATTGGTGGGCTGCACAGGTGAGGCCGGGTAAGATTCTCTCTCTCTCTCTTATTTTCTGTTTTTCTATTTCTTCTGTAACTTTGTGGCTTTTCTAAAAACACTGAAACTAAGTCAAAAATCATGAAACTGCTCATGCCCACTGATTGGAATATTTACAACAGTAAACATTTTAGTTTATAATTATTTGGACATTTAAAATATTTTATAGCATTTTAAATGCCCAAATGCAAATACCATATGATTTAATTCAGTGATTCAAGTTGTCCTCGAAAAATGTGCAATATTTTTGGTAGAGGTTCAAGACCAATCCAAAAACAATGAACATTTTGTGAAGGCCATTTTGGGTTCATTGAGGCAATTTTGAGTTGAAACTGTTATTAGCAGAGGGGGTTCTAGGGTTTTGTTAATCCCCATTTCAAATTCATTGGAAATTAAACATGATGCACACATGAAGCTGGCCTAGCCAGAACTAGGGATGTGACAACTCACCCCCACCAAACAGGAATCTCGTCCCGAGATTCAAGCGTAGGGGAAAGAAGAAGGGGGGACCGCAGACTAACACAATCTTCACGATCCAGGTTGCACTTCGTAAGAACGTTGATTCGTCACCATCTTTGTCTGGATGTCTTGCTTCGGAAACTTCAACCAACACGACAACGAGAGAACAAGGAAAACTCTAGAAGAATCGATCTTCTCGAGGATCAAACAATTCAGGATCAACTCATGGAGTGAGACATTGAAACATCTCTTGAGCTGAGACATGAAACATACATCCAAAGGAATGGAGTGAAACGGATGACGAAGGTTCACTAGGTAGGCAACAACTTCACACTTAAGAAGGTGGTGAACGATTGTCAACGTGATGAGGAGTTGAGTTGCCATGATACCCTAACGAGACATGTTGGAGGAGGTGAATCGTAGAATCATTACCCAAGGTGGAAAAAGAATTACTTTTGATTCAGAGATCATTGAAATTCTCTATACCAACCTGAGGCAATTCACCAACAATTGCTTGGTGGGGTACGAAAAGATGGCACAATGGCAGTGCAAGCTAGGAACAAAATGCAAATGATGGGAATGATTCTAGTAACTGGGGAGAAACCCAACAGTAGAGAGTGATTCTACTATTGGAAAGGTTATAGCATAACCGAGGAAACTGGGAGCAATCCCAGTTAATGCCAACGATAAAAGCTAGAGCTTGCACGTGCTCTCAAGAACTTGAGCACTTCCATATTCATCAAGGTTTACCAACATCCGTGTCAAGGATCCTGGCAACACAACATACTACCATGATGAATAATGGTGGAGGATGCAGATGCAAAGGAAAATAACACCTTCTCAGATTTCACCTTAGCGAGGCCAAGGGATCAAAATTTGGATGATCAACCGAGAAACATTTAGTGCTCCGCTTCTAATGTTCTCGTTGATGTGCTAGCGTAGCCCATTCATTGAAATGGTTTGGTATCTAGAACATCAAGTAGTAGGTCGGACTCCGGGAGCTCAAGAATCCATAAGGAATAACTACGGAAGTAAATCCTGCGAGATCCTTATGGGGAGGTGGCCAACTTCATCAATCAAGATACTACAATAATAGGTCTTCCGGATGGTGTGTTGGCCACGACATCCACTTTACCGGGTTACAAAGATATTAATATTATAGTTCTTGGAAGACATTCCACCCATCCTATCTACCTAAGATTCAAATCTGGTTGGCGTCAGAACATTCCAGACTCATTAAGTCTAGAAAGAAAAATGAAGGTTTGCAACACAATTCGACGAGATGACGTTGCGAGATTCTCGGAGAATGAACTACGATAGCAAGCTCCAAAACATGAGCTGGTTCTGCTACACACATGTGAATACGTTGTCCCAGACAAGCATGACCACATAGTAGTCTTATAATAAAACACTACCGAGTTCAGTTGGGGAACCATCATCGAGGATATCGAAGTCCTTGTGTAAGTCTAGCTCATAAGAAGAAACTTCTTCTCCTTGAACAATTCAATCAGTGGCTTGGTGTGCTAGGAAATACATGTGGAATGGAGGTAGCTAATGTCACAAACCAAAGTATACTTTGCACATGCATGACTGACTTGGAAAGATTCCAGAAGAAGCAGCATTGACTTTCTCGGGTTCACGGCGGCAACTTGCATCAAATGCACATGTATTAGAGGAAGTCACTTCTTTCATCCGAACATATGCTTCAGGAGCAGGACATGAAGTTAATGCTTATAAAAGTTTCCAACGCTAGCTTAATGTCCAACAAATCATGGAGAAGATAAGAATGTTGTCGATGGGCTCAACAACAATTCATCCAGGTTTCCATATAAATGTAATTCCACAATCAAGTGAACACGGTGATAGCATTGGTCAGACCCAAAAGATATAATAGTGTATGCTCGAGGAAGCAACCATGAGTAAGACAACATTACGAGCATCGTTGGTCCTGATTTGATTTGACGATAGCCCATACTCAAATCAAATATTGGGTAAAACAATAGGTCCAACAAATGATCATGAGGATCAATCGATGAAGATGTCATCTTTCTTCAACACACACACACACACACAAAAGATATCCCTTAGAGATGAACTAAGTCGGATAAAGCTTTATCTTCCAACTCTCCAAGTTATTGTTTAGCTTATCCAACTAGCTCAGTGGTATTCAACACAGATTCTTGGAGAAGGGGTGGTTTATTAGAAAACCAACTTGATCATGAGCTCAACATAACGGCCACGGGACAACCTGGTGATACTTCCGAGAGGATATTCAGAAAATCACGAACCACCGATATGTTATCAAGATCAGGAACAATCTTGCTTTTCAGGGCAATATGATATGATCAATAGAGCGAGGATTTGAAATAATCCTACCTCATCGACCGAGGAGTGCACCAGGAGAATGGACTAGGTAGCACGATCAATCTTGCAAAGATGATTCCATAACCAACACACTAAGAATGAGATTATCGTCCATTAATCACTAAACAACATGTTGCTCGGAGTATTGATTTCACACATCACAATTCACTTGTCGGCATTCCGGTTACAACAACATGAGGACCGAGGAATGAATAATGATGGTGAGAAGTATCACTGCATCAAGAATTCATAAGAGATGGTGCAATTCCTATGATATTCTTGACATAAATAGGGTAATATTCCAAGGTAGAACCGAACAAAAGCTGGATTGACATTTTGATCTGCGGGATACAAGTGCTTTGACCCAATCCTGGGTATGGATGAGGTACTGGAGTTTGTTTCTCCTAATCATTCTGAAATAGAATGGCTTGACGAACCACAAGAATAATAGGCATCGATGAACAAGATTGCACACATACTCTTGACTATCAATAGATAGATGATGGTCGGAATACAACTGAAAATGGACAACTCAAGGAGCATATAACTTTCTGAGTTGTGGATGCATAGATTAGTATGTCGAACTAAGTTCAATGGGTTTCCTCCAGATAATCCATGCAGAAAGGTAGGACTGGCAGATTCACAATGCAGAATGGAGAACTTATCAAGATCACTCTTATTGTGATGTTTTTGTTCAACAAGGAACTTCTGCCATAAGTAGTTCATGGTATTGGAAGAAGGATTTACCACGGACCTTGAGGACTATCACAAAGGTTACTAATATCCTAAAGGAACTAGCAAACACTATCAACATGAAGTAAGTAGGGTGGATTTTGGGCTCAAACCCAGGAATAGAATGCCTACTAACTAAGTGGCATCATGGGATGCTTTCAAGAATGATGGCCAGAATCATCACACTGGGAACACAAAGCATGACTAGATTACTAGGTGATCCTCTAAGACACCTAGGGTCATAATAATAGCTCCAACATATATGTCGAGGCAACAGAGTATCTCAACTCACCGATTAGTGTGGTTTATCTGGCCCAAAAAGACATCGGAAACAGGAGAAAGGGATTTGCAAATGCATTAGATTGTTTAGAAACCTGGGATGACTCGGACAGCATAACGGCTGTAAATGCTCAAAAAGATTTGGGACGTTCTGCAAAATGGTGGCATAACCACTCAGAATCACAATATCAAGGTTCCGAGATCAACTGTCAACACATGGAAGTAGTAGGAACTGAACTGAGGCTTGAATTCATCAATCTTACAAGTCTACGGATTAGTAACACGGATCCTGATAGAAAGAAGAGAAAGCCTAGTTCCTTAACCCCGTAGAAAGATAACATGACTCGGATCAGAAGGGCATAAGGTATAAGAAAAAAAAGATCCTTACGTTCCCTTCCACAATCAATTCCCTTACATAACTGAAGAATTGCTAGACTCGACTTCGACCAGTTTGGCTTGGTAATCCTAAATGCAGTCAGGCTCTAATACCAAAGCTGTTAGGACCCCGATCCTAAGTCACACCGATCTAGCATGAACACATCATATCACTTTGCGGCCTCATGCACGGTATTCCCACGGGTGCCACCTTACCTGGACCGGGACCGTTTGCGCCTTTTGGCTCACGTATATGATAGTGTCACTGAGGGAGTCCTGGATTAGGGGGTCCTCGGATAGCAGGACTACATACTTTGGCTGGACAGTTGGACTATGAAGATACAAGATTGAAGGCTTCGTCCCGTGTTCGGGTGGGACTCTCCTTTGCGTGGAAGGCAAGCTTGGCAATTTGGATATGTAGATCTCCTTCTTTGTAACCGACTCTGTGTAACCCTAGCCCCCTCCGGTGTCTATATAAACTAGAGGGTTTAGTCCGTAGGATAACAACAATGATAATCATAGGCTAGCTTCTAGGGTTTAGCCTCTACGATCTCGTGGTAGATCAACTCTCGTAATACTCATATGATCAAGATCAATCAAGCAGGAAGTAGGGTATTACCTTCATCGAGAGGGCCCGAACCTGGGTAAACATTGTGTCCCCCACCTCCTGTTACCATCAGCCTTAGACGCACAGTTCGGGGCACCCTACCCGAGATCCGCCGGTTTTGACACCGACATTGGTGCTTTCATTGACACTTCCACTGTGCCGTCACGATAAAGGCTTGATGGCTCCTTCGATCATCGGCAACGATGCGATCCGGGGTGAGGTTTTTCTCCACGGACAAATCTTCATATTCGGCGGCTTCGTACTGTGGGCCAACTCGCTTGGCCATCTAGAGCAGATCGATAGCCACGCCCCTGGCCATCAGGTCAGATTTGGAAGCTTGAACTACACTGCCGACATCCGCGAAGACTTGATCTTCGATGGATTCGAGCTCATGTCAGGCGCGCCGCACAATCACGACAAGCATGACTTAGCTCTGCCATCGTACAGTGTTCGAGAGATCGCACCTGCGGCTACTCCGGCCCTCAATCCGGAGCAGATCGTGCCATCCGAGGACGGGTGGATGGACCCCGCCATGGAGGCCGCACACTCAGCGGCGCTAGAGCCGAATACTGACTTCTCCTCCTATGAGACCTGTGTTACCAGACCCTTGGATTCGTCCCCGGCCACAAGCTCCGAACCGCCTGTGTCCGTGCCTATCCAATCTGATTGGGCACCGATCATGGACTTTACCTCCACGGATATTTTTCAGCACTCGCCCTTGGGCGACATGCTAGATTCATTGAGGTCTCTCTCCTTGCTAGGAGACCCTCGGCCGAACTATGTCCGGCTCGAGTGGGAAGCGGACGACGAAGGAATTAGTTCCCCACCCACCACCCACTTAATAGCCACTGTCGATGACTTAACCGACATTCTTGATTTCGACTCCGAAGACATCGAAGGTATGGACGACGATGCAGGAGAGGAACAGGAACCAGCGCCCACTGGGCGCTGGAAAGCCACTTCATCACACGATATATACATGGTGGATACACCCAAAGAAAACAACGACGAGGAACGGAAGGATGCAGCGAAGGATAGTCCCCTCGAGAAGCAACCAAAGCGACGACGTAGGCACCAATCCAAATCCCGTCTCAGCAAAAACAGTGATAACAGCGCAAGAAAGAATAATACCCCGATCGACTCCAAAGGAAACGATGACCACATGGACCCAGCGATGGAGCAGGATGAGCCAGCGAATGGAGAACATAGTACAGAGCCGTTGTCCTATCACGGCGATGCCGAGGGTAAAGCTCATCAACCTGTCTCCAGAGAGGAGAACAGTCCGGACGACGATGCACACATCATCCCGGAAAGGCACTTGGAACACGAGAACCTCCATAGAAGGTTTATTGCCACTGCGAGGAGCCAGAAGAAGCAAAAGAAAAGGCTTAAGGCCGCGCAGAATACGCTCAACAGCAGATGGAACAAAGTGCTTGACACTGAAGAAAAGTACGGCGGCAGTCGCCACACAAAGAGCTATCCAAAGGCAAGCTGCTGCCTGAATTCGACGACGAGGCTTTAGAGCCCTTTCAGCCAAAAAATAAAATGGTTGATCAGCCGGATCGACCACCCTGTGGCTGCGACAGGGCGGCTAATGACGTCACACACAAGTCAACACATGATTTACGTGTAGACCTGCACAAAAAAGCTGGTATGGCTAGGTCCATCTACGGATCTAGGAAGCGTGCTCCGACACAGAATCATGGCCGCCCAAATGACTATACTGACCGAATAACAGCTCAGAATCAAAAGCAAATGCTACAACCGTCAGAAGAATGCCATGACACATCCAAATACAGGGGTGCGCCACACCCCCTATGCTTCACCGATGAGGTGCTGGATCATGAATTTCCAGAGGGATTCAAACCCGTGAACATAGAGGCATACGACGGAATGACAGACCCTGGGGTCTGGATTGAGGACTTTATCCTTCACATCCACATGGCTCGCGGAGATGATCTCCACGCCATCAAATACGTGCCCCTCAAGTTGAAAGGACCAGCTCGGCACTGGCTGAAAAGCCTCCCCGAAAACTCAATTGGAAGCTGGGAAGAGCTTGATGATGCTTTTAGGGCCAATTTTCAAGGGACCTATGTCTGACCTCTGGACACAGATGATTTAAGTCACATAATTTAATAGCCCGGAGAGTCAGCCCGAAAGCTTTGGAATAGATTTCTCACGAAGAAGAATCAAATCGTCGACTACCCGTATGCCGAAGCCTTAGCGGCTTTCAAGCACAGTGTCTGGGATGAATGGCTCGCCAGACACCTCGGCCAGGAAAAACCGAGGACAATGACAGCCCTAACAAGCCTTATGACCCGCTTTTGTGCGGGCGAAGACAGTTGGCTGGCCCGTAGCCGCACTAGCAACCCAGGCACATCCGAAGTCAGGGATGGCAACGGGAAACCGTGACGCAATAAAATCAAGCCCCGAAACAACGAAGACAGCCCAAACAACACGGCGGTAAACGCCAGATTTAGGGGCTCTCGACCCGGTCAACGGAAAAATCCATTTAAAGGCAGCAGAGATGGACCGCCCCGCCTAAAAAAGATTCTAAATAGATTATGTCAGATTCATGGCACCTCCGACAAACCTGCAAATCACACCAACAGAGAATGTTGGGTCTTCAAGCAGGCCGACAAGCTAAATGCCAAACACAAGGGGAGGGAGACACCAAGCGAAGACGAGGATGAGCCTCGCCAGCCGAACACTGGGGGACAGAAAAAATTCCCACCAGAGGTCAAAACAGTGAACATGATTTACGCAACTCACATACTGAAGAGGAGGCGCAAACGCGCACTCCAAGACGTATACGCCGTGGAGACCGTCACCCCCAAGTTCAACCCTTGGTCGGCCTGCCTGATCACTTTTGATCGCAGGGATCACCCGACTAGTATCCGGCATGGAGGATCAGCTGCCTTGGCGCTAGACCCAATAATTGACGGATACCATCTCACCCGAGTCCTTATGGACGGCGGCATCAGTCTTAATCTGATATATCAGGACACCGTCCGCAAAATGGGGATAGACCCGACAAGAATCAGCAAAAGCAATACTACCTTTAAAGGAGTAATACCCGGCCCAGAGGCCCGCTGCACGGGCTCTCTAGTACTAGAGGTTGTGTTCGGTTCTCCCGACAACTTCCGAAGCAAAGAATTAACCTTTGACATCGCTCCATTCCGAAGCAGCCATCACGCACTAATCGGAAGAACGGCCTCCGCTCATTTTAATGCAGTACCACATTACGCTTATCTTAAGCTTAAGATGCCTGATCCACGTGGCATCATCATAGTTAGCGGAAACACAGAGCGTTCCTTACGTACGGAGGAATATGTGGCGGCTCTAGCAGCCAATCACTGAACGGCCTCTCCAACCAGAATAAATGATCGGTCATCAAGGCCGCGAACACGGTTAGACGAGTCTGGCGCACCACTAGCTGTAACAGCTTAGATAAACCTGAGATTGGGTCGATGGATATACCCCCATAGGTGGTGCTAGGGGCTTCCCGCATGTAAAAAGGGCTACAGTTTGGCTTGACCCTATTTAGATTGCATTTTAATGGTTCATGAAGAATAACCAATTTTTCGCACGATGACTTTCACCTGGGTTTTTCTCTTTTACAGATGATCATCGTGCTACACCCTTCCAGGATATGGCACAATGGAGACACAGGCACAGACGTGCAGCAGGGCCCCGCTCAAAGGCTTCTTTTTAGATTAAGACCCTGTCTAAACCTTTTTTACTGTCTCTTGTTGCTTTAATCCCTCCGGATACTCAACACAACCGAAAGGGATGCTGGCGTTATTGGCATTTCATCACGTCAGATTAATGCAAGCACCTGGAAATTCAGGGCTCATTATCGAGGGTGTTACTCAACACAGTATATGTTGTAAAGTCTGAACACCTTAGGGAGAGTTCGGCGTCACGAGTTTGGCCTTATATGCATCAACTCTGAATCATGTCTTTGGTCAATAGTTGGGTTTGCCCGGCTCCCGTGTTTTGCTACCTTACATTCCGCTCTATCGGCTAAGGTGGCACCAGGAGAACTACTGCGATTATGCCCTGGTTCATCTGGATGAGCACCTCAGTAGAGAAAGCCGAAAACTGGTTGTCATGATAAAACGCGAGACTGGTCAACCACTCGATGACTCAGTGGAATCTTCGCGATTCCTCCGCATTAACGAAGGACCGGTTTCCCGGTCATGTATGTATGGTTTCCCGGTCATGTATGTACGCGCACCGTATTCAGATGAGCGCGGAAGTACCAGGGGCTATATAGTAGCCCCACCGTCAAACTCCTATGGCTAAGTGAAAGTGTTAAAGCTATATTTTCCAATTGCCTTGTTCGCCGCGCTATCACCTCCTTAATGGACCAAGACGTTGGGTCAAGTGTGAATACGCGCTTTTATGAACACCCCCGCATTATATGCGTGGGGGCTGAAGCCGACGACTGCGAACTTTCAGGTTATATACATACATAAACGGCCGCACATGGGGCATCATAAACACGGCATTTATAATCCAAATAGCATTGTTTTTACAATTGGGATACATGTCACTCGAACATGATATTCTTCAAGCACTGAGCCTCTATTAAACAAGCACCTTCTATGCACGCCGACCTGGCCTACGGCCGAATCCCGGGTTGCAATAGCGGTGGCCTCCATCTCTGCCCAGTATGTCTTAACACAAGCAAGAGCCATCCGCGCGCGCTCTATGCATGCCGACCTCTTTACAGTGTCGATATGCGGCACAACACCAAGGAATCGTTGCACTAAATCAAAATAACTATTCGGCCTTGGTCCCTTCGGCCAAAGATGATCCACGACAGACCTCATGGCAAGTACGGACAACCTATGGAGCTCGGCCCACTCGGCCATTTGTTCATTCAACAGCAGCGGACGCGTTGGAGCACTGAACTGCGACCAAAACAACCTTTCCACTTCATGATCTTTCTGATCTTTGAAAAACTTAGTCGCATCAGCAACACTCATTGCCAAGTCCAACTACACGTCTGCAGCACTCCATAATTGATCCAGAGGGGCATACTTCATATCTCCGAACTTCGTCCGCAATAAAAAGGGCTTCCTAGCTGTGATATCTCTGGCTTGACGGACACTAGTGCAGAATCGGGCAATAGCACCAGTTCATAAGGCCCTTTAGTGCCGGTTCGGTAACCGGCACTAAAGTGTGGGCACTAAAGGTCCCCCCTTTAGTACCGGTTCAGCACGAACCGGTGCGAAAGGGCAATCACGTGGCACGAGCCAGCTCCGGGGGCAGGGAGCCCTTTAGTACCGGTTGGTGGCACCAACCGGTATTAAAAGGTTGGGGGGTTTTGCGTTTATGATTTCTTTTTCATTTAATTTTGTGTTTTCCATTTAATTCTTTTTCGTTTGCTGGTATTTTACGATACTACATATTGTACATGTTATGCATATATATAAATAGAATTTCTAGTAGAACAGATCATATATATATATATCATCGAATGTCTCACAACCACCATTAATTAATTCACACATATATACACACATGTATATATATATACAATTAGCTAGCTATATACAATTTCTCCTAATTGGTGCCTTCGGAGCCAGTGGCATTAGCCTAATTGGTGCCTTCGGAGCACGGTAACAATTGGAAGTGGTTCATGGGGGCGGTAGCGGGTAATAGTATTCTCCTTTGGGATCTATGACCTGGTCGAGCAAAAATCCCGCTATTTCCTCTTGAATTGCTTGTATGCGCTCCGTTGGTAGGAGCTGCTCCCGCACCTCTTTGAACTGTTAAGAAGGAGATCAATACGCATGTGTATTAGTTGTGTGACTAGATATCGATAATGGTGTAAAAATTGTGAATAGTGTTCTGACAAACGTACCCACTCCTGTCTTTGAGATATGCTCCTTTCGGACGCCATCATGCGAATGTTCTCGCAAACGCAGTATGCACACAGATTATTCCCCGGCGCCTGCTTCAGGGCCTTTACGAGAATGGAATTTGATCAGATTATAATTAATCAAGCATGATAATTAAAGAGATGGCAGCTAGCTAGCTAGTACTACTTAATTACTTACCTGGGGTCGATACCATTGGCCTGGAGTGACGCTGATGAACTTTGCCCTAGCCCTGCCCGCCGACAAAGAAAATGAATAAATGGGTTATTAAATAGTTGTTATCAGGAAATGACGAACTAATTAAATAGGCCGAGATATAGTTAATAATGATTGAAATTACCTGTTGACTATCCCCTTCACGATGGTGTAGTCACTTGCTTTCTTAAGTAGTGAGTCTAGTACTTCAACTGTTCCTTCATCAAATTTAATGATTAACAAGATCTAGTGAAATCTGCATGCACACACGTTTGCATGTCTTAATTAAGCGGGCATATGTAAGCAAAAACATGTATCTAGCTAGTAGGCAAAAACAGAATTTGTAGTACAAGACAGTGTGACTCACTCGAAGTTGTAAGGAAGTAGTATATCTTCATTGTATTTGAGGCGCTTGAAGAACTCTAGCATGCTTTCGTCTACACTTCTTTCGTAATATGGATGTGTATTCATTAATGGTATTTGGGTCAACAAACCCAATGCCATAGCGTCCACCTTTTTTCATTTCATAAATCTTCATCCTGCATAATACCACAGAAAAAAGAATATAGTGAGGATAATTACAGGTAATGATTGATCAAAATGATCACTACAGCTAGCGTGAGACTTAAATTACAGAAAGAAATCACTTACAGACAATAGCAACTGACGATAGATTTGTCAAGTGCGTCTTGATTGTATAACTGAAATAGTTCTGAATACTCAACGAACACAGCTTTCTCATGGTAGTAATGATCCTTCTTGACATTCACCATGAGGGACTCTCGATTAGAAATCTTGGTAATGTCCATGTACCATTGATGCAATTCATACATTCTCGTTGGGAGCTTCTTGACCTCGTCTGGCTCGACCAAAGGTTGGCCCCGGACATATTTCCGTTTTATTTCCTCCTCTGCAATCAGAGGCATGGGCTCGATATCGAGGAGTTGTCCAACAGTGATCTTGAGCATTTCAGCCTGCTCAATATGCTCCTCGGTTATTACCACATCGCCCAGCTCGTTAACATAAATCGTTTGCCCACAATAATATTGGGCGCGCATACTCTCATGTGTTGTTGGCACAACAAGTGGGGGGATTGATTGTGCAGCCTGTTCTCCCAGCTAGGGAACGGTTTTACCGCATGTTTTGCTAGCTGATTTGCTCGAGCTCGAGCTCGCCTCTTTCTGTAGACGTGCTCGATTTAACTTCCTGAGGTGGCGCTCATAGTCTGTGTCAACAAGCTTGGGAGCTGGTGGTCTAGCCATACGAATGAAGTGGTCAATCTTTTCCTCAGGCACTTTCTCCCTTGGCGGCGGTGGCGGTTTCGGTGCAAAATGGGCTTCCACCTCGGCCTTCGATATGGCTGTGTTTTCCTCCTCGGACTTGTCATAAGGCCTCTGCGGAAGAGGCGCAAGGCTTCTTAGACCATATTGATATCGCTTGCCTCCGCTTGTACCTCCAATACTACCTCGACTTGTACCGCTACGCACCATAGCTGATGCGGCTCTCTTCCGTGATTGCTGAGGCGGCGAAGACGGCTGACGTGGCTGAGTTGGAGGAGGAGGAGTGGCCTGAAGTTGTGCCGTACTTGGAGGAGGAGTAGCCTGACACTTTGCCGGACTTGGAGGAGGAGGAGTGGCCTGAAGCTGTGCCGGACTTGGAGGAGGAGTGGCCTAACGCGTTGGTGGACTTGGAGGAGCGGGAGTCTGCTGACTCGGTGGCGGACTTCGACGAGGAGTCGGATGACGCGGTGTCGGTGGCCTTCGAAAGATGATGCAATCCTTTCTCCATAGGATGATACGATGGTTGGCCTCTCCCAGTGTGTGCTCCTCGTCACCTCCAGGAATGTCAAGCTCTAGCCCCGAATATTGGTCCACCACCTCATCAACCAAGACACGAGCATAGCCCGCTGGAATCGGGTTGCAATGGAACGTTGCCTCGGGGGGATTTGTAAAAGCAAGGGCGTCCCCCAGCTTCATGGATATGTTCTTAATTTTGAAGTGTAGCTCGCAGTTAGTGTTCTCCATGATCTCATCCACTGGGTAGCTATCCAACAATGCGTCGCCCAGGGCGGAACCCACGGTGCTTCTCCGCATGGATGGGACGGTGCTATCCAATGCCGGATCATCCGCTAGCTGCTGCAGCTGCTGAGACCCCCTTTGCTGGCTAAGTGAGTCGATCTGGTCCTGCTGCCGCTGGAATTTGACTGCCAAGTCCGCGTGCGCTGATTCTAGGCCTTGAAGGCGTTCATAGTCCGGCTTCTTCTGCTCCTCCTCCATCTTCCTCTTCTTCTCCTCCGCAATCTTCTTTCTCGCACGGGTTCTGTAGTCGGCGTTCCAGTCCGAAAACCCCTCATACCATGGAATAGTGCCCTTGCCTCGTGTTCTTCTCCGGGTGTTCAGGATTTCCCAGGGCACGCGTAAGCTCGTCGTTCTCTCTGTTGGGCCTGAACACCCCCGATCGAGCCTCTTCTATTGCAACAAGTAGCTTATCTTCGGCTCCGTCCAGACATGCCTTCTTCGAAACTTTGCCTGTCTTCGGGTCCAACTCCCCCCATGCGCATAGAACCAAGTCCTGCACCTGGGGGGCCAGCTCAATGTTTCTGGAGTGACACCTGCATCCTCCATCTCTTTCTCAGACTTATCCCACTTAGGAATTCCCGCCGCATAGCCACCTGGCCCCAGCTTATGGAACCTATCCTTTTTTGCGGCATTAGCCTTGTTTATTCTCGACCGTTCCTTAGATAATTCTGAATCCTTGAATTTCACGAAATCATCCCAATGAGCACTTTGCTTCTCTAGTGTTCCCTCGAATACTGGAGTCTTCCTTCCTCCCTTGACGTACTTGTCCCATACACGATTCTTGTGGTTGTTAAATGGAACCACCATCTTCCTAAGAGCAACGTCCTTGACTTTCTCCACATCTGCATCTGTGAAATGATCTGGTAGGGTGAAATGTTCCATGAGCATTTCCCGAAGCAGAAGTTTTTGTCTGTCGTCGACAAAAGTAACTCCTGGACGTGGCTTTGTTGGCTCTCTCCATTCTTGAAGGGAGATCGGGAGTTGGTCCTTCACAAGAACTCCGCACTGACGAATGAACTTGTCCGCAATCTTCTTAGGCGCTAATTGTTTGCCATTAGGTTTGATGGCCTCGATATTGTACTTTACGCCCTCCTTCAACTTTTTGTTCGGGCCTCGTTTCCTGTTGCCTGAAGATTTGCTCGATCTGGATGGCTGAAAGAAGAAAGATCGATTCGTTAATATATCTTCAAGTCATTTAAAATATGTGATGATCACCAGATGCCTGCCGATATAAATATATATACCTCGCCGGTCTTTGTTGTTTCAAGATCAACATTTTCTTCGTCATGTTCATAGTTCATGACTTCATCAATTCGGTCGTCGCCATCGAATATCATATCACCCTCCCCGGTGTTGTTTAGATATTCGGAGCCATCATAATCTTCTTCATTCTGATCAACATCTGGCTCACGAGGATTGCATATGATATTGAACAGGGCCTCTTCTCCCTCTCTGCCGGTATTGTTCGCCATAGGTTTTATTTAACTAATCCAAAAGAAATATATTCAAATTACAATGCATGGATGCAATCAATTAATAAGGAAAAACTGAATCAATCATAGTACATAATAAGCATCATCGAATATAATCTCGAATACGTCGTCTCGAATAATAGATATAATCTCGAATACATCGTCTCGAATAATAGATATAATCTCGAATACATCGTATTGAATATTATATATCGAATACATCACTAGCTAGCTAGCTAGCTAGCTAATAAAGATCAAATACTAGAGAGTAATCTAGGCGGTGGACAACCAAAGTGAAGGAACCATCACTGGATCATAGCTCGGGTGATCTCCCCAAAGAACCTGCCAGGTATTGGAGAACCTGACGTCCATAGCAGCCATGTAGCGATGGACGTGCTCATCCTCCTCCCTGACACGGTGACGTACCACCTCCGGCGGGGCCGGCTCCCCCCGCACCTAAAGTGGCCCACGCGAACGCCACCAAAGGAGATCAGGGTCGACAACGGGACCCGGGGCCGGGTTCCTCACCAAGCGTCGCGCCCCTGAAGGTAGCACCTCCCAGTGCCAGCCCGGCAGAGCCCAGTCTCGGACATGGATCCTCTGAAGCAGGACGTCGTCGCGAACGGGTCAACGGCGAGGATGTGGGCCGGGCATCGTCGACAACAAATACTATATGCCGCAAAAGTAAAGTAACATTTTTAAATGATGGATTGTGATTTCATATATGCAAATTCTAAATTTTATAACTAAAACTAACATTTCTAATATTTCTATAACTAAAACTAACATTTCTAATATTTCTATAACTAAAAAACATTTCTATATAACTAACATTTCTATATAACTAACATTTCTAATATAACTAACATTTCTATATAACTAACATATCTAATATTTCTATATAACTAACA
Source organism: Triticum urartu (assembly GCF_003073215.2). Classification (NCBI taxonomy): domain Eukaryota; kingdom Viridiplantae; phylum Streptophyta; class Magnoliopsida; order Poales; family Poaceae; genus Triticum; species Triticum urartu. The sequence continues at coordinate 194,342,119 of NC_053027.1, read as the reverse complement.
TTTCTAATATTTCTATAACACAGTGTGTGTGTGTGTGCGGCCGGGGCATGAGCTCACCGGCGAGGCGCGATGATGGGGGGCGGCGACGGGGACGGAGACGGGCGGTGACGATGGGGATGGGGACGGGGCGGCGACGACGGGGACGGGGACGGGGACGACGGGAGGACGGGGCGGGGCGCGGCACGGCGACGGTGACGACGGGAACGGGGACGGGGACGGCGACGGGGGCGGCGACGAGGGGCGGCGGCAACGGGGCAGAGGAGAAAGAAGCAGAGGGAGATGAGAAACTGACAACTTTTTTGAAGTGTTTTCTTATATAGAACAACCTTTAGTACCGGTTGAAGCCACCAACCGGTACTAAAGGTCTGTTTTGGCTAGGCCAAGCGGCGGGAACGGCACCCCTTTAGTACCGGGTGGTCGCACCAACCGATACTAAAGACCCCCCCCTTTAGTACCGGTTGGAGCCACGACCCGGTACTAAAGAGGGTGTTCTGGTGCAGGTGCGGTGCGGCAAGTTTAGTCCCACCTCGCTAGCCGAGGGGCGTCTGCACTGGTTTATAAGCCCCAGTGCGGTAGCTCTCTCGAGCTCCTTCCAAAGCAGGCCTACTGGGCCTACCTGTTCTTTGCTGCCCTGTGGGCCTACAGGGCCTTTGCAGGCCTGCATCCTGGCCCAACAACATGTCGGGTTTCTAGTCATATGCAGGCCGCTTTGGCCTAGTAGGCGGGCTTTTTTATTTTCTTGTTTTTTTTGCTTTATTTATTTTTGTTTTATTTATTTTTGAGTTGTTTTTTTGCTGTATTTAGAGTTTCTTTGTGAATATTTTTGCTTTAGGTACAAAAAATGACAAACTTTCTGTTAGTGCCCGTAGTTTTCAAATTTGAATAGCTTAAAATTTGAATTATTTGAAATTTCTGTAAATCACTAGTTTGTGAATAACTTAACTTTGAAAATAGATTTTTCAGTGATTCTTTTTTCTTATGTTTAGTATTAGTGTGTTTTATCATTATATTCAATTTGGTAATGCTTAGGTTATTTAAAAAATGAAATGCCTTTGTAACAGATGAGTTTTCGTCCGAAACCCTGATACTTCGAAAGAGATTGTCCATTTTGTACACGAAGTGCATCCAGTTTGTTTGCACATAAAATTTCTTCGCGTTTCAAATGCCAAAACACATAACTAGCTACCCTAACTATTACAGAGATTCCCTCCTGGGTGTGAAACATAGAAGAAAGTGATGATAGTGAAGCCGATCACATCCCAAATCTTTGGGTGTGAAACTTTTTCTTCGCGTGTGTCCCTTTGCGCCGTAGCCATGGAAAATCTTCATCATTTAACTGGATCCTCGGGTCAATATTCACTATGAATGGAGCAATTTCATCAAACTTTTCATAATCTCCTGACATGTCTGTCTTGTCATCCACTCCCACGATGTTTCTCTTCCCAGACAGAACTATGTGCCGCTTTGGCGCATCATACGATGCATTCGTTCCTTATCTTTTCTTTTTCTCGGCTTGGTAGACATGTCCTTCACATAGAAAACCTGTGCCACATCATTGGCTAGGACGAATCGTTCGTCTGCATACGCAAGATTGTTGAGATCCACTGTTGTCATTCCGTACTGCTGGTCTTCCGTTACCCCGCCTCGTGTCATATTAACCCATTTGCACCGAAACAAAGGGACCTTCAAACCACGTCGATAGTCAAGTTCCCATATGTCCTGTATATAACCATACTATGTTTCCTTTCCCGTCTTGGTTTCTACATCAAAGCGGACACCACTGTTTTGGTTGGTGCTCTTCTTATCTTGGGCAATCGTGTAAAATGTATTACCATTTATCTCGTACCCTTTGAAATTCATTATATTCGAAGATGGTAACTGGGACAGCAAGTACAGGTCATCTTCAATAGAGGAGTCATGCATGGTACGTGTCTGCAACCAGCTGGCAAAACTCCTGGTTTGTTCACGTGTAATCCAGTCATCAGACCACTCCGGGTGTTTCGAGCATAGCAAATTCTTGTGTTCATACATATACGGAGCCACCAAGGCGGAATTCTGTAGAACTGTGTAGTGTGCTTCAGTGAGAGAATGTTCGTCCATTTATATTATTTGTTCCCCTCCTAGCGTGCCTTTTCCATCCAGTCTGCCCTTATGCCGCGATTCAGGAACACCAATCGGCTTAAGGTCAGGAATAAAGTCAATACAAAACTCAATGACCTCCTCATTTTCATGGCCCTTGGAGATGCTTCCTTCTGGCCTAGCATGATTATGAACATATTTCTTTAAGACTCCCATGAACCTCTCAAAGGGGAACATATTGTGTAGAAATACAAGACCCAAAATATTAACCTCTTCGCATAGGTGAACTAGGACGTGCGTCATGATGTTGAAGAAGGATGGTGGGAACACCAACTCGAAACTGACAAGACATTGCACCAAATCATTCTCTAACCTTGGAATGATTTCTAGATTGATTACCTTCTGAGAGATTGCATTGAGGAATGCACATAGCTTCACAATGGCTAATCGAACGTTTTCCAGTAGAAGCCCCCTCAATGCAACCGAAAGCAGTTGCATCATAATCACATGGCAGTCATGAGACTTTAGGTTCTGGAACTTTTTCTCTGCCATGTTTATTATTCCCTTTATATTCGACGAGAAGCCAGACGGTACCTTAATACTGAGCAGGCATTCAAAGAAGATTTCCTTCTCTTCTTTGGTAAGAGCGTAGCTTGCATGACCCTGATGTATGCCGTCTTTTCCGTGCATACGTTGCTGGTCCTCCCGTGCCTCAGGTGTATCTTTTGTCTTCCCATACATGCCCAAGAAGCCAAGCAGGGTCAGACAAAGATTCTTCGTCACGTGCATCACGTCGATTGCGGAGCGGACCTCTAGGTCTTTCCAATAGGGCAGGTCCCAAAATATAGATTTCTTCTTCCACATGGGTGCGCATCCGTCAGCGTCATTCGGAACAGGTTGTCCACCAGGACCCTTTCCAAAGACCACCTTCAAATCCTTGAACATATCATGTACATCAACACCAGTACGGTGGCGAGGCTTCATCCGGTGATCCGCCTCACCTTTGAAATGCTTGCCTTTCTTTCTTACAGGATGCCTGCTTGGAAGAAATTGACGATGTCCTAGGTACACATTCTTCTTACAATTAGCCAAATATATACTGTCAGTATCGTCCAAACAATGCGTGCATGCGCGGTATCCCTTGTTTGTCTGTCCTGAAAGTTTACTGAGAGCAGGCCAATCATTGATGGTCACGAACAGCAACGCCTTTAGGTCAAATTCTTCCCCCATGTGCTCATCCCACGCACATACACCTGTTCCATTCCACAGTTGTAAGAGTTCTTCAACTAATGGCCTTAGGTACACATCAATGTTGTTGCCGGGTTGCTTAGGGCCTTGGATGAGCACTGGCATCATAATGAACTTCCGCTTCATGCACAACCAAGGAGGAAGGTTATACAAACATAGAGTCACAGGCCAGGTGCTATGGTTGCTGCTCTGCTCCCCAAAAGGATTAATGCCATCTGCGCTTAGACCAAACCATACGTTCCTTGCGTCATCTTTAAACTCCTTCCCGTACTTTCGTTCAGTTTTTCTCCACTGCGACCCGTCAACGGGTACTCCCAACTTTCCGTCTTTCTTACAGCCTTCTTTGTGCCATCGCATCGCCTTGGCATGCTCTTTGTTTTGGAACAAACGTTTCAACCGTGGTATTATAGGAGCATACCACATCACCTTGGCAGGAATCTTCTTCCTAGGACGCTCACCCTCGACATCACCAGGGTCATCGCGGCAAGTGTTCAAATCCTCGTACTCACCGCGGTAGAGGATGCAATCATTAGGGCATGCATGTATCTTCTGCACCTCTAACCCTAGAGGGCAGACAACCTTCTTTGCTTCGTACGTACTCTCGGGAAATTCGTTGTCCTTTGGAAGCATATTCTTTATCATTACCAGCAAGTTTCCAAATCCCTTGTTAGATATACCATTCTCTGCCTTCCATTGTAGCAATTCCAGTGTGGTGCCCAGCTTTTTCTTGTCACCTACGCAATTCGGGTACAACAATTTTTTGTGATCCTCTAACATGCGCTGCAACTTCTTCTCCAAATCACTTGCACAGTTTCTCTTTGCATCAACAATGGCCCGACCTAGATCATCAACGGGCTCATCCGATGCCTCTTCTTCAGCTTCTTCCCGCATTGTCGGCTCAACTTCTTCCCGCATTACTGGCTCAGCTTCTTCCCTCATTGTTGTATCATCGTATTCAGGGAACCCATGGCCAGGATAGCTATCGTCGTCCTCTTCTTCTTCATTGTCTTCCATCATAACCCCTCTTTCTTCGTGCTTGGTCCAAACATTATAGTGGTGCATGAAACCGGACTCAAACAGGTGGACGTGAATGGTTCTTGACGTAGAGTAATTGTGACCATTCTTACAACCAGCACATGGACAAGGCATAAAACCATCCGCCAGCTTGTTTGCCTCAGCTGCAAGCTGAAAAGTATGCACGCCATTAATGAACTCGGGAGAGCATCGGTCATCGTACATCCATTGCCGGCTCATCTTCAATACACAGCACTGAAAACATCAAGTTAATACAATACATAAAGTTCATACAACACTTAAATGCAACAAACAAATAACTCTCTAGCTAAAGAATTTAAATGCAACAACAAATGCGATCAAGATCGCAACTAAGGTAACAATTGATCCAACAGCATAATGATACCAAGCATCACTATGAATGGCATATTTTCTAATCTTTCTAATCTTCAAGCGCATTTTCTCCATCTTAATCTTGTGATCATCGACGACATCGGCAACATGCAACTCCAATTCAATCTTCTCCCCCTCAATTCTTTTCAATTTTTCTTTCAAATCCTTTTTTTCTCTTTCAACTAAATTTAACCTCTCGACAATAGGGTCGGTTGGAATTTCCGGTTCAACTACCTCCTACATACAAATATCTATGTCAGCTTGATGGGCATAATTTTTCATAAACACGAAATGCAACAAATAGTTTTAAAAGAGAATATACCACATCCGAATCATAAGAAGGGCGAGGGCCGATGGGGACGGATATCAAAACCATGGCACTATGTATAACAAACAACGTACGGGTAAGATAATTATACGAGTAACTATATATCCAAATCACACAAACATCAATTTTTTATATAAAATTTCATGAACAAGAGGCTCACCACAAGGTGGTGCCGGCGACGGGACGGTGTGGGCGATCGACGGTGGTTACGACGGAGATTTAGAAGGCACTAAGTAAACCACACCTACATATGCAAACTAAGTGTTATTTTGACCTCAGTTTGCATATAAATCAAATACTACCGCATATGATTCCTCCCAAATTACTAAAACCCACAATTAATCCCTATATAAACCAATGCAAGAGCTAATCTAGCAATGAGAGATGAAAGGACAAAGTTGCTAACCTTTGTGATCATTTGAATGGATGGGGGCCTGCAAATCTTGACAAATTTGGGGCAAATTTTGTGATGAGATCGAGAGGAAGATGGGAAGAATAGAGGAGAGGGAGAGGGGGAAGGGGTATGAACAGAGTGCTGGTGGATGAAGGGTTTATATAGGACGACCTTTAGTACCGGTTCGTGCAACGAACCGGTACTAAAGGTGCTGGAGGGGCCCCACTCTGACAACATCCTGCCACCACTCTCATTAGTACCGGTTCATGGCACGAACCGGTGCTAAAGGTTCTCCACGAACCGGTACTAATGATGTCCGCCCGCCTAGCCATTGGAACCGGCACTAATGGACACATTAGTGCCAGCTCAAATTCAAACCGGCACTAATATGCTTCACATTTGACCCTTTTTCTACTAGTGGGAGCTCCTCCACGACTTTCTTCAGGTCAGCCGCTTTCGCTTGGATTTCCTTTTCAAGAAGCTCATATCGGCCGGCGGCATCTTTCAGCTCAACAGCCATCTTGGCTATTTTATCTTCGCTCTGGCGATGAGCAGCCTATTCGGCTCTTAACTCTTTGGCCGCCTTTAGGGCGGCCACATCACTTCTCCTGGCTTGTTCATTGGCTTGGGCAAGTTCCGCCCGAAGGGTCTCCACGGCGGCAGCTCCATCTGCAGTCACAGCATATTATAGATACTAGCATCATGCTCCTCTTAATATTTGTTGACCACCCGAAAATACATACCCTGTGCCTCGTCAAACCGCTTGTCCACAAGCGCAATGTCGGCATCTGCCGCGTCAAGCTGCCGCCTCAGTCCGGCAAACTCAGCAGTCCAGCAAGGCACCAGACCCTCAGCCGCCTGCACATGAAAGCAGCACGATCATTATCTAGGACTATGATCCTCTATTTGCTGCCTTTGGACAGCAACCAGAGTCTCAGGGGCTACTATCTGTATAGAGCACACCTAGCGTGTGCTGTACCGTCAAAAAATATATATATTACTTTGCGTGCCTCAAAGCCTGTTAGCAGGCTCGTAAAAGCTTCATGCAACCCACTTTTGGTGGATGAAATCCTCTCAACCACCGTAGCCATTAAAGTATGATGCGCCTCTGAGATAGTCGCTTGCTCCAAAAGACCCATCAGTACATCCGTTTGTGCACCGGACAGTTCCAGACTCTTTCTGTTGCTCTCCTTAGGAGACGAATACTCCGGAATTTGGGTGGCCGAAAGGTTACCTTCTGGCCTTGGCGGATCAGGAGAAATCCTCCGTGATGACACCTCAAGGTCGTCCGCCCCAGGAGGCGGGGAGACAGGGGGAGGCATTTCGCTCTCCATCATCTCCGGAAGAAGATCCCCCGTAGACGAACTCTGTCGAGAAGGGCTACGAGTCGGACTACAAGATATATGTCTCGGTTATTGTCCTCGGAGATAAAGAAGGATATACTTACCAAAGTACTCTTGTTCACCTACAGCTCGGTGGAGGGCTGGCCCCCTTGTGGGCGCTGTGAGGAAAGGGCGCCCTCCGAGGCAGGGCCCCCTGGCGAAGGTTTCCTCCCTCGTTTGGAAACCTTCGTTTCCATGTCTTTAGAGGCGGTCCTTTTCCTTCCTTGGGGAGAGGGGGTTTTAGATTCTTCTCCCCGATTATCCTCCTTCGCGGAGACACTAATTCCCATGGTTTGGATGAGTAATGTGTGAAGCCTGCTTTCGGCTTCTTTATTCCTCCCTTTATCTTCCCCTGATGGCACTTGATAAGGTGCATGCTCAAGCATCTTGGCTAGTACATGATCCGGTGAGCCTTCAGGAAGGGGGCTGAACACCTGATCCTCTCCGCCTTTCTTATCCAGTCCTGGCCGAGAGAATTTTTTTCTGAATGATGTTGTGACAAATAAAAAGACAACATGTTTGGCCGTAGAATTACTTACGTGGGTATCTAGACGGTTACAGTTGAGACCCGCATCCTCGGTGGTGTCCGGACACTTTATTCGTGATCCGAAGAACAATCCACACATCTCTTAGAGCATCACGCCGAAGAATTGCTGAATAGTTCACGGTCCTTCCGGCTTGAACTCCCACATATGGAGAGATCGACGTTGGCATGGCAGGACCAGACGAACTAGCATAACTTGCATTACCTTGACAAGACTGACGTCGCTCTTGAGGAGATCTCGGATGCGACTTTGCAATGTAAGCACGTCATTAACTGGCCCCCACTCCAGCCCCTTGTTGACCCATGAAGCCAGTTGCGGCGGGGAGGGGGGCGAGTGGAAGGCAGGGGCATCTGCCCACTTTCTACCTCAGGGAGCTGTGATGTAAAACCACTCCCGCTGCCATAAGTTGGACACCTCCGGGAAGGAACCCTTTGGCCATAGAGCATCGACGCCTTTGCTTATTATGGCACCTCCGCATTCTGCATGTCTCCCATTGATCATCTTCGGCTTCACATTGAAGGTCTTGAACCATAAGCCGAAGTGTGGGGTGATGCGGAGGAAGGCCTCACACACGACGATAAACGACAAGATGTGAAGCATGGAATCTGGAGCTAGATCGTGGAAATCGAGCCCGTAATAGAACATAAGCCCTCTAACAAACAGATCAAAACTAAAGCCTAGCGCTCGGAGGAAGTGGGAAACAAATACGACACTCTAGTTGGGTTCGGGAGTGGGGATGACCTGCCCTTGAGCAGGAAACCTGTGTGAGATTTCGGCGGTCAGATACCTGGCTTCCCTGAGCTTCTTGATGTCCTCCTCTATGACAAAGCAGGCCATCCACCGACCTTGAAGGTTGGATCCGGACATGGTTGAAGGCCCGAAGCGCTTAGCCTGAGCTTTGGGTGTTGGAACTCTAGGTGGTGGAAGGAAGCATCGAGCGTGAGAAGAAAATGACAGGCCTTGGCCCCTTTATAAAGAGGGTGAATATCAAGCGTCCTCCGCGTGGCCGTTTGGAGCTTGCCTAAAATCGAGGAGTCATACTAACAAGCACGATTGGGTTACCCACACCCATATTGATGAGAATCCCGTGATAAGGGGAACACGATCTCTGCTTCGACAAGACGTGCCAATAAAACCGCCTCGCAACACGTGCCGTGGCAGGCTGGGAAAAATGGTTTGTAATGACCGGACCACGGCAGGACGTCACATTATGAAAAGTTGTCAGCAGATTAGATTTGTGGAACGTTATACTCTCTACGGTGGTATGTGAAATTTTTTACAGAGTCGAACACAATCCTTGTGTTCAAAATCTTCTATGGAGTATTCGGAGAAGGAACCCGCCTTGCAATGCCAAAGACAATCTGTGCACCGGACTCAACGTCATTGAAGCCTGGTTCAGGGGCTACAGAGGGAGTCCTGGATTAGGGGGTCCACGAACAGCTGGACTACATACTATGGCCGGACTGTTGGACTATGAAGATACAATATTGAAGGCTTCGTCCCGTGTTCGGGTGGGATTCTCCTTTGCGTGGAAGGCAAGCTTGGCGATTCGGATATGTAGATCTCCTTCTCTGTAACCGACTCTATGTAACCCTAGCCCATTCCGGTGTCTATATAAACCAGAGGGTTTAGTCTGTAGGATAACAACAATGATAATCATAGGCTAGCTTCTACGGTTTAGCCTCTACGATCTCTTGGTACATCAACCCTTGTAATACTCATATCATCAAGATCAATCAAGCGGGAAGTAGGGTATTACCTCCATCGAGAGGGCCCGAACCTGGGTAATCATTGTGTCCCCCGCCTCCTGTTACCATCAGCCTTAGATGCACTGTTCGGGACCCCCTACCCAAGATCCGCCGGTTTTGACACCAACAGTCGCTAGCATCCATATGAAAAGAACCCGGGCCGACATGACTAGTCGTAAACCCAAAGTGGCACTATGTTACAGGGACATTCATACATGACCCATCAATGAACGTGTCCTTCAGCAGCGAGTGAATCCGGGCGTAGCAGCTAGGCTAACAGGACCCCGAAGATACCGCATGACATTTCCCCGAAGGGACAGACACAGGAACGAAGAAGGACACATGCCGGCCAGCCTAAGTGTTCCGGAGCAGTAGCAAGCTACCATGGCTCACTGGAAGCACTAGGAGACATTTCCCGGTAAGAGAGGCTACCAAGGATAAACAACTAGGTTGTCGGATCCCAAACATACCAAACATTTCAAATCATACACACAATATGCTCGATATATGCAAATACAACATGGCATCACAACATAACTCTATGACTCAAATTATTTATTCAATAGGCTCCGAGGAGCGAGATATTACAAACATGGGTCTCATGGCCCAACATTCAGAGCATACAAGTCGAAGCACATGCAGAAGCTTAACTTGTCTGAGTAGAGACATCTACAAATGAAAAATGCTGAGAAGCCTGATTATCTACCAGATCCTACCAAGGGCACAAGCTCGTAGCTGAGATATGAAGCTAAATGTCGAAGTCCACACGGAACTACTAGCGAGACTGAAGTCTCTCTGCAAAAACATAAATTAAGAAAACATGAGTACAAATGTACCCATCAAGACTTACATCAGAACTAACTACGTATGCATCGGTATCAACAAAAGGGGGGTGGTGGAGTTTAACTGCAGCAAGCCAGTTTGACTCAGTGTCTATCCTAAACTACGACTGCAGGTAACTCTTTTGAGGTGGCGCACACAAGTCCACATATTCTCCATATCAATACACCACTATGGATCCACTCCCGTCTCCCTACGAGAACGCCATCCATAGCACTCACGCTTATCTTGCACATTTCAGAGTATCCACTTTCACTTGTCTATGAACTGTACTTCTTCACACATGCTCTCGCCACTTACCACCATGTACACATCATGTATCTCGGCAACCTTCAAGAGGAAGCCTGGCGAGGGAGTCGGCCACGACCTGAATAAGCACACAAGTCTCTAGTCCAGGTTTATCGCCTATCCGGGTTCCATCCGTGAGGAGATCCGGCCGGGGTTTCGCTCACAGCCCCAAACGATGTGTGCAGGGTTCCCGAGACACCAAATGGGCGCCGGTACACCGGGCCATGGTGTATCTACCGCATCATAGCCCACCCCTAGGGTCAGCGCTATGCACGGCCTCCAACACATATCCTACAAACACCAGAAACTAGTTGCAACTCCTGCACAGAGATCAAGGCGGTTAATAAGTCGAGAGGGTCCATTGGTTTCGGGCCCAACGCGTGGTAGTAGCTGTTCATGGATCACAAACACAGACTTCAGTTCCTAAGGACGGCTTCAATGAAACAACCCACCATGTACTCCTACACGGCCTCTCATCGATACCTTTACCAAATCGTGTTCACACACTTAGCTCTCAACAGTAGGACATGTTCACACACCTCCAATTCATCCCCAATGAATCAGACCTGACTCAACTCTAAGCAGTAGCAGGCATGACAAACAAGCATGAATGAGTAGGCACATCATGGCTCAAACAACTCCTACTCATACTAGTGGGTTTCATCTATTTACTGTGGAAATGACAGGTCATGCAGAGGATAAGGGGTTCAACTACCGCAACATGTAACAGTTGAATCGTTGTTTTCCTAATGCAGTAAAAGAGAGCAGGAGCGAGAGAGTGGGATTGTATCGGAATGAACAACGGGGTTTTGCTTGCCTTGCACTTCTGAAGATATTATAGCTCTTCATCGGCGTCATCGAACTCATCATCGGAAGCACATCCATTGAGAGGGGACAAATACCGGCAACAGAGAAGGAAAACACAATCAATGCAATGCACAATATGATGCATGATCATGACATGTCAATATGTTATGTTTTGAGCTAATGCAACTAAAACCAGAAGGGTTTGGGTCATTTTGAACCAAAGGTTCAACCCCTAATTCAAATTATGATTTTAGCTAGTGCCTTATCATGTTTTGAAGTAAACAGCAAGGTTAAGTTGCTAACACATGCATGAAACCAGTACAGATGGATAGATTGGATCTTTCTGCTCATTTTTCATATATATAACTTATTTCATTCCGTGTTACGGTTAATATTATATGATTTTTAGAAGTTTATAACATTTTCTGAAATAAATAAACCATTTAAGATTTATTTAAATTCCAAAATGAATTACTGCACCAGCATGACATCACTATGATGTCAGCGGTCAACAGGGCCGGTCCAGGTCAAACCTGACCAGTGGGGCACGCGTGTCCGTGGCTAACTAAACTAACCTAGTTTAATTAGCACTAACCTAGGTTAAACTAATTAAGTTTAAACCTAAACTAGATTAATTAGCCGGGCGGGGCCCGCATATCAGACCCAGGGGAGGTCAAATCCCCTGGTCAACCGGGGCTAAACCACCGGTGTTTAGCCGCCGGCGGCAGCAGACGCGGCGGAGGGCTCGGGCTCGCTCCTACGTCGTCCAAATGGATGGTAGAGAGCGGCCACGGGGAGCTGGAGCTCACCCGTGCCCGTTACGGCAAGCAGCAGCAGCTAGGGTGGCCAGAGAAGACGGCCACGAGCTCAGCAGCGGCGGCCGGAGCTCGGGCGTGCTCGGTTTGGCGCTAGGATGCACGGCAGGGGGCGCGGAGAGGTGCTGCGAGCATCTGGGGGTGTGGCAAACACGGTGATGCGCTTGGTTTCGAGCCCGCGTGGCTTTGGCCACGACGGCGTTATGCAGAGGCGGCGGTACGTGCGGGTGCGGGTGGTGTGGCGGCTATGATGCACGAGAGCGAGAACGGAGAGGGGGAGAAGGGTCAATGGCTCACAGCGTTCACGGCAACGCAGATGGCGTGCTCGGGGAGGAACCGGAGCGAAGCAGGGCGGCGAGGTGATCTCCGGTGCCCGACGACGAACACGATGACACCGGCAATGTTGCGGGGCTCCCTGGCTTGTGTGAGTAGGCGTGGAGCTTCAGGACGATGTGGCGGAGAAGAGGTAAACGTCGGGGAGGCGAGGTCGGGGCTCAGGGTGTGACAACGGTGAGCGGCGGCGACAACGGCTCTCGGGTGATGCGGGGGAGAGAGGCAGAGGTGGGGGAGAGGCACTAGGAGAGCGAGAGAGGGTCGAGGGGGTGGCATGGCTGCACTAGGGGAGACCATGGCGAAGAGGCAAGCAAGAGGTGGCCGTCAGTGGCCGTGCGCGTGCTAGCGCGCCACGGGCACACGCCCTTCGTCCTCCTGTCAAGAGGAGGAAGACGACAGGGGAGGTAGAGATGGGTTGGGCTGGCTTGCTACAGTGCTGGGCTGGTTGGTGGGCTGCACAGGTGAGGCCGGGTAAGATTCTCTCTCTCTCTCTCTCTTTTAATTTCTATTTTTCTATTTCTTCTGTAACTTTGTGGCTTTTCTAAAAACACTAAAACTAACTAAAAAATCATGAAACTGCTCATGCCCACTGTTTGGAATATTTACAATAGTAAACATTTTAGTTTATGATTATTTGGACACTTAAAATATTTTATAGCATTTTAAATGCCGAAATGCAAATACCATATGATTTAATTCAGTGATCCAAGTTATCCTAGAAAAATGTGCAATATTTTTGGCGGAGGTTCAAGACCAATCCAAAAACGATGAACATTTTGTGAAGGCCATTTTGGGTTCATTGAGGCAATTTTCAGTTGAAACTGTTATTACCAGAGGGGGTGCTAGGGTTTTGTTAATCCCCATTTCAAATTCATTTGAAATTAAACGTGATGCACACATGAAGCTGGCCCAGCCAGAACTAGGGATGTGACATGTGAAGCTGAAGGTGATCGAGGGGAAGCAAGCGGAGTGCGGTGGTGCCACGGTGAGCAAGATCACCAACGCTCTTTGGCCAGAAGGATCTTTCACAGAATCTTCCAACTTATGGCAGCGGGAGTGGTTTTACATCACTAAACCCCGTGGTACCATGTGGGCAGCTACACCTGCATTCTGATCCGGCCCTCCCATTCAGCTCGCATCATGGATCAACAAGGGGCTGGACTGGAGATCAATCGACGAAGTGCAGACTCTACAGAGCCGCATACGGAGTCTCCTTGAGAAGGACATCGATCTCATCGACGTTATTCAAGTAATGTTAGTCTGTCGGGTCCTCCTGTGCCAGTGACGGCCCCTCCGTATGTGGGAGTTTAATCCGGAAGGACCACAAACCCTTCATCACTTCTTCGGCACGATGCAGAGGAATGTGGAAGTTATTTTTCGGGACACGAAAATAGTGGCCAGCCGCTACCGAGGACATCGGCCCTGACTGCAACCATCCGGATACCTCGGTAAGAACTTGACTCCCGAACACAACTTAATTAAATATCCCGTGATAAGATACTGAGAAAACCATCTTCTTCCAGGGCTGGACGAAGAAGGCAGAGCGAATTAGGTGTTCGGCCCCTCTTCCCGAAGACTTAGCTAGTCCTGTGCTAACAAGGATGCTAGTCTCGGCACCATTCCAGGTGCCGGTGAAAGAGCACAATGAGGAGAGCAGGAAGGCCAAAGGTGGCCTCCATTCTGAAGGTACACAAAACACTGTGTCCGGGGAGATTAAGGCTCCCTCTTCCAAAGATAAAAGAGAGGGAGAAGCTGACATCCTTTCTCCCCACGGTAAGAAAAGGGCCATCTCCGAAGGTTGGGAGGCACAGGCTCCTAAGGAAGGTAAGACGCTCCCATCAGGCGGTTCGGCCTTGGAAGACGGCATTGTTGCACAGTTCCTCCGTAAGTTCGAGCCTTTAGCCGAATCGTAAGTGAACAAGGGTGTTTTAAAGATATCCCGTTCCTTTTCTAGTTACAAGGGTAGCATCTAGAATACATGTTTTGTAGTTAGGTACGTAGTCTTCCTCAACAATCCTCTTCGGGGGACCTCCATAGGATTCCTCGCCCAATAGGGCGGACGACTTTGAGGTGTCATCCCACAGGATCTCTCCCAATTAACAAGTGGCGCAGAGGATAATGAAGACAACGCCCCAAAGTGAAACTTCGGTCACCCAGGGTCCGAGCTGTGCGGTCCCTACGGAGACCAACAATAAAGGCCCCGGACTATCCGGTTTACAGCCGGAGATGACTCTAGGGTCGAGTAAACATATCCCTTCAAAGGGAGTCCATACTCTCGCATCTGCTTCCCAGGATCCGGAGGCGCCGGATACACTGATGGACATGTTGCGATATTCGTCCGTCTCAGAGGAACATCGTACCTTGATGGGTATGGTGGTTGAGAGGATTATGTCCGTGAAAAGAGGATTGAATGAAGCTTTCACGGGCCTGCTAAGAGGCTTCGAGGTACTTAATGTAATATTTTCGATTGTGCTCTATACGCAAAATTCACCTGTGTATAGATAGTAGCCCCTCAGACTCTGGTTGGCATCCAAAGGGAGGCAATCAGAGGATCGAAAAAGAGATGCCCAGCAAATAATCTAATTAATTGGAACAAAGGGTGTTACAGCCACGACGATTTCCCACGCTATAGAGGTTGCAAGTATGGAGCAGAAACTTAATGTGGCAGATGACGGCATCGTGCTTATTAACAGGCGGCTCGACGAGGCGCAAGGTATGTTTTGAGGCGGTCAGTGTATGTATAATAATATGAGCATGAAGCTAAGAATTATATACTGAGACGTGCATAACTATATATGTATAATAATATGAGCATGAAGCTAAGAATTATATACCGTGGTGGAGGCCCTTCGGGCTGAATTTGTCCGAGCCAAGGAGCAAGCCCAGATGAGTAATGTGGCTGCCAACAAGGCAACTGATGAGTTAAAAGCCGAACAGGCTGCTCGGCGCCAATGCAAGGAGAGAATGTCTACCATAGCGCGTGAGCTAAAGGAAGCCACTGTTCGGTGCGAATTCCTTGAGAGGGATAACAAAGCCAAAACGGCCGATCTCGATAATGCCTTACAAGAGGCGAGGGAAGCACGATCCGAGTCAGGGCGGCTCGGGAGGAGATCCGGCAAGCTGGGGAGATAGCAGCCGGTAAGCCTTTCTTATTATAGACTAAATTCGGCGATCCGAATTATGCCCTGCTTAATCAAATGTGGATCTCTCTGGACGCATTCTTGGACTTGTCGAAGAGCGCCTCCGATGCAGCGCAATTTTACCAAGCACAAGAAGGATATAAAATGGAGAAACTTTTCTAGACAAAATTCAGCACGCCAAAGTGCTCGCTGTTGCTGAACGAACAGATGGCCCAATGGGCTGAGCTCCACAAGATATCCGGTTCTGCCATGAAGGACGTCGTGGTCCGGCTGTGGCCGACTGAGCCAATTCCAAATAGTTATTTTGGTTTGGTGCAGTGACTTATGGATGTGGTGTCGCGTATCAACATCGTGACGCGAGCAGCGTGCATTGAAGGTGCACGGATGGCCTTTGCCCGTGTCAAGACGTATTGGGCGAAGATGAAGGCCACCGATATTTCAGCGAAGAATCCACCCGGGGGCAAGGACAAACACCTGCCGGAGCATTATTTTGAAGATGTCCTAGAGGGTGCCCACTTAATAGAGGTTCAGTGTTCAAAGGATATGGTCTTCGAGTGAATGTGCTGAAATTATAAAAACAATATTATGATATTTAAGGCTATGCCTAAAAGTTTTGGCTCCTCCTGTGTGGCCATTTTTGTATAAGCTGAAAGTTTTCCAGTCGTCGGCTTCAGCCCCATCGCATAAAATACGGGGGTGTTCGGAAAAGCACTTGATCACTCCTGATCCAACATCTTGGTCTGTGAAGGAGGTGTCAATGCGGCGAACTAGGCAATCGGACTATAGGGCTTTAGCACTTTCACTTAGCCATTGGAGTTTGACGGTGGGTCTATGATATAGCCCCTGGTATGTACACAACTATTCGAATACGGTGCGTTACATAGGTGACCAGAAGAACGGTCCTTCGTGTAATACGGAGGGAATCGAAAAAAAATCTGATAAGTCATCGAGTGGTTGACTAGCTCTCGCCTCATCATGTCAGATGTGGGGTTCTGGAAAACCCTTAAGGTTTGAACACTAGGGTGCGCACGAAGTCTTTCCCTCCTACCGATCTACGCTCTAGCTAGCTAAGATCTCGCGGACCAACTCGACGAACTCGCAACACAGAAAGACACGGGGTTTATACTGGTTCGGGCCACCGTTGTGGTGTAATACCCTACTCCAGTGTGGTCGATTGCCTCTTGGGCTGATGATGAACAATACAAGGGGAAGAACAGCCTCCTGAAGTTGAGGTGTTGTTGTGCTTTCGGACTTGTGTGTATCTCTGGGTCTGATGAGATCTCTCCTCTCTATGTGGTGGCTAGTCCTATTTATAGAGGCCCTGGTCCTCTTCCCAAATATTGAGCGGGAAGGGAGCCAACAATGGAGGGATAATTCGAAGGGGGACAACTAGTACAAGCTATCCTAACAAAAGCGGTCTTCACCTGCGAAAAGCTCTGGTGGTGACGCCGTCTTGGGCTCCATGATGACCTCCGTCTTGCAGTCCTTTTGGTCTGGGTCTTGTTGCACCGAAATGGCAACCTTTGCCCTAGGCCTTGGTACTCCGTGACTGCGCTTGCCTCCTTTGCACCAAAGAGGAAACAAGGATGCTGCGTGCGCTGCCGCCCGCCTGGTGTCGATCGTCATGGCTCACGTCACGAGAGCCTCGTGAGGTTTGCCCCGCCTTGATATCTCTGCCCCTCGCGAGCCTGCCTGACTGGGCCGCTCGGGAGGAGGTCTTGCGTCATCCTCCTCGCGAGGCTTGGACCCTCGCCAGGGTCTTGGGTGCCTTGTTGACGAAGATGGGCCGCATGGCCTGCTGGCTCCGCCACGCCGCGGGCCGTAGGCAGGCAAGTCTGGGGACCCCCGTTCCCAGAATGCCGACAGTAGCCCTCGGGCCCAAGGTGCGCTCGAGCTTTGGCTTCACGGCGAAGCCAAGGGTCAAGTTCGGAGCACCGCGGTCCCCAGAAGCCTGCGGCCTCGGTCGATGCGTGGCGGTTGATTGGACGTGGGCGTCTCCGCTTCCCCACGCTGCCTCGGAAAATACATGACTTGACAAGTCCCTGCGACATGCAAGGAAAAACATCATTACCTGCGATCGTGGGAGATGCCGGTTGGTCTTCTCTTGCTATAAATGAGGGGGGCGGAGCCCCGTTCCCCATCTCTTCCTCGCTTGCTCGCTTCTTCTTTGGCTCATTGCTTGCAGTGCCTCCGATGGCGCCACGAAGGAAGTTCTCTGCCGCCGAGAAGGCGAAGGCCCCTCGTGAGGGCCCCAGTTCCTCGGCGCCCAAGCGCAGTCGCGGCCGTTCGCGTAAGCACGCTGCGACCCCGAGGCGGCGTCGTGGCACGCGGAGGGGACCGTCCCAACCATGGCGGTCCAGCTGATGAGGGGAGGCACGCGATGGTGGCGCGGCCTCCCCACCCGTGCTTCCATTCAGCGAAGGTGTCGCCGGAGTTCGTTGTCTGGTCGGAGAACCCGGTCGACAACTGTCTCCAGCTTCCGTGCTTCCTTGTCTATGAACTACCGGCCCCTGGTCCAGGCGGGCTCTGGTTGCACACGGATGGTTGCTGCAGCAAGGCCTCCTGGGTCGCGGTCGAGACTTCCGTCGTGGGCAACATAGCCCTGGCCCACGGCTGGCAGACGTCCGCCCGCGCGCGCGGCCTGTGCTGGCGGTGCACGCTCCACTTCAAGTATGACGGTGGGTCGACCCTCTATGTGAGGGTGTTCGGGGAAGATGGTCACCGCGCCGGGTGCTGCCCCGAGAGAACGACGGTGAGGAGGTGCTCGGCCTTGGTGATGGTCGCGACGAGGACGAGGGCGAGCCTGCCCTCGGCGGCGACCGCGTCTCTTCCAGCTACGGCGGCTCTTCCTCCAGTGACAGCTCTAGCAGCGGTGGCTACGACCAGCCGCCGCGCCCGCTTCGAAGGAGGTAGCGGGTCATCTTGTCGTCGCACCTCCGTGAAGCGTGAGGAGGGGTCTGGCTAGGCTCAGGGCGTCGCTAAGGGCCTGCCTCCGTGGATTGCTGAAACACTGCTTTGTTTAGCTTTTTCCTTTTTTCCTTGCATCAGAAAATGAAACCGGTATGGGCCCAGAGGGGCGTGTATCGAACTGTGGTTCTTGGTTAATGCAACGTGCGTGTTATTCCCATGCCGTGTTGTTATTTTGCGTAAAGATAACCTAACCTGGCGCGTTTGGGACGCCCTTTCCTTCATGAGATGTCTGTGTTTGCTTAGAAACTGCAAAAAAATTGTTAGGGGGTGCGCTAGAGGATTTGCCGTTCACCCAAAGCCTGACTTGGCACTTTGTATCGCGGTACCCGAGGGGCACGGATTAGGAGAGATGTGCCAGTTTTCAGGCTCGAACGAGGGTGACTCGCTAGAATGCAGAGAGAAGAAAAATGCTCGTGAGGGCACCTGCCTAGCCCCCTCGCAAGGTATACGAGAGAGAGATCATGAGCAAACGAGAACCAAAAAACGTGGTAAAAGGCGAAGGAACCAGATCAGCAAGGAACGCCAAAGGCAAACTTGATTAAGGAGAAGCGAGCCAACTACGGAAAGAAAATGAAAAGCCGCGTCGGGCACCTAATCTAGTCTTCAAGTATTCTCACCAGCGCGGAGCTAAGTGCTGTCCACTAGGCATGGGAGGGAGCTCTAGGGCATGAGACCGGCGCTCCTGAGACTCTGGGGCGTGTACAGCCCCAACTCATTATTACATGAGAGTGTCACGGGAGGCGATTCTTCACAGGCACCGGGCCTTCTTCACAGGCTCTGGGCCTTTCTTCACAGGCTCTGGGCCTTGCTTCATAGGCTCTGGGCCTTTTTTCATAGGCTCTGGGCCTTGCTTCACAGGCTCTGGGCCTTGCTTCATGGGTAGAACTTCTGGAGGTGCTGAATGTTCCACGTGTTTTGGATAGGTGTCCCCTCTTGTGTCTCCAGGCGCACGGCGCCAGGCCTGGAGATGTGGACAACCCTAAACGGGCCCTCCCACATGGGTGAAAGCTTGTGCAACCCTTCCCTGGAGAGGACCCGCCTCAGGACCAGGTCACCCGTCTCGAGCGTCCTGGAGCGAATGTTGCGGCAGTGGTAACGCCGCAGCACTTGCTGGTACCTTGCCGCCCCTAATGCAGCTTCGCGACGACGTTCCTCCCCCAGCACGAGATCCATCCCCAGCATGGCGTCCTGCTGCGTTTCGTCAAACACCAGAACCCGCGCGGAGCGATGCTTGACCTCGTGAGGGAGGACTGCTTCAGCTCCATAGAGGAGGAAGAACGGAGTCTCGCCCGTTGGGTTGGTAGCGGTGGTGCGGATGGACCACAGCATGGACTGGAGCTCGTCATGCCAGCCCCTGCCGCAGGCCTCCAGCTTCTTCTTGAAGGTCCTGGTCTTGAGGCCCCTTAGGACCTCAGCGTTGGCGCGCTCAGCCTGACCATTGCTCCTGGGGTGGGCCACCGAAGCGTAGCAGATCTGCGTTCCAAGGTTAGCACAGTAGGTTTTAAAGAGGTTACTTGTAACGCCCCGAGACCGATGTGCCAGGTGTCCTCCGCTTATTTGCTGTTTTTGGCTTGTCTTTTGCTTGCGTGTTGCATCTTATCATGTCATAATGTGCATTGCATCATCATGTTTTCAAAACTTGCATCCGTCCCGGCCTCCTCGTTCTCTCCGTTGTCCGTTCTGAGCCCAGACACACTTGCACGCGCCCACAGCATGTCCGAAATAGTATTTTATAAGTGGCCGGAAAATGTTCTCGGAATGGGATGAGAGTTGACGTGTGGTCTTAATATAGTGTAGATAGACCGCCTGTCAAGTTTCATCGCATTCGGAGATCGTTTGATGCCCCAACGGATAACTATAGCGACATTATAGCCGGTTTAACGTTGGGCGTTTTCGGTCTCCGGAAACAGATGCCGGGCCCTCTCTCTCTTCTCCCCCTCGCAGTCTCGCCACAGCCACCTAGTCCATCCTCCTTCCCCTCTTCGCTTCTGGAGTTGTCCGATGCGACCGCACGGTCCGAAACCCTCTCTGCTCAGTGCATCGAACCCCTCGCGCGCGTCCGGAAGTTGTCACGAACCCGACCCAAGCAGTCGTCACCCTTGGATCCGGATCATCCCCAAACGTCTACAAAACATCACCGTTTTCCTATTCAGACTCCCTAACTTTTTTTTTCGACTGTCCGATTGCGATCGTACGGACGTGATAGCCCCTACCCAATTCCTAGCTGCTATTTATAGCAGATGAAACCCTAGCTAATCTAGCCAAACCCTAACTTCTAGGCACTTGTCCCTGCCGCCGCCGCACTTATTCCCCAAATCCCCATCTGGATCTCACCCACAGCCAACCGCAAACCTCCCCTGGTCTCCTCCTCGTTGTCCCATCGAACCAATCCCACCACACCAGCTCATCCCCGATCCTACCCGCGCCTCCCCTGGAGCCCCTCGTCCACCAACCAGAGATGCAGCACCGCCACCTTGACTCCAGGTCCGGCCGTCGCCGGCAGTTACAACCAACAGATGAGCGTCGCCCCTCCTTTATTTCTTCCCTCCTTCTTCCTCCTCCCTTTGTTTCTCTCTCTCTCTCTCTCTCTCAAGGCTCTCTCTCCGCCCTGTCCTTGCAGGACCACCACCGTCGCCCTGGACCGCCCCCACCGTCGAGTCGCTATGGCCTTCCCGACATCGCCGGTTGCCCGCAGCTGCCAGGTTGGGGCCGTCCCCGAGGGATCCGCCGCGGCCATCGTTCCTTCTGCTGACGCCTTCTTCCTTTTGTGCGAGACTGAGACAAATGAGTGCTTTCCTCCTGCTCGATTTTCCCGTTCCAGGTGCTTCACCGCCGCCTTGCTTCGTCCTCTCCGTCCTTCCGCCGTGGAGCAGCACCGAGCTCGAGAGGAGCCCTGTTCGCACCGGACCCCCCATCCCTGGCGAGCTCTGCTGCCCTGGGCCGCCTGAATCCGCCGTTCTGCCGTTCTCCTTCGGCGATGGAGCTCCCGCAAGCCATCCCCGACACTGGTCCTCTTCTGCAGCATCCCGGTGCCGCGCCCATCCTCCTTCGTCCACGCCGAGTCCTGCTTCGCTCGTTGCTGCGCCTGCACCACCTGAAGCCGCGCACCCCTGCTTCCTCTGTTTTAGAAACATGGCCACGCGCTCGCATTGACTCCTCCGGCCAGATCGAGCGAGTCCTCCCCATCGACCGCACATGGGCCGCGTCCCTCCTCCGGCCCGGCTCCCGCTGCGAGCCTGCCAGCCTTCACGGGCCTTAGCCCATGGGTGAGGCCACCCGCAGCGCCCCTCCTTTTGTCTTATTTCTACTGTTGGGCCAGCCTGCAGTTTCGGCCCGATAGCTTTTTTTCCCTGACCTGCGAATTTCCTAATTACCAGTGCACTGCATATTTACAGATTGGACCCTATACTTCATGCATATTATAACTCAACAACCGTGCATCACATGTAAAAAATTTATATATGAAATATGCTTAGTTTTTCATCTAGTTTCGTAATATGCCACTTTCATCCATGTTTAAAATGTTTAAACTTGTTGTTTGTTTAATTTTGCTTAAATGCCATGTTAAAATGATTTAATTCATAACTATTCAACAATAGCTCCAAATTTAATAAACTTTATATGTAAATGGGGTGGAAAAATGCCTAGTTTAACTTGGTGGCATCACTTTGCATGTTTGACAACTCTAAAATTAGGGCAGAACAGCACCAAACCTAATATATGCATATGGGGATTTACCGGAATTGTTGTTCGTTGCTTCCAGCCTCTTTTAAACTTGACTAGATAGGTAGTTTTTCATATGCTTCACCTTTTGCCATGTTAACAAACATTAAATTTTGTTGAGTACCTAACCGAGAGAGAACTAAATAATTGATGTGGTGTTCCGTCAATATGCAACCCGTTGCATATTGAGCTCCACTTAACTTGTAGTGTTGTTTGTGCACTTTGCCATGCGATGCATATTTAAACTGGACATGCATCATACTTGGTTGTGCATCATGCCATGATTTTGTGATGGTTGTTTACTATGTTGTTTGCTTCTTTCTGGTGTTGCTTCTTCGGGTTGGTTCCGGTAACGTTGTGTTGTGAGGATTCGTTCGACTACGTCTGTTTGTCTTCTTCATGGACTCGTTCTTCTTCCTTGCGGGATTTCAGGCAAGATGATCATACCCTCGAAATCACCTCTATCTTTGCTTGCTAGTTGCTCGCTCTTTTGCTATGCCTATGCTGCGATACCTACCACTTGCTTATCATGCCTCCTATATTGGTAAACAAAGCCTCTAACCCACCTTGTCCTAGCAAACCGTTGTTTGGCTATGTTACCACTTTGCTCAGTCCCTCTTATAGCGTTGTTAGTTGCAGGTGAAGATTGAAGTTTGTTCCTTGTTGGAACATGGAGATGTTGTTCCTTGTTGGAACATGTTTACTTGTTGGGATATCACAATATCTCTTACCTAATTAATGCATCTATATACTTGGTAAAGGGTGGAAGGCTCGGCCTTATGCCTGGTGTTTTGTTCCACTCTTGCCGCCCTAGTTTCCGTCATATCGGTGTTATGTTCCCGGATTTTGCGTTCCTTACGTGGTTGGGTAATAATGGGAACCCCTTGACAGTTCGCCTTGAGTAAAACTCCTCCAGCAATGCCCAACATTGGTTTTGCCTTTCGCCACCTAGCCTTTTCTTTTCCCTTGGGAGTCGCGCTCCTGAGGGTCATCATTATTTTACCCCCCCAGGCCAGTGCTCCTCTGAGTGTTGGTCCAAACTAGAGCCCTGTGCAGCGCCCCCTCGGGGAAACTCGAGGTTTGGTTTTAGTTGTATGGAGCGCTCATCTGAGTGTGCCCTGAGAACGTGATATGTGCAGCTCCTATCGGGATTTGTCGGCACATTCGGGCGGTGTTGCTGGACTTGTTTTATCATTGTCGAAGTTGTCTTGTAGAACCGAGATGCCGAGTCAGATCAGAATGTCTCGGGAGAAGGTTTATCCTTCGTTGACCATGAGAGCTTGTGATGGGCTAAGTTGGGACTCCCCTATAGGGATTTGAACTTTTGAAAGCCGTGCCGGCGGTTATGGGCAGATGGGAATTTGTTAACGTCCGGTTGTAGAAAACCTGAAGTTGACCTTAATTAAAACACATCAACCGCGTGTGTAACCGTGATGGTCTCTTCTCGGTGGAGTCCGGGAAGTGAACACAGTGTTGGAGTTATGCTTGATGTAGGTTGTTCTAGGATCACTTCTTAATCATACTTTTATCGACCGTGCTTTGCCTTCTCTTCTCGCTCTCATTTGCGTATGTTAGCCACCATATATGCTAGTCGCTTGCTGCAACTCCACCTCATACCTTTTACCCTTCCTATAAGCTTAAATAGTCTTGATCGCGAGGGTGTGAGATTGCTGAGTCCCCGTGGCTCACAGATACTTCCAAAAACCAGCTTGCGGGTGCCGAGGATACCGTGCAGATGACGCAACCGAGCTCAAGGAGGAGCTCGATGAAGATCTTGTCCTTTGTGTTGTTCCGTTTCTAGTTGATCAGTAGTGGAGCCCAGTTGGGGTCGATCGGGGACCTTGTCGCATTTGGGGTTCTTCTTTTATTTTGGGTTCCGTAGTCGGACCTTGATTGTATCTGGTTGATGTAATGCTTTATTCATGTAATTGTGTGAAGTGGCGATTGTAAGCCAACTATGTATCTTTTCCCCTAATGTATTACATGGGTTGTTTGCGAAGATTACCTCACTTGCGACATTGCTTTCAATGCGGTTATGCCTCTAAGTCATGCTTCGACACGTGGGAGATATAGACGCATTGAGGGTGTTACATTACTAGTAAACTGTGAGCCGTTATCTGTGATGATGCAGTTGGGGACCCCGAAGCGGCTCACGAGGCCCTTGATGAACTTGACAGCAGAGCCGGCTGGAATGGTTCGGACGGCTTCCACTTCCGCCCACTTGGTGCACTTGTCGATGGCGACGTAGAGATAACGATAGTCCCCTGGCGCTCGTGGGAACGGGCCTAGGATGTCTAGCCCCCAGACCGCCAACGGCCATGTAAGCGGGATGGTTTGGAGGCCCTGAGCAGGCTGATGGATTTGCTTGGCATGGAATTGGCAAGCTTCACAGGACCTCACCAGCTCAGCTGCATCGTTGAGTGCTGTGGGCCAATAGAATCCGCTGCGGAAGTCCTTGCTGATGAGGGTACGTGATGATGAGTGATGTCCACAGTCCCCGCCGTGTATGTCAATCAGCAGCTCCCTCCCTTGATCGCTGGAGATGCAGCGCAGCGTGACATCGTTCGGTCGTTTCCTGTACAACTCGCCGTCTTGAATGTAGTATGCCGTGGCCTGTCGCGCCACGCGCTCCGCGTCTTCTTCCTTCTTCGGCAGTGTCCCGTGCATCAGGTACTCCTTGACCTCCTTGGTCCAGCACCCCTCCTGGGGCTCGAGCGCCAAGAGTAGCCAAGCTCCTGAGGTTGGGCCGCAAGCTGGGGCTCCCGTGGCCGGGGGCTGTGGGAGCTCCTCCCGAGGCTGAGTCATGCTCGAAAGAGGTGGTGTAGCTGATGGCTTGAAGATCCACTCTTCGAAGACGCCGGGCTCTTGCGGTTGCCGCTTGGATGATCTCTTGGCGATGTCGTCGGCTTCCTTATTGGTGCCCCGGGGCATGTGCTGCAACTCCAAGCCTGAGAACTGCTTTTCCATCTTGCGCACCTCCGCAAGGTAGGCCTCCATGTGCTCGTCCTTTGGCTCGTACACTTTGTTGGAGAAGTTGACGAGGAGCTGCGAGTCGCCCTTGACGGTAAGGCGCCTCACCCCCAGAGCCACCGCAGCCTTCAGGCCGGCTATGAAGCATTCATACTCTGCGATATTGTTGGAGACCTTCTCGCCGTGCTGGAAGCAGAGTTGCACGTCGTAGTAAAGCTTGTCCTAAGTCGGCGAGATGAGCACTGCTCTAGCCCCCGCACCCTGGTGCGCGAAGGCGCCATCAAAATACATGACCCAGCCGTCTGGTGCCTCCCTTCCTAGGGAGGTGGACCGATCTTCTCCTTCCTCAAGAGTCGGGGCATCTGTCCATTCTACCACAAAATCGGCGAGCGCGGCTCCCTTGATGACCCTGGTGGTGCTGAACTCCAGCTGGAATGCTTGCAACTCGATGTTCCATTCAGCGACCCTTCCGGTCGAGTTTGGGCTCCTGAGTACCCTCTCCAGTGGGTAAGATGAGACGACCTTGATGGGGTGCCCCTGGAAGTAGTGTCGTAGCTTGCGCGAGGCCACCAAGAGTGCGAGCAGGAGCTTTTGCGGCATGGGGTAGCGTGCCCTTGCGTCCCGCAGTACGGTGCTGACGAAGTACACCGGGTGCTCGATGAGGGCTGGCACAATATTGAGGCTCGAGTCTTGCGGAGATTGTGGCCTATCCTTAGGTGGAGGGTTTCCTGAGACTTGGCCATCCTCATGAGTTTCCGCGACGTTGCCCTGCTGAGCTTGATCTTCTGCCGGTGATGGCTCTGGTGTGCCTTGCTGATCCTGCACTACATCAGCTCTGGCTTGGCGCGGCACACTCTTTTCTTTGCGCTCCTCCCGAACCGCCACCAGGTCCGCGCTGGCGGAGTACGGGGTGGCGGCGAGGTAGATTAACAGAGGCTCGAGAGGCCGCGGCGCCACCATCACCGGGGGGGCTGGTGAGGTATTTTCTTGAGGTCTTGGAAGGCCCGGTCGGCCTCCGGGGTCCACTCGAAGGGGCCTTTCTTCTCCATGATCTTAAAGAAGGGTATGGTGCACTCGCCTAGCTTAGAGATGAAACGCCCTAACACGGTCACCCATCCTGCCAGCTTTTGCATCTCCTTGAGGGTCCGTGGTGGGCTCATGCCTTCGATGGCCTTGATCTTCTCCGGGTTTGGCTCGATCCCTCTGTGGGATATGAGAAACCCCAGCAGCTTGCCAGAGGGGACGCCAAACACGCACTTCTTCGGGTTAAGCCTCAAGTTCACCCGGTGCAAACTCTCAAAGGTCTCCTCCATGTCTTGAATCAACGTCCTTGCCTCGCGAGATTTGACCACTATGTCATCAACGTAGGCCTCTGTGTTCCTGCCGAGCTGCCGCCCCAAGGCGATGTGCATTAGCCGCTGAAAGGTTGCGCCCGCACTGCGAAGGCCGAAAGGCATGTAGGTGTAGCAGTACACCCAACATGGTGTCAAGAAGGTTGTATTCTCCACATCCTCCACCGCCATCTTGATCTGATGGTATCTAGAGAACGCATCCAGGAAACACAACAAATTGCACTCGGCGGTGGAGTCGACGATTTGATCGATGCGTGGAAGGGGGAACGGATCTTGGGGGCAGGCTTTGTTGAGGTTGGTGAAGTCGACGCACATCCATTCCTTCCCACCTTTCTTCGGTACTACGGCGGGGTTCGCCAGCCATAAGGGTTATCGAACTTCTCGGATGGTACCTGCCGCCTCCAGCATGCGTGTCTCTTGGACGATGAAGGCCTTCTTCTCAGTGGACTGCTGTCTTGCTCGCTGCTTCATGGCGCGTACATTGGGGCACACCCTTAGATGATGCTGGATTACCTCTCTCGGGACCCCTACCAGCTGATCGGGCTCCCACGCGAATATCTCCTTGTTCGCGCGCAAAAACCTCACCAAAGCTTCTTCTTGTCCCGGGTCAAGGCCGGTTCCTATGGTGAAGGTGGCTCCTGAGGACCCGTCCTTGTTGACCGGCACCTTCTTGGTCTCTGCCTTGTCTTGGGTGAACAGCTACCTCTTCTTGGTGGGCGCGGTCTCCTTGGCCTTGGGCGCACCGGCACCGGCTGGCTGTGTCGCTGCCGCGGTCTCAAAGGTGAGCATGAGTGCCGTCACAGCCTCCCTAGTGTCCCCCTTGATGGTGAGGACGCCCTTGCTTCCTAGCATCTTCATGAGGTTGTAGGCCGGGTGAGTTGCCGCCATGAACTGAGTGAGAGCCGGGTACCCGAGGATGGCGTTGTACGGGAGACCGATGCGGGCGATGTCAAAGTCCACCAGCTCTGTGCGATGGTTGTCTCCCGTGCCAAAGGTGACAGGGAGGCGGGTCTGCCCCAGACAGTGGGCAGCTCCACCACCCACTCCCATGAAGGGCTTGCTGAGGCCGAGCCGCTCGAGCGGCACATGAAGAAGGCTGAAGGCTTCTACGGAGAGCAAGTTGAGGCCGGCGCCTCCATCGACGAGGGTCTTGGTAATGGCCACGTTGTAGATGGTGGGCGTGCAGAGCCAGCCTCAGGAGCATCCCAGAGCCGGCGGTGGAGTCGGGGTGGTCTTCCGAGCCGAAGGTGAGGTCGGCCTTCGGCGCGGCGCAACCCGACGGAGCCCCCGGGCGCCTGGTGGCTGCCCCAATCTAACGAAAGAAAGGTTTGACATGGCGATCTAAAGGTGGTGCTTGAGAGCCACCCAACAGTTCCGCGACTGCGTGGTGTGCCCGCACCATATAGCGCGCGGTGAAGAGGTCACGGAGTTCCCCCAGGATGCCACCGTGGATCCCGGGAGGTTGAGCAGCCAAGCGCGCGGCTCGCCGGCGAGGGCCATGGGGAACCAGTTGGCGATGATCTTGTCGTCGCCCCCAGGTTCGAGGATGGCCTCCTCGTACGTCAGCAGGAACGGCGCCGGGTCTGCCACGCCGTCGTAACGCGGCGGCATCTCCGGCTTGAGCTTCGTTGGCCACTGCACTCGCCGCAGGGTGGGGGCCAGGGCTCGGTACCCAGACTCCCTTCCTGGCGCCCCAAATGTCAGATGTGGTGTTCCGGCAAACCCTTAAGGTTCGAACACTGGGGTGCGCGCAAAGTCTTTCCCTCCTACCGATCTACGCTCTAGCTCGCTAAGATCTCGCGGACGAACTCGACGAACTCGCAACACAGAAAGACACAGGGTTTATACTGGTTCGGGCCACCATTGTGGTGTAATACCCTACTCCAGTGTGGTGGATTGCCTCTTGGGCTGATGGTGAACAATACAAGGGGAAGAACAACCTCCTGAGGTTGAGGTGTTCTTGTGCTTTCGGACTAGTGTGTATCTCTGGGTCTGATGAGATCTCTTCTCTCTACTATGGTGGCTAGTCCTATTTATAGAGGCCCTGGTCCTCTTTCCAAATATTGAGCAGGAAGGGAACCAACAATGGCGGGCTAATTCGAAGGGGGACAGCTAGTACAAGCTATCCTGAAAAAAGCGGTCTTCGCCTGCGAAAAGCTCTAGTGGTGACGCCATCTTGGGCTCCACAATGACCTCCGTCTTGCAGTCCTTCTGGTCTTGGTCTTGTTGCACCGAAATGGAAACCTTTTCCTGAGGCCTCGGTACTCCACGGCTGCGCTTGCCTCCTTTGCACCAAAGAGGAAACAAGGACACTACACGCGCTGGCGCCCGCCTCGTGTCGATCGTCATCGCTCATGTCACGAGAGCCTCGTGAGGTTTGCCCCGCCTTGATATCTCCGCCCCTCTCGAGCCTGCCTGACTAGGCCGCTCGGGAGGAGGTATTGCATCGTCCGCCTCGAGGCTTGGACCCTCGCGAGGGTCTTGGGCTCCTTGTTGACGAAGATGGGCCGCACGGCCTGCTGGCTCCGCCACGCCGTGGGCCCGCAAGCAGGCAAGTCTGGGGACCCCCGTTCCCAGAACGCTGACACATCATGACAGTCAGCTTTCGGCTTTTTCTACTGAGGTGCTCATCCGGATAAACCAGGACACAATCGTATCAGTTCTCCCTTTACTACCCTAGCCGATAGAGCGGAACATAAGGTAGTAAGCACAGGAGCCGGGAAACCCAACTATTGACCAAAGACATGATTCGGAGCTGATGCATATAAGGCCAAACTCATGATGCCGAAGTGTGCTATAAAGCTGTTCAGACTTGCTGGCAATTCATTTGTTCCCATATTGAGCCCCTGGCAATTTTTTGTGCCAAGGTTCGTGTGTGAAACAACCGAAGGAGCGAAATTCAGTTCTTTTAGAAAAAGCGAATACTGAATACGGATTATGTTCACTGGAACCTGATTGATATGTCAATTGCCATTTTACAGATAATAACACCACGACCTGGGCTATTTGACATGTCGGTGGTCGAAGGCTGAGGGAGAAGGCACTTTACAGGCTCTAGATAAAGAGTGCGGTCTACGAAGAATTACTTGGACCTCCTATCGCACGTCTGCGCCGCCTTGCCTCGGTGAAATGACTCCTTAACAGGAATAGCCTTTGGGGAGGTGAACGAAGCCGAACTCCGAAAGAGTCCGTGAGATGACCAGTCTTTGAGCCACCTGTGGTAATAGGTAAAAAGTAGTTAGAAAAGAAAAAGAAAAGGAGGCTATGGGGGTGCTTGTAGGCTTGTCCGTATTGTGCCTCTGCCGATGACCAGGGTATTTTAAGTACATAATTATGTACATGCGGTAC
The DNA here is from genome assembly GCF_003073215.2 of Triticum urartu. NCBI lineage: Eukaryota > Viridiplantae > Streptophyta > Magnoliopsida > Poales > Poaceae > Triticum > Triticum urartu. The sequence goes on along the minus strand of NC_053027.1, from coordinate 194,312,402 downwards.
AAACTTCATGGGTATATGAGGCGAACGACGAAGGCCGAACTGCTAATCTAGCTCCGAGGTTGATCGGTCCCATTTAATAGAGACCGACGGCTTAATGGCCGATGAGATATGCGGCTTGATGAAGCTGCTTTGTACTTCAACTATGGTAGTCGTAGTATGACCCTCTGTGCGGAGGTATTGTTCCATATTTCCCTTTATTGTTATGACGCCGCATGGACCGGGCATCTTAATTTTTGCGCGGGCGTGGGGTGGGACCGCATTAAAATGAGCAAAAGCGGTACGTGCCAGAAGTGCATGGTAGCTACTACGGAATGGGACAATATCAAAGGTCAAGCCTTTGCTTCAGAAGTTGTTCGGCAAACCAAAAATGACTTCCAATGTGACGGAGCCCCTACAGTGAGCTTCTATGCCTGAAAGGATCGCAAAGAAGTGTCTAGAGGGGGGGTGAATAGACTCTTAGCAAGAAAAGTTGCAGTTTTTAATTTCTGTAAGTTGATGTGGAGTTTTGGCACAAGTTTAAACATTCACAATACATATCAAGCAAGCATGATAAGAGTATATGAGCAGCGGAAAGTAAATCATGCAAGTTGCAATAATGTAAAGGGATGGGATTTGAGTGTGCAAATGCAAATGGAGACACGGAGATTTTTGGCGTGGTTCCGATAGGTGGTGCTATCGTACATCCATGTTGATGGAGACTTCAACCCATGAAGGGTAACAGTTGTGCGAGTCCATAGAGGGCTCCACCCACGAAGGGTCCACGAAGAAGCAACCTTGTCTATCCCACCATGGCCATCGCCCACGAAGGACTTGCTTCACTAGGGTAGATCTTCACGAAGTAGGCGATCTCCTTGCCCGTACAAGCTCCTTGGTTCAACTCCACAATCTTGATGGAGGCTCCCAAGTGACACCTAACCAATCTAGGAGACACCACTCTCCAAAAGGTAATAGACGGTGTGTTGATGATGAACTCCTTGCTCTTGTGCTTCAAATGATAGTCTCCCCAACACTCAGCTCTCTCTCATAGGATTGGATTTGGTGGAAAGAGGGTTTGAGTGGAAAGCAACTTGGGGAAGGCTAGAGATCAAGATTTATGTGGTTGGAATGGAATATCTTGACCTCAACACAAGTGTAGGTGATTATCTCTTAGATAATATGTGTTGGACGTGTAGGCATGTTCTGATGGCTCTCTCCATGAATGAGGAATGGGTGGAGGGGTATATATAGCCTCCACACAAAATCTAGCCATTACAGACATATCACCAAACTCGGTGGACCAAATCATGAAACTCGTTCAGACTGATTTAGTTCAAAATGTGAACGTTAGGGTTTTTGGTGGGACCGATATTATCAACTCGATAGGACCGATGTGCTAGGGTTAGGGTAAAGCCTCATCTTGTTGGACCGATTGCACAAACTCGGTGGGACCAATTGCATATTGCGGTGAGATCGAAATTACTGCAATCGGCAACAGAGAGTTGGCAAGCCCATCTCGGTGAGACCGAGATCCCATTAGTGTGACCGAATTGACTAGGGTTTCTGGCAGTGGCTATGCCAAGTGAACTCGGTGGTGCCAGATATGAAATTTTAGTGGGGCTGAGTTTGACTTTTGGTTTGGGACATATGTGGATGTGAGAAACTGGTTGAGGGCTTTGGTGCATAGCACTAAGCACTTTGAGCAAGCAAGCCATTAAGCAACACCTCATCCCCTTTTAATAGTATTGGCTTTCCTATGGACTCAATGTGATCTTCGATCACTAAAATAGAAAATGTAGAGTCCTGAGCTTTGAGCTTGAGCCAATCATTTTCCTTCATCATCTTGAAGGGGTTCCACAACCTCTAGTCCACGCCACTCCATCTGTTGAACTTATCTGAAATATACTAGATAAAAAAATTAGTCCAACAAGAGATATGTTGACATTAATTACCAAAACCACCCAGGGAGCACTTGTGCTTTCAATGCCCCCTTTTTCGTAATTGATGACAACATACATGAAAGCTTTAGGTAAAGATATAGACAAAAACCATTAAAGCTTTGGAAAGACATGTAACATGCATAGGCTCCCCCAACATGTATGCAATCATGCAAATATGGAATATAGGAGCATGTGAATGCATAAGCATGCCAGAGTAAGAAATGTGTTACATGTATCTTAGCTATATGCATCAGAGCAAAAGATGTGAATATAGGAAATGTACCTACATGCTCATGAGTCCTTCTTGCAAACAGTACGTACATTAGGAAGAAATCCTCATCCACATGAGTGTGATGCATATACTTACCTTGTGGTCTTGAGTTGGCTTAGGAAGTAATGGACCTGAGTAAACAAGGTTAGATAACACAGATACATCTACAAGCCAGAGCAAGCAAAAGAAACCACAAGAGTACCAAGACTAAGATGACATGTAGAGAGTGAGTACTGGGTACTCTATTGGATGTAGACATGTCCCGAAAGGAAAAAAGATATGCAATGAATTCAATGATTTCCTTCCCTAGCAGTCTTTCTCCCCCTGCATCTTGTATTGGATAATGGGAGAACATAGGGAAACTAAATCAGGGCAAAACAGATCATAAATATAAACATAACATAGACATGTCTTTCCCCTCTTAAAGACATGTGACTTCTCTCCTCTTGAAAACCAAGCATCTGGGGCCTTTGATGAGATTGCCTCTCTCTCCCTTTTTCTCTCTCTCTCTCTCCATTTCTCTCTCTCCCCCTTTGAGGAGAATAAGCTTTGATGTGATCTCTCTCCCCCCTTTGACATCAATTTCCAAGAAGGGATCTTCTGGAGTGTGAGTCAAGAGGGTTGGTCCTTGAGTCACAAAGCAAAGCATCGTATAGAATGTGATGCTGGTAGAGGACAAGAATCATCGAGTGGAGCTGGAATAAAACTACTGGAACATATGGCAAATTGTCTTCTCTATAGTGAAATCGGTGATACCGAGTTGTAGTGCTCGGTGGTGCTGAATTGGTTTGGTTTGACCAAAAGTAATAGATCTGTATGACTGAGTTCAACATAGAGAGAACACTTGTCACCTCAGCTCACTAGGCAAATAAGATCTCACAAAGATTTGCAAGGAGTTGAATGAAGGATTTGCAATGAATTGGATGTAGAAAATGCAGAACTAAACAGATAAAAGAAAATATAGATGAAGTTTTTTTTATAAAGGAAAGGGAATAAATATGCAAAGGACAAATGCAAAAACTCAAGGAAACACTAGAGAACTTCATCTAGAATTGGGCTGTGACAAAGTCACCTATGTTAGAGTATATTGACTAAGGAGTCAAGTGAGAACACTTGATCATAAGTCATACTCATCGTTTAAGCTCAAAATGGGGTTACCATTTTTCGTTTAAGCATTTGATGTATTCACATCTTGTTGAGTTGCTTTGACCTATGACTTGAGGTAAAGCTTCTCTAAGATGGAATGACATACCTTGGGTGGTGGTGTTGATCTTGATCATGTAGTTGAACTTGCGTGGGGTGCTCAAGGTTGATGTAGCGCAAGAATGGTTGGGAGCACCACTTGGAGTTGAGTTCATCTACCTACATGGGTTAGTTTTGCAAGGAAGAGCACTTGTGTATCCAAAATGACAATCATGAAATTTTATACCAAATGAAATTTGATATATAGAATTTATCAAAGGATATGTTGAAGGGTTTCATGCTTCCTTGTCTTCAACCACCATGGAGTAGAGACTTGGTGATGTAGAGATTGCTCAAGATGTGAGTGAGTTGCAATCTCATGGATTTAGATTCATCCAAGTACCTACAAGGGTTAGATAGCATGCAAGGGTGCAAATATATCCAAGACATATGATCATCATTATAAGAGAAGTATCAAGGATTAGTACAGGCTCATGCCTTGCATGTATCCAAATGGAGTTCCTACTCCAAGTTTGAAGCATCAATGATGTTCAATTCACCTCTCAAACGGCAAAAGACTTTCTCATCAAGCGGTTTGGTGAATATATCCGCCAATTGCCTATCGGTACGAACATGTTTAAGATCAATGTCCCCTTTAGCAACACGATCTCGAATGAAATGATGACGAACTTCAATATGCTTAGTTCGAGAATGTTGCACGGGATTGTGAGCAATCTTAATAGCACTCTTGTCGTGGAATTGTCACGTCAGATGTCCTAGTGAAAGGACTTACTCGTAGGGCCATCGCAACTAGGGAGCTTAAAGGGGTTAATCGGGACAAAGGACATGAAAGGTTTATACTAGTTCGGCCCCTTACGGTGAAGGTAAAGCCTAGTCCAGTTGATGTAGTATTGCTAGGGTTCGATGACCAAGGAGTGAATACGCTAGCTTGGCTCTTGATCTGTTGTTTCTTGCCCTAAGCCGCCACCAGGTCATCCCCTTATATACACGGGTTGACGCCTGGCAGCCTACAGAGTCCCGGCCGGCTCATACAACGTGCCCGGCTCGATGACTCCCTTTACATGTTTTTCTTACACATGGCGGTTTACAATTACGGGCCTCAAGCCGCCTTTGGGCTTGGGCCTACTACAAGTCTTATACTAAACCATCGCTTGTATATTCACTGGGCTTCTTTCAGTAACCCGTCATTAGGATTGACCCGACCCATCCTGGGCGGGTCATACCTGGTAGTTATATCCCCAACATTAGGCCCCAGGTTGATTTGAACTTTGTTCTTGTCAATCTATAACACCTTAAACGAAATCCATCCTCCTTTGTTTGTAAAGCTCTTGTAACCCGCCATGACTTCATCTTCAGAAAATATGAAAATCTGCCATGATGTCATCTTCAACGGATCCTTATCCTTAAATGTCTTCCGAGAATCGAGGCGTCCATTTAGCTGGATAATCATTACTTTGGTCTTCCTCGATTTTCGCGCCTGCCTGTTCACTTATCCCCTTATAAATAGGCTCGACCGGTCCTTCCTCTTTCTTCTTCTTCCTTCCGTTGCCAGCACTCTGCCTCTCGAGCTTCGTCACCGCCGCAGCGCTCACCGTCGTCCTCAACGTTGGCCGCTGCATCACCCCGAGTTCGTCCATGAAACGGCGGTGACCCTCCAAAGTAGCTGTGCATCCGTAAGCTCTTGCCTTTCTCACCCCTTAGATCTGCATTAGGGTTCACGAGTTCTCTTTCCTGTGTTCTTTGTTGTTCGTCATAGATTCGTTGCACCTTCTCCATCGCACCCTCTTTTGATCTAAAAGTATTACAAAACTTATGCGATATTTGTTTTCTCATCCATTTTAAATGCTAGCAGATCCCCTTCTCTTGTACAAATGCCTCTTTAGAACTGATGAACTCCTCTACGCTCATTTTTTAGGTCTAACTTTATTTTTCTTTTCTGAACCATTTTGATCCAGAATAATAACCACAGCTTGGGAAACTTGTTTGTCTCAACACTTAGCCAATTTTGATTCTGGCAACCTTCGAATACCTTTAGTCATGGCGGCTTATCACGCCGGCTCACTTTCCTTTATATGTCATTAGCCCTTGCTTAAGCCGCCATTAATCATTTGTACTATCATCATTTCACCTGTAATTTCACCAATAAATTGAACCATCACATTACTTTGTTTTCAGTTTGTCCTTTTCTCATCATGCCGTCAAAAGCACCAACAGTCTACAACTAGGTTCCCTCCATAGTCACTGAGGACACCTTGAAGGACTTTGTCTCTATAGGATATTTGCTGAATAAGAATGTTATGTCCTATCGTGCTCCTGACCTGGCCGAAGAACGACCTCAGCCAAAAGGCGGAGAAGTCATCGTCTTTACTGATCACATGAATCGGGGCTTTTCACCACCCGGCTCAAAGTTCTTCAGAGATGTTATGCATTTTTTCAAGCTTCATCCCCAATATCTAGGACCCAATTCCATATCCAACATTTGTAACTTTCAAGTTCTTTGTGAGGTTTATCTGCAAGAAGAACCTACTGTGGAACTCTTCAGAGAGTACTTTTATCTGAACCGTCAGAACGAATGCACCAATGGTCTTAGCTTGGAGCTTGGTGGAATCTCAATTCAGCTTTGACGGGGTGTTGTTTTTCCCTCAATCGTCTTACCAAGCCATCCCAAGGATTGGAACCAAACCTGGTTCTATTGCCAAGACACATCCCCAGCTGATGAAAGACCACTGCCGGGTTATAGCGCGGAGCGTCTGGATTCTAAGTTTGTGCTCCCTGATAAACTTACTGCCGCTGAACGTAAGAAGCTTATACCATCTATCAAAAGGATTCAAGCTTTACTAAGAAATGGCCTGACTGGAGACGATCTGACACGTTGCTGGGTCACATGGCGGGTCATCCCTCCGAGCCGTCGTTCCGCTTTGATGTATACTTATGCCGGGGGACCACATGACCCTTTGCATCACATCCCTCTGCAATTGACTGAAGATGCTATTGTAGAGATGTGAACCACCCTCATAAACGGCAAATACGAGGACTACAGTAAGGTTCGATTAAACCCCTTCTGCAAGCATAACCCGGCACCAGAGGTGAACCCCCTTGACCTTCTTTTCCTTTTGGTAGTTAAGTACTTGCATGACTTTTAACCTGTTATCTACCTGCAGGCCAAATCTGACTTCTGGAAAGCCAAGTATGATCATGAGGCTGCCAAGAAGACCAGAGCCGCCGCCATAGCTGCCAGGAAGACAACCTGGAAGTCCAAGAAGAAGAAGACTGCTTCTGACATGTTCAAGCTGGATGATGTTTCTGAGTCGGAGGTAGCCCTTGACTCCCTTGGCCAGTTTTTTAACAACCTTATTGACACTGAATATTGCCAGGACGACACGGGGGCCAGCCAGGCCGTAGAAGAAGAGGTATCTATTTCCTCCGACTCAGCCCCTTTGCCAAGACAAAAACTTCGATTGGTAACCCGGAAAGTAAAGTTTTCACACCCTTTAGCTTATTTGGACCCACATTTTCTTTTGAAAAAGCAGCAACATGAGAGCCGCCCTCTGACTTACAAAAGACTCCTCAAAAACGCCAGAATGAGGTTTCTTTCACCTTTGTCTTTTGCTTTTATCCATGAATTTATTTCCTTACTCTCTTAACTTTGTTTTATCTTTGCAGGAGGTTTCTCGCTCTTCTGGCGACTCGTCCCAAACTCAATTTCTGGCTTTCAAGACTGCCCCTGGGTAAGGAAAATCATCTTTCCTCTGCATCTTTAAAACTGCATCAATATACTAACTGTCTCATAAAAATCTTTCTTAGCGGTCAAGCGAAGTCCGAGAAAGCCAAGGTGATTAAACCGGCAGAAGACCCAAAAAATCCTGCACCTGAACCGGCAACATCAACTCCTCCCGCTCAATCTGAAGCACCAGAAGATCCGGCTGTCCATGCTCAATTGGACCCTCCTGAGCCGTCATCCGACGAAACCATTGTCGATCCATCCACCGTCAGACCGTCTGGTTTAGCAAACCCGCCAGCGTCTCCTGACCATGCCGTTCTGATCACTGGCAGCAGATTCGTTGAGCCAGGTAATCCGACTGTGCTGGCCAGGCACTCTGCCAAATAGGAGGCCTTGGAAAGGCAGAAAGTACGGTTTGATGTCTCTCACTATGCTCACCTGAACGTTAGTGACGTGTTGTCCGGCTATCTCAATCATGTGCATTCCAGCCGTGACTCATAAATTGAGATGGTCAAGCAATTGCAACTGAAATATGAGGTATGTTCTCCGGTTTATATATACTCTGCCAGCCCCCAAGTCTTCAGATTATGATGAACCTGAATGATATGTAGATTTATGATATAGTTGATACATTGTCTTTAGATTTTTCCTAAGTCCAACAGTTTAGTATAAACTTCACCTGTAGTCCCCAAGGGCCGGCTCAATTTATCATAAATGAGCCGGTACTTAACTTCATAATTGTCTTAGATCAGTCCAAATAAGTAGTGTGATCCGGCTCATCTTGAAAAAACTTTCTTAATATCATGCATTAGCCCCCAAGTGCCAAGTGTTGTTACTTTGTAAAACACTTGGGTCTTGAAGCATAGAAGAGTCATTTTGCATAAAAATTTGCTTTGACAGACATTAGCCCCCAAGTGCCAAGTGTTATTGCGTTTGCAAAGCACTTGGGACTTTAATCATTATAATCTTTAGTTAAATCTTGACACACCTGTGCATGTTTGTAGACCGCCCTAACTGAATTGGGCTCTCAATTGACGGATGCAAAGACCCGGCTGGCGGATCAAGAGGCAGAAATAAAGACTGCTGACTCTCTGAAACTAAAAAATTGAAGACCAGTTTGACCGAAAAGAAGAAATCCTGGGCCGATGAGAAGACCTTGCTGATACAACGTGCTGAAAGAGTAGAGGCGACTCTTGAGGAGGTTACCATGGAGCTCACCGTCTTAAAAAACTGCGTGTCTCAAATGGTCTCCGCCATCTTCGGTGAGTCATTTGCATTAGTCACTTATACTCTATTTTTACCAGAATAGAAGCCGCCTGCTTAACCTTTGAGAAAATACTCACAGGTCCACCGAGTAACAATCTGAGTCAAAATAGTGTGATAAAACTAAAGGCGGTTTATACTTTGGTAGAGCAACTGTATACTGGGGCCCAATGGGCCCTTGCAACTATCTCCCCTGCCAACCAAGGATCCAACCGTTTGAGTGATGTTTTGAAGAGGTTATCTATCTTACCCGCCAGATTCCAAGAGGTCAAGCGGTCTTGTGCAAGAGCCGGAGCCCTGACTGCCCTGAGCCGCTCCAAAGCCTGGGTGTCGGAATTAGACCCAGCGGACGTGGCCAGGGGGTACCCTACTTTGAAGGAAGATGGGACCCCGTTTGAACAAGATGACTTTATTGCCTGTGTGAGGGGAGTTCGTCCTGAGGCTACCATTCTTGGCGAGGAGACCAACATCGACAAATATCAGCCGGGTTTTGATATGGAGAATAAGAAGATTGCGACTCCCTCTTATAATTTGACAGACCTTATCCCGCCGGTTCGCCAACACACTTTTGCCCCGGAAGTCGACCCAGCTGGCCTGATTGACGAGGAAGCGGAGTTCATTGCTCTAAATGGCTTTGACTGGTCCAATCCCAGCTTCCAACCAGTGGAAGGAGGTGAACCGGCGAGGGAGGAGTCATAACCGTCTGAATAATCCTGTCTTTTAGCTTAAGATCTGTTTGAGAAAAAAACAGCCTAGCCATTTGGGCTCTTAAAGCCTTGTAATAGGTTAGTTTGAAAACTGTGTGTTTTGGCTATGCCATCGTGCATAAGATGTTGCATATGACTCTTTGCCCATGATGTCAATATATACGCGTTACATCTGTGATTACATCTGTAATGTTTTAACTCTATTCTTGTAAAAGATGAAAAAACTGTCCTGGCGGTTTAGCACCGGACGGGTCAAAACACCCGATATATGACTATGAAATTATCATAGTGGAAAAAACAGAACCGGATGTCAGATAAACAAGGCTGAGAAAACCTTCGATTAACGAAAAAACACGGAGAAATCTATTTATGAATGACACTGTCATACTTGTGTTCTTTGAGTCTGGACTGCCGGTTTACATGACCCGGATAATGAGGTTGATAACCCAATCTTTTTTAGAAGTCAATACTTCCATATATATGATGACTACTATGCCTTGGCGACTCATTGTCAAATAACTGAGCCAGTTTAATTTGAAACCATAGTGACAGTTAGATTTGAGACAATAGAAAACAGTAAGACAAAACAATAGGCTTCAGACAATGTAAATCAAACACTTAAATAAAATCTGGAGGCTTCTAATTCGAATACGATCAGTAAACTCGACCAAAGGGGTTAAGCTAAGATTCGAATACGATCATATAGCCCCCAGTGGTTTTGGCGTTGCGCCGATCAAGAGGGTACCGACAGCTATGTTCTCTTTGGTTCGAATATGACCTATGTTTGAACAGGAAGCCCCCAAATGACCTTGAGAGGTTTTTAACGACCCTGATTCAAATACGATCCAAGTCGGACCCAAAAGGGGTGAAGCAATGATTCGAATACGTTCAGGAAGCGCCCAAGTGAGTTTGGCTTTGCACCGATCAAGAGGGTTATGACAGCTATGGTCTCTTTGGTTCGAATACGACCTATGTTTGAACCGGAAGCCCCGTAGTGACCATGAGGTTTACGACTAGATTCGAATACGATCATGAGCTGGACCAAAAAGGTTAAGCTAGATTCAGATACGATTAGCCGCCTAATGGTCGTTTGAATAATGAGAATAATAAAGATATATGATCATTGAGGAGGAAAAGGACAGAGGTCCTGCTTTTATTACTTATGATAATATATACAACGTCAAAGTATGTACATGATGAGAGCCGGTGGCTCAGGTATAGTATGGCCGAAGTTGAGCAATATTCCACGGCCGGCGGGTCTCCTCCTCCGACTTACGTGAGTATTTGTGCTCTCGAACATCGATAAGGTAATATGATTCGTTGTTTAAGTTCTTGCTGACCACAAAGCGTCCTTCCGAAGGTGGGGATAGCTTGTGTGCATCGGACTGATCCTGGATGAGCCGGAGCACCAAGTCGCCTTCTTGAAAGGTTCTGGACTTAACCCGGCAGCTGTGATAACGGCGCAGGTCCTGTTGGTAAATTGCTGATCGGGCCGCTGCCAAATCTTGCTCCTCATCTAACAAGTCAAGTGCATCCTGTCGGGCTTGTTTATTATCAGCTTCAATGTAAGCCACCACGCGGGGCGAGTCATGACGGATGTCACTAGGTAGTACTGCTTCTGCCCCATAAACCATGAAGAAAGGTCTATAACCTGTAGACCTGTTAGGAGTGGTATTGTTACTCCATAGCACCAAGGGTAACTCCTCTACCCAATAACCCAGCGTCCGTTGTAAAGGAACCAGAAACTGGGGCTTGAGACCTTTTAAAATTTCTAAACTTGCTCTCTCAGCTTGATCATTGGATTGGGGGTGAGCTACTGATGAAACATCAAGCCGGATATGCTCACGTTGACAAAACTCCTGCATAGCACCTTTGGACAGATTAGTGCCATTGTCAGTTATAATGCTGTGTGGAAAACCAAAGCGAAAGATCACCTTTTTCATGAACTGAACCGATGTGGCTGCATCACACTTGTTCACCGGCTCTGCCTCAACCCATTTTGTGAATTTTTCAACTGCCACCAAAATATGTGTCTTTTTATCCTTGGATCTTTTGAAAGGTCCAACCATATCAAGCCCCCAAACCGCAAATGGCCAAGTTATTGGAATCATCCGCAATTCTTGAGCTGGCACGTGCGTTCATCATGCGAACTTTGGACATCCATCACACCTACTGACCAGATCCTCCGCACCAGCATGAGCCGTTAGACAGTAAAAACCATGACGAAAAGCTTTAGCCACAAGAGACTTTGAGCTGGCATGATGGCCACAATCTCCTTCATGGATCTCACGAAGAATCTCTTGACCTTCTTCGGGAGAGACACATCATTGAAACGCTCCAGTAACACTGCAATGATATAACTCACCATTGGAAATTGTCATTGACTTAGACCGCCGGGTTATCTGTCTCGCCAAGGTCTCATCCTCTGGCAACTCACCCCGGGTCATGTAGGCCAAATATGGCACTGTCCAATGTGGAATGACATGAAGAGCCACCAGCAATTGTGCCTCCAGGTCAAGAACGACCAAGTCTTCCTCTGTAGGCAACTTGACAGAAGGGTTATGTAAAACATCTAAAAAGGTGTTAGGTGGCACCGACTTATGCTGAGATCCCAACTGTCTTAAGGCATCGTCCGCTTCATTCTTTCTGCGGTCAATGTGTTCCACTTGATAACCCTTGAAGTGCCCAGCAACGACGTCGACCTCACGGCGATAAGCCGCCATGAGAGGATCCTTAGAGTCCCACTTGCCTGATACTTGCTGGGCCACCAGATCCGAGTCGCCTAGGCACCGTACCCGGCTTAAGCTCATTTCCTTAGCCATTCGAAGACCATGAAGCAAAGCCTCGTACTCAGCTGCGTCGTTAGTTCAAGGAAACATCAATCGAAACACATAACAAAATTTGTCACCTCGGGGAGAGGTTAAAACAACTCTAGCCCCCAAGCCTTCCAATTGTCTGGACCCTCGAAATGAATCGTCCAGTATGTGTTGTCTGGCTTCTCCTTAGGTATCTGCAACTCCGTCCAGTCGTTGATGAAATCAACCAGTGCTTGAGATTTTATCGCAGTATGTGGCACATATTTTAAACCATGAGACCCAATTTCAATGGCCCACTTGGCGACTCATCCCATGGCTTCTCTATTTTCAATAATGTCTCCTAAAGGAGCAGAGCTAACCACAGTGAGAGGATGACCCTGGAAGTAATGCTTGAGCTTTCGGCTTGCCATGAACACCCCATAAACAAGCTTCTGCCAATGCGGATATCTTTGTTTAGATTCAATGAGCACCTCATTGACGTAGTAAACCGGCCGTTGAACCGGATGTTCCTTGCCAACCTCCTTGCGCTCCACAACAATGGCCACACTGGCAACACGTGAGTTAGCAGCCACATGTAACAACAATGGTTCCTTCTCAACAGGAGCAGCAAGAACCAGCGGCTCGGCGAGCTGTCTCTTCAGATCTTCAAAGGCAGAGTTAGCAGCGTCACTCCAGACAAAGTCATCTGCCTTTTTCATCATTTGATACAATGGCATAGCCTTCTCACCCAACCGGGTTATAAACCAACTTAAAGCTGCGACACGGCCCGCCAGCCGCTAAACGTCATTGATGCACGCTAGTTTAGCTAAAGATGTAATTGCCTTAATTTTCTCTGAGTTAGCCCCAATGCCTCTATTAGACACCAAAAAACCCAAGAGCTTGCCAGCTGGGACTCCAAAAACACACTTGGTCGGGTTAAGCATCATCTTGTAGACCCGGAGGTTATCAAAGGTTTCCTTCAGATCAGCTACCAAGGTTTCCTTCTCACTGGATTTCACCACTATATCATCCACATAAGCATGAACGTTACGCCCAATCGGTTTATGAAGGCAATTCTATACACACCGCTGATAAGTCTCTTGGGCACTCTTAAGCCCAAAAGGCATAGACACATAGCAGAAGGCTCCAAACAGAGTGATGAAAGTTGTCTTCTCCTGGTCCTTCACTGCCATCTTGATCTAATGATAACCAGAATAAGCATCCAAAAAACTCAAATGAACACAACCTGCCGTAGCATCAATGATTTGATCAATACGAGGGAGAGCAAAAGGGTCAGCCGGACAAGACTTGTTTAAATCTGTGTAATCCACACACATGCACCAGGTGCCGTTCTTTTTAAGCACAAGCACCGGGTTAGCCAACCACTCTGGGTGAAAACTTCAACAATGAACCTGGCCTCCAAGAGCCGGGCCACCTCTTCTCTGATAGCCTTGCGCCTTTCCTCGTTAAACAGCTGAAGAAATTGCCAGACCGGCTTAAACTTTGGATCCATATTGAGAGTGTGCTCAGCGAGTTCTCTCGATACACCCAGCATGTCAAAAGGATTCCATGCAAAGATGTCCCGGTTCTCATGGATGCACTCGATGAGTGCGCTTTCCTATTTTGGATCCAAGTTAGCACTGATAATGAACTGTTTGGATGAGTCGCCACGCACGAAATCAATCATCTTGGTGTCATCAGCTGACTTGAATTTCAATGCCGGCTCATGCTCCATAGTTGGCTTCTTCAAAGATGTCATGTCTGTCGGGTCAACATTATCCTTATAAAACTTCAATTCCTCTGTTGCACAAACAGACTCGGCATAAGCGACATCACCTTCTTCACATTCCAAGGCTATTTTCCGGCTTCCATGTACTGTGATAGTGCCTTTATAACCCGATGTTTTGAGCTGCAGATACACATGACACGGCCGAGCCATGTACTTAGCATAAGCCGGCCGTCCAAACAGAGCGTGATATGGGCTTTTGATCTTAACCACTTCAAAAGTTAACTTCTCAGCCCTAGAATCATACTCATCCCAAAGGCTACTTCCATCTCAATCTTACCAACTGGGTACGCCGACTTACCAGGCACTACCCCATGGAAAACAGTGTTGGATGTTTTAAGACTCTTATCAGTTAACCCCATGCGGCGCAACGTCTCATAATAGAGGATGTTGATGCTACTGCCTCCGTCCATGAGCACTTTAGTGAACTTATATCCACCAACCTGAGGCGCCACCACCAAAGCCAGATGACCCGGATTATCAACCCGGGGTGGGTGATCCTCCCTACTCCACACAATAGGTTGTTCAAACCATCTCAAATAACGCGGAACCGCCGGCTCAACAGCATTTACAGCCCTCTTATGAAGCTTCTGATCCCTCTTGCACAAACTGGTGGTAAACACGTGGTACAACCCACTGTTCAGCTATTTTGGGTTACTCTGTTACCCGGACTGTTGCTGCTATTGCTGACTGCCCTGGCCGGATTGCTGATGATAGCTACCTTGACTACCCGGATGGCCCTGGCCACGAAAACCGCCACTGCCTGAGCCGGCGCCCGAGCCATGAAAACCGCCGCCGCCTAAGCTGCTGCCAGGTCTGCGGTTACCATCGAATATGTTACAGTTCTTAAAAGCCTTCATGATCGTACAGTCCTTCCATAAATGGGTAGTCGGCTTCTCCCGGGTGCCGTGTCTCGGACAGGGTTCATTTAGTAGTTGTTCAAGGGTGGGACCTGACCCGCCTGACCGAGGAGGTGGCCTCCCCTTGCGCCGTTGATTGTCGCCCTGCGTATTGGTGTTAGCCACAAACTCGTCAGCCTTACGTTTATTACCTCCTTGATTCGTCGGGTTATGCTAGTGACCCTTGTCGTTGTCGTTCTTGTTTCCCTTCCCTGTCTTCTCTTCGTCCGACGCGGGATCTTTGGTGCTGTCAGAATCAACATATTTGACCAGAGCCCCCATTAACTGGCCCATGTCATTACAATCACGCTTGAGCTGCCCCAGCTTCTATTTCAGAGGTTCAAAACGGCAATTTTTCTCCAACATTAAGACCGCAGAGCCGGCATCCATCTTATCAGATGAATGTATTATTTCCTTGACCCGGCGGACCCAATGGGTCGTGGACTCACCTTCTTCTTGCTTACAGTTTGTCAAGTCCACGATTGACATAGGTTGCTTACATGTATCCTTGAAGTTCTGAATGAACCGGGCTTTTAACTCCGCCCATGTGCCGATGGAGTTGGGTGGCAACCCTTTTAACCAAGTGCGAGCTGTTCCATCTAACATCATAGTGAAGTACTTGGCCATTGCCACGTCGTTGACCTCCAATAACTCCATTGCCATCTCATAACTTTCAATCCATGCCCCGGGCTGCAAGTCGGCCGTGTAATTAGGCACCTTACGAGGCCCCTTAAAGTCCTTCGGTAAGCGCTCATTACGTAGAGCCGGCACCAGGCAAGGTTCACCTCCTTTCCTTGTAGCCATTCCTACCTCAACAGAGGTTGCTGGATAAACCAGAAAAGCCTGGCAAGCTGCCAGCTCAGCTGTCTGTTGAATCGCCCGCTCAGCCTCTTGACGGATCCTCTCCTGATCCACCAAGTTAAGGGCTCCATCCTGTGCCGGTTCATGCCTGCGTGGTTGGTTACGGTGTTGAGCATTACTTGACATGGCCGCTGAGTCCATGTGCCTGCTATAAATCTGGCTCCGGCTTGGGCGAGGGGTTGAATGGATTCTGTCTTGACTATATGAGTATGCATCCTGCTGTGCTAGAGTTGTCTGAAGAATTTCTCTGACCCTTCGTGTTTCGATCGCCGTCGGAGAGTCACCTTCCATTGGGAGAGCCGCCAAACGAGCCGACGCAGCAATTAAATTCTCCAAAGGGTTAGAGAAATGACCCGGTGGTATTGCTGTGTAGTGAGGCGGAGCAGTATTCACACATGGTGGTTCCATGGCCCGCGGTA
This sequence comes from Triticum urartu, assembly GCF_003073215.2. Lineage (NCBI taxonomy): Eukaryota > Viridiplantae > Streptophyta > Magnoliopsida > Poales > Poaceae > Triticum > Triticum urartu. The sequence continues at coordinate 194,296,561 of NC_053027.1, read as the reverse complement.
GAACCGGCGCCCCAGTCCCGGGTGTTGTGATCCGATTTGCCTCCGGCGGGTTACTGGGACCAGCCCCGGGTGTGTGAAAAAGGTTCCTAGGATCGTAAGTCAGAGGCAGATGTGATTGAGCCTTCTGGTGCCTTCTCCTCATGACCTCATTTGACGTGTTCAGATCCACCAAGAGCCGGAAAGTCTCCGCTTGAAGCTGCTGAGCACGAGCATCCAGAGCCGCCCGTTCTGCGGCTATCCTGACATCTTCCGCCACTAAATTTTCCTTGGCCTGTGCTACCTCTTCGCGTAGCCGTGCTACCTCTACGTCATGCTGAACCTTATCCGCCGGCTCAACCACAACAGTCAACAGGGCCGTCATCCTATCCATGAGGTCCATCAGTACCTGAGCCTGTAGGCGCGCGGGGTCTCCTGACCCGGCCGCTGCCGACCCGGTGGTTATCGCTGCCGCAGACATAGAATTCTGACCAGGTTGAGTGCCAGCCATGAAGACTCTGGCTCAATTTGGCGGCTCAGAGGGGTCCGGAATACAGATACCATTGGAACAACCCCCAAGCCCGCCATCTTGTAACTGATACAAAGAATCTGTCTCGCTTGTGGATGACTCACCGTCAGAGCAAACGTCCGTCTCACCACCGTCCACCAATCCTTTAGAAAATTCCCCTCCATGGATGCAACCCACGAAGACGGTCTTTTGAGACGGTCATTGAAGACGTGGATTCTGCCGAAGGGGACCCGGTACCCGTACTCAATTGAGCCAGCATCAGGGCCCCAGCCTTCGCCGTTGATGTAGAGCTTTCCGCGACGACTCTTGGTCATCCGGCCCACAGCGTATCCCTTGAGCCCTTCGAAGTTGCCCTTCAAGAACTCAAATCCACCGTGCGCTGGCGCCATGGTGGGTGCCAACTGTCATGGAATTGTCACGGCAGATGTCCTAGCGAAAGGACTTAGTCATAGGGCCATTGCAACTAGGAAGCTTAAAGGAGTTAATCGGAACAAAGGACACAAAATGTTTATACTGGTTCGGCCCCTTACGGTGAAGGTAAAGCCTAGTCCAGTTGATGTATGATTGCTAGGGTTCGATGACCAAGAAGCGAATATGCTAGCTTGGCTCTCGATCTGTTGTTTCTTACCCTAAGCCGCCACCGGGTCGTCCCCTTATATACACGGGTTGATGCCTGGTGGCCTACAGAGTCCCGGCCGGCTCATACAACGTGTCCGGCTCGATGACTCCCTTTACATGCCTTTCTTTACAAGTCTTTCTTACACACGGTGGTTTACAATTATGGGCCTCAAGCCTCCTCTGGGCTTGGGCCTACTAGAAGTCTTATACTAAACCATCGCCCTATATATTCACTGGGCTTCTTTCAGTAACCCGCCATTAGGATTGACCCGGCCCCTCCTGGGCGGGTCATACCTGGTAGTTATATCCCCAACAACTCTCATTGTCACAAAGTAATGGAACATGTTTCACATTGGTCCCATCATCTTTAAGAGTTTGGGTCATCCAAAGTAATTGATCCCCGGGTACCGAGCTCGAATTCGCCCTATAGTGAGTCGTATTACAATTCACTGGCCGTCGTTTTACAACGTCGTGACTGGGAAAACCCTGGAGTTACCAACAAATTGACAAGTACCCGAAGTGGACTTTCTATTAACCTTGTCTCCGGCATAGTCCGAATCAGATAGCCAACAAGATCAAAAGAGGACCTCTTAGGATACCAAATGCCAAAATTTGGTGTATGTATTACGTATCTCACTATCCTTTTCACGGCCTTAAGATGACATTCTTTGGGGGCCGCTTGATATCGTGCACACATGCACACACTTGGCATGATATCGGGACAGGAGGCACATAGATATAACAATGAACCAATCATAGGTCGGTAAAACTTTTGGTCAACCGGTTTGCCATCCTTGGTCAAGTCAAGATGTCCACTAGTAGGCATGGGAGTTTTCATACCTTTGCTTTCTTGCATGTTGAACTTCTTGAATAAGTCCTTGGTGTACTTTGTTTGAGAAACAAAGGTGCCTTACTTCGTTTGGTTGATTTGCAAACCAAGAAAGAACTTGAGTTCACTCATCATAGACATCTCAAACTTCTCCGACATTAGCTTCCCAAACTTTTCGCTAAAATGAGGGTTAGTCGAACCAAATATGATATCATCAACATAAATTTGGCATACAAATAATTCAACATTAACCCTTTTAGTAAAAAGAGTAGAATCTATTTTTCCAATCTCAAATCCTTTCTAAATAAGGAACTTGGTCAAGCATTTATACGATGCTCTAGGAGCTTGTTTAAGACCATAAAGAGCTTTGTGAAGTTTGTAAAGGTGATCGGGTTTCTTAGGATTTACAAAGCCGGGAGGTTGTTTGACATAAACTTCCTCCTCAATTTCACCATTTAGAAAAGCACTTTTAATGTCCATTTGGTATAAAGTGATATCATGGTGATTAGCATAGGCAAGCAAGATGCAGATGGACTCAAGTCTAGCAACAGGGGCATATGTCTCACTGTAGTCCATACCTTTGACTTGAGTGTAGCCTTGGGCGATGAGACGAGCTTTGTTGTGGACGACTTGACCATCTTCGTCTTGATTGTTGCGAAACACCCATTTGGTACCAATGATGTTGTGGTTGTTGTCGGGCTTCTCGACCAATGTCCACACTTGATTTCTCTCAAAGTTGTGTAGCTCTTCATGCATGGCGTTTATCCAATCCAAATCTGCCAATGCTTCTTCAACCTTGATAGGTTCAATGCTAGAGATGAATGAATAATGTTCACAAAAATTAGCCAAACGAGTTTTAGAGCAAGTGATTCTCCCATTTTGAATATCATTGAATATTTGTTCGACGAGATGATCTCTTGAGACTCTTGCTCGAACTCGTGGGAGCTTTTGTTTGGGTCGGGGTGGAACATCTTCTTCATCATCTCGTCCTTCTTCTTGGCCTTATTCATTATTGGTGTTGTTGTTCTCTTGTCTTGGTGGAGAAGGAGGTTGATGAGGTTCATCTTGGTGTACTTCCTCGTTTTCTTCATCTTGATGTGTCCCACTTGTGGATGCTTCCATATCAACTCTTGGCGCACCTTGTCGTGAGGTAGAAGCTTCCACTTGGACGAACGAGGTACTCTCCTTTACTTCCATTGGACGAATCTTGCTAATAGACAAGTCTTGGATTGCTTCCGAAGGATCCTTATCTCCTACATCAATTGGCAATTGCTCTACTTGCGAGCCGTTAGATTCATCAAACTTCACATCTACCATCTCTTCAACCTTTTGGGTGAAATTTTTGTAGACACGGTAAGTGTGAGAGTTTGAGCCATAACCAAGTAGGAAACCTTCATGAGATTTAGGAGCAAATTTAGAACGACGATGCTTATCAAGAATGTAGCACTTTGAGCCGAATACTCAAAAGTATCCAACTTGGGGTTTGTTACCAGTGAGAAGCTCGTATGTCGTCTTGCCGAGTAGCTTGTGAAGATACAAGCGATTTGTTGCATGACAAGCTGTCTCAACCGCTTCCGCCCAAAAGTGTTATGCAGTCTTGCACTCATCAAGCATCGTTCTCACCATCTCAATAAGAGTTCGGTTCTTCCTCTCAACAACTCCATTTTGTTGAGGCATGTACGTAGACGAGAACTGATTTGAAATCCCTTCTTCGTCCAGAAAGGTATCCACATTTGCGTTCTTGAACTCTGTTCCGTTGTCGCTGCGAACCTTCTTGATCTTCACTTCAAATTGATTTTGGGACTTCCTAGTGAAGTTCTAGATGATCTTTTGGACCTGCGATTTATCATCAAGAAAGAATACCCATGTAAATCTTGAAAAATCATCAACTATAACTAGACCAAGTGAGTTACCACCGAGACTCTTGTAGGCATTGGGACCAAAGAGATCCATATGAAGTAGCTCGAGCGGTCTTCTCGTGGTCATAATGTTCTTCACGGGGTGACTTCCTCCAACTTGTTTTCCTGCTTGAGAAGCACTACAAAGTCCATCCTTGTCAAATATAACATCTTTAATAAGCTTATGAAGATTTCGCATGCCCACTTGACCTAACCTTCTATGCCACAACCAACCTTTCGAGGATTTAGCAATCAGGAAAGTTCTAGGTTGAGCCTTTTTAGTGAAATCAACAATGTAAAGACCATTTTATGATTATCTCTACAAAACACTTGACAATCTACTTCAGTAAATAAGACATTGAAACCAAAGTCAGCAAGTCTAGATACAGAGAGTAAATTGTAGCCAAGAGATTCAACGAGCATAACATTTTGTATGGAGCTATCATGTGAGATGGCCACCTTACCAAGGCCAACCATCTTTCCCTTTGAGTTATCACCAAAAGTGACATACTTTCGAGGGCCTTCATTTTCAGCAAGCTCACGAAACATGTCCTCGTCTCCGGTCATATGATCGATACACCCACTATCAAGAACCCAGTCCTTTCCTCTAGCCATGTAGCCGTGAAGATTAGCCATAAGACCAAAGTGTCTCATTGCATCATCAAGATCATAGTCGCTATCATCATCCTCATCATAGTATCCATGTTCAACATCGTCATGTGGTGGATCAATTCCTAGAGAGAGTGATTCATTAGAAGTATGACCGTAACAATGTTCATCTCTATGAATTCTAATGACTTGGGAAATGATATTGCTAATGATTCCAACATCTCCTTTGGCACTTGTAAGATTAGTAAGCTCAAATAAACAATCACCAAATTTGGGATCATTGGAACTCATCTTATTGAAGGCAATAGACTTATGAAGAATCTCATCTAAGTTTTGCAAGGAATAGTTTGGAAATCGTTCCTCAAGTAATCTCCATATGGTGTAGGCACAATCAAGAGCAGGCAAGCTAGCAAGCAAGTTTCTAGGCAAACCTCTAGTGATTAAATTGACAGTTCTAATATTACGGATCATGTCAATAGACTCATCAAGGGTAGGATGGAAAGGATCAACATGAGGTGCACAAGGTCTAGTAATGTACTTGTTCAAATGATATTCATTGAAAATACCAAGCATCTCATTTTTCCACTCATGAAAGTACTCTCCATCAACTATAGGCACTCTATGTCTAAGACTCCCCAATATAGACTCATCCATCTTCCTCCAAAGGTGTTTAAACCAAAGCAATGGAGACCAATGCTCTGATACCAATTGAAAGGATCGAGAAGAGGTGTCTAGAGGGGGGGTGAATAGACTCTTAGCAAGAAAAGTTGCAGTTTTTAATTTCTTTAAGTTGAAGTGGAGTTCTGGCAGAAGTTTAAACATTCACAATACATATCAAGCAAGCATGATAAGAGTATATGAGCAGCGGAAAGTAAATTATGCAAGTTGCAAGAATGTAAAGGGATGGGATTTGAGTGTGCAAACGCAAATGGAGACACAGAGATTTGTGGCATGGTTCCGATAGGTGGTGCTATCATACATCCATGTTGATGGAGACTTCAACCCACGAAGGGTAATAGTTGCGCAAGTCCACGGAGGGCTCCACCCACGAAGGGTCCATGAAGAAGCAACCTTGTCTATCCCACCATGGCCATCGCCCACGAAGGACTTGCCTCACTAGGGTAGATCCTCATGAAGTAGACGATCTCCTTGCCCGTACAAGCTCCTTGGTTCAACTCCACAATCTTGACGGAGGCCACCAAGTGACACCTAACCAATCTAGGAGACACCACTCTCCAAAAGGTAATAGACGGTGTGTTGATGATGAACTCCTTGCTCTTGTGCTTCAAATGATAGTCTCCCCAACACTCAGCTCTCTCACAGGATTGGATTTGGTGGAAAGAGGGTTTGAGTGGAAAGCAACTTGGGGAAGGCTAGAGATCAAGATTTATGTGGTTGGAATGGAATATCTTGACCTCAACACAAGTTTAGGTGGTTCTCTCTCAGAAAATATGTGTTGGAAGTGTAGGCATGTTCTACTGGCTCTCTCCATGAATGAAGAGTGGGTGGAGGGGTATATATAGCCTCCACATAAAATCTAGCTGTTACACGCAGATCACCAAACTCGGTGGGACAGAATCATGAAACTCGGTCAGACCGATTTAGTTCAAAATGTGAACATTAGGATTTTCGGTGGGACCGATATTATCAATTCGATAGAACCGATGTGCTAGGGTTAGGGTAAAGCCTCATCTCGGTTGGACCAATTACACAAACTCGGTGGGACTGATTTGGGTAATAAGCAAAACAGAGAGTTGGCCAAGCAAACTCGGTGAGATCGATTGCATATTTCGGCGAGAGCAAAATTACTGCAATAGGCAACAGAGAGTTGGCAAGCCCATCTTAGTGAGACCAAGATCCCATTGGTGTGACCGAATTGACTAGGGTTTCTGGCAGTGGCTATGTCAAGTGAACTCGGTGGCGCCGGATAGGAAATTTCGGTGGACCGAGTTTGACTTTTGGTTTGGGACATATGTGGATGTGAGAAAGTGATTGAGGGCTTTGGAGCATATCACTGAGCACTTTGAGAAAGCAAGCCATTAAGCAACACCTCATCCCCTTTTAATAGTATTGGCTTTCCTATGGACTCAATGTGATATTGGATCACTAAAATAGAAAATGTGGAGTTTGGAGCTTTGAGCTTGAGCCAATCATTTGTCTTCATCATCTTGAAGGGGTTCCACATCCTCTAGTCCACGCCACTCCTTCTGTTGAACTTATGTGAAATATACTAGATAAAAACATTAGTCCAACCAGAGATATGTTGACATTAATTACCAAAACCACCCAGGGAGCACTTGTGCTTTCAAGGCCGGGTACTGCTCCCTTGAGGGTAGTTGTGGTGGGCTTGATTCTTGAAGGATCGATGTCCATTTTGCGGACAGTGTCTTGGTAAAGTAGATTAAGGCTGCTACTGCCATCCATAAGGACTTTCGTGAGATGGAACCCATCGATAATTGGATCGATGATCAGAGCCGCCGAACCTTCAGGACGGATATGGTGAAATTTTGAGGGGAACGGCTCTATGGCGTATGCTTCCTGTAATGTGCGCCTGCGCTCCCCTGTATGGGTGTGCGTCACGTATACCATGTTTATTGTTTTTACTTCGGGGGGAAATTGCTTCTGACCCTCAGTATTCGGCTGGCGAGTCTCTTCGTCATCGCTGTCATTGGGCGGCCCCTTCCCCTTGTGTTCGGCATTAAGTTTGCCAGCTTGTTTGAAGATCCAACCTCTTCTGTTGGTGTGATTAGCTGGTTTATCGGGGGTGCCATGAATCTGGCAGGGATGATCCAGTATTTCATCTAGATTGGATGGTCCGTCTCTATTTGCCTTGAATGGCTTTCTCCGTTGAGCAAGTTTGGAGCCGCGGAATCCGGCGTTGACCGCCGTGTCTTGCATTCTTTCATTATTATTGCGACGCTTGTGTTTATTGTGTCGTGGCTTGCCGTTGCCGTCTCGGACTTCGGAAGTGCCCGGATCGCTGGCATTGTCGCTTCTACTAGCGAGCCAGCTGTCTTCTCCCGCGCAAAAGCGGGTCATTAGAGCGGTAAGGGCTTACATGGATTTTCGTTTTTCTTGACAGAGGTGGCAGGCGAGCCACTCATCCCGGACGTTGTGTTTGAAGGCCGCGAGGGCTTCGACATCCGGACAATTGAGAATTTGGTTCTTTTTCATTAGGAACCTAGGCCAGAGCTTCCTAGCTGACTCTCCGGGCTGGTGGATAATGTGACTTAAGTCATCGGCATCTGGTGGCCGGACATATGTACCTTGGAAGTTATTGCGAAAGTCGTATCCCAGGTCTTCCCAGGTGCCTACGGAGTTCTATGGAAGGTTGTTCAGCCAGTGCCGCGCTGGTCCCTTTAGTTTTAGTGCCTAATAGGTATGTTAAAATGTGTAGCTAGGCATGAAGCATAGATGCCTCCAAAGATGGGACCCTTTGTACGGTTCAGACTTAACCGTTTAGCAATAATACCGCCCATACTAACAGAGTTATCACAGAATAAACCATGGAACAAAATAATAATCTCAGGAACACTAAGGTTTCCATAGTTTCCACGACCAATTCAGCAACGACTAGCAAATATTGCAAAGTAGCGTAAAATAGGAAAATGTATGCTAGTGATTCGTGCATCGGAAACCTTCCTCGTTTCCCCTACAGTGATGGTATCAATAAACCCATCCACATCGTCATGATGTGGTTCCTCTATTTTTCCCCCAAAAGGGATCAAACAAACCCGACAAAAATCATACAGGGACATCTTCTTAACCACATCATATAAATGAAACTCTACTGAAGGAGGTGATTCCCTAGGATAATAGTAGAAGTTTTGCACAAAAGTATTGGTGAGTAAGAGATACTGTTCGCGTTGGTCGTGGAGGAAGTCGGTGAGGCCTGCATTCTTAGCCAATTCATAAAAATCCTCATAAATCCCGGTTGCTCTCAAGAATTCATCGGAGGGCCATTCACACGGCCTAACCTCTGCGGTGCGAGGCAAATTATATTTGGGCTTCATTGCTTCTTCATTTTGCTTTTTCTTCGAGCTTCGACTCGATGAGCCCCTCAAAAATCTCTTCATTATTCTCTGAAAAATTCTGAAAAAATTTAGTAACTTCAAAATAAAAGTGAACTAAACTCAACAAAATTGATAGCAACTACTCCTACAAGTGCCTAGAGCCTATATCATGCATCAAAACTACTTGGAACCATATAAATTTGACATGCAAGCTCAAGAACATGGTCACCTAGGCAGCACAAATTTGCAATGAATAAAGCACTAGAATAAAAACTAATTGGACCAATGGAGGAGTCACATACCAAGGAACAATCTCCCCAAGCAGTTTTGTGAGAGGTGCTTTGAGCAAGGAGATCGAAAACGGCAGCAAAATGAGCTTGGACTCGGGTTTGAGCTGGATATTCGTGTTTGTGGGAGGAAGAAGGAGTGTGTGGGGGCAAGGATAAGTGGAGGACGGCCACCGTGGGCCCACGAGGCAGGGGCGTGCCCAAGAGGGTAGGGCGCGCCCCTGACCCTCGTGGCCAGGTGCCAGCTCCTGCTGCTGTGTTCTTAGTGCCGAATATTCTCAAATATTCCAGGAAAAATCATATTTAAATTTCAGGGCATTTGGAAAACTTTTATTTTCGGGGTATTTTTATATTGCACAGATAATTCAGATAACAGATAGAAAATACTATTTTTATTTTATTTAATATAAATAACGGAAACTAAAAGGAGGGTATAGAAGGTTGTGCCTTCTAGTTTCATCCATCTCATGCTCATCAAAAGGAATCCACTAACAAGGTTGATCAAGTCTTGTTAACGAACTCATTCCGAATAACATGGAACCGGAGAAAATTCGAATAACACTATGTTACCTCAACGGGGATATGCACATCCCAAACAATAAGAATATCATATTTCTTCTTGACAATACGAAGAGGAAATTGAAAACGTCCAAATATAATCGATGGAATTTTTCCAATAGAGTTGATACTATGAACTTGAGGTTGTTTCCTCGGAAAGTGTACCGTATGCTCATTACCGTCAACATGAAAAGTGACATTGCCTTTAGTGCAATCAATAACAGCCCCTGCAGTATTCAAAAAGGGTCTTCCAAGAATAATAGACATACTATTGTCCTCAGGAATATCAAGAATAACAAAGTCCGTTAAAATAGTAACATTTGCAACTACAACAGGCACATCCTCACAAATACCGATAGGTATAGCAGTTGATTTATTAGCCATTTGCAAAGATATTTCAGTAGGCGTCAACTTATTCAAATCAAGTCTACAATATAAAGAGAGAGGCATAACACTAACACCGGCTCCAAGGTCACATAAAGCAGTTTTAACATAGTTTCTTTTAATGGAGCATGGTATAGTGGGTACTCCTGGATCTCCAAGTTTCTTTGGTATTCCACCCTTAAAAGTATAATTAGCAAGCATGGTGGAAATTTCAACTTCCGGTATCTTTCTCTTATTTGTAACAATTTGTTTCATAGACTTAGCATAAGGATTCATTTTAAGGATATCAGTTAATTGCATACGTAAAAAGATAGGTCTAATCATTTCAGCAAAGCGCTCAAAATCCTCATCATCCTTTTTCTTGGATGGTTCGGGAGGAAAAGGCATGGGTTTCTGAACCCAAGGCTCTCTTTCCTTTTCGTGTTTCCTAGCAACAAAGTCTTTCTTATCATAATGTTGATTCTTTGATTGTGGGTTATCAAGACCAACAGCAGGTTCAATTTCTACATCATTATCATTACTAGGTTGAGCATCATCATGAACATTTTTACTAACATTATCACTAGTTTCAGGTTCATTACCAGATTGTGTTTCAGCATCAGAAATAGAAATATCATTTGGATTCTCGGTTGTTTCAGTAATAGGTTCACTAGAAGCATGCAAAGTCCTATCATTTTTCTTTTTCTTCCTTTTAGAAGGACTAGGTGTATCTATATTATTTCTCTGAGAATCTTGCTCAATTCTCTTAGGGTGGCCTTCAGGATACAAAGGTTCCTAAGTCATTCTACCAGTTCTAGTAGCCACTCTAATAGCATAATCATTATTCTTACTATTCAATTCATTAAGCAAATCATTTTGAGCTTTAAGTACTTGTTCTACTTGAGTGGTAACCATAGAAGCATGTTTACTAATAAGTTTAAGTTCACCTTTGACATTAGCCATATAATCACCTAAGTTTTCAAGCATATTTGAATTGTATTTCAATTGTCTACCAAAATAAGCATTAAAATCTTCTTGCTTAATCATAAATTTATCAAACTCATCTAAGCATGGGCTAGCAAACTTAGTAAATGGGATTTCAGCTTTATCATATCTATAGAGAGAATTTACCTTTACTACCTGTGTCGGGTTATCAAGACCATGAGTTTCTTCAATAGGTGAAGGATTAAGATCATATGTTTCTTCAACAGGCAGTAAATTAAGACCGTGTATTTCTTCAATAAGAGGTAAATTCTTAACATCTTCAGCTTTAATACCTTTTTCTTTCATAGATTTCTTTGCCTCTTGCATATCTTCAGGACTGAGAAATAGAACACCTCTTTTCTTCGGAGTTGGTTTAGTAATAGGCTCAGGAAGTGTCCAATTATTTTCATTTGTCAACATATTATTCAATAGAATTTCAGCTTCATCCGGTGTTCTTTCCCTCAAAATAGAACCCGCACAACTATCCAGGTAATCTCTGGAAGCATCGGTTAGTCAGTTATAAAAGATATCAAGTATTTCATTTTTCTTGAGAGGATGATCAGGCAAAGCATTAAGTAATTGGAGAAGCCTCCCCCAAGCTTGTGGGAGACTCTCTTCTTCAATTTGCAGAAAATTATATATATCCCTTAAAGCAGCTTGTTTCTTATGAGCAGGGAAATAATTTGCAGAGAAGTAATAAATCATATCCTGGGGACTACGCACACAACCAGGATCAAGAGAATTAAACCATATCTTAGCATCACCCTTTAATGAGAACGGAAATATTTGAGGGATATAAAAGTAGCAAGTTCTCTCATCATTAGTGAACATGGTGGCTATATCATTTAATTTAGTAAGATGTGCCACAACAGTTTCAGATTCATAGCCATGAAAAGGAACAGATTCAACCAAAGTAATTATATTAGGATCAACAGAGAATTCATAATCCTTATCAGTAACACAGATAGGTGAAGTAGCAAAAGCAGGGTCATGTTTCATTTTAGCATTAAGGGATTGCTGCTTCCATTTAGCTAATAGTTTCTTAAGATCACTTCTATTATTACAAGCAAGAATATCTCTAGCAAATTCTTCATCCAGAACATAACACTCAGGAACAACAGGCAATTCATAAGTATTAGGGGGAGAGTCTTCATCATCACTATTCTTCAATATAACCAGTTTCAATAATTTCATTCTCTCTAACCCTAGCAAGTTGTTCATCAAGGAATTCACCAAGTGGCACAGTAGTATCAAGTGTAGAAGTAGTTTCATCATAAGTATTATGCATAGGAGAAGTTGCATCATCAATAACATGCGTCATATCAGAACGAATAGCAGAAGCAGGTTTAGGTGTCACAAGCTTACTCAAAACAGAAGGTGAATCAAGTGCAGAGCTAGATGGCAGTTCCTTACCTCCCCTCGTAGTTGAGGGATAAATCTTAGTTTTTGGATCTCTCAAGTTCTTCATAATGATAAGCATATATAAATCCCAAGTGACTCAAAGAATAGAGCTATGCTCCCCGGCAACGGCGCTAGAAAATAGTCTTGATAACCCACAAGTATAGGGGATCGCAACAGTTTTCGAGGGTAGAGTATTCAACCCAAATTTATTGATTCGACACAAGGGGAGCCAAAGAATATTCTCAGGTATTAGCAGCTGAGTTGTCAATTCAACCACACCTGGAAACTTAATATCTGCAGCAAAGTAATATGATAGTAGTGGTAATGGTAGCAAAAGGTAATAGTAGCAAAAGTAGTGCTTTGGTATTTCGTAGTGATGATAGCAATAGCAACGAAAAAGTAAAAAAACGAAGAACAATATATGGAAAGCTCATAGGCAATGGACCGGTCATAGAGAATTATGCCGGATGCGGTTCATCATGTAACAGTCATAACCTAGGGTGACACAGAACTAGCTCCAATTCATCAATGTAATGTAGGCACGTATTCCGAATATAGTCATACGTGCTTATGGAAAAGAACTTGCATGGCATCTATTTTCCTACCCTCCCATGGCAGCGGGGTCCTAATAGAAACTAAGGGATATTAAGGCGTCCTTTTAATAGAGTACCGGACCAAAGCATTAACACATAGTGAATACATGAACTCCTCAAACTACGGTCATCACTGGTAAGTATCCCGATTATTGTCACTTCGGGGTTAACGGATCATAACACATAATAGGTGACTATAGACTTGCAAGATAGGATCAAGAACTCTCATATATTGATGAAAACATAATAGGTTCAGATCTCAAATCATGGCACTCGGGCCCTAGTGACAAGCATTAAGCATAGAAAAGTCATAGCAACATCAATCTCAGAACATAGTGGATACTAGGGATCAAACCCTAACAAAACTAACTCGATTACATGATAAATCTCATCCAAACCATCACCATCCAGCAAGCCTACGATGGAATTACTCACACACGACGGTGAGCATCATGAAATTGGTGATGGAGGATGGTTGATGATGACGATGGCGACGGATTCCCCTCTCCGGAGCCCCGAACGGACTCCAGATCAGCCCTCCCAAGAGGTTTTAGGGATTGGCGGTGGCTCCATATCGTAAAACGCGATGAATCCATCTTCTTTATTTTTTTCTCCCCGAAACCAAATATATAGAGTTGGAGTTGAGGTCGGAGGAGCTCTAGGGGGGCCACGAGGTAGAGCGGCGCGCCCTAGGGGGCAAACGCGCCCCCACCCTCGTGGACAGGTGGTGGGCCCCCTGGTCTTCATCTTTTGCAGGGATTTTTTATTATTTCCAAAAAGATGTTCTGTGAAGTTTCAGGTCATTCCGAGAACTTTTGTTTCTGCACATAAATAACACCATGGCAATTCTACTGAAAACATCGCCAGTCCGGGTTAGTTCCATTCAAATCATGCAAGTTAGAGTCGAAAACAAGGGCAAAAGTGTTTGGAAAAGAAGATACGACGGAGACATATCATGGTGGTCGGTCAGCTGCATTGTGCGTTGATGGCACGGGCTCGAGCACCTCGTCATCGAATTGAGGTAGTAATTTGTGCTTCGGGTAACTTTTAAATGGTCGCTCGAGGCTGTATTCCTCGGCTGCCAGGACATTAGTCCATCTATCGCTGAGCAGATCTTGATCAGCTTGAAGCTGCTGCTTCTTTTTCAGGCTCCTTGTTGTGGCTATTAGCTGGTGCTTAAAGCGCTCCTGTTCGAGAGGTTCCTCGGGCACGATAAAGTCCTTGTTGCCGAGGCTCACCTCATCCTTGGAGAGCAGAAGGTAGTTGCTGTCCTTCGAGTCTTCGTTCATGGCCTGTTCATCAGGGCTAACTCTCCCATCTTCCCGTTCGTCCTGTTCGGAGGTTGGCTTGGCGGGGTCTTCATTGTCTTCGGCATCATCGAGAGTATTGTTTGTGCCGGTATTGCTGCCTTTTCTGCGGCGTGGCTTAGAGCGGCGCCGCTGACATCGGCGCTGTGGCTGTATTTCAGGAGGCATGTCCTCGACTGGATCTTCCTTGTCATCGCCACTTTTCTCGTTTGGTGCGTCCACCATGTATACATCATAGGAGGAGGTGGCCGTCGGTTTTGGGCCTGCTCTTCTTTGGCATCGTCGGCCATACCATCGATGTCTCCGGAATCGTAGTCGAGCATGTCGGTTAGATCTTCGACAGTGGCTATTAAGTGGGAGGTGGGTGGGAAGCGAAATTCCCCATCATCAGCCCCCAGTTCAAACCAAATATAATTCGGTTGTGAGTCCCCTGCAAAAAAGAGGGTTTTAAATGGTTTAGCACATCGCCTGAAGGTGAGTGCCGGAAGATGTCCACGGAACTGAATTCGATGATCAGCACCTACTAAGGCTCGACGGACGTGGATGCACATAGTTTGGAACTAGTGGCAGGAGATGAATCCGAGGGTCCGGTGACGCAGACCCCGCTCAAGGTTGGGTCTGTGTGCGGCTCCAATGTCGCTGAGTCTCCGGCTTCCATGGCGGGTTAAGCTTCCCGTCTTTGGATGGCGCATGGTGCTCTGGATCTAGGGCCAGAGCGCTTACAGGCGCAATCTGCTGGGTATGGTTCGATGACAGATTTAGTTCATGTTCATCGTGGTGGCATGGAGCGGCTGCCATGGGCTCAAATCCGCCGAAGATCAAGTCTCCACGGATATCAGCGGCATAGTTCAAGCTTCCAAACCTGACCTGATGGCCAGGTTCGTAGCTATCGATCTGCTCTAGATGGACAAGCGAGTTGGCCTGCAGTGCGAAGCCGCCGAATACGAAGATCTAGCCAGGGAGAAAGACATCCCCACGGGAAGCGTTGTTGTAGATGATGGATGGAGCCATCTAACCTTCTGATGACGACACGGCGCAACTCTCAATGAAAGCACTAATGTTAGTGTCAAAACCGGCGGATCTCGGTTAGGGGGTCCCAAACTGTTTGTCTAAGGTTGATGGTAACAGGAGACAGGGGACACGATGTTTACCCAGGTTCGACCCCTCTCTATGGAGGTAATACACTACTTCCTGCTTGATTGATCTTGATGAATGTGAGTATTACAAGAGTTGATCTACCTCGAGATCATAATGGCTAAAACCCTAGAAATCTAGCCTATGTGATTATGATTGTATCTCTCCCTATGGACTAAACCCTCCGGCTTATATAGACACCGAAGGGGACTTGGGTTATACATAGCCGGTTACAGATAAAGGAATCTTAATACCCAAACGCCAAGATTGCCATCCACGCCAGGGAGAGTTCCATTAGGACATGTATGAGAGTCTTCGGTCTTGTATCTTCATAGCCCATCAGTCTGGCCCATGTCCAACAGGTGGGACGCCCGAGGACCCCTTAGTCCAGGACTCCCTCACCTGGGGGCTGCTCCGAGGGGAGCACAACCCACCAGGACGCGCCTGGGGTCCAAGCGCCATCATGGGTTGTGCCCACCTTGGGTGCCCCCGGACCGCCTCTTTACTTTATAAATACCCCAATATTCTAGAAACCTTAGGGGAGTCGATGAAAATCAATTCCAGCCGCCGCAGAGTCCAGAACCACCAGATCCAATCTAGACACCATCACGGAGGGGTTCACCACTTCCATTGGTGCCTCTCCGATGACGCGTGAGTAGTTTTTTGTAGACCTTCGGGTCCATAGTTAGTAGCTAGATGGCTTCCTCTCTCTCGTTTGATTCTCAATATAATGGTCTCTTGGAGATCCATATGATTTAACTCTTTTGTGGTGTGTTTGTTGGGATCCAATGAACTTTGAGTTTATGATCAGATGTATCTCTTTTTATCCATGAAAGTTATTTGAGTTTCTTTGATCTCTTATATGCATGATTTCTTATAGCCACGTATTTCTTCTCTGATATTAGGATTTTGTTTGGCCAACTTGATCTATTTATCTTGCAATGGGAAGAGGTGCTTTGTAGTGGGTTCGATCTTACGGTGCTTGATCCCAGTGACAGAAGGGGAACCAACACGTATATATCGTTGCCACTAAGGATAAAATGATGGGGTCTATTTCTACATAAATAGATCTTGTCTATGTCATGTCATCATTCTTATTGCATTACTCCACTTCTCAATGAACTTAATACACTAGATGCATGCTGGATAGCGGTCGATGTGTCGAGTAATAGTAGTAGATGCAGGCAGGAGTCGGTCTACTAATCTTGGACGTGATGCCTATGTCATGATCATTGCCTAGATATCATCATGAGTATTTGAAGTTCTATCAATTTCCGAATGGTAATTTGTTCACCCATCGTTTGCTATTTTTCTCGAGAGAAGCCACTAGTGAAACATATGGCCCCCAGGTCTATTCTTCATATTATTTGCCTTTGCGATTTATCTTATTTGCCCTATATTTTTAGATCTACTAAACCCAAAAATACAAAGATACTTTGCTGCCATTTATTCTTATTTATTTTATTTGACGTTTGATCTATCAATCAACTACAATTTATTCACATCCGCTTTTTCCTATCTTGAGGCACTGTTACCCGAAAGGGATTGACCACCCCTTTTACACATCGGGTTGCGTGTATTTGTTATTGTGTGCAGGTGTTGTTTACATTGTGTTGCTTGGTTCTCCTACTGGTTCGATAACCTTGGTTTCATCACTGAGGGAAATACCTACCGTCGATGTGCTGCATCATCCCTTCCTCTTTAGGGAAATACCGACAAATCTTCAAGCCGCTATCACGCCCCCCGTCGTTCCCCATCACCTGTGGCAAACGCCGCCACCAGCCCCATGGTCCATGAGCAGCAGGCTTCATTGTTGTAGCCTTCTGTGCGGCGTGATGGATTCATCGCCACCCCGTCGCTGACTCCAGCGGCCGCTTCATCTTCCCATGCTTGTCGCGGGCCGGTGAACGCACAGGCTGCGTTACTCATTGCACGCGAGCTTCTGCACTACCGCCCGACCGATGACCTCTACGAGGAATGGCTGGACCACACTGCCTAGCTTGTCAGCACCGCTGGGGAGACCCCTGCGCTGTCTCGCTCGCTACCTCCACCACCGCCTCTTGTGGGCAACATGGCCCACGGTGCGCCTCCTCCACCTCCCAGACAAGATGCCGTCCTCGAGCCAAGACGTGAAGCCCCTCAGTGTGACCCACCGCGCAGGGCGCCGACGCGCGACGAAGAAAGCTGCCAAGTGGTGCAGCAGCCTCAAGGAGAGGCGCATGTGCTCCAGGTACCGCCACGTCAAGACCATGTGCTGCCCGAGGCGGCACTGCGCGAGCGCCAAGACCAGGCTCCCATCTACGGCGGGCTACCATGAGCGCTGCGGGCTGCCGCGCGTTCACCCCGGAGCTGCGCCGCATTGTCTGGCCTGGGAAGTTCAAGCTAGACCTGCCTCCTCGCTATGGAGGCACTCCCGGCCCTACCGAGTTCCTCCAACTATACAAGCTGAGCATCGAGGTGGACAAAGGCGACGAGAAGGTCATGGCAAACTGGTTTCCCATGGCCCTCAAGCATGGCGCATGCTCATGGCTCCTGAACCTCCCCGTGGGATCAATCTCCTCCCAGGACGAAATGCGAGAGTGCTTCATCGCAAACATCCAAGGCACTAATTGTTGGGGAACGTAGTAATTCAAAAAAAATTCCTACAATCACGCAAGATATAACTAGGAGAAGCATAGTGTTGGGGATATAACTACTGGATATGAACGGCCTAGGAGGGGCCGGGTCATACCACTGGCGGCTTACCAATGAAGATGGCGGATCATATAGCCTGTTGATGGCCCAAGACCCAATGGCGACTTGAGGCCCAAGAGGGTGAACCGCCATATGTTTATGACTGGTATTGTAAGGCAAGCATAGTTAGTCACCGAGCCGGACACATTGTGTATGAGCCGGCCGGGACTCTGTGAGTTGCTGGGCGTTTACCTGTGTATATAAATGGATGACCCGGCGGTGGTTTAGGGCAAGAAACAAGAGATCGAGAACTAGGTCAAGCGTATTCGCTCCCTGGTAATCGAAACCCAAGCAATACAATACCAAACTAGAGTAGTCCTTTACCTTCACCGTAAGGGGCCGAACCAATATAAACTCCCTGAGTCCTTTGTCCCATTTAACCCCTTTAAGCTAACCTAGTTGTGATGGCTCCACGACTAAGTCCATCTGCTAGGACATCTGCCGTGTCAACTCCATGATAGTTGGCGCCCACTGTGGGGACAACACACCGTGGTTTTGAGTTCTTGAAGGGAAGCTTCGACGGGATTAAGGGATACGCTATGGGCTGGATGACCAAGAGTCGTCGTGGCAAGCTCTACATCGATGATGCAGGATGGGGCCCCGAGGCCGGCTCAATTGAGTATGGGTACCGGGTCCCCTTCAGCAGAATCCACGTCTTCATCAGCAAGATTAGCGAACCGAGCCCTGAGCCGGACACCTACACCGACATCATCGAGACGGCTCAGCGTGCACGACCCGCCTGAGTTCAACCCGCTGTGAAGCACACCTTTGTTGGTTTTATCCATGGGGCGAAACTTGAGGAAGGATCTGTGTCTGGTGGTGAGACGGCCAACTATTCTGAGGGTGAATCATCCACAGGTGAGACTAATTCAATGTATCAATTGCAATATGGCCGGCTTGAGGGCTATTCCGATGGTGACAGTATTCCGGACCCCTATGACCCGCCAAACAGGGTTGCGATCTTCATGGCCGGTACACAACCGGTGCTCGGTTCATCAACCCACTACAAAAAAATACACTTCCGTGATGATACGTGTTTGTCATAGTAGGTCACGTTTTCTGTCATGCATGTACATCCATGACAAATTTATGACAGAATCAAGATAGTCATACCTACGCTGTCGTAGAAGTGTTCCATGACATTACCAAAATTATCATCACGGAAGTGTCCACTTCCATGACGATAAATTGCGCGTCACTGTAGTGATTTCATCAAGGGTGACCGACACGTGGCATCCCCCGTAACGGAACGCCGTTAAGCTATCGGGTCCAGTTTTGGATCCGATAACCCGTTAACAGCCCCGACCAATGAGGATTTTCCATGTGTAAAATCATTATCGGCTGGAGGGAACACGTGTTGGCTCGCCGTTGGGACAGATGTCATCCACTCATTGGACCCAAAGCACCTATGATACGTCGACACATGGCACGACCCAACAGAGGCCTATTCCTGTGAAAAGGCCGGCCCGTTTGACTTGGTCAAAAGGTGGCGGGCCGGCCCACGGCAAGCCTGTTAACAGGTTGTTCGCATATAGCCCATTTACAGCCTGCTAACCCAGGGCCCGTTTACCGCCTATCCGAATTAGGCCCAATAGCGTCATCTCGGCCATCATCCCGTTTTAACTTCCGGCCCATGTATGGCCCATGACGTCTTTCAAACCATATGAGGCCCTTAGTAACCCTCGCCCATAAACGGCCCGTGGTAAAACTGGCCCGTAATGAATAGTGTATCACTTTATACCCATTAACGGCCCATTATACCGTTGGGCCGTTTCCAGCCCATGTTATCTTTCAGCCTTCTCAGGGCCCATTTATTCTTGGGCTCATTTCCAGCATTCGTTTACTTTCGGCCCGTACTATTATTTTCTGCTTGTGGGCCAAATTCAGCCCGTGGTTACAGTCGGCCCGTTTGGGGCCCATTAATACGTTGGGCCGTTTTCATAGCGTCATCAAATATGGCCGATTAACGACAGCCCGTTATGGTCGGCCCATGAACAGACGATTTCAACTCTAGCCCATTTACGACCATAATGTGGTCTGTTATTGGCCCATGTTTGGCCAACCAACTAGACGGCCCATAGAAGACCCATTGATGATATGGCCCATAGAAGGCCCATTGTGTCTACGGCCCGTATAAGGCCCATTGTTTCTACACCCCATATAAGGCCCATTGTTTCTACGGCCCCTAGGAGACCCATGTTAACTACAGTAAAAATATGTAACCCATGGTTAATGTGGCCTAGTTTTAAAAAATAGGCTATTGCGGCCACTAGCAAACCACGGAAAAAGAACTACACTGACTACAAGAAAACAAATAAACAAGACAATACGGAAATAAATAGGCAAGCAACTTACGCTAGGCTATCACGGCTATTACACATATTACATCCACTGGGCATCAAAGTTCGCCACCAGTGCAAATATAGGGAACAAAGCAGCATATAAACGCCGCAGCAAAACAAGTCCACAACTGAAACCACTTCAGAAGAGTTCAAGAAACAATATCCCGGGTACCCATAATGATGGCAAGATGCTTAGCAAGCTTATTAACTTTCTAGTGTTTGGCGCTTAAATCCTCCAGTACTTGCTGTTGCACCAGAAAGTATGCATTTGAATCCTGCACGGACTTCCTTAGTCCTTCGGCTCCTGTTGCATAACATCTGATCGGTGTCTTTCAACTTGAAACTGAGACTCAAGAAGCCGAACTGATTCAGGAAATGAGTTCGAAGAGCTGGTGCCAACAGTAGTAGCCAATAACTCGAACACTACATCAAGACATGACTTTGGGTTTGTCTCAGTGTCTTCAATATAGTTTTTATCAGCTTTCTTGGAGACCAACAGGGATGTCTCACTATCTTGAACCTTATCCACATTACTTCCTGTACCATTGCACAACGGGGTACTCTTCTCCAATATTTTATCCGCATTCTAAAAGAGAAACGAACAAACACATCATAGGTTTACAATGTAGTATATGAAACTCATTTTGGTAAAACAGTTCAGTAGTAAGGTGGACAGGATAACAGCATGAAATAGACATATATCTATGTAGTATGGTCACTTTATGGTCTATATCATTCTAGTTTATGTTGCCAAATCAAGATAGATACAGTTCGAAACATATCTATTTAAGACAAAGCAGCTTAGACAGAATATAAGTGTGGGAAACTACACAGCAATAACAACACTTTTAAGGTGCATGGCATGAGAATACAACTGTTTATTCAATTGAAACTGAAATCAACATAGAGCAAGTTACAACAGCAAACACGTTAAAGAAACAGGTTTAAAACATACCTGTTGCGCCATTGGAGTTTCAATTGCATCCTTCGAATTTGAAATTAGTTGGTATGAGTAAATACAGTGATTCAAGAGTAAAGTTGTATGAACCATAGCTACGGAACCTGACCTGAGAATAATTCTTCTTCTACTTTAAGCGTTGACTTGGGGTTCGGAGTGGTCGTCCTCATGCTTTGGGCACTGCAGTTGCCTTACTAACTGCTCGTGTTTGGGTGCTCTGTGGCGGAGACGGTGCTGTGTCAACGGGAACTGGGTTACTATCTGCTGGGGTTGGGGTTAGAAGGGGTGTAGCTGGTTCTCTGTCCAACTGGGTAGGGGTACAATCTGCGTGAGTCTCGGTTATGTGTGGTGGGGCTGGTTCTTGGGCAAGTACAACCGTGGTTCTATCTCCATTGAAAGGTAGCACGATCTTTTCTGAAGACCGTGTTTTTACTCCCACATATACTGCCATCACCCCCTCCAATTGAAATGGCTGATAAATAAGAAAAATAATTGAATGTACAAACATTGTAAGATAGACAGGTGCAATGGATAGTAGGGAAGAAAACAGGGCATGAAATAATTCACATTTATGTTGTCAAACCAAACATAATAGCAGGGCATAATTTCACATATATGATGGCTAATTAAACAGGATAGCATTACACAATTTCACATGTATGATGACTAACTAAACAGGATATAATGACATACTTCAAAATATGATGACTATGTAAATAGGATGACATGATATAACTATACGCTGTGTCTATTAAAGTGGTTGGCATGCCATAAATCACAAACATGCCGTCGATGGAAACATGATGGCATGATATAATTCACGGATAGAATGACATAATTCAAAATATGATGACTATGTTAACAGGATGAGATGATATAACTATATTATGTCTTTAGAAAATGGGTTGGCATGCCATAATTCAGATACATGCTGTCTATGTAAACATCATGGCATGATATAATTCAAATATAGGATTTATATACTAAGGACGTGAGCAGAGGGTAATCGCATATATGATGTGTCAACTAAGGAGATGTCATTCAATATCGTGTATATGATGTAAATACTAAGCATTGCAATACAACATATGCATGATATGAGTAATATAACGCTGCCAAGTTTGAGCATACACCTCAGGGGGATAATAGGACTGATCACCTGCCTCTGAATCCTCCTCCGAAGAGCTATCTATAACCAGCAAGATATCTGCTTCACCAGGTAGCATTGTCTGCTCTGAAGACCTTGTTTTTACTTCAGATTTCTCCATCACCAATTCAAATGCTGATGCACAGGAAGAGCAGTTGAATATATAAACATTGTCAACAAAAGCAATGAGAAATATAAAAAAAGACAGCATGATATAATTCACATATATGACGCTTGGCTGAACAGCATGGCATTGCATAATTCACATATATAATGCCTTGCAACAAGATAGCATTGCATAATTCACATATATAATGTCTTGCAACAAGATGGCATTGCATAATTCACATATATGGTAATTAGATAGTAAACAGGTGGCATTCACACCAAGCATGTCTAAACTAAGCAAATGACATAGCAATGCAAGATACCATACGCACGATATGAGCATCATAACCCTGCCAAGTTAGAGCATGCACCTGGGGGGGATAGGACTGGTCATCTCTCTCTGAATCCTCCTCTGAGGAGCTATCTGTAACTAGCAAGACATGCGCTTCGTCAGATAGCATTGTCTGCTCTGAAGACCTTATTTCCACTCCATATTTTTCCATGACCGTGCCAAATGGCTGATGCACAGGAAGAGTAATTGAATGTACTAAAATTGTTGACAAATTTAACACGTAATAGAAAAATGATGTCATGATATAATTCACATATAAGATGACTGGCTAACCTGGGTGGCATTGCAAAATTCACATATATGATGCCTGACTAAACAAGATGGCATTGAATGATTCACATATACGATAAAGAAACTAAACAGATGACATTGACACAAAGCATGTCTAAACTAAGCAGATGACATCTTTGATGTATACAGTAAGCAATGCAAGGCACCATATGCATGATATTACCAACATTAGCATGCCAAGTTAGAGCGAAGACCTCATGGGGTAAATATGAGTGGTCTTTTGCTTCTGAATCCCCCTCAGAACAGTTATCTTCCTCTTGATTATGATCCAAAATGGGTGGAGGGGGGCTGCCTTTGCGCCCACCATGGAGCGACGTCTGCATGAAATTTTATTGCCACGCAAGGCTCATCTCTTTTGCTCTACATGTCCAGTTCCATTGTGTACAATAACTGACATGCATAGGACTAAAACATGGTGAGATTATGTAAGGAGTGCATGCACTAATCCAGAGTGATGGTAGCAAACTATGGATAGACCCAAAACAAATGATAGCAGGCATATAATAGCTTTAGTTAAAAAATACAGATAATGGCTCCTTTAATGTTTCTTTGCACCCAACATGAAACTCATAGTAGACACCCGAGATTAACCAGATGGTAGACAGATAGTACTGATTGCTTCCCCAATATGTACCCCACAACCATTTAAAAACTCAAGTTTTAGCATAAGTTTGGACCTGATTCGGAGTCTAATAGGTGAACACGATGATAAAGTAGCATGTCATCATATTGAGCGATGCATAACGTAAGCAGACACGGAAGAGTGCGATCTCTCTTGCGGACCCATGTAGTCCTCAAGGTCATCTGCTCAGTTGATGATGGTAATGCAGTTGTCGTGTGTAACACCCCGGATATGATTTTCCCAATATGTACTCCAACTCTTGCCGTTTCCGGCATTAAGTTATTTTATTTTCTCGGGTTCGGGTATTTCTCTCCATGTGTTGTTGTCCTTGTCATGCATCTCATATCATGTCATCATGTGCATTGCATTTGCATACGTGTTCATCTTATGCATTCGAGCATTTTCCCCGTTGTCCATTTTGCATTCCAGCGCTTCGTTCTCCTCCGGTGGTCATTTCTACCTTTCTTTCTTGTGTGGGGATAAAACATTTCCGGATTGGACCGAGACTTGCCAAGCGGCCTTGTTTTACTACCGGTAGACCGCCTGTCAAGTTTCGTACCATTTGGACTTCGTTTGATACTCCAACGGTTAACCGAGGGACCGAAAAGGCCTCGTGTGTGTTGCAGCCCAGCACCCCTCCAATTTGGCCCAAAACCCACCAAAACCCTAGATCACTACTCACTCTTCTCATTTCTGACTCCTCATCTTTTCTACTCTTTTAGGATGGCGGATGCAAGGAACAAGTTTACGCAACCGGATGACGATACACCCTTTGGTCATCACTTGAAGGAAGTCACTAGATACCTGAACATCGGAGTACCAAGCTTCACCGGAACCTACAACGCAACTTTACCAGAAGAGGAGTGCTGGATGATTCAAGTTCAAGTTCCAGGAAGGACGTTCATGCCAGTCACTGAGCCCATAGAGTTTTCCTTTGATGCACCAACCTGGAGTTTAGGAAAGAGCATGGCAGCTCACATCGCCATGGGACGTATTGGAGAAGTTTACCGCAATGATCTCAAGGATACTATCTACCAGATTTGTGGGCGCTGAGATGAGCAATGGGAGATGATCAGCACCAAGAAGGATAGATCAATCGCAGCTTTCATCCAGGAGTTAAACCAGCACATTCGACGTCAGGAGAACCAGATGTGCGCAGACATGATAGATCTGAAGAAGGCGAGGACAAGAATCACGGAGCTGGAAGAAGAACTCAAGGCTACACGTGAAGATTATATGGAGGAAATATAAGTATTAGTGGAGAAGAATGACGACCTGATCAAGAAGATCGGAATATTCATGGGAGACCCTACACCAGTAGAAGAAGACGAAGAACCCAAGGAGATTCGCCCAGAAGACTACATCATCATCGACGACACCGACTCGGACCCAGACGATAGCGATGATGACTATGTTGATGAAGCTGGAGCAGATACCATGGAGTCTGCAACCGAAGAATATTTCTAGTAGACCACCCCATCAATAGTGGTATTCCCCCATGTAAATAGAGTAGTCCGAGCACTTTTGCGATAGTTAGACCGATTGTATGCCCTTGTTTGATTGAATGAAGTTAAATGTTTGGATTTGCCTCATGTGCATATGGGTAGTGTTTTCTCTCTAGACCTCTCTCTATTCTTAAATATCATCTTCTCTAAACCCATCAGATGCCTCCAAGACGTGACCCCGGATTTACTTTCCCACCGGAGCTCACTCAGTTGATCCAGCAGCAGAATACATTGATGCAGTTGCTAGTCCAGAATCAGAATCAGGGGAACAACAATAACAACCCACCACCACCACCACCTGTTGATCACTTAACCCTTTTTCTTAGGCTAAATCCGCCATTGTTCTCCAGTAGCACCGAGCCTATAGTAGCAGATGATTGGCTCCGCAAGACAGCAAGGGAGTTGACCACGGCAGGATGCACAGATGCTGAAAAGGTGAAGTTTGCCGCACATCAGTTGGATGGACCCGTAGCATCATGGTGGGAGAATTTCACAGCCACTTACCCTATCGACACTGTCACATAGGACCAGTTTCAGCAGGCTTTCCGAACTGCCCATGTTTCAGCAGGAGCTATGGCCATGAAGAAGCATGAGTTTCCCAACTTGTGCCAAGGAGGACGGACAGTTGGCCAGTATGTGGATGACTTTAGCAAGCTAGCACGTTATGCCCTAGATGACGTTGCTACGGATGCAGCTAAGCAGGAGAAGTTTCTGGAATGACTGAATGATGAGTTGAGCATGCAGTTGATGGTAGCAAGCTTCAACAACTACCAGGAGTTGGTAGATCGTGCTCTTATGATTGAAGGGAAGCAACAGCAGATTGAGAACCGCAAGAGGAAGTATGGACAAGGCAAGTACAATTCTGGAGCTCAGCAGAAGCCACGTTTTACCCCTAAACCGGGAGGACCTTTTCAGCATACTCATGGAGGAGGAAGTTCGCATAATCATAATGGCCCCAAGAATGGTAACGGGACTGGAGGAAGCAACGTCCAGAACTGTACCAACCCATCAACCCCAGCCAAGAGAGACCTGAGTCAAGTCACTTGCTTTAAGTGCCAGAAGACCGGACATTATGCCAATGAATGTCCTGAATCCCAGAATGGAAATGGCAATGGAAGCTCTGGGAAGAAGCCGAACCCTTTCAATAGGGGACAGGTGAACCACGTTAACGTGGAGGAGGTTGAAGCTCAGCCAGATGCAGTAATAGTTAAGTTTTTGGTTAAGTCTTTTACTGCAATCGTTCTTTTTGATACTGGTGCATCGCATTCATATATATCAAGGGGATTCGTGGATAAGTATAACTTGCCCACCAAAGTTCTTAGAACACCTATGCTAGTAAGCTCACCAGGAGCGGAGTATATGGCCAGCCGAGGATGTTTTCAAGTGCCATTGAGTATAGGTAGGCATGTGTTTCCCTCAGATTTGATCATTTTGGAATCACAAGGTTTGGATGTAATTCTGGGTATGGATTGGCTGTCGATGTATGGAGGAAACATCGATTGCGCCAGTAAATCGATTTTGCTTGCCACCCCAGAAGGAAGAAGGATCAAGTATGTATCCCGACATGTGCCTAAGAGGACTCAAGTAAATTCCCTAACAGGAGTTGTACAGGAGGAAGTACCGGTGGTAAAGGATTTTCCTGATGTATTTCCAGAGGAGTTGCCAGGCATGCCACCGGACAGAGACATTGAGTTTTTGATTGAGCTTTTGCCAGGCACAGGGCCAATATCTAAGAGACCATATAGGATGCCCGCAAAGGATTTGGAGGAGATTAAGAAGCAGATTAAGGAGTTACTTTATAAAGGTTATATTAGCCCAAGTTCTTCGCCTTGGGGATCACCAGTACTTCTAGTGGAAAATAAGGATGGATCGTTAAGGATGGTTGTTGATTATCAAGGATTGAATGAAGTAACAATCAAGAACAAGTACCCACTACCGATGATCAATGAGCTGTTTGACCAATTGCAAGGAGCTAAGGTATTTTCCAAGATCGATCTGCGATCAGGATACCATCAATTGAAGATTCGAGAACAAGATATACCTAAGACGGCTTTTACCACCAGGTATGAGCTGTACGAGTATACCGTTATGTCATTTGGTCTAACTAACGCACCTGCCTATTTTATGAACATGATGAACAAAGTGTTTATGGAGTTTTTGGATAAGTTCGTCATAGTGTTCATTGATGATATTCTGGTTTACTTGAAGAATGAAGAGGAGCATAAGGAGCATTTGCGTTTGGTACTTGGGAAGCTCAGAGAACATCAGTTATATGCCAAGTTTAGCAAATGTGAGTTTTGGTTGAAGGAAGTTGGATTCCTCGGACACGTTATACCCGTAGAAGGTATAGCAGTAGATCCCACCAAGGTTGACACTGTGACAAATTGGGAAGCCCCAACAACAGTTGGAGAAATCCAGAGTTTTCTGGGACTTGCAGGATACTACCGGAGATTCATTGAAAATTTCTCGAAGATTGCGAACCCTATGACAGAGTTGCTGAAAAAGGATACCAAGTTCATATGGACTGAGGAATGTGAGGCCAGTTTCCAGGAGTTGAAAAAACGTTTGGTTACATCACTAGTGTTGATTTTGCCAAATCAGAACAAGGATTATGAGGTGTATTGTGACGCTTCACGTCGAGGACTTGGAGCAGTGCTTATGCAGGAGGGAAGAGTTGTTTCATATGCCTCACGACAGCTTAAGCCTCATGAGTTGAATTATGCCACACATGATTTGGAGTTAGCAGCCGTAGTGCATGCATTAAAGACTTGGAGAAATTTTCTCATTGGAAACCATTGTGAAGTGTACACGGATCACAAGAGTTTGAAGTACATTTTCACACAGAAGGAGCTAAATCTCAGACAAAGATGATGGTTAGAGCTCATCAAGGATTATGACATGAGATTGCATTATCATCCCGGAAAGGCTAACGTAGTAGCCGATGCACTGAGCCGTAAAAGCCATGTCAACATACTAATGACGGGAGATTTACCGAAGGAGTTAGCCGAGGACCTTCGTGAGCTATGTTTAGAGATAGTTCCGAGAGGATATGTAGCAGCATTGGAGATTCAGTCTACTTTGATGGATAAGATCAGAGAAGCTCAGAAGACTGACAAGGAGATTGCCTCAATAAAGGAGAAGATGGGCAAAGGAAAAGTTAAAGGGTTTCGTGAGGATGAACACGATACCCTATGGTTTGAAGACCGTGTTTATGTGCCCAATGACCCGGAGATCAGGAAGTTAATTCTGCAGGAGGCCCATGATTTACCATATTCGATTCATCCATGAAATACCAAGATGTATTTGGATTTGAAGGATACTTTCTGGTGGATCGGAATGAACAAGGATATTGCGGAGTATGTAGCAATTTGTGATGTATGTCAGAGAGTAAAGGCAGAGCATCAGAAGCCAGCAGGATTGTTACAGCCATTGCCGAAACCCGAACGGAAGTGGGATAAGCTAGGCATGGATTTTATTACGGGATTACCCAGAACTCGTTCAGGCTATGACTCGATTTGGGTTGTAGTCAATCATTTGACAAAGGTAGCTCATTTCATCCCAGTGAAGACTACCTACACCAGTGCTAAGTTGGCAAAGATATACATGACCAGGATCGTATGTCTGCATGGAGTTCCAAGGATTATTGTATCAGATAGAGGAACCCAGTTTACCTCAAAGTTTCGGAATCAGTTGCACGAAACTTTGGGTACCAGGCTAGAGTTCAGTACGGCTTTTCATCCGCAGACAGATGGACAGACCGAGAGAGTGAACCAGACTCTGGAGGATATGTTGAGAGCTTGTGCGCTAGATTATGGATCTAGTTGGGACGACAATTTGCCGTATGCAGAGTTCTCTTACAACAACAGTTATCATTCCAGTTTGAAAATGGCCCCTTTTGAAGCCTTGTACGGAAGGAGGTGCAGGACCCCATTGTTGTGGGATGAAGTTGGAGACTGCTAGTTGTTTGGACTGGATTTGATTAAGGAGTCTGAACAGAAGGTGAAATTGATTCGCGATAGGCTCAAGGTAGCCCAGTCTAGGTAGAAGAGCTACGCGGATTCTAAACGCAAGGAGACAGTTTACGAAGTCGGAGACCGAGTTTATCTCCGAGTATCTTCACTTCGAGGAGTTAAGCATTTTGGAGTTAAGGGAAAGTTAGCGCCACGTTTTGTAGGACCATACAAGGTTTTGGAGCGTATGGGAGAAGTAGCCTACAAGTTGGAATTTCCCGAAGGATTGTCAGGAGTTCACGATGTATTCCATGTTTCCCAGTTGAAGAAGTGCCACGCAGAAATGGCTGATATACCGCTGAGAGATACAGTGCCGCTGGAAGTGATTCAGTTGGACGGTGATTTGGCCTATGAGGAGAAACCAGTCAAAATTTTTGAGTATGCCAGCCGAGTCACCCGCAGCAAGGTTATCAAGTTTTGCAAAGTTCAGTGGAGCCACCACACCCAAGATGAGGCCACCTGGGAGCGAGAGGAAGAACTGCTAAAGGACAACCCTCACCTATTTTCTAGCCAACCCGAATCTCGAGGGTGAGGTTCATCTTAAGGGGGGTAGGTTTGTAACATCCCAAATTTTCAATTTGGAATGTTATACATTAGATCATCATTGCATATCATATTCTTTAGCTTTTGGTTTGATCCTAGAAATTCTACGCAACTCAAGGACCCTCGGAGAGAGTTGGGGATTTCGTTATTTTCATAATTGAGTTTTCTCAAATTTTGAAAATAGGATCATTTTATTTTAATTATTTTATCTTCAATTATTTCTATCATAAAAATATGAGAGATGGAATAAAATGACTTTCCCAAAATAAAGAAATATTGAGGATTTAATAATAAAATCAAATAACATTTTATTCTGGAGTTATTTGCTATTTTATTTGAATTTAGGAAAAATGCGCGTTTTTCAAAATTGCATTTAGGCCCCAAATAAATGTCCATCCTGTTTGGCTTGATTTTGGAAGTCGGGGAAAATTTATTTCTGGATTTTTGGAGTCCATTTAGTATTTCTTTTATTTGTTTTTCTGCACATAACTATTTAAAAAACGCGCAACCGACTTTGGGCCGTATTCGGCCAGGACTCTGTCCAGCCGACCTTTATAAGCTGCCGCCCCGAGCCCGTAAGGCACCCCGCGCTGAAACCCTAACCCTAGCCGCACCAAGCCGCCGCCGCCACCGCCGCCGCGTGCCGCTGCCGCCGCCGGACGCCACCGCCCCGCGTCGCCGCCGCCGCCCGCTGACCCCGCCACCCGTCGCCGCCGGAGCCGCCGCCGCCGCCCGCCGACCCCGCCGCCGGAGCCGAGGTTGCCCCCGCCGCCGCCACTAGTTTTCCGTTCAGTTCTTCGTCGGTTTTTTAGATCCGTTTTTTTATTTAGATCGGTTTATTTCCGGTTTACTTTATTTAGCGATGGTTCGCTCGTTCGTTCGTTTTAACGAACGCGTTCACCGTTTAGCTACAGAAAACGGACGTTCGTTCATTAATCTGTTCGTCATTTTTTCTTTTTCTCAGATTTTCCGCGATTATTTCTGATCGCGATTTCTGATCCGATTTTCGCTCTAGTATAACTTTTCGCTCGTTTATTGGAATCAGGCGATTCAAGCGCCTGGAGTTTCGTCTCGAAACCCTCTTTCCATTTAACCAACTCAAACAAGTTTTTTGCTTCTGTAAAATTTGACCTAGATCTAGATTAGTAAACGAAGCTTGTTTCTTTCGCCGTTTGACTTTTGTTGCTTCATTCGATTTGATTCTTTTTGCAAACCGGAGTCCTTAAGTTGAACTTCTGGTTAGTTCTCTTATTTGAGTTTTACCTATGCATTAGTTGAGTACTTATTGTATGCTTGTTTGTTTGCGATAGAGTACCCGAAATGCGCCGCCTGCTACTTTGAATCGCTAGGTTTCACGGAACATCAGCAAGGCAAGTAACACTTTGATCATACCTCCTACTACCCAGATTTATTGCATTAGATCAATCCTCAAACATTGCATGAATAGGATCTAATTAAATTGTGGGTTTTGGGAAGTAGATGAGGTAGTACCTATTACCTGTTTTATTATCAAATCTTTGGGAGTTACTTCTACGTTTCCTTATATTGCCATGCTATGCTAGTACACGTGGATTGGGTGAGTGTATCCATGACATATGTGAGATTGATTAATTAATGGTTTATTTAAAGTGGCACCTTAAACACACATCTGGGTGGACTGAGGCACCTGGGTATTTTTTATGGACCGCCATCCATGTGCTGGCCCGTTTTCGGGCTGCAACGTTCATGTTGCAGACTTTTCAGATGACGAGTAAGGTGCCTTTTAGGTCGTGGTTCTATACTCAGTGATGCCGTTGGAGTTGATGGACTCACTTAACTTCCAAGCCTTCCGCTGTTATCATTATTAGATGGCCTTAAGCCATATTTATTGTAATAAGTTCTCTTTTGAGACATTTGATGTAATAAGTGTGTGATTGCTACTTTGTTATAAATCCTTCAAGTACTGTGCATGTCAGCATTACTGATCCAGGGATGACACTGAAGCACAAAGATCGGACCGTTGAGGTCTGGTCGCTACACCGGTGCAACAACCTGGGTTGTAAAATCATATATGTGTCCATGGGTTTATGCTTACGTCCATGCAAGAAATAGGGATGAATTTCAGGGATCGTTTGGACATTTTTATACGTTAACTGAGTTTTCTAGGCATTTATGTGCATAATTCAAAATTGAACTACATGCACATGCTCCAGTCCATAAAAACAGGTTGCAAAATCAAATATTTCTCCTTGGTTGCAAGCTTAGGTCACATGCAAGAAATGAGAATGAATGTCAAACACCTTGACACTATCGCTCGGCCGCTCACATTGAGATACATGGTTTTAAAATTCTACTAAATCGAAAACTCGTATGAAATTCATGAAACTTTCCATGATATCATGGAACGGCATCGACATGCCGCGGTAAAAATATTGTCCCATTTGGGCAGGTTTGGGTAAAAGCTTCTCGCAAAGCAGAGCTTCTCTCACAACAAGCCTGATGGTTTCGGTAGGGAACGTGCCACCTTGGGGGACGAAACGATATCTGTTGCCTCTTCTTAATTTCATTTTTTTTCTTGTGTCAACATAGAACAACACGAGTGTTGTATCAATTTTTGGGATTTTTCGGGGTTCGCTTGGAAATTTTTATACATTAACTGAGTTTTCTATGCATTCATGTGCGTAATTCAAATTTGAACTACATGCACATGCTCCACTGCATATAAATTGGTTCAAAAATGGAATGTGTGTCCTTGGTTACATACTAAAGTCCCATGCAGGAAATGAGAATGAATGTCAAACACCTTGCCACCGTCGCTCGGCCGCCAACATTGAGATCCATGGTTTTTAAATTCTAGTAAATTGAAAACGCGTCTGAAATTTATGAAACTTGACATGCTAGCATGGAATGACATCAACATGCAGTGGTAAAAATATTGTCCCATTTGTGCAGGTTGGGGTATATAAGCTTCTCACAACAAGCCCCATTGTTATGGTAGGGAACATTTCACCTTTCTGGAAGAAACGATATCCGTTGCCTCTTCTTGATTTCAATTTTTTCTAGTGTCAACATAGAACAACATGAGTGTTGTGTTAATTTTAGGAATTTTTCGGGGCTCGTTTGGACATTTTTCTACATTAACTGAGTTTTCTATGCATTTATGTGCATAATTCAAATTTGAACTACAAGCACGTGCTCTAATGCATATAAATTGGTTGAAAATTCAAATATGTGTCCTTGGTTGCATGCTTAGGTCCCATGCAAGATATGGGAATTAATGTCAAACACCCTGCCACCATCACTCGGCCGCAAACATTGAGATACCTGGTTTTTAAATTCTAGTAAATCCAAAACTCGTCTGAAATTCATGAAACTTGGCATGCTATCATGGAGTGGCATCAACATGCCATGGTAATTTTTTCCCATTTGGGGTAGGTTTGGGTATAAGCTTCTCACAAATTAGAGCTTCTCACAACAAGCCTGATGGTTTCGGTAGGGAATGTTTCACCTTTGGGGATGAAATGATATCTGTTCCATCTTCTTGATTTCAATTTTTGTCTCTAGTGTCAATATAGAACAATAGGAGTGTTGTGTTAATTTTTTGATTTTTTTGGGGTTCATTTGGACATTTTTATACATTAACTGGGTTCTCTAGGCATTTTATGTGCATAATTCAAATTTGAACTACATGCACATGCTTTAGTGCATATAAATTGGTTGAAAAATCAAATTTGTGTCCTTGGGTGCATCCTTAGGTCCCACGCAAGAAATGAGAATGGATTTCAAACACCAGGGCACTGTTGATTGCCGGCAAAACATTGAGATATTTTGTTTTCAAATTCTAGTAAATCCAAAACTTGTCTGATATTCATGAAACTTGGCATGCTATCATGGAGCGGCATCAACATGGCGTGGTAAAAATTTTGTCCCATTTGGGGCAGGTTTGGGTATAAGCATCTCACAAATCAGAGCCTCTCACAACAAGCCTGATGCTTTCGGTCGGGAACGTGCCACCTTTGGGTACCAAACGATATCTGTTGCCTCTTATTTCTTTCAAAAAAAATTCTAGTGTCAACATAGAACAACAGGAGTGTTGTGTTAAATTTTGGAATTTTTCGGGGTTCGTTTGGACATTTTTATACATTAACTAGGTTTTCTAGGTATTTTATGTGCATAATTCAAATTTAAACTACATGCACATGCTCCGGCGCTTATAAATTGGTTCAAAAAACAAGTATGTGTCCTTGGGTGCATGCTTAGATCCCATGTAAGAAATGGGAATGAATTTCAAGAACTAGGGCACTATTGATTGCCGGCAAAACGTTGAAATACTTTGTTTTTAAATTCTAGTAAATCCAAAACTTGTCTGAAATTCATGAAACTTGGCATGCTATCATGGAATGGCACCCGACATGCTGTGGTATTTTTCGTGTCCATTTTGAGAGAAGGCGCACTCGAATAATAGCCAACAAAGGCATTTTGAAAAAATAGCTGCCACTTTAATATCTCAAATGTTTCATTATTCAAATCGTGTCTATTTTGTTAACCATTCATGTGACGCCACTTGTCTTGGTTTTAATGGCTATAGGAGGTGTCGTGTGGACAACTGCTTGACTGAACGGGAGGCGTGCGAGCGGAGTCCAGTGCGCAGCCTGACCGAGAGGCGTGCAGGCTGTTGTCCAATGCGCAGGCTCACCGGGAAGCATGCGAGCTATACGCTGTGCAGGCTCACTGGGAAGCGAGCCCTTTGACTTCCATGGCCGCCTACCTTCCTCTCCATTAATGGCGCCCGAGCCGCTGTTTAATACGGGTGGCCTTACTGTTCCCCTCCCATTCCCCTCCCACCCGCAGACGTCCACCAATGCCATGGCGCAGAATGATCATCTGCCACTAGTCTTCAAGTTTGGTGAAGTCGAATACGAGCCAGAGGAGATAGAAAATAAGGAGGAATGGGGCCTCATGGACATGGCCCTGAACGAGATGGCCACGGCGGTTGCCGCCCCCGCTCCCATTCCAGCTCCCATCCCCGCGCCCGCGCTGTAACGCCCCAAGACCGGAGCTTCAGATGCCTTCCATGGTTTTCGAGATTCATGGTGTGATTTGTTTTTTTTTTTGCTTGTTGCTTTAATCACTGCATCATGTCATCATGCCATCATTTTTTCTCAAAGCCGACTAAAACTCACTTAAATAAATTGCATGGATCTTCGGTCCATTTATACCGAGGGAAGGGTGACTTCTCTTTATAACATATCCTCCCGATATTAGGGAGCTATTATAAAGTATTCCATGTATGTGGAATTACCGTGACACACTTGCAATTAAACTCTCAAGTCTTTTCTGCTTCGAGTTGCTCCTCAAATCTTGCCATATATTCTTTCATCTTATTCCGGAGCTCCACCAAAAATCTGTACATTGGACCTTCCCAAACCTCACTTTCTATTCAAATCATTTGAATTTAAATTAAGTGAGTTTGAATTTAATCTTTCAATCTTGGCCATTTCTATTTTTTGGGACGAGCACAATTTTTGTGAGTCCGGGAAAATCATCTGCATGTCCAATTTCCTCCCCTAACACTTCCTTCCTTTTTCTTCTCTTCTTTGTTTTTCTATTTTAAAATTAAGAATGAGGGAGAGAGAGCGCCCCTGCCAGCTCTACCAGGACGGCCAAGCCCTTCACCGCTTTGGCCCACCTTCCTTAGGCCCAGCCACGCCCCGACCTAACCCTACCCAATCCCGATCGATCCCCATCTCTATCCTTCGAGCGCCGCCGGGCCTTCTTCCTCTCCCTCGATCCCTGCCCGATCCCATCTTCCTCTCGCTCTCTTCTCTCTATCCCTCCAGGCCGCGCCTCCCTCTACAGTGCCTCCTCCCGCTCACGTCTCCTCCCGCCGCCGTCCTTGTCCACGCCCGTGGAACCAGGCCGCCGAGCTCCACCAAGCCCCGCTGTCGTTCAGGTCGACCCCGGCCTCGACTTTCCCCTCCCGTGGCTCCTCTGCCTCCGCACGCCATGCCAGTGCCGCCGCCTTCCCCACTCCAGAGAGGCCGCCGCCCGCCGCCGTCAAGCACAGCCCCTCCCGGCCTTCTCCTTGCTGCTCTCGGCGTAGGCCGCTGGCCCCAACCGTCATGTCGCCAGCCACCAGGGCCTCCAAGCCGGCGAGCCCCCTTCCTCATCGGACCTCCTTTGTTTTCCTCGTGCGCGAGCTGCACCGTGCCGAGCCACCCGGCGCCCCGAGCTCCATCCCGCGAGCAGCAGTTCCAGTCGAACCTTGCTACTGTTGGTCTTGCATTCCCATGGCCTTGAACCCCCACTGCTACTTCGGGCACCATGTCCGCAAACCCTACATTCTGTCCCTTTTGAACACTGTCAACCGAAGTCTTTGGCGATGTTCTGTCTTGGATGACGCCAAGACCACCTCAAGCTACTACGGTGTGCTTCCCCGACCAAGACCACAAGTACCACGGTGGCCCTCCAATAGTTTGGATTCGACAAGTTCGACGATGCTCTTGTACAACTACGTTACCGAGACCGGCAAGACCGACTACACGACACGCCAAGTCCCTCGGTTCGGATGCGTAAGACCGCCCCGGTTGTTGCGAAGTACCACAACGTCCGGAGTCATCAAATCTGTCAAGTTCCACAATGAGATGTACAACTACCGTCGACCTCGAAGACCTCGGATTCACCAAGTTCCCACGACGACAAGTGTAACTCGTCGGATCGCCAAGTTCGATTACCGTCGCAACCATGTACAGCTACTTCCACTACCCTCGCGAGAATGACTACTTCCCACACCGACCCCGTGAACAACTACTTCCCCTTCAACATGTCTACCTCTACCGCCGAACTCGATCCGCTCCTAAAACACATGCTTTGAAGGTATAATCGCTGAGATGATGACCCGTGGTCAAATGCATGTGATGTATGAAATGCTCGCATTTGCACCGTCCCCGACGTGTTTCTTGCATGTTTCCCGTTGCCATGCCATCGTCCCGCGGGAACCTGGTAGTCGGGAGCACCCCACCATCTTGCTCAACTCGCTCACGCCCTATCTTTTTCACCGGCACCTCAATCGAGTTACCGGAACCGATATGTTGCCATGGCATCATTTTTGGATTCGTCGCTGTGGCACCCTTTCTTCCCACCACGGTGACAAATGCTTCATAATGCTCTTATCAGCATTTTCATTAAAATTGCATAAACTTGCACATGTCATCCGCATCATGATAACAACTTTTAAAATGTTTAAAAATTGTTGTTTGCATTAAATTGCTAAATGCACATGAGGATTTACCAAAATTGTTGTTTGAAGTTTCCGGCCTCATTTAAAATGCCTAACTGTGTATTTTATTTATGCTTCTTCTCATAAACGGGAGAGAACTAAATAATTAAATGCGGTGTTTCTTCAATATGCAACTTGTTGCATATTGAGCTCCACTTAACTTGTAGTTTTGCTTGTGCACTTTGCCATGACATGCCTAATTAAACCGGACATGCATCATACTTGGTTGTGCATCATGCCATGATTATGTGATGGTTGTTTACCATGTTGTTTGCTTCTTTTCGGTGTTCCTTCTTCGGGTTAGTTCCGTTAACTTCGCGTTTGTGAGGATTCGTTCGACTTCGTCCGTTTGTCTTCTTCATGGACCCGTTCTTCTTCCTTGCGGGATCTCAGGCAAGATGACCATACCCTCGAAATCACTTCTATCTTTGCTTGCTAGTTGCTCGCTCTATTGCCATGCTGCGATACCTACCACTTGCTATATCATGCCTCCCATATTGCCATGTCAGACCTCTAACCCACCTTGTCCTAGCAAACCGTTGTTTGGCTATGTTACCACTTTGCTCAGCCCCTCTTATAGCGTTGCTAGTTGCAGGTGAAGATGGAATTTGTTCCTTGTTGGAACATGATTATTGTTGGGATATCATTACTATCATATCTTGTTTACCTTACTACATCTATATACTTGGTAAAGGGTGGAAGGCTCGGCCTTATGCCTGGTGTTTTGTTCCACTCTTGCCGCCCTAGTTTCCGTCATACCGGTGTTATGTTCCTTGACTTTGCGTTCCTTACATGGTTGGGTTATAATGGGAACCCCTTGACAGTTCGCCTTAAACAAAACTCCTCCAGCAAGGCCAAACCTTGGTTTTACCATTTTCCACCTAAGCCTTTTCCCCTTGGGTTCTGCAGACTCAAGGGTCATCTTTATTTTAACCCCCCCTCCCCCCTGGCCAGTGCTCCTCTGAGTGTTGGTCCGAAATGAGTAGACTACGGGGCCACCTCGGGGCAACTTGAGGTTTGGTTTTACTCGTAGGATGTCTCATCCGGTGTGCTCTGAGAACGAGATACGTGTGACTCCTATCGGGATTTGTCGGCACATCGGGCGGCTTTGCTGGTCTTGTTTAACCATTGTTGAGATGTCTTGTAACCGGGATTCCGAGTCTGATCGGGTCTTCCTAGGAGAAGGAATATCCTGCGTTGACCGTGAGAGCTTGTGATGGGCTAAGTTGGGACACCCCTGCAGGGTTTTGAACTTTCGAAAGCCGTGCCTGCGGTTATGGGCAGATGGGAATTTGTTAATATCCGGTTGTAGAGAACTTGACACTTAACTTAATTAAAATGCATCAACCGCGTGTGTAGCCGTGATGGTCTCTTTCCGGCGGAGTTCGGGAAGTGAACACGGTTCTTGTGTTATGTTTGAACGTAAGTCGTTTCAGGATCACTTCTAGTTCACGACCGTGCTTTGCTTCTCTTCTCGCTCTTATTTGCGTATGTTAGCCACCATATATGCTTAGTGCTTGCTGCAGCTCCACCTCATTACCCTTTCCTACCCATAAGCTTAAATAGTCTTGATCTCGCGGGTGTGAGATTGCTGAGTCCCCATGACTCACAGATTACTTCCAAAACCAGTTGCAGGTGCCGTTGATACCAGTGCAGATGACGCAGCTGAGCTCAAGTGGGAGCTCGATGAAGATCGTGTTCGTTGTATTGTTTCGTTTTCAGTTGATCAGTAGTGGAGCCCAGTCGGGGCGATCAGGGATCTATCGCATTTGGGGTTGTCTTTACTTTGGTTCCGTAGTCGGACCTTGATTGTATTCTGGATGATGTAATGCTATATTTATATATTGTGTGAAGTGGCGATTATAAGCCAACTCTTTATCCCTTTCTTATTCAGTACATGGGATGTGTAAAGATTACCCCTCTTGCGACATGCCTACTATGCGGTTATGCCTCTAAGTCGTGCTCCGACACGTGGGAGATATAGCCGCATCGTGGGTGTTACACGCGCTAACAACCATCCTGTAGCATTGACGGCCTGGTCGCCGAGCACTATCGCAGAGTTGGAAGCCGCGGGCGTCAGCGAGGTCTCCACGGACCCGCGCAAGCTCGTGTACATGCCAGCGCCAACGCCCGTCACTACAAAAAAAGACACATTCATGACATTTTGGGCCGAACAAATTTTTTCTGTCATACTTATGACACTTCTATGACGACAATTGTGACAAAACCCGGTATCATCATATATGTGGTGGGGTCCTACTTCTATGACAAAAAAACATTACAGAAAATGGGCTTTTCGTCCTGGGCGGGCCGGAGACGCAGCTGCATGACATTCTTTGGGCCGTCCATGATGGAAAAACCCATGGTAGAAGCGAGGGCGAGGAAAATATCGGGGAGTTCCCGGCTACAGTGGGTGGTCGGGGGCCGAGCAATGCGCGTTTCTCTCATACGTACGCGCGTGTGTGCGAGGCGTTGCGCTCAAACTGAACCCAAGTGAGGCGTTGGGCTCTAACTGAACCCGAGCGATTGCACTGCAGGCTACGTGTTACTGAACCCGAGCGATCGATCGATCCCTTGCTGTTAACTGAACCTGAGTGATTCCTTCGCTACTGCTGCTAACTGAAGCCGGTCGATGCTGCCTCTGGATGAACAGTGAGCGTTGTTGGGGGTTTAGATGAACAGTTTCCGGTGGATGGTTGGATGAACAGGCCCCCGTGGTAGTAGAGGCCGTTGCCGCTGGATGAACAGTACCCCGATCGATCGAACCGGTGAATGAACAAGACCCCGTGGAGGGTTGGATGAATAGGACCCCGTGGAGGGCTGGATGAACAGGATGACCCCGTGGAGGGCTGGATGAACAGTAGCCGGTGGAGGGCTGGATGAACAGTAGCCCGTGGAGGGGTGGTTGAACGGGACCCCGTGGAGAGGGCTGGTTGAACAGTAGCTGGCGGAGGAGCACGCGGTGGAGGCTGGATGAACAGGAGCCCGTGGATGAACAGTTGCAGGTGGAGGCTAGAGGAGGTCGACGGTGGATGAACAGTAGCCCGTGGAGGCTGGAGGAGGTCAATGGTGGAGATGAACAGTATCCCGTGGAGTCCCGTTTTGCGGTACACCACACCCCTCTCAATGAACATGACCCCTATTTCGACCGTAGCGCTCCAACACAAGTCCGTTTCCTCCGTTTTGCGGTACACCACACCCCTCCCGATCAACAGGACCCCGTTTCGACCATTTTGTGGTACGCCAAACCCCTCCTGACGAACAGGATCCCGTTTTGACCGTGGCCGGTCGAACACAAGGCCGTTTCCTCCGTTCTGCAGTACGCAGGGCCTCGTTTCCATCGGCTATTCCAACCAAGCCCATTGGCTCCCGATGAACAGCAGGTGTTCCGTTGCCTCCTGATGAACATGACGCATTCCGTTGCCTCCCCATGAACACGACCATGATGCAGTTTCTCCATTCCGACCCAGCCATGTACACGAGCCATGGCCATACATATGCGCGAGTAGGCGTTCGAGACCCCGCCCATATGTACGTATGTGGCCATATTTTCTTTCTTGCACCTTGGCCGATGTACGTACGTGTACATGCTACGTGCGCGCCTCTACTACGACACGTGTGTGCCTCTACTGCGACATGTGCCCTTCCTTACACAGCCACGATTCATCGCTGTGGCCTGCAGACAGACAGATCGTATGTACGTAAACGTTCGCGACCAGAATGACAACGCTATGAACGCTTCGACCAGGTGGGTCCCGACTGTCAGGCACTTCCTTCCGTGCGAAGATGTAGCTGGTGGGTCCCAGCAGTCAGGGCGCTAATATTATTTTTTGCCCGTAATATGGACGCACGTCCTTGCGTGCGAAGATATAGCTGGTGGGTCCCAGCAGTCAGGGGGGAAACGTTTTTTTGTGAAATACGGTGGCCCGTCCAATGGGTCCCTGCTGTCAGGTGGAGGAATCATTATTTTCCACGTAATAAGGAGGCACTTCCTTGCTACGGCCATGGACCCAGCTGTCAGCCTCTCCACATACAGTACTCTTCCAATGGAAGTCGTTCGTTGACCACATTGAGCACGCCGCGTCGAGAGCACCAGGGCGGTGGACGACGGCGAAGCCTAGGAAGGAGACGACCCGGAGTCAGGGAAGACGCGATAGTGGATGCCCATGCGGAGGGAAGTACGTGGGTTGATTGCTTCGGCTGCGGTGTGAGGCTGTCATCGCCGAAGAATAACAGGAGGTGTTGGTGACTATAGAGGGGTGGCATGGCCAATGGTGGTAGCACAGCCGGACACGGGAGGCAGGAGCGGGTGGAACGGCCGACGCTTGTTTGGGCGGTTGGAGCAAGAAGACCAGAGGTTGAAGAATCACTACGGCCGTTGGATGGACATCGTACGGTCACTGGAGCTAGAATCGTTCATATTGACTAAGTTAACAAAGCTCTCCGTCCCCGTCATCTTAGTAGGCCCACAAGTCAGCGTGCTTAATAACGAGGCACTTCCTTGCGTGCGAAGATATCGCTGATAGGTCCGACCTGTCAGCGGGGGGAACGTTTTTTTTTTTGCAAAATACAGAGGCCCTTCCGGTGGGTCATAGCTGTCAGGTGGAGGAATCATTATTTTGCGCGTAATAAGGAGGCATTTCCTTGCATGCGACTGTGGACCCAGCTGTCAGCCTCTCCATCCACAATCTACTTCCGATGGATGTCGTTCGTTGACCATGTTGACCACTATGTGCCGAGCGCATCCAAGGTGGTGGACGACGGCGAGGCCCCGGACAGCAATGAGCCGGAGATGGGAAGACGCGGGAGTAGAGTCACAGACGGAGAGGAGTACGAGGGTTAACTGGTTCTGGTGCGGTTTGGTTCGGCAGTCGGTGGAGAAGAACAGGAGGCGTGGAGGGATGGAGGGATGGCCTGGCCAACGATGGGGTAGTGCTTCACAATGAAGCATGCTAAGCAGAGCTGCTAGCAGCAGGAGGCGGGAGTAGGTGGTCCCGGCGGGGCTGGAGGAAGAAGACGAGAGATTGAAGATGGATGCTAGTCGTTGGATGTAAATCCAACGGCTAACGATGTCAGAACATTTGTTTCCTAAGTTGACAATGACTTGTGTTGGCTTTGACCTATTGGCCCTCATTTCAGCCTCCAAAAATGTGGCACGTATTCAACTTTTTTTCAGAATTTAAAGTCAATTTGATCTTTTTTAGAATTACAGTCCATTTGCTAGGCTGGGTGAACAAATAATGTAGCGTCCATGCGGCCCATTTATTTTTTTCCTAGAAAATTACATGCCATTTGCACCTTTTCGATATACACGATTTTGCTGGGCTGATTCTAATTATAATGTTGGGTTGGGCGCAACAATGTTATCAAAAAATAAACAGGGGCTGAGCATTTTGTTATAAATATATTTAAATAATAAGTGATTTATTATTACATTGGTCCTTAAATCTTACCAAGCTTTTGTACACAATCACCGGGATTTTCGTTGCCAAAAAAAAATCCAGGATTTTATTGTT
This sequence comes from Triticum urartu, assembly GCF_003073215.2. NCBI lineage: Eukaryota > Viridiplantae > Streptophyta > Magnoliopsida > Poales > Poaceae > Triticum > Triticum urartu. The sequence goes on along the minus strand of NC_053027.1, from coordinate 194,254,077 downwards.
AAGAAATTATTTTTATAAGTTAATAAGACGTGGGATATTTTTTCTTACATATGTAAGTATCTCTTAAATATATGATGACAATAACAATAATATATAATAACATATAAAATAATTTAAATATATAATTTGGACCAGGTGTTCCTATTCTTTTATAGAAAAATAGAACAGACCTTTGTGTTTTCTTCAAAAATATACATAAATTGGGCTGCTGATGTTTCAGGAAAAATAAAACCTCGGATGGGAAGCCCATAGGCCGGTCGATACATGACGGCCCTCAAAAAAATACAAACTGACATGTCGTGGGCTACGCATGTTAAAAAAGAAAGCCTAGACGGGGAAGCCCAAAACCCAGCTAATACTTGCTGCCCCAGTGATAATAAATGATACCTTCCAGCTCCCCGGCTTTATTGTGAATTTATCTCCTATAGTAACTATGTTGAACCACCTAAAAGAATGTAACTATGTTGACAAACCCATGGGCCGCAATGTCAGTATAGCATTAGGAGGAAGTATTTTTTTGATGAGGCACTTGCTTGCGTACGGCCATAGACCCGGTGAGTCCTGACTGTCCGTCTCTCCACATACAGTCCTCTCCAGATTCCTCTCATTTGTTAGCATGTTCACAACGGCAGACAACGGTGCCACGGTGAGCGCACAAAGGCGCAGGAGGAGCTCGGACCACCTGAGGCAGTGCCCTATTTGTAACGAAAGTACAGAACTAGCATAGTGGCCAAGTGACACTACCCAATAGGCGATAGCTCTTCCGCCCGGGTTCGATTCCACCTGATGCAGGGAAAATATCTCCAAATTGTTTGCCTCTACCATTATTGACAGGTGGGTCCCCATTGTCATCTACGCACACCACGTCCAACACTTGCCAAAACTTTGTCCCTCATTTTCTCTGTTTTTCGCACACTCGACATTGTGTGGGCATTTTGAAAATAGCATACCTTTTTGACTGTGCATCATATGAAGATGTGCTATGCATGAATGTTGATCAACATGATGTTAACTGGCTGGTAGTTCCATTTTCGACCATGAATAAAACTTCCAACATGATGTTAACCCTGTTTGAAAAGGCCGTGTTAATATAAATGCTCTGCCTCTGAAAGTTGCAGTTTCTTATCTGAAACTGAACTTGCAGTTTCTTATCTGAAACTGAAACTTGCAGTTTCTTCTCTGAGAATCACATTGTCTGCACTTTTATACTCCTATGAAACTACATTTTTAAGTGCTAAAAATATATCTCTAGAATTCATAAAATACTTCATATGCTCAATACTGCAAATCTAAAATTCAAAAGACATTCATATCTGAAAGTACTCCCAAAATACACAACACAAAACACAATTCACAACCTGCCAATACTGACAACCCTAAGCTCCTCCTGACAATTCACTACCTGCCCGGCTATTGGGCTAGGGGGCAGTCCCCTCCTATTCCTCGGCAGCAGACAGCCGCCCCGTGAGACGATGTGAATGGTGAGGGAGAGGATGGTGTGGAAGCGTCGTTGGGCCAACTACTTTTCTCCTCTTGCAGTTGGTTTCGGTCGACGAAGACTCCACCGGCTCGCTCTGGCATGACACCCTCACAAACGGCACCCTGCAGATGCTCGATCCTTCAATCTCTGGTGGATGCTCCATCTGGAATCAATATCATCACCACCGCCTTTTTGCCCTGTTGCAAATATTTGGCCATGGATGTCGCCATCGATGCTAGTTGGTCCTTGTTGTCAAACCAAGACTGTATCTCCAACATCCTAGCTAGCTTCAAAGGGTCACCGTCTGTGATCCTCATGTATCAGTTGTACTCCTCCATCGATCTACTTCTCCACAGCACCTTCACTCGCCGGCGGTGGTTTTTGAATGGAAGAGGAGAGGAGCAGCGCTAGTTTTGGATTAGAACGGGAGAGGAGCGATGTTGGTTTTAGATTGGAACGGGAGAGGAGCGGCGGTGGTTTAAGAGGAGAGGAGCGGCGCTGGTCCTTGAAGTATTTTTTTGTTTTGCATATTTTAGGTCAAAGTTTGACCACGTACTGTATTTGACAAGCAAAATGTGAATGCATGTCACCAAAAATTGTATCGCTTGGTTTGTATATGAATGTACTTTCAAATTATATTATTTTTGCAACGTATAACATATATCTTATTTTGTGAAAATCATGGTCAATTATGACCCAGAATAAAACGGAGACTATTTAATGTGCGGTCGCTTTGTTAATTGATTGGTAAATTGATTTTGATTTTGATCCAGTCATAGCGCGCCGGCCTTCTCGTCCAATCTTAAATCGCTGTCACACGCTCCTCTCCCTCTTGTCCATTGCAAAACAACCTCCTCTCCTCTCCATCATCTCCATTCCAAAACCACCGCCTCGCCTCTCCCTCTTCTCCATTGCAAAACCACCTCTTCTCACCTCGGACGAGGAACCCCTGACATAGCCCATCCTGCCATTGAGACCCTGACACATGGGTCCCACCAAGCATGGGGCCCACCTATCAGCGACCAAAAGGCATGGAAACCTGTTGTCGGTGTCAAAACCGGCGGATCTCGGGTAGGGGGTCCCGAACTGTGCGTCAAGGCCGGATGGTAACAGGAGACAAGGGACACGATGTTTTTTACCCAGGTTCGGGCCCTCTCGATGGAGGTAATACCCTACTCCTGCTTGATTAATATTGATGATATGGGTAGTACAAGAGTAGATCTACCACGAGATCAAGGAGGCTAAACCCTAGAAGCTAGCCTATGGTATGATTGTTGTATATATTGTATATCTATCGACTTACCTGGCCTCGGTTTATATAATGCACAGGAGGCCTAGGATAACAAGAGTCCTAGCCAAATACGCCGGTGGGGAGAAGTCCTTGTCTTGATCGCCAAGTCTTGTGGAATCTTCCTTGTATGTGGTAGCCGTCCGAACTGGCCCATGAGTATATAGCCACGGGGGTCCTCGGCCCAATCTAATAGATCGGGAGACGACATGGTGAGTACCCCCTAGTCCAGGACACCGTTAGTAGCCCCCTGAACCGGTCTTCAAGTTAGGGACGCTCCTCGATTCTTCCGAACTGTTCTTCATCTTCGGTTGCCGGTCTTGAAAACTGGTTCAACAAATCTTCTTTATCTTCGATCTTGAGGATCGCCGAAATGCATTCAACGAGTTTACACGTCGGGTATCCTAGGAGCCCCTTTAAGTTTCCGGCCTTTATCAATGCCTTGTTTATTTTTATGCCACACCTCGGGTTTGAAGTTGTTCCCGGGAGGCAAGGTCCTCTTGCGTCCGAGCTCCAACGCCGGACTGCATTCGAGGTATCTTTTGCAGCCGAGCACCAACACCGGACCGCTTCCCAGCTCTAGCGCCGGAATGTATCCGAGCTCCAACGCTGGACTATGTCCAGGCTCCAATGCCGGACTATATCCGAGGTGTCATATCACCTTGGTTCAAAAAAGTTGAAGGAGTTTAGCCGAGCTTAATGCCGGAAATGCCCTCTATGGAGCCAGCCACTAGCGCCCGAGCTTTATGCCGGACTGCTTTCGAGGTGGTGCACCACCCCGACTATGGGCCGATATTTTGTCAATATTTTTTATTGGTGCAATTTATTCTCTGCCGAGATATATAGCCAGTAGCCCTCAAGGTGTGTATCGTTCTAAAACCCGAGATGCACATGAAGGATGACATAAGACCGCTGATCCCAGTAGCCGCTGAGACTCAGGTTGATTTGCAAAATCGGCCTGAGGATCAAGTCCTAGCTCGGCAGAATACTTCGGGACACAAAAGCGGCGTGCTCAGTCCTCGAGACTCAGGTTGGGTGTGGTCGACCAACCTGAGGATCAAAATCTTCTCGGAAACTATATTGCACATAAAATTTTCTGCATTGGACAAGCAATGCAGTAGCCCCCGAGACACTGGTCGGGTGGCAACACCAGATCAGGGGATCGATGTGCCCCTTTAATATTTGTAAATAATAAGCCCGAAGCCCAGTAGCCCCCGAGCCTTAATGCGGGCACAGGTGGCCGAATTAAGGATCAATATCCATAGTAAAATCACAAATTATGTGTAATGACTCTATGTATCCAAGTACTTTACGTCATTAATGCTCGGATCCGCATTGTACAAAACTTTGTTGACCGACCATCGGCTTCCACCTCCTTGGCCAGTAGCCGAGGAGTGTTTGTCCTACTTTATAAAGCCTTTATGAGGGCAAAGATTTACGACAAACAAGGCAATCTGGCCACACGGTTTTATAAACAAAGGTACGCAGAGAGATATGTTATATTACTGTTTAACAGAAGAAATGTATTCCAAAGAAAATAGTCCCGCTATCGGTTCCTTTCTTTGGGTTGTCATGCTAAGCATGATCATGAAACCTCAGCTCGAATGTAAGAGCAAAATATCGAGGATTTAGTTTGGGAGGCCAGTTAATAGCCCCCGGTAGTGTTCGGCGACAGTCGAGGTCAAGCCGTAAACACTTCGGCCAATGTTATGAATGGCCCGTCATAGTCATCGGATCGCTGAACAGTTTACGCTTATTGTGACAGTCAGTTTTCGGCTTTCTCCACTAAGGTGCTTAACCATGTGAGCTGGAAGCACAATCGCAGTGGTTCTCCCTTTGCACGCCTAGCCGAACAAAACGGAACGTAGGAAGCAAGTGCAGGAGCCGGGCAACCCAACTATTGACCGAAGACACAATTCGAAACCGATGCATATATAGCAATATCTGAGAATGTTTTTGCCGAATCCCTAAAGGTGTCCGGCGTTGCACTGCGAGACTAATGCTGGAAAAGCACAAATAGTTTAAAAGTGCCAAAAAGCTTGGAAAACCAAGAAACGTCAGTAAAAACATGACGTCCGAACAAGATCAAGTGTTCGGTGCCAATCCGAAAATTGGTCTTAGAAAAAAGAAGTGCTTCTGTCGTCCTTTAACATGACACATCCTATCTCAAGACTTCGAGTGGGTCAGCCTACGGCTTCAACCTCCTATCCCGAGGGCGGAGTACTTCTCATTAGGCCAGTTTAGCAAACTAAACTCTAGCGGCTTTGAGAGAGAAATTAGGCTCCCCGGCTAGTGACCGCACACTCGCGTCGAAAAAAGGACTGATAAATAATAATAATAGAACTTTGCAACGACTGAGAAGAAGAACACTTATTATAAAACGGCTCAAATAAACTTAAGAGCCCCCAAGTGACTTGGGTAGAAGAATGATTGCATGTACCAAAGTACTTATATCATATCTATGTTCAACCGAACTTTAAACGCGTCTTAACCGACCGTCGGCTTCTCCCTCTTCGGTTAAGGACCGGAAAGTGTTATGTACTCCATCGGTCGAGAATATCGATGGTGTTTCCAATAACCAGGCAATCAGGCCATAAGGCTGTAACAGACAAAGCGCGCTCAGGGAACTTATGCTATATTACTGCGAAGAGTAAGAAGCATCTTCGAAGAAAATAGTACCCCCACCGATACCTTTCTTCGGTGCTCATTGTTATTATGAGACTTGTGCAATAGATTTTTTGTACTCATGAGTTCCGTTGTGTGCCGACCATCATTGAATAACTATAAGAGCTCTAGCTTTCGGCTTCACCCAGTCTGAGGTCCGGCTCGGGTGACCCTATCGTGACAATCGCAGAGGTGCTCCCTTTACTCCCTAGCCGAACAATCGGGAACGTAGGGGTAAACACAGGAGCGAGGCAACCCAGCTTGCTAATCGCTTAAGTCAATGTGGTGCATATTGTGGCATAATACACGAACAAGGAATGAAGCCGTACAAGTATAATCATATGCAACAGGAAAAGCTTCATAAAGGAAGCCCCTAAGTAAACGGGGTATTTGAATTTATGCGTCACAAACAAAGTTTGGACAAGGAAATTTTTTAGAAGCAACTTTTTTCCAAAAAAGTATAATGCTTGGTCGAACCGAACGCAAGTTAGAAATTAAAGCTTTGAGCATGAAAGCGACTTAGCTGGTTAATGTGTTCGGTATTGATGACGCGGTCCGAGCTTGATGCGGGGCAAGGTTCCATCCCTCAAGCCGGTCCCGAGGCGGCGGAGCAGAGAGCTTGACACACCGAAGTGGTGAAATAGCACGATCAATGCAGACCGGCAGAGTGACGCCGAAGTCCCCGGATCATTTTCCTGTGCACAAAAAATAGTGCAAACCGGAGATAATAGTAATAATGATAATTAAAAAAATGTTGCATAATAAATAATTTATGAAAAGTGAGTAATAAAAGAAATATGTCCCGGCGCCGAAGTCAATGTCGATGCAGGGCGTCGGCGTGATGCGGTAAAGGCATGGCAAAGCCTGAATTCACAGGTCGGTCCAAGTTCCGGATGCGGCATTCGCCGGACTATGTACGGAGACTGACCGGACCACCATGCGACCGTCGTTAATGCGGCCACCATTTGATATACCTGTGTACATATGATGGTCAAACCAGAGTAATAATTCCTTGGGAAAAATTGAACCCAAACAAGCAAAAAATACTAGGATTAATAGCACCTGGTTTATTTGTTGTAGCAATCCGAAGGAAGGTGATTCCCAAAATTGGGACTCGATCCGCACACCCATTACCGGAGTAGATTGATGAAGAGATGGCGAAGCCTCGATGTCAGCCGATGAGTCGAAGTAGGTCGGCATGAGGGACACCAGCTTGAAGAAGCAATAGTGCGGCCCTGCCGATGCAGGTCGTGACGTGGTCGATGCCGGCTTGATGAAGCGACCGTGCGGTGATGCCGGTATGCCCGCTCCGTGTAATCCGTGGGGAGGCGATGTTGGTGATGATTTATCCTTCGCGATGCCGGACTCTTGTTCGGCTTGCCGAGATGATGATCCGAAGAAGTTGAGCTCGGCTCAACAAAGTGACGACGTATCTAGCGCAGGTCGGTAGCTGTGGAGCAATATTGCCGGACTGGTTTGACACCAGCATGATGTTGAAGATCATGTTCAAAAGATCTTAAAGTTAGTGGGATGTGTTCGGGAACAAAACACAATACCCCATACAAAACTTCCTTCAAAAGGGATGTCCGAAATCTTGTTCATAAAAAAGATGAACTCGGGTCGGATTCGTTTTCGCGCAGAAAACAGTTCCGAAAAGTGATGCACTAATCGGAAGGTTCCTGGAGTTTGGACGGTCGGATCGAGCCGAAATTTTGAGAGGTGGTAGATATAGGAATTCCGCAGCCGATCAACGGTTGGATCTTCCAAAGGACATCCGAGCCAGAATCTGGACACCATGCCCTAAACTCATCCAAATTCTCGTCCAGATTTGACAGGGCTCCGGTATATCGTGGATTGCCAGAGATTCCTCCATCGGAACTCGACGAAATTTTCCAGGGTTGTTGTAGACTCAATTCCACACAATTCCACCAAAGCGATCGTCAAAGCAATACTCGAGGCGGTGGTGGTGGCAGATACGAGTTCGCTGTCCAGAAAAACAGCACGGTCGCTTGAGGGCAATGTTGACGTTGAGCCCCCGAGCTCCATAGATGATTCCTCCGTGATCTTGATAGAGATCGGAGTTGATGTTTGATGAAGGCCCTTGTCCGGACATGGTGATCCAAACACGGGGCGCAATTCTTGGTCGAATGAAGGTGACCAGTCGAGCTGGTGACGAAGATGCCGAAGTCGCAGTTGATCTGCAGGTGAGCCATCGATCCTTTTGTCGATCACACAGCGGAACTCTCAATGAAAGCACCAATGTCGGTGTCAAAACCGGCGGATCTCGGGTAGGGGGTCCCGAACTGTGCGTCAAGGCCAGATGGTAACAGGAGACAAGGGACACGATGTTTTTTACCCAGGTTTGGGCCCTCTCGATGGAGGTAATACCCTACTCCTGCTTGATTAATATTGATGATATGGGTAGTACAAGAGTAGATCTACCACGAGATCAAGGAGGCTAAACCCTAGAAGCTAGCCTATGGTATGATTGTTGTATATATTGTATATCTATCGACTAGCCTGGCCTCGATTTATATAATGCACCGGAGGCCTAGGATAACAAGAGTCCTAGCCGAATACGCCGGTGGGGAGAAGTCCTTGTCTTGATCACCAAGTCTTGTGGAATCTTCCATGTATGCAGTAGCCGTCCGAACTGGCCCATGAGTATACAGCCACGGGGGTCCTCGGCCCAATCTAATAGATCGGGAGACAACGTGGTGAGTACCCCCTAGTCCAGGACACCGTCACCTGTCCTCTCCATCATCTCCATTCCAAAACCACTGTCTCGCCTCTCCCACTTCTCCATTGCAAAACCACCCCCTCTCCTCTCCATCATCTCCATTCCAAAACCACCATCTCACCTCTCCCTCTTCTCTATTGCAAGACCACCGTCTCTCCTCCCATCTTCCAAAGCTAGCACTAGACCACTCAGAAGGACATCTATGGAGAGGATGGAGCAGCAAATTAGGCAGATCGCCGGCGGCGACTAGGCAAAGTTAACCAGGTTGAAGGAGATCCTTATTTGGTTTGACAATGAGTGGGAGATTTTGAGGACGGTGAGGGCCATGTGGCAATGTATGGGAAAGAGCGAGATAGTGGCGATGAGTGCCGTTCGTGAAGGTGCAGAGCCAGCCAGAGCCACATGAGTATTCGTTCTACCACCACAAGAGGACGCCGGATGGCGCGACGTCGCTTCCCCGCTATTCTCCACGGTTCCCTCGACGCTTGCCTCGTTTCAACGGCGTCGGTAGGGTTTAAGGTAAGCTTCACACTAACCTAATCTTCCATCTACTCATGCTTACAATCAGTGTGACAGCTAATAAAAATCATGCTTACAATCAGTCTTTGAGTACTATGCCAATCACCCTAAAATAGCTCTGGACCATTGGGTCAAGGTTGTGACACTATGTATATATAAAGAAAAATAGATTGGTGCTTCTTTCAGACAAGAGTACTCCCTAGAAAACAGCCAATATAAGCTACTAGTATTTGGTTAGAGGATTTGCTGGCGGGAAAGATTCGACCACAGTTAGCACCACACATGCCACTGGTGGTGGTGGATGCCAATGCTTAGATGGAGCAGGGTTGGTGTCGGTAATTTTTACTTGGCACCTCGCACTCTGCATATATGCTGGTTCCATCCGTACATTTGTGCAGTTCCACCAAAATGCAGCTGAATAACCCTGTTTGCACAGATAATGAAAAAGCGTGATTACATTATAGTGGCACTAGTTGATGAAACATACAGTAATAAATAGAAGAAAATATTGCGATAGTATCATAGTATGCCATGCTGCGAGAGCGAGATGGACCCTGCAACGCCTCATATGGTACGCCTCATACTGGAAATCGAGTAATCGACCCAAGTCTCCCCGATACACCTTCTGCCAGTGATGAACATCAGTGTACAGCGGTAGTACAAGGAGGGGCCTTGAGACAGTCCAATCTCTATTTTTGTGCAGATCAACTAAAATTAAGCACCCCAGTTTGCAAAAACGCTAAAACATTAACAATGGGACTAGTTGATGAAACATATACTAACAAAGAGAAGCACTTTCTTTATCTACATTGAAAATTAAATGATAGAGAGGACACTCGCTCTATTTTAACTATATTATTACTTCATTTTACCAGTGGCACCAGGGTCGAGTAGGTGGCAAACGAGGTGTACCGTGCGTCGCAAGGATGGAAGCCGGGGGTACTTAGACTGGGATGCTGAAGCTGGCTCTATCTTCCCCCTGATGTTTCTGTGGTAGCATTTGGGTTGTAATCCAAACTTGGTCGAGCTGGTGCTGCATCCCCCTACCTGCCTAGCTTATGTGGCGAACTTGTCTCCTGCTAGTACTTAGTCCAGTCTAGTAGTAGTTGCATAACTGCCCGTTTACACTAAGATGTTGTCGTATAATGGTTCTCTATGGTAGGGTTTCTTTAATGAAATCCGAGGAAACCCCCTCTTTCAATATATATAAAAAATCTATGGCACTAGCGATGCCAAAACATTGCCTCAAATTAATAGTGCCACTAGATTAAGGTGCAAAATAATAACATTACTGCTTTATCATGGCAGTGCAAAAATAGTAGCACAAGAGCAGACTCAACATGCAGGATCTTTGGCAAACGGTCAGACCAAAAATCCACATACCTCATGATGGGAACCATATCTGCAGTCAACGCCATCATAGAAGGGATGACACCAGTCACCAATGTTGATGATTTAATTCATGGGATCTTTTGGTGCAGTTCACTAAAAATGAAGCAATGTCCCATGAGCTAGCAACTTCTTCTTCATTTTTTTTAAGAAAAAGGCTTCAGCCCCATAGAGCTTCATCTTCATTAGTTGCAAGAAAATTGAGCAACATCAAGGTTGGTTGTGAAGCTCCTGGAATGTTCAACTATAATTTGGATATCATTTGTGCAGTTCAACTAAGATCAAGTGTGAAATGTATGTCTCTGTTTGCACAAAAAAGGTGGAAAGGAGGGTGACAAACAAGTGATGAAACATACATCAAATGAAAAGAAGCATGTTCCTTATCTGAATGGAAATCATACAAGGACAATAGCAATTTCTAAAGTAGCAGCACTGCTAGATATTAGTGTGGGCATTAGGATTAACAATGACAACCGTTAAATACGACATTACTTTAATGGTGCCATTGCTTCATTTTACCAGCAACATTACATTAACAGCTGCTACAGAGTCGGCATTTGGGCATGGGAGAGTAGGCGGACCAGGACAGTTGCATTTCTAACGAAAATAAGCAACTTATCTTAATTGGAAATTTAGCTAGACATGAAAAAAAGTGCCATTGATTCATATTACTGGAGGCATTACATTGAAAACAACATTGGTTTAACGTGTCCTTACTTTTAACATTGTGACTGCTACATTTTACCAGTGGCATTACATAAGAGTGGCTCGGGGCAACAAACATCAGAACAGGATATCTTTCCTTTTTCAACCAACAGATCGGGTTTATATTGAGTATGTACTGCGTTTCCCTTTATTTTCCTATTAGACCAAGAGGCCAGTTGGATAGACAGTCTCTGCTACTTTTCGCCCCCATTATTTCCTCTTTCGACCAAGTCCTAGATTCAGGTAACAGATCTTCCCCCACCCCCACCCCCTTTCTTCCTTGTTTGTACCAAGTAGTACTAGATTCGAGCGCATGAACTACGTTTACCTCTTAACTGTCAAAATTTAGGTTGCTTTTGAACAGCCGATCGATCCTATCTACGAGGGGGCCTAGGAAATAGTAAAAGATACAAATGCAGCGGTGTCAGGAGCTTGGGAAGTAGAGCAAGGCCGGTTTCAAAGGAAGTTATACCTGAGGGTCGCCGGGATGTCGATAGGTGGGCGGCGGGAGGCCGGATCTGCCCACACAACGGTAGCGAGGAAGAACGGGTCGGAGGCTCTCCCTAGCCAGCGGTGCTTGGGAGAGAACGGCAAGGCACGCTGATTGGGATGCGCCGGCAGTGGGTAAGAGCCATCGCCGAGGACGACCGTGTGAACATTGCACCTTCTCACCTTCCCCGGCGGAGAGGTTCCGGCTAGATCTGTGACCAGCAGTGAGCAAAGAGAGAGTGTGTGGCCACCGCTGTCGTGTTTGGTTCTGTAGAGGACGAGACAGAGTGAAGAGAGCAACACTAGCAAGCAAGCGCGGAGGCTCCTGCCTATATAGTGGAGTACTTTTTTATTTTGTCTACCAGAGCTGGCTTGACCTCGTCAATGACTGTCGAGAAGTCTTCATGCACGTGCCCTAGAGGCGCAGTTGTCGTCATTTTGATCTGAAGCACCGGATTATAACACATAACACGAAAAAATGCCACATGACAAGAAACCATAACCTCACTACCCGAAGCAGACAACATGTGTGTGCAAACACAATATGACCCGCGTTCCATTCGGAGAGCGGTGTGCTAGACCGACCGACCGTCTGGGGTGCCACGCGAACGCGACGGGCATGCTGTATACTCCATACATGTGTACCGCCGTTTTTTTGAGGCTTTGCTCTATGGCGCAATCCATGGATACAATATTAGTATACTGTACTATTTAAAAGTCGAGGGCGGGGCTTTCCCGCGTGGTAGGCGGGGCAGTTCGATAGAGACGCGAGAAGATGAGGGAGTAGGCTGCTGCAAACGTAGGGCTGTGTGATTTGACAGCGAATTACTGCTGGACAGGTGGGGCCCCATGATTTTACTTGCCATTTTATCATTTTAACTATGACACTATGACCGGCGTGACTCTCCCAATTCCTGACCACCTCCATGGTATACAGGTGCCTCTCCCAATGCTCCACCATGTAGAGGTTGGCTGTCAGTGTCAAAACCGGTGGATCTTGGGTAGGGGGTCCCGAACTGTGCGTCTAAGGCGGATGGTAACAGGAGGCAGGGGACACGATGTTTTACCCAGGTTCGGGCCCTCTTGATGGGGGTAAAACCCTACGTCCTGCTTGATTTATTCTTGATAATATGAGTAGTACAAGAGTTGATCTACCACAAGATCGGAGAGGCTAAACCCTAGAAGTTAGCCTATGGTCTGATTGTATGTTGTCCTACGGACTAAAACCCTCCGGTTTATATAGACACCGGAAGGGGCTAGGGTTATACAAGGTCGGTTACAAAGGAGGAGATATACATATCCGTATTGCCTAGCTTGCCTTCCACGCCAAGTAGAGTCCCATCCGGACACGGGACGAAGTCTTAAATCTCGTATCTTCATAGTCCAACAGTCCGGCCAAAGGATATAGTCCGGTTGTCTGGAGCTACTGAGGGTCTCCAGACAATACGCAGTAGCCCCTGAACCAGGCTTCAATGACAATCAGTCCAGCGCACAGTGTTGTCTTTGGCATTGCAAGGCGGGTTCCTCCTCCGAATACACCACAGAAGAGTTTGAATACAAGGATAGTGTCCGACCCTGCAAAATAAGTTCCACATACCACCGTAGAGAGAATAATATTTCCACAAATCTAATCTGCTGACATGTTTTGGCAGCATGACATGACGCCATGGCCCGGTAATATATCCACAAACCAGCCCCGCACATAACGCGAGGCGGTTTCTTGACACGTCTTGTCAAAGCAGAGATCGTGTTCCCCTTATTACGGGATTCTCATCAATACGGATGTGGGTAACCCAACCGTGCCTAGGACTCCTAGATTTTAGGCAAGTCCCAAACGGCCACGAGGAGGACGCTTGATATTCACCCTCTTTATAAAGGGACAAGGCTGTTACTTTTTTCCCTCCCGTTCTCAATTGAATCCCTCTCCCGCCTCGAGTTCTAACACCCAAAGCCAAGGTCAGGCGCTTCAGACCTTCAATCATGTCCAGATCCAGCCTTCAAGGCCGGTGGATGTCTTCCTCCGTCACGGAGGAGGACATCAAGAAGTTGAGGTAGGCCAGATATCTGACCGCCGAAATTTTGCATAGGCCGCCCACCCAAGGGCAGGTCTTCCCTACTCCCGAACCCAACGAGAGCGTTGTGCTTGTCTCCCACTTCCTCCGAGAACGAGGCCTTGCTCTGGATCCCTTTGTCAGGGGTCTTATGTTCTATTACAGGCAGGATTTTCACGATCTGGCCTCGGACTCCCTTCTTCACATCTCGTCATTTATTGTCGTGCGTGAGGCCTTCCTCTGCATTACCCTTCACTTCGGCTTGTGGCTCAAGACCTTCAATCTGAAGCCGAAGATGGTTGAGGGACAATACGCAGCGTGCGGAGGTGCTTTATTAAGCAAAATTGCTGATGCTCCATGGCCAAAGGGTTCCTTTCTAGAGGTGTCCGGATTGTGGCAACGGGATTGGTTTTACGTCACAGCTCCCCGAAGTGCCAAGTGGGTAGCTGCCCCACCTTTCGCTCGGGCCCTCCACCACAACTAATGTCATGGATCAGCAGGGGACTGAGCTGGGGTCCAGCCAAGGACGTGCCAATACTGCAGAGCCGTATCCAAGATCTCTTCGAGGGAGATTTCAGTCTGGTTATGGTAATGCAAGTCATGCTGGTTCATCGAGTCCAGCCTTGCAAACGCCGGCCCCTCCGCATGTGGGAATTCAACCCAGAAGGACCGCGCACTATTCAGAACTTCCTCGGCATGACGCACAAGGATATGTACAAATCGTTCTTCGGACCCCAAATAGAGTGTTCGGACACTACCGAGGACGTGGGCCCGAGCAGCAACCGCACCACCGCCCAAGTAATCCCATGGCCGAACACACCGTCCTTTTATTTATCACGACATCGTTCTGAAGAATCACTCTTTGACCAGGACTGGATAACAAAGGCATAGATGATCCGGTGTTCGGCCCCCCTTCCTGAGGGCTTGGACAATCCGGTGCTGGAAAAGATGCTCGAGCCAGCACCTTGTCCGGTGCCCTCAAAGGAAGATGAAGGGGGGAATAAAGAGGGCGAAAGCGGGCCTCCATCGCTACCTATTCCAACCGAGGGAATGAGCGCCTCTGCGAGGGAGGATAACCGAGGGGAAGAATCTGACATTCTCTCTCCCCGGGGAAGGAAGAGGACTACCTCCGATGATCCGGAAATCAAGGTTTCCAAACGGGAGAAGAAATCTCCGCCAGAGGGTCCTGCCTCGGAGGGTGTTCTTGCCGCACAATGTCCGCGTGGGGATCAGCCCTCTAACGAGCTGTAAGTAATCAAAACGTATTTAATAGTGAAGATATCCTACCTTACTTCTGAGGAAAATAACCGAAGTATTTATCTTGCAGTTGGGATCTTAGCCCTTCTCAGCTGAGCTCGTCTTCGGGGGATCTTCTTCTGGAGATGGTGGAGAGCGAGACGCCTCCCCCTGCCACGCCGCCTTACGAAGCGGGCGACCCTGAGGTGTCGTCGTGGAGGGCTTCTCCTGATCCGGCAAGGCCAAAAGGTAATCCTATAGCCACCCGAAGTCCTCAGTATCCGGCTCTCGTAGAGAGCAATCAAAAGAGTCCGGCACCGTCTGGTGCACGGTCGGATGTACGGAGGGATCTGCTGGAGAAGGCGGCTATCTTAGAAGAGCACCGTGCATTGATGGGTACGGTGATCGAAAGGATTTCGTCCGCCAAAAGCGGGCTGCATGAAGCCTTTATGAGTCTACTGACAGGTTTTGAGGTACGTGAAATGATGTATATTTTTGAAAGTACCGCACATTTTTAGATGTGCCCTGTGTAGATAGTAGCCCCTGAGACTCTGGTTGTCATTGAAAACGGCGGCAAACAAAGGATCATAGTCCCAGGCAATAACCAGACTGCCTTTATGTGCAGGTGGTGGAGGCTCCGGTGGCTAGCCAGACTGATGGGTATGTCGAACTAAAGCGACAGCTGGATGCGGCAGATGCCGATATCGTGCTTGTCAACGAGTGGCTTGATGAGGCACAGGGTGAGCGGCCTTTCTAGTGATCGTCACATAATAAGAGCAGCATGATGCCGGTATCTTTAATATGTTGTGACTGCAGATGGAGCGGCCACCGTGGAGACCCTTCGGGCGGAGCTTGCCCGAGCCAAGGAGCAAGCAAGGAGTAGCAATGCGGCTCCTTTGCAAGCGGCCAAAGAGTTAAGTGCCGAACAGGCCGCACATTGCGAGAGCAAAGAGAAAATGGCCAAGATGGCTGTAAAGTTAAAAGATATTGCCGACCGTTGCCAGCTTGGCGAAGGCAACGGACCTGGAAAATGCCACGATGGCGGCCAAAGACACCCGCTCTGCGATGAGAGCGAAAAAGGAGGAGCTGCGTCAAGTTGGGGATATCGCGGCTGGAAACCCTTTATGTTGCGGAGGAAGTTTGGAGATCCTCGGTATGCCCCTCTGGACCGGCTGTGGAGTTCGGCGGACGCATATCTGGACTTGGCGGCGAGTGCTGTCGATGCGGCCGAATACTTCTGAGATCAAACCGATCGTGAAGTGGACAAGCTATTCTGGTCACAATTTAACGTTCTAGAGCATCCGCTTCCATTGACTGATTGGCTTGCCGAATGGGCCGAGCTGAATAGATTGTCCGGACTCACTATGAGGTCTGTTGTGGATCATCTGTGGCCGGAAAGGCCAAAGCCGAACAACTATTTTAGTTTGGTGCAGCAGTTCCTTGATGCGGTGCCGCGCATTAACGCGATGAAGAGGTCGGCGTGCATAGAAGGCTCGCGGATGGCCCTTGCCCGTGTCAAAACATACTGGGCGGAGATGGATGCCACCACTATTGCGGCGAGGGTTCGTCCATAGGCCGAGTGGCTGCCGAGCACTATTTTGAAGAAGTTCTTGAAGGCGCTCGTTCGTTAGAGGCCCAGTGCTTGAAGAATATTATGTTTGAGTGACATGTATTCCCATTGTAAAAACAATGTTTTATTAAGTTTATCAAGGTTGTATTTATACTTTTGCCCGAAAGTATTATGATGCCTCCTGTGCGGCTGTTTATGTATATATGTATATAACCTGAAAGATTGCAGTCGTCGGCTTCAGCCCCCACGCATGTAATGCGGGGGTGTTCGCAGAAGATGCATGTTCACACTTGACCCAACGTCTTGGTCCATTAAGGAGGTGCTAGCGCAGCGAACTAGGCAACCAGACTATAATGCTTTAACACTTTCACTTAGCCAGAGGAGTTTGACAATGGGGCTACTATATAGCCCCTGGTGGCTCCGCACTCATCCGAATTCGGGGTGCGTACATGCCTGGCCGGGAAACGGCCCTTCGCTAAGGCGGAAGAATCCCGAAGATTCCGATAGGTCATCGAGTGGTTGACCAGTCTCACGCTATATCATGACAGTCAGTTTTCGGCTTTCTCTACTGAGGTGCTCGTCCGGATGAACCAGGGCACAATCACAGTAGTTCTCCTGGTGCCGCCTTAGCCGATAGAGCAGAACGTAAGGCAGCAAAATACAGGAGCTGGGCAAACCCAACATTTGACCAAAGACATGATTCGGAGCTGATGCATATAAGGCCAAACTCGCGACGCCGAACACTCCCTAAGGTATTGGTATTTATGGTGTAAACCGGGCCTAAACAGTGCACTTTGTAATAAGCCCCTGGTGTCCAGGTACGTGCAATATTCTGACGTGGCCACATGCCAATACGTCAGCATCTTCTCAATTGTACTGAGAATCTGAGGGATGTGTATCAACAAGAGACTGTAAAAAAGGTTTACGCAGGGTATTAATCTAAAAAGAATCCTTCGAATGGGTCCCTGCTGCACGTCTGTGCCTGTGTCTCCGTTGTGCCATATTCTGGACGGGTGTAGCACGATGGTCATCTGAAAAAGAGAGGAACTTAACTAAAAAGTTGAAGTGCAAAAGCTAAGTTATATAAATAAACAATATGAGTAAAGTTGAGCCTGATTGTCACTTGTGCGCGCGCGTTGACCCCTTTGTATTGTAATAGGGGTATAGCCATCAAACCTGTATCAATTACATATAGCAGTACCGGACTCGTCCAACCGTGTCCGTGGTCTTAATGACCTGTCAGATGCTTTAGTTGGTGAGGCCGTTTAGTGTGCGGCTGCCAAGGCAGTCGCACGGTCTTCCGCGCGCAAGGAGAGCTCAATATTTCCATTTACTGTAATGATGCCATGTGGACCGGGCATCTTAAGCATGAGGGAAGCGTAATGTGGTATTGCGTTAAAGCGAGAGAAAGCTTCGCGTCCGAGTAGTGCTTGATAGCCACTTTGGAATGGAGCGATGTGGAACGTTAAATGTTTGCTACGGAAGTTATCTGGAAAGCCGAATATAACCTCTAGTAGCAGGGAGCCCGTGCAATGGGCCTCTAGGCCTGGCGTTACTCCTTTAAAGGTAGTATTGCTGCGGCTAATTTTTGTTGGGTCTATCCCCATTTTGTGGACTGTGTCCTGATATATCAGGTTTAGACTGCTGCCACCGTCCATCAGGACTCGTGTGAAGTGGTATCCGTCAATTATTGGGTCTAATACCAAGGCAGCCCATCCTGCACGCCGGATACCTGCCGAGTAATCTCGATGGTCGAAGGTGACCGGTTGGAACGACCAGTGGCAGGACTCCGCGGTGATAGGCCCTAGGGCATGTGTCTCTAGGAGTACCGCTTTGTTTCTCCCCTTTGTCACGTGTAATACGTTTACTGTTTTGACTTCTGGTGGGAACTTCTTCTGTTCCCCAGTGCTTTGCTTGCGAGGCTCGTCCTCGTCTTCGCTTGGTGTATCCTGCCCCTTGTGTTCGGCGTTGAGCTTGCCGAACTGCTTGAAGACCCAACATTCTCTATGGGTATGATTTGCAGGTTTATCGGGGGTGCTATGGATCTGACATATTTGGTCCAGAATCTTGTTTAGGCTTGACAGTTCGTCTCTGTTGCCTTTGGGGGGGCAGCTTTTGCTGACCTGGCCTAGAGCTTTTGAATCCGGCGTTTACCGCTGTGCTCTTCGGGCTGTCTTCTTTATTCCGGCGCTTGTTTTTGCTACGTCGTGATTTCCCGTTTCCGTCCCTGACTTCGGATGTACTTGGGTCGCTGGTGCTGCATCGGGCTAACTAGTTGTCCTCGCCCGTGCAAAAGCGGGTCATGAGGCTTGTTAATGCTGCCATTGTTCTCAGCTTTTCTTGGCCGAGATGTCTAGCAATCCATTCATCTCGAACGTTGTGCTTGAAAGCTGCTAAGGCTTCGGCGTCCGAACAGTCGACTATTTGGTTCTTTTTAGTGAGGAACCTGTTCCAAAGCTTTCGAGCTGACTCTCTGGGCTGTTGAGTTATATGACTTAAATCGTCTGCATCCGGTGGTCGGACATAGGTCCCTTGAAAATTTTCCCGAAAGGCGTCTTCGAGCTCTTCCCAGCTTCCAATGGAGTTTTTGGGGAGGCTTTTAAGCCAGTGCCGAGCTGGCCCTTTGAGCTTGAGGTGTAAGTACTTGATGGCGTGGAGATCGTCTCCTCAAGCCATATGGATATGGAGGATGTAGTCCTCAATCCAGACCCCGGGGTCTGTCGTTCCATCGTACGCCTCTATGTTTACAGGTTTGAATCCCTCTAGAAATTCATGGTTCAGCACCTCATCGGTGAAACATAGGGGGTGTGCGGCACCCCTGTATTTGGGTGTACCGTGGTATTGGGATGTTTGTTGTGTTGCATTGCGTGCTGGAGCACGCTTGCGTAGCCCGTAGATGGATCTGGTTGCGCCGTACTTTTGATGCGAGTCCTCACGTGGATCGCGTACCGGCTTATGTGCGGCGTCGTTTTCCGTTCTATGTTGGCCACGAGGTCGTCTATCCGACTGGATGGCCGTTTTGTTTTTTGATTGCGGGGGATCTAAGGCCTCCTCATCGAATTCAGCTAGCAGCTTTCGCTTCGGGTAGCTCTTGGTGTGGCGATTACCGCCGTACTTCGCTGTGGTGTTGAGTACTTCACTCCATCTGATTCTGAGTGTGTCTTGTGCAGCCCTGAGCCTTTGCTTCTGCATTTTCAGACTCCTCGCAGTGGCAACCAGCCTTTGATGGGCATTCTGTTGCTCCGGGTGCCTGTCCGGTGTGATATCATCCGGACTGTTATCTTCGACGGGGTCGGGTTGTTCGGTTTGATTCTTCGTGTTGCCCTGGTCGGGCGATGGTTCACCCTGCTCTATCGCTGGGTCTATATGATCGTTGTTTCTGCCGAGGCGGGATTTGGAGCGGCGCTTACGCCACCGCTTTGACTGCTTCTCGAGGGAACAACCCTTCGCTGCGTCCTTCCGTTCCTCGTCATCGTTTTCTTTGGGTGTGTCCACCATGTATACATCATATGATGAAGTGGGTGTCCAGTGCCCTGTGGGCAGTGGTTCCTGTTCGTCTCCTGCATCGTCGTCCATACCGTCGATGTCTTCGGAGTTGAGCATGTCGGTCAAATCGTCGACAGTGGCTACTACGTGGGTGGTGGGTGGGCGGCAAATTTCTTCGTCATCCGCATCCCAATCTTGCCGAACATAGTTTGGCCCGGACTCTCCTGACAGGGAGAGAGACCTTAATGAGTTTAGTATGTCGCCGAAGGGCGAGTGCTGAAAAATATCCGCGGAGGTAAACTCCATGATCGGCGCCCAGTCGGATTCGATAGGCACGGGCGCAGGCGGTTCGGAGTCTGTGGCCGAGGAAGAATCCGGTAGTTCGGCGTCATGGCTCCCGTGAAGGGTAAGGTCGATATTCGGCTCGATCGCCGATGAGAGTGCAGCCTCCGTGGCGGGGTCTATCCACCCGTCCATGGATGGCGCAATTGGCTCCGAATTGAGGGTCGGAGCGGTTGCCTGAACATTGTTCGATGGTAGAGCTAAATCATGCTCATCGTGACCATGCGGCGCTCTTGGCAAGGGCTCGAATCCGTCGAAGATCGAGTCTCTGCGAATGTCGGCCGTGTAGTTTAAGATTCCAAACCTGACCTGGTGGCCAGGGGAGTAGCTCTCGATCTGCTCCAGATGGCCAAGCGAGTTGGCCCGCAGTACGAAGCCGCCGAATACAAGGATCTGTCTGGGGAGAAAATTCTCACCCTGGACTGCATCGCTATTGATGATCGAAGGAGCCATCTAGCCTAATGACGACGACACAGAGGAACTCTCAATGAAAGCACCAATGTCGGTGTCAAAACCGGCGGATCTCGGGTAGGGGGTCCCGAACTGTGCGTCTAAGGCGGATGGTAACAGGAGGCAGGGGACACTATGTTTTACCCAGGTTCGGGCCCTCTTGATGGAGGTAAAACCCTACGTCCTGCTTGATTTATTCTTGATAATATGAGTAGTACAAGAGTTGATCTACCACGAGATCGGAGAGGCTAAACCCTAGAAGTTAGCCTATGGTCTGATTGTATGTTGTCCTACGGACTAAAACCCCCCGATTTATATAGACACCGAAAGGGGCTAGGGTTACACAAGGTCGGTTACAAAGGAGGAGATATACATATCAGTATTGCCTAGCTTGCCTTCCACGCCAAGTAGGGTCCCATCCGGACACGGGCGAAGTCTTCAGTCTCGTATCTTCATAGTCCAACAGTCTAGCCAAAGGATATAGTCCGGCTGTCCGGAGACCCCCTAATCCAAGACTCCCTCATTGGCTCTTGCATGAGAGCCCACTCATCCATTTTTTCCTTGCCTCTTTCCTCCACATATGCAAAAATGCCATGTAAGCGGGCTTATAGCCCACTATTGTACTTGCTCGTACAGATGCTAAGCCTGCCACATAGGCATAAAGTCTGATGTGGCAAGTTAATTACTCCCTCTGTCTAGGTGTGCAAGTCATCTTACGAAAACCAAATAATCCCAATACACTTAGGCACGGTGCATACATCATTTCTTGTTTCTTGACATATCAACCAATAAGAGATGTGGGGTGTGCATGCTTTTAATGACTTGAGACTACCATTTCATTGGAAGAGGTCACTCCTTGGCAAATGCAATAAATACTACGAAGAAAGATATAGAGAGAAGTAAAAAAACACTCTTATAGCTAACCTTGCTGTATAAGTGATGACTATGTATGACATGCCAACATCAGATAGCCTAACGCACCGTGTTAAATCTCCAAGGGCGCGAGCGAGGCGATGGTTGTGGTAGGCGCGACCATGATACGGGCTGCTGGCAGCCCTTGGATCTGAGATCGAACGGTCACATGCTAAGTTGCTGAAAATTTGCAGAATAACCCTCCAGGATAGGATATTCACCCATAGGTCTAGAATCACGCCATGCAACCGTTCAATCTCAGATCCAAGGGCTCTCGGAAGCCTGTATCATGGGAGAATGGAAAGGTTCGTATCACCTATAATTTTCCTGACACTTGACATGACATCGAGTAGACATCATATCTAATTGGGCCCCCATAGTACTGTGCATGAATCCATTTATCCACCAGGCAAGCCACTACCCTGCCGTTCGCACACCCCACTCAGCATTTTTACAAAAAACGCTGGCAGTTCTTGCTCGTACTCGTCCCCGGATGTCCTTTAACATTACCGCAGTTCGCTCCTAGTCATCCCGTCCTTTCACATTACGGCAGTTCCACTAATCCTAACCCTCCTCCCAAATCCATGGCGTCCCAAATCTCCATGATCGGCAATGAGTACAAGGTTAGAACCATCACCGGCCGATGTCATCTACACCCGTTCTTCCGCAACGGTGAAAGGATGCCTTGCTCGCTTCAGACACATGTTCAAAAACTCAAATGATGAGTGGGTCGCTGGGCTAGATGTTGAGTACACCACAGTCCTGGGAAGCGAGAAGAATCTAACGAAGGTAGAGAAGAAGAAGCTCGTCGTGATCCAGGTTAGTGTGCATGACTTATGCTTGGTCTATCACATATGCCATGCCGACGTTGAGTGCGAGGAATTTAAGAAGTTCCTCAAGGGAGGCCGAGTCAAATTCCTTATTGTAGACTTTAGGAACGACAAGGAAATCCTGGGTCAGACAGGCCTCGTTGTAGGCAACCCCTTCGACCACCAGAAGGAAGGGCTGGTGCCTGTCGGTGTCAAAACCGACAGATCTCGGGTAGGGGTCCCGAACTGTGCGTCTAAGGATTGATGGTAACAGGAGAAAAGGGACACGATGTCTTACCCAGCTTCGGGCCCTCTTGATGGAGGTAATACCCTACGTCCTGCTTGATTGACTTTGATGAGTATAGGGGTTACAAGAGTAGATCTACCACGAGATCGTGATGGCTAAACCCTAATTGTCCAGGAAGTATGATTATGATTGCCTCTACGGACTAAATCCTCCGGTTTATATAGACACCGGAGGGGGCTAGGGTTATACAGAGCCGGTTGACAGAGAAAGGAATATTCACATTCGCACGCTAAGCTTGCCTTCCACGCCAAGGAGAGTCCCATCCGGAGACGGGAGGAAGTATTCTGTCTTGTATCTCCATGGCCCATTAGTCCGGCCCACGTCACATAGCCTGGACACACGAGGACCCCTTAATCCAGGACTCCCTCAGTAGCCCCTGAACCAGGCTTCAATGACGATGTATCCAGCGCGCAAATTGTCTTCGCCATTGAAAGGCGGGTTCCTCCTCCGAATACTTCAAAGTAGTCCTCGAACACAGAAAACATGTCCAGCTCTGCAAGACAGGCACCACATATAGCTGCAAAGAGTATAATATTTCACAAGTCCCATCTATCGACAACTTTTTGTAGCGAGACGTTACATCACTGCTCGGTCATTATTTCGAACCATTTTTTTAGCTTCCCGCTCCATATTTCGAAGTGCGGTTTTCATTGGCACGTCTTATCAAAGAAGAGATCATGTCCCCTTATCGCGGGATTCTCATCAATACGGGTGTGGGTAATCCAACTGTGTCGTCCGTGATACGTCTCCAACGTATCTACTTTTCCAAACACTTTTGCCCTTGTTTTGGACTCTAACTTGCATGATTTGAATGGAACTAACCCGAAGTGACGCTGTTTTCGGCAGAATTACCATGGTGTAATTTATGTGCAGGAGCAAACATTCTCGGAATGACCTGAAACTTCATGGAGACACTTTTCAGAAAATAAGAAAAATAACTGTCAAAGATGAAGGCCAGGGGGCCCACCACCTTGCCACGAGGGTGGGGGGCGCGCCCCCCTACCTCGTGGGCCCCCTGTTGCCTCTCCATCTCCAACTCCACCTCCATATATTGAGTTTCGGGGAGAAAAAATTAGAGGGAAGAAATCATTGCGTTTTCCGATACGGAGCCGTCGCCAAGCCCTAAAACCTCTCGGGAGGGCTGATCTGGAGTCCGTTCGGGGCTCCAGAGAGGGGAATCCGTCGCCATCGTCATCATCAACCATCCTCCATCACCAATTTCATGATGCTCACCGCCGTGCGTGAGCAATTCCATCGTAGGCTTGCTGGACGGTGATGGGTTGGATGGGATCTATCATGTAATCGAGTTAGTTTTGTTAGGGTTTGATCCGTAGTGTCCACTATGTTCTGAGATTGATGTTGCTATGACTTTGCTATGCTTAATGCTTGTCACTAGGGCCTGAGTGCCATGATTTCAGATCTGAACCTATTATGTTTTCATCAATATATGAGTGTTCTTGATCCTATCTTGCAAGTCTATAGTCACCTATTATGTGTTATGATCCGTTAACCCCGAAGTGACAATAATCGGGATACTTACCGGTGATGGCCGTAGTTTGAGGAGTTCATGTATTCACTATGTGTTAATGGTTTGTTCCGGTTCTCTATTAAAAGGATGCCTTAATATCCCTTAGTTTCCGTAAGGACCCCGCTGCCACGGGAGGGTAGGACAAAAGATGCCATGCAAGTTCTTTTCCATAAGCACGTATGACTATGTTCGGAATACATGCCTACATTATATCAATGAACTGGAGCTAGTTCTGTGTCACCCTAGGTTATGACTCTTACATGATAAACCGCATCCGGCATAATTCTCCATCACCGATCCATCGCCTATGAGCTTTCCATATATTGTTCTTCGCTTATTTACTTTTTCGTTGCTATTGCTATCATCACTACAAGATACCAAAAACATTACTTTTACTACGGTTACCTTTTGCTACCGTTACCATCACTATCATATTACTTTGCTACTAAACACTTTGCTGCAGATATTAAGTTTCCAGGTGTGGTTGAATTGACAACTCAGCTGCTAATACTTGAGAATATTCTTTGGCTCCCCTTGTGTCGAATCAATAAATTTGGGTTGAATACTCTACCCTCGAAAACTGTTGTGATCCCCTATACTTGTGGGTTATCAAGACTATTTTTTGGCGCCGTTGCCGGGGAGCATAGCTCTATTCTTTGAGTCACTTGGGATATATATCTGCTTATCATTATGAAGAACTTGAGAGATCCAAAAACCAAGATCTATCCCTCAACTGCGAGGGGAGGTAAGGAACTGCCATCTAGCTCTACACTTGATTCACCTTCTGTTTTGAGTAAGCTTGCGACACCTACACCTGCTTCTGCTATTCGTTCTGATATGTCGCATGTTATTGATGATGCCACTTCTGCTATGCATGATACTTATGATGAAACTACCTCTATACATGATACTACTATGCCACTTAGTGCTTTTCTTGATGAACAACTTGCTAGGGCTAGAGAAATTGAAAATATTGAATCTGATGATACTGATGAAAGTGATGATGAAGAACCATTTGCCATTCCTAAGGGTTATGTTTTTCATCAAGATGCTTCTTTAGCAATTTTAGCTTGTAGAAATAGAACTAAACTTAAAAA
Organism: Triticum urartu; assembly: GCF_003073215.2. Classification (NCBI taxonomy): domain Eukaryota; kingdom Viridiplantae; phylum Streptophyta; class Magnoliopsida; order Poales; family Poaceae; genus Triticum; species Triticum urartu. The sequence goes on along the minus strand of NC_053027.1, from coordinate 194,229,015 downwards.
ATTATTAGCTAAATGGAGTAAGTAATCTCTAAATGCTAGAATGAAACCTGACCCTGCTTTTGCTACTTCACCTATCTTTGTTACTGATAAGGATTATGAATTCTCCGTTGATCCTGGTATAATTACTTTGGTTGAATCTGCTCTTTTTCATGGTTATGAATTTGAAACTGTTGTGGCACCTCTTACTAAATTGAATGATATAGCCACCCTATTCACTAAAGATGAGAGAACTCGTTACTTTTACATCCTTAAAATATTTCGGTTCTGATTAAAGGGTGATGCTAAGATATGGTTTAATTCTCTTGATCCTGGTTGTGTGCGTAGTCCCCAGGATATGATTTATTACTTCTCTGCTAAATATTTCTCTGCTCATAAGAAACAAGCTGTTTTAAGGGATATATATATAATTTTGTGCAAATTGAAGAAGAGAGTCTCCCACAAGCTTGGGGGAGGCTTCTCCAATTACTTAATGCTTTGCCTGATCATCCTCTTAAGAAACATGAAATACTTGATATTTTTTATAATGGACTAACCGATGCCTCCAGAGATTACCTGGATAGTTGTTCTGGTTCTATTTTCAGGGAAAGAACACCGGATGAAGCTGAAATTCTACTGAATAATTTGTTGACAAATGAAAATAATTGGACACCTCCGGAGCCAATTCCTGAGCCTATTCCTAAACCAGCTCCGAAGAAGAGGGGTATTCTATTTCTCAGTCCTGAAGATATGCAAGAGGCAAAGAAATCTATGAAAGAGAAAGGTATTAAAGCTGAAGATGTTAAGAATTTACCTCCTATTGAAGAAATACATGGTCTTAATTTACCGCGTGTTGAAGAAACATATAATCCAAATCCTTTACCTATTAAAGAAATTCATGGTCTTGATAACCCAACACAGGTAGTAAAGGTAAACTCTCTCTCTATATATATGATAAAGCTGTAATCCCATTTACTAAAATTGCTAGCCCATGCTTAGATGAGTTTGATAAATTTATGGCTAAGCAAGAAGATTCTAATGCTTATTTTGGTAGACAATTAAAATATAATTCAAATATGCTTGAACACTTGGGTGATTATATGGCTAATGTCAAAGGTGAACTTAAACTTAATAGTAAACATGCTTCTATGGTTACCACTCAAGTAGAACAAGTACTTAAAGCTCAAAATGATTTGCTCAATGAATTGAATAGTAAAGATAATGATATTGCTGTTAGAGTGGATACTAGAACTGGTAGAATGACTCAGGAACCTTTGTATCCTGAAGCCCACCCTAAGGGAATTGAGCAAGATTCTCAGAGAAATAAAATAGATGCACCTAGTTCTTCTAAAAAGAAGAAAAAGAAAAATGATAGGACTTTGCATGCTTCTAGTGATCCTATTGTTGAAACATCTGAGAATCCAAATGATATCTCTATTTCTGATGCTGAAACTCAATCTAGTAATGAACCTGAAACTAGTGATAATGTTAATAATAATGTTCATGATGATGCTCCACCTAGTAATGATAATAATATAGAAATTGAACCTGCTGTTGATCTTGATAACCCACAATCAAAGAATCAACATTATGATAAGAAAGACTTTGTTGCTAGGAAACATGGTAAAGAAAGAGAACCATGGGTTCAGAAACCCATGCCTTTTCCTCCCAAACCATCCAAGAAAAAGGATGATGAGGATTTTGAGCGCTTTGCTGAAATGATTAGACCTATCTTTTTGCGTATGCGATTAACTGATATGCTCAAAACCAATCCTTATGCTAAGTATATGAAAGATATTATTACAAATAAAAGAAATATACCGGAAGCTGAAATTTCCACCATGCTTGCTAATTATACTTTTAAGGGTGGAATACGAAAGAAACTTTGAGATACAGGAGTACCCACTATACCATGCTCCATTAAAAGAAACTATGTTAAAACTGCTTTATGTGATCTTGGAGCCGGTGTTAGTGTTATGCCTCTCTCTTTATATCGTAGACTTGATTTGAATAAGTTGACACCTACTAAAATATCTTTGCAAATGGCTGATAAATCAACTTCTATACTTGTTAGTATTTGTGAGGATGTGCCTGTTGTAGTTGCAAATGTTACTATTTTAACGGACTTTGTTATTCTTGATATTCCCGAGGACGATAGTATGTCTATTATTCTTGGAAGACCCTTTTTGAATACTGCAGGGGCTGTTATTGATTGCACTAAAGGCAATGTCACTTTTCATGTTAATGGCAATGAGCATACGGTACACTTTCTGAGGAAACAACCTCAAGTTCATAGTATCAACTCTATTGGAAAATTCCATCGATTATATTTGGAGGTTTTGAATTTCCTCTTCCTACTATCAAGAAGAAATATGATATTCTTATTATTGGGGATGTGCATATCCCCGCTGAGGTAACATAGTGTTATTCGAAATTTCTCCGGTTCCATGTTATTCGGAATGAGTTCGTTAACAAGACTTCATCAACCTTGTTAGAGGATTCCTTTTGATGATCACGAGATGGATGAAACTAGAAGGCACAACCTTCTGTATCCCACTTTTACTTTCTGTAATTTATATTAAATAAAATAAAAATAAATATTTGTCTGTCTGTTATCTGATTATCCGTGCAATACAAAAATATCTCGAAAATAGAAGTTCTCCAAATGCCCTAAAAATTAAAAATGATTTTTTCTAGAATATTTGAGGATTTATGGAACTGAGAACACACCAGGGGGCCAGCCACCTACCCACGAGGGTGCAGGGCGCGCCCCCTGCCTCGTGGGCCCATGGTGGCCCTCCTCCACTTATTCCTGCACCCACACACTTCTTCTTCCTCCCACAAACACGAATATCCAGCTCAAACCCGAGTCCAAGCTCGTTTTACTGCCATTTTCGATCTTCTTGCTCAAAGCACCTCTCACAAAACTGCTTCGGGAGATTGATCCTTGGTATGTGACTCCTCCATTGGTCCAATTAGTTTTTGTTCTAGTGCTTTATTCATTGCAAATTTTTGCTGCTTAGGTGAGCCTGTTCTTGAGCTTGCATGTCAAATTTATATGGTCAAAAGTAGTTTTGACGCATGATATAGGCCCTAGGCACTTGTAGGAGTAGTTGCTATCAATATTATTGAGTTTGGTTTACTTTTATTTTGAAGTTACTAAAAATTTCAGAATTTTTTAGAAAATGATGAGGAGACTATTGAGGGGCTCATCGAGCCAAAGCTCAAAGGAAAAGGCACCGAAGCCTAAGTATAATTTGCCGTGCACCGCGGAGGTTTGGGCATGTGAATGGCCTTCCGAGGATTTCTTGAGAGCGGTCGGGATTTATGAAGATTTTCATGAGTTGGCTCAGACCGCAGGCCTTACCGCTTTCCTCCACGACCAATGCGATCAGTATCTCTTGCTCACAAATACCTTTGTGCAAAACTTTCATTTCCATTATAGGAACTCACCACCTACGGTGGAGTTTCATTTATATGATGAGCATAAGGAGATGTCACTTTATGATTTTTGTCGGATTTGTCTAGTCTCTTTTGAGGGCAAGACAGAAGAACCACATCGCGATGATGTGGAGGGTTTTATTGATACTATCACTATAGGGGAAACTAGGAAAGTTTCCGATGCATGAATCACTACCATACATTTTCCTGTTTTACGTTACTTTGCATTATTTGCTAGTCGTTGCTTAATCGGTCGCGGAAACTGTGGAAACCTGAGTATCCCTGATATTATTATTTTGCACCACAGTTTATACGGTGATAACTCTTTTAGTATGGGCGGCATTATTGCCAAACGGTTGAGTCTGAACCATACCAAAGGCCCCATCTTTGGAGGCATCTATGCTACATGCCTAGCTGCACATTTTAACATACCTATTAGGCATGCTGAGAAGGAAGAAAAAGTGCTGCCTCGTGTTTATCTAGATTATAAAAGTATGGTAGCACATGATTTTATTATTAAGAATAGGGCAGGAGAGCTTAAATATCAATTGTTCTTTAATAAACATCATCCTGAGACTATTACCTTGCCTGCTCCTTCTTTGTTTGATTTGACTGTAGGCACGTACCTTGTTCCATTGACGGCTATTCACGCCTACCGGAACCCTGCACCAGCTGAGGAGCCTAAGCTGGAACCACAATTTGATCCCTCACGACAATCTAATTATCAGTGGGATCCGGAGATGATTGCCAGCCAGTGGCAATCGGAGCCTTCTTCTTCCTCATCGCAGTATGACCCCAACTATTATTATGGATATCCGCTAGGCCATACTTTTTCATTGTATCATCCATGCTAGTTTATTTTCCTTTTTATGCTCTCTTCTTGTGTGTTTAATAAACCTTAAGAAAAACAAAAAAACTAGTTGTAGCTTTTAATTAGTTTAATTTCCATGCTTGTAGTAGTAATTAAAAACAAAACCCAAAAATATTTCATGTTCTTCTTTCGCTTGTTGGGAGCTTTCCCGTGTAAATAGTTTTATTCATTTTCTTTTCTTTGGGGTTGATAGGAGAAGACAATAATTAAATTGTTGAAGTGGCTCTTATATGCATTATTGTTGATCTGGCAAAAGAGCCACATTGCCTTGTCTTCTCCTGTTTATTGAATGCTTGCAGATTCCAGCTTAGTGCAATGCACGTGCACTATTATTATTATTCACATCGTTCGGTCGTGCAAGTGAAGGGCAATTATGATGATATATGATGGACTGACTGAGATGAGAAAATCTGGTATGAACTCGACCTCTTTTGTTTTTGTAAATATGATTAGTTCATCGTCCCTAATTCAGCCTATTATGAATAAACATGTTTGCAATGACAACTAGAGATCATAGTTTCTTATGCCATGCTTGATTAGCTATGAGTTATAATGGTTTACCTTGCTTGCCAACATGCTATTAAAATGGTTATGATGTGGTATGATAGGGTGGTATCCTCCTCTGAATGATTTAAGTGACTTGACTTGGCACATGTTCACTCATGTAGTTGAAACAAAATCAACATAGCCTTCACGATATTTATGTTCATGGTGGATTATATCCTACTCATGCTTGCATTCGGTGTTGATTAATTTTAATGCATGTTCATGACTGTTGTCTCTCTCTAGCTGGTCGCTTCCCAGTCTTTTTCTAACCTTCACCTGTACTAAGCGGGAATGCTGCTTGTGCATCCAATCCCTTAAACCCAAAAGTTATTCCACATGAGTCCACTATACCTACCTATATACGGTATCTACCTGCCGTTCCAAGTAAATTTGTATGTGCCAAACGCTAAACCTTCAAATAAATATCTTGTTTTGTATGCTCAAATAGCTCATGTATCAACTAGGGATGTCTGTATCTTCCATGTTAGGCGGTTTATTCTCAAGAGGAGTGGACTCTTCTCCTCACTCACGAGATAAATGGCTAGTCACCGGGATGCCCAGTCCCATGCTTTATGCAAACTAAATCAAAATAATTGCAAACGAAACTCCCCCTGGGACTCTTGTTAGTTGGAGGCACTCGTTGTTTCGAGCAAGCCATGGATTGATGCTTGTGGTGGAAGGGGGAGTATAAACTTTACCATTCTGTTTGGGAACCGCCTATAATGTGTGTAGCATGGAAGATATCGCCATCTCTTGGTTGTTATGTTGACAATGAAAGTATACCGCTCAAAATATTATTCACCTATGTTTCAGAATCGAGCTCTGGCACCTCTAAAAATCCCTGCTTCCCTCTGCGAAGGGCCTATCTATTTACTTTTATGCTGAGGCATCATCCTCTTATTAAAAAGCACTAGTTGGAGAGCACCGCAGTCATTTGCATTCATTACTGTTGGTTTACATTGAGTATGACTTGACTGGATCTCTTTTACCATGAATTAAAATGTCTAGTCAGTCCTTGGTATTTAAAGGTGGTCTGCATTAATGTTTTGCGGTCTCAGAAAGGGCTAGCGAGATACCATCCTGTTATATCATATTATGATTGTTTTGAGAAAGTGTTGCCATCCGAGATTTATTATTATGGCTTGCTAGTTGATTATGCTATTGATATGAGTAAACTTGAGACCTATGTGTTATTGCGAATGTGGTTAGTTATAACCTTTGCTGAAAACTTGAATGCTGGCTTTACATATTTACAACAACAAGAGCAAACAGAGTTTGTAAAAGTTTTTCTTTATCACTTTCAGTTTGTCAACTGAATTGCTTGAGGACAAGCAAATGTTTAAGCTTGGGGGAGTTGATACGTCTCCAACGTATCTACTTTTCCAAACACTTTTGCCCTTGTTTTGGACTCTAACTTGCATGATTTGAATGGAACTAACCCGGACTGACGCTGTTTTCAGCAGAATTACCATGGTGTTATTTATGTGCAGGAGCAAACGTTCTCGGAATGACCTAAAACTTCACGGAGACACTTTTCAGAAAATAAGAAAAATACCTGCCAAAGATGAAGGTCAGGGGGCCCACCACCTTGCCATGAGGGTGGGGGGCGCGCCTGCCCCCCTAGGGCGCGCCCCCCTACCTCGTGGGCCCCCTGTTTCCTCTCCAACTCCAACTCCACCTCCATATATTGAGTTTCGGGAAGAAAAAATCAGAGAGAAGAAATCATCGCATTTTACGATACGGAGCCGTCGCTAAGCCCTAAAACATCTCGGGAGGGCTGATCTGGAGTCCGTTTGGGGCTCCGGAGAGGGGAATCCGTCGCCATCGTCATCATCAACCATCCTCCATCACCAATTTCATGATGCTCACCGCCGTGCGTGAGTAATTCCATCGTAGGCTTGCTGGACGGTGATGGGTTGGATGGGATCTATCATGTAATCGAGTTAGTTTTGTTAGGGTTTGATCCCTAGTGTCCACTATGTTCTGAGATTGATGTTGCTATGACTTTGCTATGCTTAATGCTTGTCACTAGGGCCCGAGTGTCATGATTTCAGATCTGAACCTATTATGTTTTCATCAATATATGAGTGTTCTTGATCCTATCTTGCAAGTCTATAGTCACCTATTATGTGTTATGATCCGTTAACCCCCAAGTGACAATAATCGGGATACTTACCGGTGATGACCGTAGTTTGAGGAGTTCATGTATTCACTATGTGTTAATGCTTTGTTCCGGTTCTCTATTAAAAGGAGGCCTTAATATCCCTTAGTTTCCGTAAGGACCCCGCTGCCACGGGAGGGTAGGACAAAAGATGTCATGCAAGTTCTTTTCCATAAGCACGTATGACTATGTTCGGAATACATGCCTACATTATATCAATGAACTGGAGCTAGTTCTGTGTCACCCTAGGTTATGACTGTTACATGATGAACTGCATCCGGCATAATTCTCCATCACCGATCCATTGCCTACGAGCTTTCCATATATTGTTCTTCGCTTATTTACTTTTCCGTTGCTATTGCTATCATCACTACAAAATACAAAAAACATTACTTTTACTACTGTTACCTTTTGTTACCGTTACCATTACTATCATATTACTTTGCTACTAAACACTTTGCTGCAGCTATTAAGTTTCCAGGTGTGGTTGAATTGACAACTCAGCTGCTAATACTTGAGAATATTCTTTGGCTCCCCTTGTGTCGAATCAATAAATTTGGGTTGAATACTCTACCCTCGAATACTGTTGCGATCCCCTGTACTTGTGGGTTATCAGTCCGCACGACCCTTGTGGAATAGGGGAGTTTTAAGGCGAGTGGGGAGGTGCTTGATATTCGCTGCCTTTATAAGACGACAAAGATCCATTCTTTCGCCCACGCCTTCTTCCTCTTTGCCCATCCGTTCTCGAGTTCCAGCGCCAAAGCTTCCATCCTTTCCGCCTCCAAAAAGCACTCCGACCATGTCCGGATCTGGAACGCATGGCAAGTGGATGGCCTCCTCCGTCACAGAGGGGAACATCACGGAGCTCTGGGAAGCGGGGTACCTGGCCCGGGGAATCGCCCACCGGCTTCCGGCCAAGGGGCAGATCGTCCCCACCTCAGACCCCAGCGAGAGGGTGGTATTCATCACCCATTTCATCCGCGGGTTAGGATTTCCCCTCCACCCCTTCGTCCGCGGACTCATGTTCTACTATGGGCTAGATTTCCACGATCTAGCCCCGAATTCTTTCCTCAACATCAAGACATTCATTATCATGTGTGAGGCCTTCCTCCGCATCCCACCCCACTTCGGATTATGGCTGAAGATCTTCAATGTGAAGCCGAAAGTGGTGGATGGTCAACATGAGGCGTGCGGAGGTGCCATGGTGAGCAAACTATCCAATGTCATAGGGCCCACTGGCACCTTTGTGGAAACCGTCAAGTGGTGGCAGAAGCAGTGGTTCTATGTCACTGAGCCCCACGACACCAGCTGGGCCGCGGCTCCTGAATTCAAGTCCGGGCCCCCAATGCAGCTTACCTCTTGGCTAAAAAGGGCATAGACTGGTCGTCGTCGGATGAGATATCGGCGCTGTAGGCGTGCGTCAAGAGCATGGTGCACAAGAACATCAAGCTCGTCAATGTGATCCAGGTGATGCTTTTTCGCCGGATCCTTCCTTGCCAAAGCCGGACTTTCCATCTGTGGGAGTTCGATCCGGCCAAGCACCAGACCTTGTGGCAGTTCTTCGACTCCACGCACGAAGATATCTGGAAGGTGCTTTTCAAGGCCAGTCAGACGTGGCTGCAGATGTCCAAGGACCGCGGATATGACCTGGCCCATCTAGCTAGTCCGGTAAGTCCTTCATACTCCAAGGTGTATCTCTTCCTGTGCATCCAAGGAATATGTCTAAGTTTCTCCATTTGTCTTTTCAGAGCTGGATAAAGAAGGCGGAGAGGATCCAGTGTCCGACTCTGTTTCCCGAAAACCCAGCTATCCCGCTCCGGATGAAGATGCTGGTTCCGATGCCCTATTAGGCGTCGGGAAAGAAGGCCAAGAGGAAGGGCCAGGAGACAAGAAGCGGCCTCCGCCGTAGAGGCACTTCGGACGCAACATCTGAAGATGCCGAAACCCACTCCTCCCCCGCTGAGAACGAGGAGGAGGAGGAGGACGAAAGTAAATCTCCCCCCGAGGGGGAAGGAAGAAAAGAGCGGCCTCCATGGATCTGGAGGCGGAGGCATCCAAGAAAGGGAGAGTCTCCCTTGCGGACGATTCCGAATCGGACACCGACAGCAGCCCTGAGTGGCATCCCAGGAAGAAGCCCCTGGCCGGATCGTAAGTACTTAAAGGCACTTGCACACACATATATATCCAGCTTTTTTACTTCATGGTTTTAATATGTTGAATCATGTGCTGCAGTCCGGCTCTCGATCACCTCCAGCGATCCTCATCTTTAGGGAATACGCTGGATCCAAAGGTGATGGACAGTGGGACACTTCCGCTGGCCTCCTCCCCCAAGACTATGGACGACACCAAAGTGTTGTCCCGAAGGACCCTCCCAGGCCAGGGAGAGGTACAAGAGGCCTCTGAGGTGGTGCTAGAGGGCGAAACCTCGGCCACCGGACACATGGGGGAGCAGACCCCCTGGAGACTGGCGACGGGGGCCATAGTCAATTCGGCCCCCAGCCGAATACTATTCCGGAGGCCCGTACAGCTCCAGAATCAGGTGCGCCTATTCCGCCAGTGACCTTTGCCCATCCAGAGGCACCGGATACTCTAATGGAAACGCTCCAAGGTGTTTCCATTGTAGAGGAACACCGTGTCCTTATGGGTATGGTGGTTGAGAGGGTTCAGTCTGCTAAGAGCGGACTGACCGAAGCCTGCGCTAGCCTTCTAACAGGATTTGAGGTACTTGACGCAATTATGCAAAATGAACATCATAGTACAGACAGTAGCCCCTGAGACTCTGTCCGGTGTTTGAAAAGAAATGCCGGACAGAGGATCGAATAATTTTCATAGGAGACTAATCATATATGTCTATGTGAATAAGCATGCATCGATGCTGGCTGCGACCTCCCTTTCTGCCGAAGTAGCCGAACTAAAGCAGAGGCTGGAGCAGGCCGATGAAGAGCACGGCCACGTCAAAAAACAGCTTGAGGACAAGCAAGGTACGTAATGACCTATTTTAGATCATTAAAATGATAAGAATTGTTTGTGTTGATCACGTTAATATGATGCTTCATAGGAGTTGCGGCCGAGGTGGAGTCCCTCCAGAAGGCTCTGAACGAGGCCCAGAAGAAGGCGAAGAAGGAACAATCCGCCTGCAAAAACACAAGTCAAGGGTCTGAGAGGTTCGGTAGGAGCTCGAGGACGCCATAAAGAAGTGCGAGTCCTTGGAGCGCAAGGTTGCGGACCAAGAGTCCGAACTTTCTAAGGCCTTCCAAATCGCACAAGAGGCCCAGGTTGAAGCCCAGGGTGCCCTCCGGGAAGTCCAGGAGGCCAAACAAATTGCGGCGGGTAAGATCTTCATTATGCAGGGCAAATTTGTGAAGAAACGGTACCTCTTACTGACCCGGATTTGGACCTCTCCAAGAGCATTTGCGGATCTGCCTCGCAGTGTGGCTGATGCTGCGAAGTTCTTCCGAGCCAAGGAGGGGAGCTCATCGAAGAAGCTGTTTTGGTCGCAATACCTTGCGCCACAGCATCCGATGGCCCTCAGCGATCTGCTAAAACAGCTGTCCGAAATGCATAAGGTGACCGGATCGGCCATGAAGGATTTAATAATCCGTCTATGGACAGCCGAAGTCGTACCCAGCAGCCACTTCGGGCTCGTGAAGTGGCTGGTCAATGCATGCCCTCGTCTTGATGCCATAAAGCGATCAGTCTGCATCGAAGGTGCGCGGATGGCCTTCGCCTGCGTCAAGGTCCAGTGGGCGAAGATGAACGCCGTCAAGCTTGCGACCGAGGGGCTGCCTGAGGGCAAAGAGCAACGCATGCCCGAGCGCTATTTTGATGACGTCCTGGAAGGATCCCGCATTATAGCGGGCCAGTGAGCGAAGAACATTATCTTTGAATGAATGTATTTGTGTTTATCCAATCCTATATTATGGAATATATTGCTTATTTTTTCGAAAGTATTTCCTCCTGTGCTGCCATTTATTTAAATCTGAGAGTTGGCCAGTCGTCGGCTTCATCCGCCACATAGATAGTACGGGGGTGTTCGGAATGGAACCTAGACACACTTGACCCAAGAGTTTCGTCCTTGAAGGAGGTGTTTAGTGCATCGAACTAGGCAATCGGACTATGTGGCTTTATCACCCTCACTTAGCCATAGGAGTTTGACAAATAGGAGTATAGGCGCAGCCCCTAGTTTGTTTATCCGGACTAGGGGCTGTAAACACCTGATCGGGTGGAAGCCGATCCGTCGCGTAATGCGGAAAAATCGCAAGAGGTTTTATCCACCAAATAGCTGACCAGCTCTCGCCGCATCATGACAGTCAGTTTCGGCTTTCTCTACTGACGTGTTTATCCGGATGAACCAGAAACACAATCGCAGTAGTTCTCCCTTTACTACCCTAGCCGATAAAATGGAACATAAGGTGGCAAGCACAGGAGCCAGGCAACCCAACTATTGACCAAAGACATGATTCGGAGTCGATGCATATAATGCAATATTCAGGCGCTGAATTGTACTGTAAAAAGTGTTGGACATATTGCCAACATATGGAGCTCAAAGGAGCCCCTGGCAGGTTAAGTCGTACCAGAATGTATGGGTGCAATAAAAAAGTTTAAATATAATGAAGGAGTAAGCCAGTGCCACTTATGTTGGGCCGCAGGCTGTTTCCGTTATAATCTGATTGATACGTCAAAGCATATTTGTACAAATAATGCGATAAGCAACAGGGCTATTTAACATGCCGAGAACAAGGGGAAGCTGCGTGCGGGTCCTTCAAACAGGCAAAGTGATCGTAAAAAAAGATCATCTAGATGTTTCTGCCACACGTCTATGCTGCTTGCCTCCTTGGTGTGTTTTATCCTTCGAAAGGATCGATGATGAGGCCATCGTGAGGGGCATGTGGGAAAGAAACTTGAAAAGGGATAGAAAAAAAGGGAAAGTATGAGTACCCGGATAAGGTCCAGCCATATTGTGGAACATGATCGATTTATGCCTCCGTCTTTGCCCATGGTACTTTTAGTGCATAGTTATGTACGCGCGGTACGTACGTCACAGTTCGGTCGGGACTGAGACGGAGGCTGAATTGCTAGTCCAACTCCGGACGAGCCAGGCTGAATTGCTAGTCCAACTCGGGACTGAGACGGAGGCTAAATTGCTAGTCCAACTCGGGACTGAGACGGAGGCTGAATTGCTAGTCCAACTCGGGACTGAGACGGAGGCTGAATTGCTAGTCCAACTCCGGGCTGTCATGCTGTGGAGTAATCCGGACTCGTTTAATAGTGTCCGGGGGCTTGGCCGCTGAATTAATTTTCTGCTTGATAAGGTCGCACTATACTTCCGCTACCAGGGCCGCGGTGTGCTCCTCGGAACGGAGGGAGCGTTCCATGTTTCCGTTGACTGTTATGACACCGCGTGGCCATGGCATCTTATGTTTGAGATAGGCATAGTGTGGCACCGCATTGAAGCGAGAAAATGCGGTTCGTCCGAGCAGTGCGTGATAGCCACTGCGGAAGGGGACGATGCCGAAGATCAAGTCTTCGCTTCGGAAGTTGTCTGGTGATTCGAAGATGACTTCCAATGTGATTGAGCTCGTGCAACAGGCCTCTACACCTGGTATTACTCCTTTAAAGGTAGTTTTGGTGGGCTTGATCCTTGACGGTTCAATGCCCAACTTGCGGACTGTGTCCTGATAGAGCTGGTTAAGGCTGCTGCCACCATCCATGAGGACCAGCGTGAGGTGGAATCCATCAATGATTGGGTCGAGGACCAGTGAGGCTAAGCCGCCATGATGAATCGGGTGGTCCATGCGATCGAAAGTGATTGGGAAAGATGACCATGGATTGAATTTTGGGGTGACTGGCTCTATCGCATAGATGTCCCTGAGTGCGCGTTTGCGCTCCCTCTTGGGGATATAAGTAACATATATCATGTTGATCGTTTTGACGTGGGGGGGGGGATTTCTTCTGTCCCCCTATGTTTGGTGGACGGGGCTCCTCGTCATCATCTTCACTTGGCGACCCCTTCTCCTTGTCCTCGGTATTTAACTTACCGCTTGTTTAAAGACCCAACAGCTTCTGTTGGTATGATTGGCGGGTTTATCAGGGGTGCTACGGATCTGACATGGTCGATCGAGTATTCGGTCCAAACTGGATGAGCCCGGATTGTTTCTTTTGAATGGCTTCTTCCGCTGACCACACTTGGAGCCACCGAATCCGGTGTTGACTGCCGTGTTATCGGCATTGTCACCATTGTTTCAATGCTTGCGCCTGTTGCATCGGGGCTTGCCATTGCTATTTCTAGCTTCGGAGGGGCCAGGTTCGCTTGTAGTGTTGCTGCTACGGGCTAGCTAACTATCTTCGCCCGTGCAAAAGCGGGTCATAAGTGTCGTGAGGGCTGCCATGGACTTCGGCTTTTCTTGGTCAAGGTGTCGGGTAAGCCATTCGTCGCGAATGCTATGCTTGAAGGCCGCTAGGGCTTCGACATCTGGGCAGTCGACGATCTGATTCTTTTTAGTTAGGAACCTAGTCCAGAATTTCCTGGCCGACTCTTCGGGCTGTTGAACTATGTGACTTAGGTCATCGGCGTCCGAAGGTCGGACGTATGTACCCTGGAAGTTGTCGCAGAAGGCGTCTTCCAAGTCTTCCCAGCTGCCAATGGAGTTTTCTGGCAGGCTGCTTAACTAGTGCCGAGCTAGTCCTTTGAGCTTTAGCGGGAGGTATTTGATGGCGTGAAGATCATCGCCGCAAGCCATATGAATATCGAGAATAAAGTCCTCAATCCATACTGCGGGGTCTGTTGTTCCATCATATGATTCAATATTCATGGGTTTAAACCCTTCTGGGAATTCGTGCTCCATTACTTCGTTAGTGAAGCAGGGTGGGTGTGCGGCGCCTCTATATCGAGCCAAGTTGTGACGCGGCTCAGATGTAGTCCGTTTGCGGTTTTCAGCTCGGGGTGGTTATGCTTGTCGCGCCCGGCTAGATGGCCGCCCTCGCGCGTCGAGTCGCGCCCCTGCAATCCGTAGATCGATCTGGTCTGACCTGCTCTATTTTCTAAGTCCTGTCGTAGATAGTACTTATGTCCCCGAGCTGTTGTGTCTCTACTTTTTCGGTGAGGTATCGCGGGCTGGTGTTCGGCTTGAGTTGTCGTTTTATCACGGTCACGTGGTGTCCGGTCGGCTGCATTACGTGCTGATGTTATGGGCTCCAGTGCCTCATCGTCGAATTGAGGTAGCAGCTTGCGCTTCGGGTAACTCTTGGTTGGGCGCTCGAGGTCGTACTCCTCGGCTGCCAGGATGTTAGTCCACCTATCGTTGAGCAGATCTTGTTCAACCTGGAGCTGCTGCTGCTTGTTTTTCAGGCTCCTTGCAGTGGCTATTAGCATGCGCCTAAAGCGTTCTTGCTCAAGGGGTTCCTCAGACACGATAAAGTCTTTGTCACCGAGGCTCACCTCCTCCTCAAAGGGTGGAAGATAATTACTATCCTCCGAGTCTTCATTTAATGTCTGGTCATCAGGGCTAATTTTCCCATCTTCCCGATTGTCCTGTTCGGAGGTTGGCTCGACGGGGTCTTCTTGGTCTTCAGCGTCGTCCGGAGTGTTGTTCTCTCCGGTGCCAGTATTGCTGTCTTTTCCACGCGTTATTTAGAGTGGCGCCGCTAACGTCGGCGCTTTGGTTGAGTCTCAGGAGGTATATCCTCAACTGTATTTTTCTCGTTATCGTCGTTACCCTCTTTGCATGTATCCACCATATACACGTCATACGAAGAGGTGGCCGCCCATCGTCCGGTAAACGGCGTGTTTTGGGCCTGCTCTTCTCCGGCATCATCGTCCATACTGTCGATGTCTTCAGGGCCGTAAACAAGCATGTCGGTTAAGCCCTCGACAGTGGCTATGAAGTGGGTGGTGGGTGGGACGTAAAATTCCTCGCTCTCAGCCCCTAGTCCGGGCTGGGCGTAGTTCGGACGTTTCTCCTCTGTAATGACAAGGGATCGCATTAAGTCCAGAGCCTCGCTTAAAGGCGAGTTTTGGTCAGGGAGAAGAGAGATCGTGGAGTGCGGCGAGAAGAGAACTTTTCGGTGAAGCTCGCACGATGAGGACTCTGAGGGTTCGGGGCCAGTGTTCGGAGAGAAGTCCGGCTTCGTGATGATTTCCGGTGATAGTGCTTCCTCCGGCTCTCCCGTACTAGGCTTAATAGCCTCAAAGAGTCCGGCGGGCTCGGGAATCCCGTCTTCGGACCTGGAGATGCGCTCCGGATTTTAAGTCCAGAGCGGAGGTTGGGATCGCGAACCCTTGGAAGATCAAGTCTCCTCAGATATCAGTGACATAATCCAGATCTCCAAAACTAATCTAGTGACCTGGGGCGTACCTATCGATCTGCTCTAGATGGCCAAGTGAGTTGGACCACAATGCGAAGCCGCCGAACACAAAGATCTAGCTGGGGAGAAAGACCTCCTTTAGGGCAGCTTTGTTGTAGATGACTGATGGAGCCATCAAACCTTCTGGCGACGACACAGCGGAACTCTCAATGAAAGCAGCAATGTCGGTGTCAAAACCAGTAGATCTCGGGTAGGGGGTCCCGAACTATGCGTCTAAGGATTGATGGTAACATGAGACAAGGGACACGATGTTTTACCTAGGTTTGGTCCCTCTTGATGGAGGTAATACCCTACGTCCTGCTTGATTGACTTTGATGAGTATAGGGGTTACAAGAGTTGATCTACCACAAGATCGTGATGGCTAAACCCTAATTTTCTAGCCTGTATGATTATGATTGCCTCTACGGACTAAACCCTCCGGTTTATACAAACACCAGAGGGGGCTAGGGTTATACAGAGCCGGTTTACAGAGAAAGGAATATTCACATCTGCGCGCTAAGCTTGCCTTCCATGCCAAGGAGAGACCCATCCGGACACGGGAGGAAGTCTTTTGTCTTGTATCTCCATGGCCCATTAGTCCGGCCCTTGTCACATAGCCCGGACGCCCGAGGACCCCTTAATCTAGGACTCCCTCAGTGCCCTTCCGTGATCGGCCTTCAATGCTGACCCTGGCAGGAGCCATGGTTCATCCTTCGTACGGTACACTGAAGAAACTTTCGTTCAAGTTTCATCATGCATGGGAGTGGAATGTACTAGATATAGACCACATCCAGTACGTTGCAATGGATGGCTACCTTTATTTCAATATCTACATGGGTTGGATGAAGAGCAAGAGCCAAGTGTGCGGTTCAAGCAAAGAAGTATCGCCCAAGAGGAAGAGGGACAAGGACGAAGTCGAGTAGGTGGACGAGGAGTCCGAGTATGGTGACTGTATCATTGCTCATGGCAGTTCTAATGCAGTGTCTACCGGATTAGTTTCTTAGTTTAATTTCAGGTGTGCTTAGTTTTATTTGAAGGGTGTGTTGTGCTGAGCCCCCAGCAGAACTATGTTATGTTCCTTCTTGTTACTTTAACTCTTCATTATGTACTACATACTAGTATTTCTTACAGTTCATCTTTTAGTTGGTATAGTACTACCACTTGTTTCTTCACATTATATACGTACAATATATATGGCCAACATCATATAGCAAGCAGTTTAGTTGTTAAAGAATTACAGGGTGCTTAGTTTTATTTGAGGGGTGTGTTGTGCTGGACACCATTATTGTAACTCAAGTCTCATTGGCCATTTCATAATTACATAAATACCGATGGACCAACATGCCAGCTCTCCCTCTATCTCACTATAGTAAAATAAAGTGTGGGGCCTACTTGATCCCAACAGCGTTCTTATTTTCCTTTAAAATTATTTGCTTGGTTAGTCCTGACAAGCGGGGCCACACTTATCATTGTGAGAATCGGCTTATTTTTGTCATATAACATGGTAAACGGGTTTGATGTGAAAATAACAATGTCTAATGGCATTTTTGAGAAAACATCTAACTTAACGATGGCATTTTTTAGATATCTAATTGCATTTTTTGAGCAGGCATCTCATGGATCGATGGCATTTTTGAGTAGTTGTAACTTCTAATTGCAAAACTGAGTAGTGATACACAACTAGTGGCATAAATAATAAGAACCCAAGAATTAAATAGGTATGCTAATTTCTTTAATATAATTTAGCGCCCCATTTAAGAACGTACTAGCTTTTTTAATAGTACTATATGCATAATTTGGCGACGACCGCTCTCTATATGTACCACCTTTTTTCTTTAATTTCATCTTGTTAGTTTTGCTCCATGGCGCAATCCATCGATACTACTACTATACAAAAGTATGCATTTTTAAAAGGATAGAGGGCGGGGCAGTCTAGCTTGGTCGGTTTGAAGAGAGGCGAGGGCCTTTGTGATTTGACGGCTCATTACTGCTGGAAGGCAGGGCCTTGTGATTTGACTGCTTGTATAAATGTGCCGACAACCTGAGGAGGAGCAAAGAACCGTGCGGTATACTCAAGTTTTCCACTAGAGTAGTACGACGGAGGAGCACGAAACACGGAAGCCCAGTGCCATATGGCGATAAAAAATGATCTAATTTGCTAGTCATCTCATTGTTAGCATTGTTCTATTCATGCCTCACAGAGAACATGACACATGCGGCGAAACACCCGAGGCAGAAGAAGAAACACAGGAGCAAAATAAGAAGGAAGATTATCACCCCCCCAAAGAAGGAAGACGCACACACAAGTCTGGGGCGCTGCTCTCTACTACATGAAGGGTTGCTTGCCGCGGAGTCGTAACTCCTTCTTCATCGCCTCCACGACCTCCATCTCCTTGCGCGTCTCCTCCGCCATCTTCTTCATTCTGTCCATGACACGGGATTTCTTGGCCCGAGCCTTCATCATCTGTTCCACGGCTGCATTACGTACCTTGAAAGCAGTCGGGTGCTCGATGCGGAGCTTCTCCAACTCCTCCTTCTATTCCATGACGAGGGCCTGCAGCATCTTCATCGAGGAACTACTATTATCATGCAGCTTCTTCCAGCCGACGTTCTCCTCCTTTAGTAGGTCGAGCTCGTGGTAGAGCTTCGCCTTGTCCTCCTGAAGTTGCAGGATTTTGCCGGTCGCCTTCTTCTTTGAGGCAATGCTCTTCTTCAGCAGCATGACCAAGCCGACGGTCAAGTCCCCCTGCTCATTGAGCTCAGCGGGCATGTCGTCGAGGCTCTCCTTCAGTAGCTCCACCAAGCCTTGGATGAACTCCATCTGCTTATTGAGCTGATCGGGCATGCCGTCGAGGGATAACGACTCCAGCGCCGCCAGCTCGGCATGTTCGCCTCTGCAGCTAGGGCGCTCCTGGGAGCCATCGCCTGCCCGTGAGAGATCATTCGAGGTCTCTGCATGGCGGCGAGCCCTCTTTTTTTTCGCAGCCTTGGTTGCCGGTCCCTTGTTACGAGTAGTTCTCGACCTAGAGCTCTGCATACCGGCCATGGCAAGGACGGACGAAGAAGAAGGACTTATGAGGAGGAAGGTAGAGTAATTTTCGGTTAGGTAGTTCCCCTTTTATAACCTAAGTAGTAGCACTAGTAATAAAACCTGCATAGTAGGAACATGTTCACATTTGGTATGTACTAGTAGGTGTGAGGAGGCTTGCACTTTATTGTAGCACTAGTAATTTGGAATGTGATGGGAACAAGGTAAAGATTAATAGATGGTTTTGGTTTCGAGGCCTGAAACAGCTCCCAATGAGTTTAGTGGAACATAAATTTCAAGTACCCCCTCCATCTCAGTTTACAAGGCTTGCACGTGTATCTAGGTCACCAGTGTAACTTATATAAAATAAATTGATTAACATAAAAAAATATCATTAAAAAGAATATTTGAAGTTTGTAATGATATATTTTTCGTAATGTATGCCTCTTATTAAGTTGGTCAAATTAACGACCTAGGTACACGTGTAAGACTTGTAAACTCAGATAGAGGGAGTACGACACTGTTCAAATGCGGTTGCACAAGTCAGTGATGTAACCGGTCGTACATGTTAGACCAAGCCGATGTGTGGCCCTTCGGTGAGACACGGGTCCGATCGACAGTCTGTTGGTGCAACCGACCGTAAAGTATTATGTGATGGAGACTTCTGGTTGTGGCTTCGGTTGATTGTCACGACCAAGCATTCTAAAACTAGTGATAAATCACTTACCATATTTTTCCAAACGACCAAGTATTTTCACTGGAATACAATACATATAGATGGAGTGATTGTCAAGGTTGCAAACCGACATGGCATTGCAAGTTCACTGCAGCAGCAACCAACTAGGTCACGACATCGCTGGCGGGGAAGGAGGGCATCTTACCTCGCCTATGATGCATGCCCAACGGCACCGCCGCAACTGGTTCTGGGATTTGGCTTCTCCTACCGCTCATTTGAACAGTTGCACCGGCTGCTCATGCCATTGCGCAGGCATGCGCATTCTTTCCTCCGTAGTCGACTCCGTGAATATGATATCTTCCATTAGCCCTAGCTCGAAATCAACGCGACGCTGCCAAATGCTGACATCCCTCAGCATCTCTCCCCTGAGATTGACTTGTGCCTCCGCCTTGTGCTGCGCCAGGCGCAGCTCCTTGGAACTTCTACGCATCAAAAACCACAACGCGGTATAGTGATTGCTTTTTTATCTTCAGAAAGAACCCTGTTCATTGAATCCGATTCAACTAAAGTTGGAGAAACAGACACCTACTAGCCACATGTGTGCAAAGCACGTCGGTAGAACCAGTCTCGCATAAGTGTATGCGTAATGTCGGTCTGAGCCGCTTCATCCAACAATACCATTGAATCAAGAATCAATTAGTGACGGCAAGCAATATGTATATACCCACGCCCACAACTCCTTTGTGTTCTACTCATGCATATAACATCTACGCATAGACCTGGCTTGGATGCCACAGTTGGGGAACGCAATAATTTCAAAAAAAATCCTACGCACACACAAGATCCATCTAGGTGATGCATAGCAACGAGAGGGAAGAGTGTTGTCCACGTACCCTCGTAGACCGTATGCAGAAGCGTTATGACAACGCGGTTGATGTAGTCGTACGTCTTCATGATCTGACCGAATCTAGCACAGAAGGTACGGCACCTCCACGATCTGCACACGTTCAGCTCGGTGACGTCCCACGAACTCTAGATCCAGCTAAGGTCGAGGAAGAGTTTCGTCATCACGACGGTGTGATGACGGTGATGATGAAGTTATCGATGTAGGGCTTTGCCTAAGATCTACAACAATATGACCGAGGTGGAAATCTGTGTAGGGGGGCACCGTACACGGCTAAACAATCAAATTGTATGTCTATGGGGTGCCCCCTCCCCGTATATAAAGGAGTGGAGGAGGGGGAGGGCCGGCCCTCTCATGGCGCGCCCAAGGGGGGAGTCCTACTCCCGGTGGGAGTAGGATTCCCCCTTCCCTAGTTGGAGTAGGAGAGGAAGGAAGGAGGAGAGAGAGGGAAGGAAACGGGGGCCCGGCCCCCCACCCAATTTGGACTGGGCTTGGGGGGCCCTCCACCTTGTCCGCCTCCTCCTCTATACAACTAAGGCCCTAATAAGGCCCATACACTCCCCGGGGGGTTCCGGTAACCCCTGGTACTCCGGTAAATGCCCGAACTCACCCGGAACCATTCCGATGTCCAAACATAGCCTTCCAATATATTGATCTTTATGTCTCGGCCATTTGGAGACTCCTCGTCATGTCCGTGATCTCATCCGGGACTTCGAACAACCTTCGGTACATCAAAACACATAAACTCATAATACCGATCATCATCGAGCGTTAAGCGTGCGGACCCTACGGGTTCGAGAACTATGTAGACATGACCGAGACTCATCTACGGTCAATAACCAATAGTGGAACCTGGATGCTCATATTGGTTCCTTCATGTTCTACGAAGATCTATATCGGTCAAACCGCATAACAACATACGTTGTTCCCTTTGTCATCGGTATGTTACTTGCCCGAGATTCGATCGTCGGTATCTCAATACCTAGTTCAATCTCGTTACCGGCAAGTCTCTTTACTCGTTCTGTAATGCATCATTCCGCAACTAACTCATTAGTCACATTGCTTGCTTATAGTGATGTGCATTACCGAGACAGCCCAGAGATACCTCTCCGACAATCGGAGTGACAAATCCTAATCTCGATCTATGACAACTCAACGAACACCATCGGAGACACCTGTAGAGCATCTTTATAATCACCCAGTTACATTGTGACGTTTGATAGCACACTAAGTGTTCCTTTGGTATTCGGGAGTTGCATAATCTCATAGTCATAGGAACATGTATAAGTCATGAAGAAAGCAATAGCAATAAACTAAATGATCACAGTGCTAAGCTAACGGATGGGTCTAGTCCATCATATGATTCTCTAATGATGTGATCCCGTTCATCAAATGACAACACATGTCCATGGCTAGGAAACTTAACCATCTTTGATTAACGAGCTAGTCAAGTAGAGGCATACTAGGGACACTCTGTTTGTCTATGTATTCACACATGTACTAAGTTTCTGGTTAATACAATTCTAGCATGAATAATAAACATTTATCATGATATAAGGAAATAAATAATAACTTTCTTATTGCCTCTATGGCATATTTCCTTAAAAAACTAGATGATTTTGAATGAAATGGACTATAAGAGTTAAACGAACATTTACATCATGCATATATGACTCAAAGCTTACATGCTATAATGTGGTATTTATTCATAATTTGGTTGCCAAATCTCATGCGTGCAATGCACGTGTACCTTACTAGTCTAAATGGTTTTTGTGTGTGTGTTGTGCTTGTTAAACACATTGTACGTAGTATATCATACATGGTTTAGATTCCAAACATCTAGCTAGAGCATACATGTACTATGATTTGAATTCAACATAAAATGGATACATATATTTGAATTTGATATCGTATGTACATGTAGTTCGTATTTATATAGGAATTTACTTCTCCTATATTCATGTCTTGTGTTGTGAAGATAATATTTAGATGGTTGTATAACTAACCCGAGTACAATCCCATTGAAACAGGGAAAATGTACTACCATTTAGTCCATATGCTAGACAACACACATTGTTTTTTATTGTTGAGGGAAGTGCAAATTGTTTTGGTACTGTACACGTTATGTTTGTTGTCCCGATTTTTTTAGTTTTTGTGTTGTATTTGAATGCATTTCTAGTAATATAGTAAAATGGGACATGGCTCTCTCTGGTGATGAGGTGCGACTTGTCTTTTTTTGGTACACGTTAAGCTTGTTCTCCAGAAATTTCAAGCCGCGCCTTGTTATGCCAAAATTTCAAGCTAGCGTCTCTGTCTATCGTGCTGCGAAACTCCCGCCTCTTCAACCCGCGCCATGTTTTCCCGAAATATTTAAGATATATCTTTGTCTCGTTGTGCTCCGACAACTTCCTCCATCTCAACCCGCGCCTTGTTATTCCAAAATTACAACGCGCGCGAAAACTCCCACCTCCTGTGAAATCCCAGCACGCGAAATGCCCGTGATACCCCTGGACCGAAAGAAACAGCTAGCTCAAATCGGTGGGGGTACTTTCATAACTTACCCCACATTTCGGACAAGCGCGTCCCTAAGCCATGGTTCCCCACTCCCATCCCATCCGCCCACCCATACATACACCGAGGCCGCGAAAACCCGCGAAGCCCCACATCCTCCTCCATCCGCCACCCAGCCGGAGCCTCTTCCCCGACGAGGTTGTCCACAGCAACACCTCTACGTCCCTCATCCACCGTACCGGATGAGGATCCGTCATCGATCTCGTCGTCACACTAGTTTAGCCACCCCGTCCTCCACCTCCAAGGAGCTGCCCCGATGTTCCCCTCGTCTTTCGCGCCACCTCCATTCCCACACCGCCGTCTTCACCTGCACCACCAGAAGAGCATCATCATCACCGTTTCCTCGGATGAAGTTGAGGCGTAATTGGCGCTACCAAAGAGGTTGTGCACTAATTGCCGCATTTTTTTTCTTGATTCGGTCTCACGGTGCTGCCGGCGCTCGGTCCCGAGCCGGCACGGCGCGGCTCCATCCACGGCGGCATCGCCGGCCACTTCCTCCATGGTGTCGCTCCCTCGGCGGCGACGTCCACATCAGTAGGAGTTGCTGCTACTTTAGCTCTCTCTCGCACTGCTACTCTGTTGTTGCTCTCGGTCCCCTGCTTGATCTGTTCTTGCTATTGCTCTTGCTCTTGCTCCTGCTGCTGCTCTCGCTCTTGCTCTTTCTTGCGATGCTGCTCCGGTTTAGCTACACTTCAGTCGCAGCGGGGAGAGGGGCTCGCTGGAGAGGTACCCCAGTATCTATCTTAGGGTTCAGGGTGGGGGCGGTGGTCGCTGGCGCTAGTGGGGCGATGGTGTGGGGATCGCCGGAGAAAAAGCTCGGCACGAGGGGCGGGCCTAGAGGGATGGCCGGGGTAGCGGTAGACCGGCAGTGGGGAGTGGTTTCGGGGCGGGTGGGGCGGCGCACCACTGACCGCGGGGGGCGGGGGGCGGCTGTTTGGCCGGTGGTGGCTGGCGGCTCAGGGTAGCCTCACCTAATGCTGCTACACGACCAGCTGCCCCGACTCTCGCATGCACTGTTGCTGCTGCTATTGCTTTTCTGCTACTAGTGCGTTCAGTTTCGACAGTAAAATTTAGTTCTGACAGAAAATTTCAGTTTCGACAGTTAAGTTCAGTTTCAACAGTTCAATTCTGTTTCGACGGTTAAGTTTAGAGATGAGCGGCTGATGTATTTTACATCTAGCACTTTGTGGTTATGTATTTTGCGTCATCTATTGGAGATTCTATTAGAATTCCACTCAGGTTAACATTGTCTCTCTTGTCCTGCTTCAGCCTCGATGTCGTACAACTCACCGGAGCTGCTCCAATGACGAAACCCTCCATCACAACGGAGCAGTACCCCAGGCTCCATCTCCAGACGCCCAAGGTCTTCTTCCCCTCCTTCGACAGCCACGTCAGCTAGAGCATCCTCACCGACCAACCCAATCACGCTGAGATCGACATGGCTTCGCCAAAGAGGTTGTACACTTGTGGTTTGACTTAATCTCACCATGCTTCTTTGCCTCCTGTGATCTTCCAATTCTTGTGAATCAAACACCCAGATTGGCAGAAATCCTGTGTTTTTAAATTCTCTGTTTTGCACGTGCATTCCTATCCTATTCCTGTCTATTTCCTATTCCTGCATTGTTAGAATCCTCAAATTCAAACAAGCCCTTACACAATTACTTCTGTTACAGATATGTGACAAAGAAAACCTTGTGTGGTTTGTCCTCCTCCTGCTGCGCTGTGTTCCACCCCAGCTCAGCTGCTCCAACGACGGAAGCGTTCACCACAGTAGGGATCCGCTCTCCAGACTGTCTTTCGCTGCCTCAGATCTTCTTCCCCGCCGCCGGCAGCCACGACAACTGCATTACCATCATCAACCGACCAGATGACCTTGAGGACTACACGGGTCCGCAAGAGAGGTCGCATTCTTCCGTGCCTGCTTACATTATGCATCGCTTAATAAGATGACATGCTACTTTATCATCATGTTCACCTATTAGACTCCGAGTCAGGTCCAAACTAATGCTGAGACTTGAGTTTTTAAATGGTTGTGGGGTACATATTGGGGCAGTAATCAGTACTATCTATCTACTATCTGGTTAATCTCGGGTCTCTACTATGAGTTTCATGTTGGGTGCAAACAAACATTAAAGGAGCCATTATCTATTTTTTAAACGAAAGCTATTATCTACTGGCCATCATTGGTTTTGGGTCTATCCACAGTTTTCTACCATCACTCTGAATTTGTGCATGCACTCCTTACATAATCTCACTATGTTTTATTCCTATGCATGTCATTTATTGTACACAATGGAACTGAACATGTAGAGCAAAAGAGACGAGCCTTGTGTGGAAATAAAATTTCATGTAGACGTCGCTCCATGGTGGGCGCAAAGGCAGCCCCCCTCCACCCATTTCGGATCGTAATCAAGAGGAAGATAATTGTTCTGAGGGGGATTCAGAAGGAGAAGACCACTCCTATTTACCCCCTGAGGTCTTCGCTCTAACTTGGCATGCTGATGTTGGTAATATCATGCATATGGTGCCTTGCATTGCTTACTATATACATCAAATATGTCATCTGCTTAGTTTAGACATGCTTTGTGGCAATGCCATCTGTTTAGTTTCTTTATCATATATGTGAATCATCTATCGTATATGTGAATCATCCAATGCCATCTTGTTTAGCCAGGCATCATATATGTGAATTTTGCAATGCCACCCTGGTTAGCCAGTCATCTTATATGTGAATTATATCATGCCATAATTTTTTTATTACGTGTTAAATTTGTCAACAATTTTAGTACATTCAATTACTCTTCCTGTGCATCAGCCATTCAACGGTCATCGAAAAATCTAAAGTGGAAACAAGGTCTTCAGAGCATACAATGCTATCTGACGAAGCGCATGTCTCTTGCTGGTTATGGATAGCTCCTCAGAGGAGGATGACTAGTCCTATCCCCCCCCCGAGGTGCATGCTCTAACTTGGCAGTGTTATGTTGCTCATATCGTGTGTATGATATCTTGCATTGCTATGTCATTTGCTTAGTTTAGACATGCTTTGTGTGAATGCCACTTGTTTAGTGTCTAATTACCATATATTTGAAGTATGCGTGCCATCTTGTTGCAAGACATTAGATATGTGGATTATGCAATGATATCTTGTTGCAAGGCATTATATATGTGAATTATGCAATGCCATGTTGTTTAGCCAAGTGTCATATATTTGAATTATATCATGTTGTCCTTTTTTTGTCTTTCTCATTGCATTTGTCGACAATGTTTGTATATTCAACTACTCTTCCTGTGCATCAGCCATTTGAATTGGTGATGGAGAAATCTGGAGTGAAAACAAGGTCTTCAGAGCAGACAATGCTACCTGCTGAAGCAGATATCTTGCTGGTTACAAATAGCTCTTCAGAGGAGGATTCAGAGGCAGATGACCAGTCCTATTATCCCCCTGAGGTGTATGCTCAAACTTGGCAGGGTTATATTACTCATATCATGCATATGTTGTATTGCAATGCTTAGTTTTTACATCATATACACAATATTGAATTCCATCTCCTTAGTTGACACATCATATATGCGATTGCCCTCTGCTCACTTTCTTAGTATATAAATCATATATTTGAATTATATCATGCCAAGATGTTTACATAGACAGCATGTCTCTGAATTATGGCATGCCAACCCATTTTCTAAAGACATAATATAGTTATATCATCTCATCATATTAACATAGTCATCATATTTTGAATTATGTCATTCTATCCGTGAATTATATCATGCCATCATGTTTCCATCGTTGGCATGTTTGTGATTTATGGCATGCCAACCACTTTAATAGACAGGTCGTATAGTTATATCATGTCATCCTGTTTACATAGTCATCATATTTTTAAGTATGTCATTCTATCCTATTTAGTTAGCCATCATACATGTGAAATTGTGTCATGCTATCCTATTTAATTAGCCATCATATATGTGAAATTATGTCATGCTATTCTGTTTGGTTAGACAACATAAATGTGAATTATTTCATGCCCTGTTTTATTCCCTACTATCCATTGCAACTGTCTCTTACAATGTCTGTACATTCAACTACTTTTCTTGTTTATCAGCCATTTCAATTGGAGGGTGATGGAAGTATCTGTGGGAGTAAAAACATGGTCTTCAGAAAAGATTGTGCTACCAGTTGATGCAGATAGAACCACGGTTCTACTTGCCCAAGAACCAGCCCTGCCACACATAACCCAGACTCACGTAGATTGTAACCCTACCCAGTTGGACGGAGAACAAGCTACACCCCTTCTAACCCCAACCCCAGCAGATAGTAACCCAGTTCCAGTTGACACAGCACCGTGTCCACCACAGAGCACCCGAACACCAGCAGTTAGTAAGGCAACTACAATGCCCAAAGCACGAGGACCACCACTCCGAACCCCAAGTCAACGTTTAAAGCAAAAGAAGAATTGTTCTCTGGTCAGGTTCCATAGCTATGGTTCATACTAGTTTCCTCTTGAATCACTGTATTTACTCATACCAACTAATTTCAAATTTGAAGGATGCAATTGAAACTCCAATGGCGCAACAGGTATGTTTTAAACATGTTTCTTTAACGTGTTTGCTGTTGTAACTTGCTCTATGTTGATTTTAGTTTCAATTGAATAAACAGTTATATTCTAATGCCATGCACATTACAAGTGTTGTTATTGTTGTGTAGTTTCTCAAACTTATATTCTGTCTATGCTGCTTTGTGTTAAATAGATATGATTCAAACTGTATCTATATTGATTTGGCAACATAAACTAGAATGATATAGACCATACAGTGACCATACTACATAGATATATGTTTGTTTCATGTTGTTATCCTGTCCACCTTACTACTGAACTGGTTTACCAAAATGAGTTTCATATACTACATTGTAAACCTGTGATGTGTTTGTTTGCTTCTCTTTTAGAACGCGGATAAAATATTGGAGAAGAGTACCCCCGTTATGCAATGGTAAAGGAAGTACTACAGATGAGGTTCAAGATAGTGATACATCCCTATTGGTCTCCAAGAAAGCTAATAAAAACTATATTGAAGACACTGTGACAACCCCAAAGTCCTGTCTTGATGTAGTGTTCGAGTAACTGGCTACTACTATTGGCACCAGCTCTTCGAACTCGCTGCCTGAATCAGTTCGGCTTCTTGAGTCTCAACTTCAAGTTGAAAGACATCGATCAGATGTTATGCGACAGGAAGCCGAAGGACTGAGGAAGTCCCTGCAGAATTCAGATGCATACTTCCTGGCGCAACAGCAAGTGCTGGAGGATTTAAGCGCCAAACAAGAGAAAGCTAATAAGATTGATGATCGTCTTGCCAGCATTATGGGTACCCAGGATATTGTTTCTTGAGATCTTCTGAAGTGGTTTCAGTTCTGGAATTGTTTTGTTGCGGCGTTTATTTGCACTGGTCGCCAACTTTGGCAACCATTGTATATGATATGTTGCTTTGTTCCCTATATTTGCACTGGTGGCAAACTTTGATGCCGAGTGGATGTAATATGTGTAATAGCCGTGATAGCCTAGCGTAAGTTGCTTGCTTATTTATTTCCTTGTTGTCTTGTTTATTTGTTTGCTTGTAGTCATTGCAGTTCTTTTTCCGCGGTTTGCTAGTGGCCGCAATAACCTATTTTTTAAAACTAGTCCACAATAACCATGGGCTACATATTTACTGTAGTTACCATGGGCCTCGTATGGGCTGTAGAAACAATGGGCCTTCTAAGGGCCGTAGAAACAATGTGCCTTCTATGGGTCGTAGCATCAATGGGCCTTCTACGTGTCGTATGATGGATAGGCCAAACATGGGCCAATAACAGACCACATTATGGGTCGTAAACGGGCTAGATTTGGAATCGTCCGTTCATGGGCCAACAATAACAGGCCGTCGTTAATCAGTCGTATTTGATGACGCTATGAAAACGGCCCAACGGATTAACAGGCCACAGACGGGCCGATTGTAACTGTGGGCTGAATTTGGCCCAGAAGCAGAAAAGGCCAATAACAGGTCGTAAGTAACCGAATGCTGGAAATGAGCCCAAGAATAAATGGGCCCTGAGAAGACTGAAAGATAACACGGGTTGGAAGCGGCCCAATGGAATAATGGGCTGTCAATGGGTATAAAGGGGTACACTATTCATTGCGGGCCAGATTCACCACGGGCCATTAATGGGCCAAGAGTTACAAATGGCCTCGTATAGGCTGAAAGAAATCATGGGCCATACATGGGTCGGAAGTTACAATGGGCTGGAATCATATTGGACGGCCCAGATGAAGCTACTGGGCTTAATTCCGATAGGCCGTAACGGGCTTTGAGTTAGCGGGCCATAAATGGGCTATATACGAACAGGCCGTTAACAAGCTTTCTGTGCCCGACCCGTTACCTTTTGACCAAGTCAAATGGGCCTCTCTTGGGTCGTGCCACGTGTCAACGTATCATAGGTGCCTCCTATCCAATGAATGGATGACATCTATCCCAAAGGTGAGCCAACACGTGTTTCCTCCGGCCAATGAGAATTTTACACGTGGGAAATCCTCATTGGTCCGGGCTGTTAGCGGGTTATCGGATCCAAAACTGGACCCGATAGCTTAACAGCGACCCATTATGGAGGATGCCACGTGTCGGTCACCCTTGACGAAAGCACTTCCATGACGCGCGATTTATCGTCATGGAAGTGGACACTTCCATGATGATAATTTTGGTAATTGTCATGGAACATTTCTACGAAAGCACAGGTATGACTATCTTGATTCTGTCATAAAATTGTCATGGATGTACATGCATGACAGAAAACGTGACCTACTGTGACAAACACGTATCATCACGAAAGTGTCTTTTTTTTGTAGTGTCTCCCCGTGCGCGCCCCTCCACCCACCGCGACACTGGTCCCCGTGTGTTTTAGTGCACCCGTCGCGCCCATGCCCATGCGCGCGCCTCCTCAGCGGCATGAGAAGCCGTCGTCGACTGCTACCTCTCAGCGGCACCAGTTGTCGTCCTCCCGCACCCCGCCCATCGATCGCGCGACAACATGATGTTTGATTTACAAGTGAAGAACATTATGTGCTACCTTGAATACTTCAAGAACGGCGTCCCGGAGGACGACAACGACAACGACGGCGTGGCACACCGCCTCCGCCGCCGCTGGAAATAGTTTTTTTTGGTGTTTAATACTGTATCTCGAATTTTCAATCATATGAATATAAATTTGCAGTGTGACTGAATGAAAGATATGGTTGAAAGAACTTGCGTTTTTCTCTCTTAATGTACAGAATTATCAAACGATTTTCTTTTGAAAATAACATCAATGGTTTTTAAATATAAGTTAGAACACCCGTATGCAAAACGACAGCTTCCCTAGAAAGCCAAGTGAAAATGTGCCGAGCAGGATTTGTGCAGCTCTTGATCGCAAACGATTTAGTTAGAACACCCGTATGCAAACCGACGGCTTCCCTGTGAAGCCAAGAGAAAATGTGTCGAGCAGGATTTGTGCATCCCTTCAACGCAAATGGTTGTTTTGGATGACTCGTGTGCAACCACGTAGAAACAATTGGGTAAGATTTGCATCTGTCATATTGGGTATGTTGCCATTTGTCAAACTACAAAGATTGACATTGGTTTATCTAGTAACATTGCCATTAGTCAACCTTGTAACACTGCGATTCGTCAAAATATGCAGCTAAAAATCACTAGCACCATCTAATTTTTGCAACTAAAATCTCTAGGACTGTTCATATGGACACCAATACAAAGTGGCATTGTACTTTTTTTGTCAAATTTGAGACCAATTTTGATGTAATCTTTATCTAATTACAGACAGGAGATTATTAATAATTGGGAACCAATATCCCAAATAGATTATTTATTCGAATCATGAGCGTTAGAGCAACAATGGATACGTGCCATGATTCGGTTAAGCAATAAAGCGACAGCATTAATCATCCAAATAGAAAAATAATATGTGTGCCGCCACGCGACCCGTGTGCCGTGCGAGCAGGCATGAGTTGACGGGACGCATATGCAAATGTACCATTCATTACATACAATAAGTCATCAACACACAATGATACCTCTCCAACGTATCTATAATTTTTGATTGCTCCATGCTATATTATCTACTGTTTTTGGACATTATTGGGCTTTATTATCCACTTTTATATTATTTTTGGGACTAACCTATTAACCGGAGGCCCATCCCAGAATTGTTGTTTTTTGCCTGTTTTAGGATTTTGAAGAAAAGGAATATCAAACGAAGTCCAAACGGAATGAAACCTTCAGAAACGTGATTTTCTCATCAGATAAGATCCAGGAGACTTGGACCCTCCATCAAGAAAGCCACGAGGCGGTCACGAGGGTGGAGGGCGCCCTCCCTAGGGCGCGCCCCCTGCCTCGTGGGCCCCTCGAAGCTCCACCGACGTACTTCTTCCTCCTATATATATCCATGTACCCCCAAATTAAAACCTAATTCCACCGCCACAACTTTCTGTATCCACGAGATCCCATCTTGGGGCCTGTTCCGGAGCTCCGCCGGAGGGGGCATCGATCATGGAGGGCTTCTACATCATCATCCAAGCCCCTCCAATGAAGTGTGAGTAGTTTATTTCAGACCTACGGGTCCATAGTTAGTAGCTAGATGGCTTCTTCTCTCTTTTTGGATCTCAATACAATGTTCTCCCCCTCTCTCGTGGAGATCTATTCGATGTAATCTTCTTTTTGCGGTGTGTTTGTTGAGACCGATCAATTGTGGGTTTATGATCAAGTCTATCTATGAATAATATTTAAATATTCTCTGAATTCTTTTATGTATGATTGGTTAGCTTTGCAAGTCTCTTCGAATTATCAGTTTGGTTTGGCCTACTAGATTGGTTTTTCTTGCCATGGGAGAAGTGCTTAGCTTTGGATTCGATCTTGTGGTGTCCTTTCCTAGTGACAGAAGGGGCAGCAAGGCATGTATTGTATTTTTGCCATCGAGGATAACAAGATGGGTTTTTTTATCATATTGCATGAAACTATCCCTCTACATCATGTCATCTTGCTTAAGGCATTACTCTGTTTTTAACTTAATACTCTAGATGCATGCTGGATAGCGGTCGATGAGTGGAGTAATAGTAGTAGATACAGTTAGGAGTCGGTCTACTTGTCTCGGACATGATGCCTATATACATGATCATACCTAGATATTCTCATAACTATGCTCAGTTCGGTCAGTTGCTCAACAGTAATTTGTTCACCCACCATAGAATAACTTATGCTCTTGAGAGAAGCCACTAGTGAAACCTATGGCCCCGGGTCTCTTTCTCATCATATCAATCTCCATCACTTTATTATTGCTTTGCTTTTACTTTGATTTTACTTTTTACTTTGCATCTCTATACCAAAAATACCAAAAATATTATCTATCATCTCTATCAGATCTCACTTTCGTAAGTGACCGTGAAGGGATTGACAACCCCTAAGCGCATTGGTTGCGTTGAGCTATTGTTTTTGTGTAGGTACGAGGGACTCGCGCGTAGCCTCCTACTGGATTGATACCTTGGTTCTCAAAAACTGAGGGAAATACTTACTCTACTTTGCTGCATCATCCTCTCCTCTTCGGGAAAATCCAACGCAGTGCTCAAGAGGTAGCAAGAAGAATTTCTGGCGCCGTTGCCAGGGAGGTTCACGCAAGTCAAGATTTGACTCCCGACAACGAGCCATTTCTGGCGCCGTTGCCGGGGAGTCTGCGCAAAAGTCAATACACCAAGTACCCATCACAATCCCTATCCCCCGCATTACATTATTTGCCATTTGCCTCTCGTTTTTCCTCTCCACCAATTCACCCTTGCCGTTTTATTCGCCCTCTCTCTCTATCCTCCCTCTCTTTCTCTATTTGCCTCTTTTTGCTCACTTACCTTTTTGTTTGCTTGTGTGTTAGTTTGCTCACTTGTCGTCATGGCTAGTCTCATATCTTCTCCGTTGTCTCTCAAGAATGAAGTTCTAAATTTTAAACAAAGGAAGGGAGAAAATCTAAAAGATGCTTGGTATAGAATTTGCAATGCTCAAAATAGATCTACCAGGAAGCAATCTACTTCAGTTCTTCTCCGCAATTTTTATGTAGGTGCTAGTCCTTGGTATAAATATATCCTTGATACCATTACCGGAGGGAATTTCTTGGGTAGCCATACTTTTGATTCTTATAATGCTATGTTAGATTTATTTGGCTCACCACCTCTTTTGGTTAATGGAACTATGTTAACTTTGGAGCATGTTATGCAAACACTTGAAATTATTGAAAATAAATTTGCTACTATTGAATTAATTGAAAATCTAGATAAAAAGATCCACAATCAAATTACCCAATATGGATCTAAGGTAGGAATGACTTTGAAAAATATTAAGGAAAAGGAACCCATAGTTAATGAGAAAATAAACTTAGATTCTACTAGAATCGATAAACTTGAGGGTATCATTACGAACTTGGGAACCGCTTTTTCTTCCGTAAAGAATACTCCAAGTTCTCCTACTAAAATTGCCAAGCTTATATATGTTCCTAAAAATAAGGGTGAATCATCTAGTAAGAAAACTGCGGATCTTAAATCTATAAGTATTCATCCCAATCTTTTTGCTATCATTAAGGAACCAATTGCTACAAATGAATTTTTCAATCTTGTGCCTAAGAGTTTGATAATCACTAGAAATAAAGAAATTCATAAGGGAGATAGATTCCTCATTGAAGAATTGCCTACCAAAGATGGCAATACCTAGATCTATTCTTGCTTGTTATGCCTAGCTAGGGGCGTTAAATGATAGCGCTTGTTGGGAGGCAACCAAATTTTATTTTTATTCCTTGCTTTTTGCTCCTGTTTAGTAATAAATAAATTTTTTAGCCTCTGTTTTGGTTGTGTTTTTTGTGTTTAATTAGTGTTGTGCCAAGTAGAACCATTGGGAAGACTTGGGGAAAGTCTTGTTGAACTTGCTGTAAAAAACAGAAACTTTAGCGCTCACGAGAACTGCTGTCATTTTTATTTGGAGATTTATATTTAGTTAATTCTTTTTGCAGATGATTAATAGATAAATTACTCACGTCCAGAAATTTAATTTAGAATTTTTGGGGTTCCAGATCTTGCGCTACCTACAGATTACTACAGACTGTTCTGTTTTTGACAGATTCTGTTTTTCGTGTGTTGTTTGCTTATTTTAATAAATCAATGGCTAGTAAAATAGTTTATGAACCATAGAGAAGTTGGAATACAGTAGGTTTAACACCAATATAAATAAATAATGAGTTCATTACAGTACCTTGAAGTGGTCTTTTGTTTTCTTTCGCTAACGGAGCTCACGAGATTTTCTACTTTAAGTTTTGTGTTGTGAAGTTTTCAAGTTTTGGGTAAAGATTTGATGGATTATGGAACAAGGAGTGGCAAGAGCCTAAGATTGGGGATTCCCATGGCACTCCCAAGATAATATAAGGACACATAAAAGCCAAAGCTTGGGGATGCCCTGGAAGGCATCCCCTCTTTCATCTACTTCTATCGGTAACTTTACTTGGAGCTATATTTTTATTCACCACATTATATGTGTTTTGCTTGGAGCGTCTTTTATGATTTGAGTCTTTGCTTATTAGTTTACCACAATCATCCTTGCTGTACACACCTTTTTAGAGAGCCATACATAATTTGGAATTTGATAGAATACTCTATGTGCTTCACTTATATCTTTTGAGTTATATAATTTTCCTCTAGTGCTTCACTTATATCTTTTAGAGCACGGTGGTGGATTTGTTTTATAGAAACTATTGATATCTCATGCTTCACTTAGATTATTTTGAGAGTCTTAATAGCATGGTAATTTGCTTAATAATAAATATGCTTGGTATTCAAGATTTGTAAAACCTTCTTTTGAGTGCGTTGAATACTAAGAAAAAAATTGATGCTTGATAATTGTTTTGAGATATGAGGATGGTGATATTAGAGTCATGCTAGTTGACTAGTTGTGAATTTGAGAAATGCTTGTGTTAAAGTTTGTGATTCCCGTAGCATGCACATATGGTGAACCGTTATGTGATGAAGTCGGAGCATGATTTATTTATTGATTGTCTTCCTTATGAGTGGCGGTCGGGGACGAGCGATGGTCTTTTCCTACCAATCTATCCCCCTAGGAGCATGCGCGTAATACTTTGCTTTGATAACGTCTAGATTTTTGCAATAAGTATATGAGTTCTTTATGACTAATGTTCAGTCCATGGATTATACGCACTTTCCTTCCTTCCACCATTGCTAGCCTCTCTAATACCGCGCACTTTTCGCTGGTATCATACACCCACCAAATACCTTCCTCAAAACAGCCACCATACCTACCTATCATGGCATTTCCATAGCCATTCCGAGATATATTGCCATGCAACTTTCCACCGTTCCGTTCATTACGACACGCTCCATCATTGTCATATTGCTAGGATGATCATGTAGTTGACATCGTATTTGTGGCAAAGCCACCGTTCATAATTCTTTCATACATGTCACTCTTGATTCATTGCATATCCCGGTACACCGCCGGAGGCATTCATATAGAGTCATATTTTGTTCTAATTATTGAGTTGTAATTGTTGAGTTGTAAGAAAAATAAAAAGTGTGATGATCATCATTTTTAGAGCATTGTCCCAAGTGAGGAAAGGATGATGGAGACTATGATTCCCCCACAAGTTGGGATGAGACTCCGGAAAAAAAAAAAAGAAAAAGAGGCCATAAAACAAGAGAAGGCCCAAAAATGAGAGAAAAAGAGAAAAGGGACAATGTTACTATCCTTTTACCACACTTGTGCTTCAAAGTAGCACCATGATCTTCATGATAGAGAGTCTCTCATTCTGTCACTTTCATATACTGGTGGGAATTTTTCATTAAAGAACTTGGCTTGTATATTCCAATGATGGGCTTCCTCAAAATGCCCTAGGTCTTCATGAGCAAGCAAGTTGGATGCACACCCACTTAGTTTCTTTTGTTGAGCTTTCATATACTTATAGCTCTAGTGCATCCGTTGCATGGCAATCCCTACTCACTCACATTGATATCTATTGATGGGCATCTTCACAGCTCGTTGATACGCCTAGTTGATGTGAGACTATCTTCCCCTCTTTTTGTCTTCTCCACAACCACAATTCTATTCCACATGTAGTGCTATATCCATGGCTCATGCTCATGTATTGCGTGAAGATCGAAAAAGTTTTGAAAATGTCAAAAGTATGAAACAATTGCTTGGCTTGTCATCGGGGTTGTGCATGATATAAATACTTTGTGTGGTGAAGATAGAGCATAGCCAGACTATATGATTTTGTAGGGATAGCTTCCTTTGGCCATGATATTTTGAGAAGACATAATTGCTTTGTTAGTATGCTTGAAGTATTATTATTTTTATGTCAATATGAACTTTTGTCTTGAATCTTTTGAATCTGAATATTCATACCACAATTAAGAAGATTTACATTGAAATTATGCCAAGTAGCACGCCGCATCAAAAATTCTGTTTTTATCATTTACCTACTCGAGGACGAGCAGGAATTAAGCTTGGGGATGCTTGATACGTCTCCAATGTATCTATAATTTTTGATTGCTCCATGCTATATTATCTACTGTTTCGGACATTATTGGGCTTTATTATCCAATTTTACATTATTTTTGGGACTAACCTATTAACAGGAGGCCCGACCCAGAATTGATGTTTTTTGCCTGTTTTAGGGTTTCGAAGAAAAGGAATATCAAACGGAGTCCAAACGGAATGAAACCTTCGGAAACATGATGCAGGAGACTTGGATCCTCCGTCAAGAAAGCCACAAGGCGGTCACGAGGGTGGAGCCCCCCCCCCTAGGGCGCGCCCCCTGCCTCATGGGTCCCTCGAAGCTCCACCGATGTACTTCTTCCTCCTATATATATCCACGTACCCCCAAACAATCAGATACGGAGCCAAAAACCTAATTCCACTACCGCAACTTTCTGTATCCACGAGATCCCATCTTGGGGCCTGTTACGAAGCTCCGCCGGAGGGGGCATCGATCACGGAGGGCTTCTACATCATCATCATCCAAGCCCCTATGATGAAGTGTGAGTAGTTTATTTCAGACCTACGGGTCCATAGTTAGTAGCTAGATGGCTTCTTCTCTCTTTTTTGATCTCAATACAATGTTCTCCCCCTCTCTCGTGGAGATCTATTCGATGTAATCTTCTTTTTGCGGTGTGTTTGTTGAGACCGATGAATTGTGGCTTTATGATCAAGTCTATCTATGAATAATATTTGAATCTTCTCTGAATTCTTTTATATATGATTGGTTATCTTTGCAAGTCTCTTCGAATTATCAGTTTGGTTTGTCCTACAAGATTGGTTTTTCTTGCCATGGGAGAAGTGCTTAGCTTTGGGTTTGATCTTGCGGTGTCCTTTCCCAGTGACAGAAGGGGCAGCAAGGCACGTATTGTATTGTTGCCATCAAGGATAACAAGATGGTTTTTTTTTATCATATTGCATGAAACTATCCCTCTACATCATGTCATCTTGCTTAAGGCGTTACTCTGTTTTTAACTTAATACTCTAGATGCATGCTGGATAGCGGTCGATGAGTGCAGTAATAGTAGTAGATGCAGGCAGGAGTCGGTCTACTTGTCTCGGACGTGATGCCTATATACATGATCATACCTAGATATTCTCATAACTATGCTCAATTCTGTCAATTGCTCAACAGTAATTTGTTCACCCACCGTAGAATACTTATGCTCTTGAGAGAAGCTACTAGTGAAACCTATGGCCCCCGGGTCTCTTTCTCATCATATCAATCTCCATCACTTTATTATTGCTTTGCTTTTACTTTGCTTTTACTTTTTACTTTGCATCTCTATACCAAAAATACCAAAAATATTATTTATCATCTCTATCAAATCTCACTTTCGTAAGTGACCGTGAAGGGATTGACAACCCCTAAGCGCGTTGGTTGCGTTGAGCTATTGTTTTTGTGTAGTTACAAGGGACTCGCGCGTAGCCTCCTACTGGATTGATACCTTGGTTCTCAAAAACTAAGGGAAATACTTACGCTACTTTGCTGCATCATCCTCTCCTCTTCGGGGAAATCCAATGTAGTGCTCAAGAGGTAGCACACAACGGCAACGAGGATACATGTTGGATTATAGATTATTTCCAACAAAACATTCTAGTAAAGTAAAGTTTTTCTCACACAAAATAACAAAGCAACAAAATGAACTTCATCTCAACCAATCCTCGGCGTTGGAAACACTTGCTTTGAACCATAACTGATTCTCTGGAAAGGGCCAGCTATTGTCAATCTCGAGACCAACGCAGGATTGATCATCCAGGCTGAAGCAGCCTATATCAGGACGCATATTGTGATAGCCAGGGTAGGGAACCATAGCAATATCCGAGGTATAGATAGAGTTGCTTCTCATAAATGGTAGTAACGTTGTGTCAACAGCAGCTGGATCGCCTTTCACCCTCATTGGATTGTTTTGTCCAAGGAAGAGCGAGTTTTCTCCAAGACTATCAATACTAAACCAGGGAGAATGTGTTGGCGCTAGCACACTAGTATCCATCCCGAATACGCTGCAACAGATGTTGGAGTAGGTCCGGAGAGTGCCACCATGGGAGACAACACCTGCTTTATTAGTAACATCCATTACTAGGGAAAAGGCTAGCAGCATCGCGGGTTCTAGGTATATCAGTAGCGCGGGGACCGGCGCTACAGCTAAAACGTAGCAGTAGCACGTGCACACCCGCGCTACTTCTATACAAGTATATCAGCAGCGCGCTTCATGGAAGCTCGCTACTGCTAATTACTCTAGCGCGCTTTGCCTGGACGCGCTACTGCTACTGTGGCGTTGCTGCTAACTTTTCTCCACTCGCTACTGCTAATTTTTTAGTAGTTTTTGTTTTTTTCTGCATATTTTTTTGTATTTGAATAGGCTTTATACAATAATCTTTAGCATATGATACACATACAAATGTAATCATAGCATATACATACAAATAGTCTCATCAAATCATGTCATCATCATAATCATCATCCAACACAAAGTGGTCTCTCGTCATCATCTCAAAAATAGCGATACAAATCTCCATTACTTGCAACTACATCGTCATCCATCTAAACAATGATATACACGAGAAGAGCTATCACTTTGCGTGAACCTAAACTAACTACTGGTTGTCGCTCAGAAAACGGAAACAGGTACACGTGGGCCTGACATTCCGGCCACTCATCGTATACTCCTGGCGTAGCACTTCTTCGCCATCGATGATCTATACACCTGCATCGTCACATGAGTCGATGATATGCAACATATATAGTTGATCAACAGAAAGTGACAGACTTGGCAAAAATAGAAGCAACATATCATAAGCATAAATAACAAAGTTCATCGTACCCAAAATGCCCTAACTAGAGTGGTCTTTGCTAGTCGAGGAGGACGGTTTAATTACATCACAAATAAAGTTTCGTCATGCATAATTCAAAGTTTCGTCATGCATAATTCAAAGTTTCTTCATACAGATAGTATGGACTAAATGGACACATTGTCATATATCGACAATCACTCTTATGTCGTGCCATCCATCCAAGTCAGGGAGATAGTCCCTGAGCTTAGTGAAAGGCTTCAGGTCGAGACGCTGAGCGGCTACGCGTGTTCGGACGGCTTCCCGCGACATTTGTCCTTCTTCGTAGAACATCCCTGTTTTTTTGACGACCGCCTTCATGATGATTTGGGCAAGTTCGCGCTGGATGTGATAGAACTCAGCTTGAAGTTGATGATCCTCAATATCTCCTAAGTTCTTTGCCCATTGCAGAATATGGGCATCGCCGGATGTAGGTGACATGCGAAGGTTCTGGTGATCCCGTCTATACTCCAGCATGTGTTGTAGGACGTAGAATCCATCATTAAGAGAATCACTCGGTTGCTGGATGCAGCAGAAGTCGGTCTTATGGCCGAAGGCGGGCCTGCCGTCCCTTTTCTTCTTGTCCTTGACCTCTCCATCCCGTGCGCCGTAGTAAAATATAGCACCGTCGAGAACGGACTTGATGTGGGTGTAATCCTTTTTGTTAATATTCTTCGATGAGTCCAAGTAAAGAGAGTGGGAGTATTGGGGGTAGAGGATGATGAGGACGGCGCGCCCGCTGCTACGCAAAATAAGTACACCTCAAATTAATTAGCCTCCACTGTGCAAATGAATGATTGAAATCAAAGGAAGGATATCCATGCGGATGACTTACATGGGATGATAAGGCATGAGAACGCCTCCTTGTCCTTATTGGCGAGCATGAAATTGACGATGTATTCCCTCGCGTATTCATGGTGCTTTGCGCAGACTCCCAAGAAGGCCTCGTGCATGAAGTACGGGTCAGCGACACAGATATGAGGTATCTGCTCAACCCTGATGAGGTAGTTCATGTGCAAAGCATAAAGGCGGACAAACGCAAAATCCAGCTTCTTCAAGTGAAACATGTCGAAGATGTAATCGAATCAAAGGAAGAACTTCTCCGCGGGGAATGTGTCGACGTACGACAATCCCCGCGGCACACTAACCACGTAGAGTGGGTATCCTGGATTTTTTGAGGCGATGAGGCCTTTCTCTATCCGCAACACGTTGTCATGAAGTCTCCTTAAATCACCAAATCTGGCCCCTAGCGTTGCTTCAGGTAGGATTGGTTGACCGGGGATATGCCATTTTGCCGCACCGGGGATATCTATACGGTCTTGAACCCGAGGCTGCTGAGGCGCTTGGATCATAGAAGCAGCTTTTTTGCCTTTCCTCAGTCTCTTACTAGACTTCTTTACTACCGGAAGGTTGTCCATAATACGTTTAGACTCCGGAGGCGGCAATTCAGGCACCGACTCATGAGGCTCAAACCCTAAGTAGGCACCAATATTGACACACTGTTGAGTGTCATCGTCATCATCATCCTCATCTATGGAGACGTCACCAGCGACTAATGGAGTAGGCGGGGTGTTGATGTTCATACCTAACTGCATGCTCGTGGGTGTGCTTCCGGCCGCCTCCAGACGAAGCAGACTCTTTGGCCACAATAGGACCCACCCATTGCAACAATCACCACGCCGTCGCGGGGTCTTGTCGTCATCCCCCACTAGTATCGGAGGAGCCAAATTCTCGTGGCCCGGTTTGACACTGGACATGGAAACCTTGAAGACTTCCGGGGGGATCGGCCAGCTACGGAACAATGGTTCATTTGGCTCCATTATCGTCGCCTTCCCCACGTCCACCTTCTGGTCACCGATGGTGTACAATATGGTGCACGGGGTTTCGTCGGCCTACAAAGAAAAGTCTGCGACATGAGACATCTGAAAGGCAACGAAAACGGGAGATTATACATTTATTGAAGGGGCCGGTGTGACAGATACCGTGAGGGCGTCGAGCTCAGCCAAAGACGAAGCACCGCCGAGCACGTCCGGTGTCGGAGCAGGTGCGGAAGCCGGTGCGGGAGTAGGTGCAGGAGCCGATGCGGGAGCAGGTGCAGCTGCAGGTGCTGGTGCTGGTGCGACACTAGTCGAGCTACTCCGGAGGAAGTCAGCAAGGAGAAAGTCCGCTGCATTTTTTTCCAGATTTAGCCTGCTCCAATTGAAAATGGCCAGAACCAAGGTAGTAGACATATCTACAACCACCTGTTTTGCGGCAAGTACCGCCGTTGCGACTGTCTCAGATGATTTCTTTTCAAACGCAATCTCAACCTTCTTGTCGATGTTTTCTTCAGTTAACCTCCATCTTTCCTTTCTCTCCTCCGTGGTCTCACAGTAGTACTTCTTCCACGTGGTGCCGTCTCCGACACTGTGCACGCGTCCATACGATGGTCGAGTCTCCACCAGGAGTCTTTTCAATATGTTCAATGCCCGGTTGAATGGAGTGTCCCACTTGGGCCTCGCCAACGCCTCAGACGGCGAGTCGCTTTCGGCCGCAATCCTGTGCTGCTCTCTCTGCAAAAGGCACAAGGATCGTTTACAAATATGACTAACATGCAGTCGAATTGATCAGAAACTAAAATTACCAGCAATCTAATGAACTCCGTCATGACCGTGTTCTTCTCGAAAACCTTCTTCACTGGGTCCCAACGGTGCCGGCCCCTGAGGACGTCACACTCCTGCGGGACGGTGAACTCCGCCAAGGGGTCTGTTCAAGCCCCTTCCGCGTCCTCCTTGGCCCATCTGGATCTCTTCCCGCCGTAACCACGGCTTCCGAGGTGGTGGCACCCAATGTTCTTCTGTTCAAGCCCCTTCATGTACTTCAACTTTTTTTGGCAGCTTCGGCCTCGGATGCCGCCTTGAATATTTCAAAGTGCTCTGCCGTGATTGTCATATTATCCTTTACAATCTCGGAGTAGGGTTCCTTTTTGTTGACGATCCGATATTTCACCCTTGCTTTCCAGGCGGCCAACGCGTCGCTAAACTTGCTCATGGCGTGCTTGTTTATCTCCTTCATTGTCGGGTCCTTATCTGGATCTTTATAATCCTTTTCATTCCGGCCCGGGAACAAGAATATCTGGTGCAGCTTCTTTAGGAGGGAGGGCCTCATATTATCTATCTTGTTTAGTTTCTCATCATTGATGGTGGTGGTTGTCCGTATGATGCAGCCTATTTGATTGCCGTAGCACACGCGCGCTTCCTCTGGCACGTTTGGCTCAAAATTGCCGTTGTCCACCTCCGTGACTACCAGTCTAGTAGTCCTGAGCTTGTTAGGAAGCCGTCGCCTCTTTTCTTTCGGTTCTATACTGGCTCTGCTAGTTTCGGCGCCGGTCTCAGTATCAGCATCGGTCTCGATGCCGATCCCAGTCTCAGCGCCGGTCTCGATGGCGGTCTCAGTCTCAGCGCCGGTCTCAGTCTCAGTGCCGGTCTCGATGTCGGTCTCAGTCTCCGATGTGACAGGTGGACCCAGCAACATCAACTGTTGATCGTCGGCTTCCCTCAAAAATTCCTCTGCTGCCAGGTACAGGTTGTCGCAGTCACAAGAACCCTGTCCTTCATTGTTGCTAGCCATGTTTCCTACGATTAAATCTAGTCAATTAATTCTAGACCTAATAAAATGGATAATGACATAAAAAAGGCCTATGCTTTGCGGGAACGTTGACTCCTTCCCGGTGCGGCAAATCGCGGGCACTCGATATGTCCTAGTTTGTAGCACAAGTCATGCTGAAATTCATGGAAAATTTCAGCATGACCTTTGCCAAAAAGTGGACAAATCGAGCACCTGAAATTTGCCGGAACAGAAATGAATCAACATTCCGGCAAAACATAGGCCACCCGCACTTCGTTCCCTGGAAACAACAAAAGGCCACATGGGCACAATCAAACCACACTTCAATGAAAAGATATAACATGACTAACCGGGCCACAATTGAACCACACTTCCCTGGAAACAACAATAAAAGTCTAGGAAGGATCATCTTTAAAATGAAACTTGCCTAAATTCTTTTCCTAGAAAAATAGTGGTATTTTCAAAAATCAAAAACCTTTGCAAAATGACCTCACTAAACACTTCTCTGCCTAGGATAGAACCCAAATTCTGTTCTAGGTATTCCTCTCTCTCACACACACACACATTATTTTCTCTAATGCTTCTCTGCCTAGGACAAAACCCAATTAAATTACAAAAGAACTCCATTTCTCTAACCCTTCTCACCTAATGCTCTCAAATAAATTTTTCCTCTAACCTAGCGAACCTAGTTAACCTAGCTTGTTAACCTAACGAACCTAATTAAGCTAGCTATTTAACCTAGTTAGTTAACCTAGCTAGTTAACCTAGTTTACCTAGATAATTAACCTAATTAAACTAGTTAACCTAACTAGTTCTCTGTCAAAGCCCTAACTAAATTTTTGCACTAACCTAGATAATTAACCTAATTAAACTAGTTAACTTAGCTAGCTAGTTCTCTGTCCAATGTTTGTGCTATGCATGAGAGAGAGAGGAGGGGTGGGGGCTTACAGTGGATGGCTCCGGTCGTGGCGAGGGAGGCAGTGGTGGTGAGGGAGGCAGGGGTGTCTCCGGTGACGGTGAGGGAGGCAGTTGTGGCGAGGGAGGCAGGGCGTCGAGGGAGGCTCCGGTGGCGCTGAGGGCGGCTCCGGTGGCATTGATGAGGCCGCGTGGCTCTAGTGGCGTCGACAGCGCGCGGCTCTGGTGGCTCCGGGGGCGTTGACGTCGGCAGGAGACAGCGGCGAAGTAGGGCGACGGCGAATTGGGGAGACGACGGCGAAGTGGGGCGAGAGATTTGGGGGATAAGTGGTGGCCGGGGGGGAACCGCTTTGGGTTTAGTCAAACTTAGCGGTAGCGCTTTTCAGTAAA
Source organism: Triticum urartu (assembly GCF_003073215.2). Classification (NCBI taxonomy): domain Eukaryota; kingdom Viridiplantae; phylum Streptophyta; class Magnoliopsida; order Poales; family Poaceae; genus Triticum; species Triticum urartu. The sequence goes on along the minus strand of NC_053027.1, from coordinate 194,185,156 downwards.
CGCGCTACAGCTATAGATATGTATTTTCCTTCCCTTTTCTTATTTCCTTTTCTCTTTCTATAGTGGGGGTCTAAACAACAGCTACTGCTAAGTTATCTATAGCACCTCTGATGAACAGATGCTACTGCTATTCCTTTCTTCTTCTTCCCTTTTTCATTTATTTTTCTTTACATTTTATTTTTTTCGTTTCTCCTTTTTTATTTCTTTCATTTTCATTTACTTTTCTATTTGTTTTTCATTTAATTTTCTTTTCATTACCAGTAGCGCATTTCACAGTAAACGCGCTGCTAAAATAAACTTAGCGGTAGCGCTCTTTCTAGAAGACCGCTACTACTATATGTAGCCTGTCGGCTTAGTAGTGAGAATTTCAATAGTAGCGCTTTTAAAAGGCGACGCGCTACTGCTACGTTTGTGTCTGCAGCACGTTTATCCAGCACGCGCTACTCCTATTTAGCAGTAGCGTCCTTTTTTAACAAGCGCTACTACTAAAGTTTTGTGTATAAGGTTTTCCCTAGTAGTGATCAGTAGTGCCCTATATACATACAAGAAGAGGTGATCCATCGGAATAAGTTGTTAGGCGCCACTTAGTATATAGGTCCTGCTCGTGATCATCACCATCGTTATCTCACCCTTGGTTATAAAAATTTTCAAGTATAGGTGGTGAAATGTTCACAGGACCCTGGAAACACAAGAAGGTTAATTAGTAAAGGGAAACTAGCTAACCCGCATGCATGTGGATGAAACAATTATAATTGCGGTGGAAGACAAACGTACCGAAACCATAAGGATTCCATGCAAAAACAGTGCCACGAGTGGTGGCAGTAAACACAAGACCCTCGTATTGAATTGCATCACAGTACTCATCCGTGTACAAAAATTGACTTTTCAGCAATATCCATCGAGGCGTGGAAGTAAGGAACTTCATAGTTCTTGTAATACCAAGAGCGGTTGGGAACTTGACAAATTTCTATCTTCCGTAGACGACAGTGACGATGGTCGTATTTGAAAGTACGTAGATCATCTGTGTGCTCAACCTCAGGGAAGTCTGTGATTTTTGGATGTGGAACCCGGTGACGAGTGTACACATTCACAAGTTCCCACTCGCAGTTATACCCAATATAAACAACCCAATCTCTATTTGCGCCTGCCCAAGTCTTACCCTTAAGCGATGGCATATTAACATCACATGTATCATTATCAAGCGGCATCAACTTGCACAAGGCAACTCTTCCGTCGTCCCCACGCCGGCGACCAGCATTATGGCGAAGAAGATAGGGGAGATCAAACCGCTCCTAAACCCTTGGGTTCTTTGCAATGATGTTATTTGTTGAGTCGAGAATGGACTTGAACGAACCTACCGTGCTAGCTGTGGTGATAATGTCGCACCGATCAATGAGTTCCTCCACCACGTCATCTTTTAGATCGGGGCAAGAATAATGGGGCCGTTTCTGTCATGTTCCCTCGATGGAGAATACGCTCGAACAATGGAAGAAGGAAGGGTGAAGGCAAATGGAGGGAGGAAGAGCATGCGACAGCAGTTCCAAATCGAGAGGGAAAGACGAAGAGGCGGCAGACGGTTGCCATGGTACAAGAAGAGGCTAGTGGGGAGCGAACAGTTGCCACAAAGGTCACACACTGATGACAAGGCCGAGTGAACTACATGTCATATATTGCACACACCTTGATCTGGCTGACCGTTTCTTTTGTGTTGCATAATCACAAACAGTTCATCCGAGTGAATTGTATGTTGTATATCGCACACACATTCATCTAGCTGCCCGTTTCTTTTGTTCCTCCTCATCACAAACAGTTAATTAAACTGAACCGTATGCCCTGCATCGTACACGCAACTAAAAATCTGAACCATTTTTGATGCATCCATCATCGCAAATGTTTTGCACCTTTTTTGACGGTTTTTCACACCACCGTTCATGATTATTGCATCACACACATTTTCGTCGAAGGGTCTCTGATCGTAGTGTCGCGCTAGCAGCATCCTGCAATAGTGTGTAGTCAACATTCACATAACACCACTAGAGGAGAGACAACATACATCTCATCAAAATACCGAACAAATACCAAATACACATGATTACTTATAACAATACTTCTCCCATGTCATCAAGAACAAACGTAACTACTCACAAAGCATATTCATGATCAAGATCAGAGGAGTAGTAGTTATCATTAAGGATCTGAAAATATAATCTTCCACCGAATAAACCAACTAGCATCAACTACAAGGAGTAATAAACACTAGTAGCAACACACAGGTACCAATTTGAGGTTTTGAGACAGAGATCGGATACAAGAGATGAACTAGGGTTTGAGAGGAGATGGTGCTGGTGAAGATGTTGATGGAGATTGACCCCCTCTCGATGAGAGGATCGTTGGTGATGATGATGGCTTCGATTTCCCCCTCATGGAGGGAAGTTTCCCTGGTAGAACAGCTCCACTGGAGCCATATATTGGTTCTGCCCAAGTTCCGCCTCGAGACGGTGGCGCTTCGTCCCGAAAGCTTCCTTCTGATTTTTCCCAGGTCAAAACACACCATATAGCAGAAGATGGGTGTCAGAGGCGTGCCAGGGGGCCCACAAGGACGAGGGGTGCGCCCAGGGGGTAGGGCACGCCCTGCACCCTTGTGGCTGGCAGGTGGCCCCCCTCTGGTGCTTTCTTCGCCCAATATTTTTTATATATTCCAAAAATATTCTCTGTGAAGTTTCAGGACTTTTGGAGTTGTGCAAAATAGGTCTGTAATATTTTCTCCTGATCCAGTCCAGAATTCCAGCTGCCGGCATTCTCCCTCTTCATGTTAACCTTATAAAATAAGAGAGAAAAGGCATAAGGATTGTGATAAAATGTGTAATAATAGCCCACAATGCAATAAATATTGATATAAAAGCATGATGCAAAATGAACGTATGATGCCCCTCGCGAGGGCCTTGTGTTGTCGATGCTAAAGATGGGCCGTACTAGGCCATTGATGGTGCCATGTCGTGGGCCGCAGGCAGGAAAGTCTGGGTACCCTGGTTCCCAGAACGCTGACGAAACCCTAGGGGACTCGACGAAAAATAATTCCAGCCGCCGCAAGTTGCAGAAACCATAGATCCAATCTAGACACCATCACGAAGGGGTTCATCATCCTCATTGGTGCCTCTCCGATGATGCCTGAGTAGTTCAACTCAGACCTGCGAGTCCATAGGTAGTAGCTACATGGCTTTCTCTCTCTTGGAGATCTATTTGATGCGATGACTCTTTGTGGTGTTTTTGTTGGGATCCGATGAATTCTGAGTTTATGATCAGATTTGCCTTGATTTAAAATCCAATATTGATTGTTATAGCCTCGTATTTCTTCTCCGGTATTTGGGTTTTGTTTGGCCAAGTTGATGTATTTATCTTGCAATGTGAAGAGGGGCTTGTAATGTGTTTGATCTTGCGGTGTCATTTCCCAATGACAGAACGGGCAGCAAGGCATGCATGTATCGTTGATATTAAGGATAAAAAGATGGGCTCTATTCCTACATGAATAGAACTTGTCTACATCATGTCATCATTCTTATTGCATTACTCTGTTTTTCCATGAACTTAATACACTAGATGCATGCTGGATGGCGGTCGATGTGTGGAGTAATAGTAGTAGATGCAGGCAGGAGTCGGTCTACTAATCTTGGACATGATGCCTATATACATGATCATTGTCTTGGATATCATCATAATTATTTGCTTTTCTATCAATTGCCCAACGGTAATTTGTCTACCCACCGTTTCTATTTTCTCAAGAGAAGCCACTAGTGAAATCTATGGCCCCGGGGTCTATTTTCCTATCATATACTTACAGATCCATATTGCCAATTGCCTTTTCTTTTATTTGCTTCTTTTATTTTCAGATCTATATTATCAAAAACCCAAAAATAACTTTCTGCATTTTATTTACTTTTATTTGCATCTATCAATCTACTACAATTTTATCATATCCTTACGTCACTTTTTGGCACCGCTACCCGAAAGGGCTTGCCAACCCCTTTGACGTGTCAGGTTGCAAATATTTGTTATTTGTGTGCGGGTACCGTTTACGTAGTGTTGCGTGGTTCTCCTATTGGTTCGATAACCTTGGTCTCATCACTGAGGGAACTACCTTACCGTTGTTGTGCTGCATCATCCCATATTCCTTGGGGAAACATCGACGCATCTCAAACGACATCAAAGGAACTTTCAGGCGTCGTTGTCGAGGAGACATCACCAACATCTATGATACGTATCCAATGTATCTATAATTTTTTATTGTTCCATGTTGTTATATTATCATTATTCGATGTTTTACAATCATTTCATAGTCATTTTTGGTACTAACCTATTGACATAGTGCCAAGTGCCATTTGTTGTTTTTTGCGTGTTTTTTACATCGCAGGAAATCAATACCAAATGAAGTCCAAACACAGCGAAACTTTTTGTGGATTTTTTTGGACCAGAAGACATCCAGTGGGCCAAAGAAGTACCGAAGAGGGAGCCCGAGGTGAGAACATGACACCAGGGCGCGCCTGGAGGCCCAGGCATGGCCTGGTGGGTTGTGCCCACTTCGGTAGCCTCCTGAACCGCCTCTTTGCTCTATAAATACCCCAATATTCCAGAAACCCTAGGGGAGTCGACGAAAATCAATTCCAGCCGCCACAAGTCCCAGAACCACCAGATCCAATATCTAGACACCATCACGCAGGGGTTCACCATGTCCATTGGTGCATGTCCGATGATGCGTGAGTAGTCTTTTGTAGACCTACAGGTCCGTAGTTAGTAGTTAGATGGATTCCTCTCTCTCTTTTGATTCTCAATAGAATGGTCTCTTGGAGATCCATATGATGTAACTCTTTTTGCGGTGTGTTTGTTGAGATCTGATGAACTTTGAGTTTATGATCATATCTATCTTTTTATCCATGAAAGTTATTTGAGTCTTCTTTGATCTCTTATATGCATGATTGCTTATAGCCTCGTATTTCTTATCCGATATTTGGGTTTTGTTTGGCCAACTTGATCTATTTATCTTGTAATGGGAGGAGGTGCTTTGTGATGGGTTCGATCTTACGGTGCTTGATCCCAGTGACAGAAGGGGAACCGACACGTAGGTATCGTTGCCATTAAGGATAACAAGATGGGGTCTATTTCTACAAAAATAGATCTTGTCTACATCATGTCATTGTTCTTATTGCATTACTCCATTTCTCCACGAACTTAATACACTAGATGCGTGCTGGAGAGCGGTCGATGTGTGGATTAATAGTAGTAGATGCAGGCAGGAGTCGGTCTACTAATCTTGGACGTGATGCCTATATAATGATCATTGCTTGGATATCGTCATGATTATTTTAAGTTCTATCAATTGCCCAATAGTAATTCGTTTACCCACCATTTGCTATTTTTCTCGACAGATGACACTAGTGAAATCTACGGCCCCCGGGTCTCTTCTTTATTATATTTGCCTTCACGATCTATTTTTATTTTCTTTTATTTTCAGATCTATTAATGCAAAAATACCTTGCTGCAATTTATTGTTATTTATTTTATGTCGCGTTCCCGCGAGATCTATTTATCCAATCTGCTACAATTTTATCTATCTTTTTACCCATGAGGGATTGACAATCCCTCTCTTACGTCGGGTTGCGAGTATTTGTTATTTTTGTGCAGGAGTTGTTTACGTGGTGTTGTGTGGTTCTCCTACTGGTTCGATGACCTTGGTCTCATCACTGAGGGAAATACCTACCGTTGTTGTGCTGCATCATCCCTTCCTCTTTGGGGAAATACCGACGTAGTTCAAGCAAATATCAATCTACCAGGTTCCTAATCACAAATCTCATTTCCTTGCAATTTACATTATTTGCCATTCGCCTCTCATTTTCCTCTCCCCCACTTCACAAAAATTTGTCGTTTTATTCGCCCTCTTTTCCGTTCGCCGTTTTCTTGTCAAATCTCATGTTTTCTTGTGTTGCCATGTGTCCTCTATTTGCTTGCATCTTCGCTTGCTAAAAATCAATTGATATGGATCCTCATCCACATGACAATCTTTTCAAGAGATCCAATTATGATGATCCCATTGCTAGTAAATTGAGTTCTATTATCTTTATAAAGTTTTGCTTGAGATTAATGAATTTGGAACTTGTGATGAAGTGTTAAAAGAAGGAATTTATAAAGTGATTCATGATAGCCCCTTAGATGAAAAGCATGATTGCAATGATGTTATTATAAATTCTATTAATGTCAATTGTGCTAATAGTATGCAAAACCCCAAGCTTGGGGATGTTGATTTTGCTATGTCCACTACTTGTTGCAATGATCATGATTGGGGTGATGATTCTTATGATCTCGAAAATTTATTTAAACCTCATGATGAATATGCTTGCTATAATATTAAAAGTGGGTTTGGAAGAGTGTCAACTTTAGCTAAAAATAATCCCACTTATTTGGATAGTGTTCAATCTTATAATTTTTTTGATAAAAGTGGGCTTGGAGAGGTCATGACTTTATTTGATGATAATCCCACCATTATGGAAGAGTATCAACTTTGCATGCATGTGGATCATGAAGATAATATTTTATGTGATAGTTACATTGTTGAATTTGATAATGATCCTACATGTAATTATTATGAGAGAGGAAAATATGGTTGTAAAAATTTTCATGTTACTAAATTACCTCTCATTATGTTGAGATTACTATTGTTTCTTTCTTCTTCCATGCATATGCTAGTTTTTGCTTGTCTTGATAATTTGTTTGCTTATAAAATTCCTATGCATAGGAAGTATGTTAGACTTAAATGTGTTTGCCATATGTTTCTTGATGCTCTCTTTGTGTGTCAATTCTTATCTTTTGTGTGAGCATCATTGAAATCTTATGCCTAGCTAGGGGCGAAAACTATAGCGCTTGTTGGGAGGCAACCAAATGAATAAAATTTATTTTTGTCTTTTTCTTTCTGGTCTTGAGTGTTTGCACAATTATGCTACTGTTATGATTGTTTTTTATGTTTTAATTAGTGTTTGTGCCAAGCAAAGCCTTTGGGATGATTTGGGTGATAGTTGATTCGATCTTGTTAAAAAACAGGCACTTTTGCGCTCATGAAATTACTCATTTTTTACACAAGCCTGATAAAATACTGATTGTTTTTGCAGAAGATTTATATACAAATTGCCCACGTTGTCCTAATTTTTTTAGAATTTTTGGATTTATAGAAGTATTCAAAATATTCAGATTGCTACAGAACATTATGTTTTTGACAGATTCTGTTTTCGTTGTGTTGTGTGCTTGTTTTGATGATTCTATGGTTTCCTTTGAATATTTTTGCCATGGAAAAGTTAAAATACAGTAGATGTAATACAATAACAAAATATGAATGGGTTTGCAACAGTACTTAAAGTAGTTATTTGATTTCTTATACTAACGGATCTCACGAAGTTTTGTTGAGTTTTGTGTGATTGAAGTTTTCAAGTTTTGGGTGAGTTCATAATGGATGAAGGAATAAGGATTAGCAAAATGCTAAGCTTGGGGATGCCCGAGGCACCCCAAGATAATATTCAAGAATTTTCAGGCAACTAAGCTTGGGGATGCCCCCGAGTGGCATCCCCACTTTCTTCTAACAACCATCGGTATTTTACTTGAAACTATATTTTTGTTCGTCACATATTATGAGTTTTGCTTGGAGCATCTTGTATGATATGAGTTTCTGCTTATTTTTCTTTTTAATTAATAAGCATCCTTGTTGTACACACCTATTTTGGAGAGCCAAATTATGCTATAATTTCTCCTATGCTTCACTTAAATTTTTAGAGCCTTGGAATTGCTCTAGTGCTTCACTTATATCTTTTTGAGCATGGTGTGCTTTGTTATCTTTGAATAAATTCTCTCATGCTTCACTTAGATTAATTTGAGAGAAAGAAATACGATGCTCATGTTCTTCACTTATATTTGTTTGAGCTTATTAAAAGCAACATATGAAACTAGTTGCAAAGTGATAGATATCCAAGGAGGATATAATAAAAACTTTCATGAAGATCATTGGACAAAATAAACTTGATTCTTTGTAATAGTTTTGACATATGATGATAGTGATATGTGAGTCACGTTAATGAGTAATTATGCTTTAGTAAGAATATTGGTGTTAAGGTTTGTGATTCCCTATGCAAGCACGAAAGTCAATAGTTATGCAATGAAATTACATCCAACTTGTGGTGCATTATTCGGTGTTAGTTATGCTTAATGCTCGCTTATGAGATTTTTAGTTTCTTTGTTGGATGCTTCTCAATCTTTTGCTAGCCTTCATTTTCACTAAGTATGATCACTACTTGTGCATCCAAATCATTTAAACCAGTTTTTGCCACATGAGTCCATAGTACCTACCTATATGCGGTATTCTTGTGCCGTTCTAAGCAAATTTGTATGTGCCATCTCTAATTTTCAGAATAAATTTGTCTTTTGTGTGCTCATACCGCTCATGAAACGGTAGGGGGTGGCTGATATATTTCCATGGTAGATGTGTTATTCTCAAGATGAGTGTTTATTCACTTGTCATTGCACGAGAGTATGGCAAAGGTATTAGGGATGCCCAGTCCCGAAATGAAAAATGAATTTACTTTATGTTGTCAAATAATAAAACTTGGAAAGTGTTGTTCTGGATGGCACCCGTGGATTCGGTTAGTCGTGGAATGTGAAAGTATGGTGGAAAAAGGAATAAACTTTATTTTCTGTTTGGGAACTGCCTATGATATATCTAGCATGGAAAGTATTGGGAACTACTCGATCGTTTTCGTTGACAGGAAAAGCATGCCACCAAAATGTTTTATCTCTATCTTTTCCCTTTGAGCTCTGGCACCTCTACAAATCCCTACTTCCCTCCGCGAAGGGCCTTTCTTTTTACTTTATGCAATTTTTATGTTTTACTTGAGTCTCCATCTTCTCTTATAAAGCACCAACTAAGGGGCACTATGATCATACTTGAGCATTGGGTGAAGCTGATATGCGAGTGTGTTTCATGAATCTATCAATGATTGAGCATAATGGGCTAGGGATAACTTGCTTTAGTGTTGATATTTTGAAAGACATGGTTGTTTGTTGATGTGCTTGAATATTAAAGTCCTCATGTCAAAACTAGACTATTGCTTGAACCATATAAAAGTCCAATTGTGCATACTATAAAGGAAAGAATATGTGATGACCATGTTAGGCAGCATTCCACATCAAAAATTCTATTTTTATCATTTACCTACTCGAGGACGAGCAGGAATTAAGATTGGGGTTGCTGATACATCTCCAACGTATCTATAATTTTTTATTGTTCCATGCTGTTATATTATAATTCTTGGATGTTTTACAATCAGTTTACAGTCATTTTATATCATTTTTTGGGCCTAACCTATTGACATAGTGCCAAGTGCCAGTTGCTGTTTTTTGCTTGTTTTTTACATCGCAGAAAATCAATATCAAACGGAGTCCAAATGCAGCAAAAAAATTTGTGGATTTTTTTGGATTAGAAGACACCAGATGGGTTAGAGAAACACCTGGGGGTGCCCCGTGGGGGGCACAACCCACCAAGGCGCGCCTGGGCCCCCAGGTGTGCCTAGGTGGGTTGTGCCCACCTGGTGGCCTCCCGCACCGCCTCTTCGCTCTATAAATACCTCCTTGCTCCAGAAACCCTGGGGGAGTCGATGAAAAACAATTCCAGCCGCCATAATTTCTAGAAATAACAGATCCAATCTAGACACCATCACGGAGGGGTTCATCATCGTCATTGGTGCCTCTCCGATGATCCGTGAGTAGTTCAACTCAGACCTACGGGTCCATAGGTAGTAGCTAGATGGCTTTCTCTCTCTTTTTATCTCAATACAATGGTCTCTTGGAGATCTATTTGATGTAGTGACTCTTTGCGGTGTGTTTGTTGGGATCCGATGAATTGTGAGTTTATGATCAGATTTGCCTTGATTTAATATCCAATCTTGATTGTTATAGCCTCGTACTTCTTCTCTGATGTTTGGGTTTTGTTTGGCCAACTTGATTTATTTATCTTGCAATGTGAAGAGGTGCTTTGTAATGGGTTCGATCTTGTGGTGTCCTTTCCCAGTGACAAAGGGGTAGCAAGGCACGCATGTACCGTTGCTATTAAGGATAAAAATATGGGTCTATTCCTGCATGAATGGATCTTGTCTACATCATGGCATCATTCTTATTGCATTACTCCGTTTTTCCATGAACTTAATACACTAGATGCATGCTGGATAGCGGTCGATGTGCGGAGTAATACTAGTAGATACAGGCAGGAGTCGGTCTACTAATCTTGGATGTGATGCCTATATACATGATCATTGTCTTGGATATCTTCATAATTATTTGCTTTTCTATCAATTGCCCAACTGTAATTTGTCTACCCACCGTTCCTATTTTCTCGAGTGAAGCCACTAGTGAAATCTACGCCCCCGGGCCTATTTTCCTATCATATACTTTCAGATATATATTGCCAATTGCCTTTTATTTTATTTGCTTCTTTTATTTTTAGATCTATATTATCAATAACCCAAAAATACATTGCTGCATTTTATTTACTTTTATTTGCATCTACCAATCTACTACAATTTTATCCTATCCTTATGTCACTTTTTGGCACCGCTACTCGTAAGGGATTGACAACCCCTTTAACGTGTCGGATTGCAAGTATTTGTTATCTGTGTGCAGGTACCGTTTACGTAGTGTTGCGTGGTTCTCCTACTGGTTCAATAACCTTGGTCTCATCACTGAGGGAAATACCTTACCGTTGATGTGTTGCATCCTCCCTTATTCCTTGGGGAAACACTGGCGCATGTCAAGCGACATCATTATGCCGTTGAGAGTAATTCGCCATTATATTATCAAGGAGTTTTGTAGCTTCTCCCAATGTGATTTCCATAAAAGTAACACCTGCAAGAGAGTCTAAAAGATTTCTAGAAACAAAGTTTAGTCTCACACAGAAATTTGTATAATCATCCATAAACTTAAACCATGAGTGGGACAATTTCTTATCATTACTTTCATTCTCTCCCAAGATTGTGCAACATGCTCATGCCCAAGTTGCTTAAAATTCATTATTTGATTTCTAAGAGAAATACTTTTAGCGGGAGGAAAATACATGGAAATAAAAGCATCCTTACACTTATCCTAAGAATCAATATTATATCGAGGCAAGGATAACCAAGTTTTAGCACGATCTCATAGTGAGACAGAAATAATTTCAATTTAACAATATCATTATCCGCATTTTTTTTCTTTTGCATATCATATAATTCAATGAAAGTGTTAAGATGGGATGTGGCATTTTCATTAGGATTACCAAAAATTTGTTATTTCATAACAGGATTTAGCAAAGCAACATTAATATCACATGACTTCGCATTAGTGGCGGGAGGAGCAATTGGAGTACTAATAAAATCATGATAATTAGTATTTGAAAAATCACACAACTTAGTGTTTTATTGACACATAGCGACAAAGCACGCAAATGAGCAAACAAAAATATTTTTGTGTTTTGTAAAAAAAATAGAAGTGGGGAGATGAAAACGAGAGGCAAATGCAAATAAAAAGTAGAGAAAATAGATGATAGTTTGTGTGAAGGTACTTGATAGGTTTTGATGATATCTCCCTGACAACGTCGCTAGAAATTCTTCCTACTACTTGTGAGTTGTGTTGGTATTTTCCACGAAGAGGATAGGAGATGCAACATAGTAAAGATAAGTATTTCACTCAGTGAGAACCAAGGTATCAATCCAGAAGGAGAATCACGAAAAGCCTCATGAACAACACCTACACACACAAATGCAACTCGACATCGGCAAGAGGGTCATCAATCCCCTTGAACTCGTTACTTGCAAGGATCAAATCTTGTAGTGGTAGATAGATGAATTGCAAAACAAACTAATAGATAAAAAATTGCAACAAATATTTTTTTGGTTATATATATATGATAAAAGTAGACCCGGGGGCCATAATTTTCACTAGAGGCTTCTCTCTCGAACACAAAGCATACAGTAGGTAAAAAAATTACTATAGGGCAATTGATAGAAAAGCCCATAATTATAACGATATTCAAGGCAATGATCATGTATATAGGAATCACGTCCGAGATAAGTTGACCAACTCCTACCTGCGTCTACTACTATTGATCCACTCTTCGACCGTTATCCAGCAAGCATCTAGGGCGTTAAGTTAATAAAACCAGAGTAATGCCTTAAGCAAGATGACATGATGCAGACAAAGTAAACCCAATCAATATTAATAAACCCCATCGTTTTACCCTTAATGGCAACAATACAAATATGTGTCTTGTCCCTTTCTATCGTTGGGATAGTGCACCGCAAGATTGAACCCATTGGAAATCACCTCTCCCACTGAAGATAAATCAGTCTAGTTGGCCAAACCAAATAGATAGATCAGAGAGAAAAACAATGATATAACAGTCATGCATAATAAAGTTCAAAAACTACTCATTAGATTATAAACCCACAATTCATGGGATCCCAACAAACACACTGCAAGAGAAGATTACATCGAGTAGAACTTGAATAACATTGAGGAGAACATTGTATTGAAGATCAAAGAGAGAGAAGAAGCCGTCTAGGTACTAGTTATGGACCCATATGTCTGTGGTGAACTACTCACTCATCAACGGAAGGCAACAAGGATGATGTAGAAGCCCTCCTTAATCGATTCCCCCTCCGACAGAGTACCGGAAAAGGCCCCCAGATGGGATCATGGAAGAACAGAAGTTTGCGGCAGCGGAAAAAGTGTTTCGGGTGGCCCTCTGGTATAATGAGAATATTTGAGAATTTATAGAGACGGAATTAGGTCAAGAGGTGCCACGAGGTGCCCACAAGCTCAAGGAGTGCGCCTGGTGAGCTTGTCGCTCCCTATTGACTTTTCTGGTCTTCTTTTGAACCCTTGTAGCTCCCTTTTGGTACAGAAAAAATCACCACAAAGTTTCATCGTGTTTGGACTTCATTTGATATTGTTTTTCTGAAAAGCCAAAAACAAGAAAAAAACAACAACTGGCACTAGACAATAGATTAATAGGTTAGTCCCAAAAAATGATATAAAACATCATATAAATGTATACAAAACATCCGAGATTGATACTATAATAGCATGGAACAATAAAAAAATTATAGATACATTGGAGACGTATCAATCTGTAGCTAGCTTGCATAGTTTTTTAGCCGAATATGCATATATTTGTTGATCATTGGCCGGATATGCATAGTTTTGTTGATAATGTTTTATCGCAGCCTTCTCATGTGTACGGTGTTCAAGAAGTTGGAGAAGAAAAACTTCACTGTCATGCATTGTTGGTTAAAGTTGAAAGGGAAACCGAAGTGGAACCTATTCATAGCCAAGACCGCCGCCCAGGCCACCGAGGAAGAAACTGGGGATCCAACCGACCCAACAAAAGAACCACCCAAGAAGGTTAGAAGAGGGTTTCGGGGAAAGAAGTGGGAAGAGGAGAGGGCAAATCGAGAAGGTGCGTCGGTCAAGAAGATGGAGATGTTCAAGGACATCTTCTCCAAGAAGGAGGCATACGTAAAGCACTCGTACATATAGGCGGAAAAGCACGAAGACCTTTAAATTGTTGATGGAGGCGACCAAGAAGAAGCTAGCGCTTGAAGAGAAGAGGGCCTTGATCGAAGAGAAGAAGGACATGCTCGAGGAGAAGAAGGAGATGCTCCAAGAAAAGAATGTGAAGATCATAGCCGATGCGGAGGACGCCAAGATGTTGTCTTTGAAGGTGGAGTCTTTGTATGCCGGCGCAAGAATGATCATGAAAGCCATCCAATACAAGATGTTGAAGCGACAGAAAGATGAGTTGAAGGCAATAGAGAAGAAGGGGGAGGAGGAGAAGGAGGCGAAGGCGAAGGCGGAGGCTGCATAGCGGTCGCGACAACACCGTGAGCGTGGAGGAGGCTCGGATTGCCGACCCGACGGGGCAGGTAATCTCAATTTTTTGCGTGGACTATCGGAATGATATTCTTTTGTGATCGGGCATATAAAAACTTAAGCATATTGCCTTTTACTGGTTGTGATCGGGCAAGTGATCCGGCGCGCTATGGGTCAGACTTTTATTTGAATTTGAAATTGCCATTTACTATGGAACATATACATGATAGCCTTGGATGGCTGGCTCTTGCATCCGTGTCGACGGACTGGTCATCACGTTTCCGTGAATGGATACGGGAGAAAATTTATGGGTCGGAGTTGGAGATGCCCTAACCAACTCTTAGTTAGGAATATCCATCCATGATGATACCTCACTAAGCTTTTTAACTTGAGAAGATCTTTCAATCACCATAAGCTATTCATTGCTAAGTCCAACTTAAGATGAGCTTCGCCATCATCCGCTGTGTGATTATGTTGAAGTGTTTCTTTTGTTGGCAAGCAAGTAGTTTCTTTAAGGAATTTCCAAGGTGGGCCTGCAAACCACCTGTATTCGTTCGGATCACATTGTTTGGACCACCGAATCCATCCAACGCAGGCATTAATTGGTCTGTGGCGCGGTCCGGATGCGATTTCTCCCGCAACCAGAGATAATAGTGATGAGGTTTGCGGGAGTCCGGACCGATCTGAAGCCCACTTCTGATGCCCTGGCCCACCAAAAACCCCTTCCCCCTCCCACGCGCGCATTCCGCCCTACGCCAGCTGCCCATATTCATGCTGCTATAGAGTGTGTCGCTCTGCATTGAACGCTGCCCAGGGCAGACGTGACCTCTCATTACCTTTGCCATTGAAGCGACTCGCCGGCCGAGGGTGTCACCCGCTGCACGTCCGGCTGAACACGTCTCCTTGCCGCTTTCATACGCCTTCATTAAACCCACGTGGAAGCCGAGAAACCTACTCTAGTCATATGTCCACTCATGAGCGGGCCGGTATTAAACGTAATGCCAGCCGAGCTCCTACCGTTCACCCTCTATTTAAACAAGACCAGCTGTCGGGCAAGAATCGCACCCCTCCGTCGCTCCCCTATCTCCTCCTTCACCATTTTCCCCACTTTTTAGATGGCTTCCGAAGAGCAGTTCTCCGACATACAAGCCGGCTGGGTGGCCCGCCGAGCCTGCTGGATACAAGCGAGGCAGCTCTCTGCTCCACCTCCCGTGCCCTGACCCGACGGAGCAAGTTGCTGCCCAAGCCGCCGCGTGGTTCAGCAACTCGCCGCTCCAGGCCAACTCAATGAGGAGTGGCGAGTTGCTCCACACCAGCACGAGCATCGCCGCATCCAGTGCATGCGACCGTGCCATCTATCATCGATGTGCGCGTGGCCGCGCCATGCACGCAGATAAAGAAGCCAGCTACGCGGCTGTAGACGACGTGGCGGCCAGCACGTCCACGTCCGCGACCATCATCGAGGAGAAGTAGAACATGGGAGGCCGCTGCCATCCCAGGAAGGGCACCGCCGGTTACCCGGCCGGTTCTCCTTTATCTCAGAGTATTCTAGGCACCCGCCTGAGCTACACAGAAGCACCCTTCTCCTCCGGCTGAAGCACCCTCTTTGCCGCTCCGATGAGCGGCGCAGCCGAATATAGGGAAGATACGAGGAAAGAACATGCCCCCGGGGCACCCGACATCCGGTTACTCCAGGAAGCCATATATGGGGAAGACAGGCCACTTGCGGCCATAGACTAGTGCAGTGTATCGTTGTCGTGGGAGTGGAGCTCCGCACGAATATACGTGCACATACTTTTAGCTTTTTAGTTGAAAATATGTCGAAAATGTAACCGTTCTCGTCCGGTTTGTATGAAATCCGTCATATTTATATGAAATCCACCTGTTTGCACAAATTTCATGCGGTTTGTTGAAAAAGATTTGAAATGTATGCAGCTACACTCGGATGGCGGCATCCCGTATCCATGTCCGCAGACTGGTCTTCCAGTATGCGGACGGATGTGGGAGGATTTTTGTGTGTTGCCATTCAGATGCCTTTAGTTCCCCGAAAAAAAAGTAGTTTCTTTAGTGATTTTGATAGCAATTAATTAAGGAGTTCGATGGTGCCACTTGGACCGAGTACCAGAACCACAAGGTTCGTACAAGAACACGTTCTCATAGTACTCTCGAACAAATAGAGTTGTTTGCATTTCCAATGCTGACCATTCCAAGCCTATATAAGGTGTAAAACAACTTACGAGTGCTATATGTAGCCAGCTAGCTAGCATATGTACCTTAAATCGATCATAAAAAGTGCTTGCCTAGCCAGCTAGCCTAGGTGGCTAAGTTTTTGCTCCACTGGCTGTTCTGTGATCTCACTATCAATGTTGTGAGATGTATGATTGCGGATGTGTGGAGTTTGTTATCTATCGAACTGAACCCTGTTTCAGGAGCTCTCAGAGCAACTCCAACGAGCCGATCTAAACGGGCGTCGATTTTGTTCGCTTTTTGTTTATTTGGGTTGGCTAGGCGGACATGAATGTCCATTTTTGTGTTTGGGTTGGCGCGTGCGTCTAACGCTGGTCCGACCCATTTTGACGGTGCTAGAAAAAAAGAATGCATGCATATTTAAAATAGGAACAACATTAATTAAACATTAAAGCCGGTCACGAAGACGGCGAGAGTCCACGCATCCACATTTGCATTTAAGAAAAATAAAAACAAACTAAACTACGAGGCGGCGCACTGCCCTAAGCGGCGGCGGCGTCGTCCTCGGGGTCCGTGAGGTCGATGAGTGTCGGCGCCGAGCTGGCCCAGGGAAACGCCGTGTTCCATAGGGCGTTCGTGTCGGGCGCGGGCTGAGCCGGCGCGAGCAGTGCCGGTGCGGGCTGTGCTGCCGCCTATGCTGCCGTGGCCTGGCACGCCTCCTCCTCGGCCTCGCGCTGCTCGCCTCGGCGTCGCGGTCGAACATCTCGAGGTACTCGCCGTGGCGGCGCTCCTCGGCTAGCCCTCGCTGGCGCCGGTGCTCAAGGTACGCTGCCTCCTGCGCCGGCGTCGGCCCTATCCAAATCGGCGGCGCGCTGACCCACTCGCGCACTACTCCCGTCCAGGAGTAGCGCTCGATGCGGGATGGCTCCGGCTCTTGCTCGACTTTCCAGGGGACGACGGGTTCACCGGTGGCAGGACGCAGTCGCCCGCCGCAGAGAGGGCCATGGCCGCCTCGTACGCCGCCTCCTCTTCCTCGGCCGCTGCCGCCCTGCGTCGCTCGTCCTCCTCGCTCTTCCGGTAGACCGCCGCAAGGGCGTTCTGGTAGGTGGCCTCCGCCGCCTGGTCCTCCTCACGGACGACGAGCGAGGGCGGTGGCACGGTGCAGTCGACTTCGCGGACGTCGCCTCGCCTCGCCTCCTCGTGCTCGAAGGTGAACCAGCGTGCCCAGTTGGGCGAGTCGGAGTCGTAGGTGGGGTCTCGATGCCTGCTCCGGCGTCAAGAGCTCCCGCCAGCGCCGCACCTCCTCCGCGTGTGCCCTAGCCTACCGCGGCGCCACCGGCACCGGGGTCCTCTCCGGATCCAAGTGCCAGTGATGCGGTAGGGTGGCGTCAGGGTACAGGAGAGGCACGCGGTGCTACCAGTGTCACTTTGTCTGGTGCACCGGCACGTTGACGTGATGCCTTGGCCGGCGAGTTGGCGCCGGCGGAGGCGGGAGAAACTCTGGGGGAAAAGAAATGGCGGACAACTTGCCCTTGGCCTTGCTGCTACTGGCACCGAAGAAGAGCCCCATCTGGGTTGGCTAGGGTGGTTAGGGTTTGCCGGCGATGGGGGAGCGAGTGTGGTTAGATGGGGACGGGAGGTGGCTGGAAGCGGATGAGGACGACCCCGCCGCACGATCGGCTCAAAAAAGGACTACCGCCGTCGCTGACGCGTGGGCTTAAGGTCATAAATTAAGCTGACCAGATAGGCATCGGGTAGTTGGACGACCGTCAAATGAGGACGCCGAGAAGGCGCGCGTGGCGTCCGTGCGTCCATGCCGACACATTTAGGACGTAAATTTGGATCGCAAATGTGTCAGCGCAAACGCGAAGCGGACTCGATTTAAGTTTAGGTCGGTGTGTTGGGCCTTTTCTTTTATCCGCATCGACCCAAATAAATGACAATGGACGAAATAGATCGTCATGTTGGAGTTGCTCTTATTTGAAACTAAAATTGGAAGTGCGAACTGCTCAGTTCAACAATTGGTAGCGCCAGAAAAACTCGTTGCAACGTTGACGTCTTACCTATGAACCATTGTGGAAACAGCTCAACAGTGAATGCATGACCACCACGTAGCCTAATTAAATCGGTCATGCAAAGTGCCTATGTTGCCTAAACGGCAGATAAGGTTCGCTCTACTGCCAGTTAGCTCCGTGATCTCTCTATTGATGTTGCGCTAGCTAGCTAGTACTTTCTCCGTAAACTAATATAAAAATATTTAAATGACTACTTTACAGAGAAAGTACTATACATAAGCAATTGCACCTGATAGGTCCGTGGTCATTTGCAAACAGTTCTTAAATAGCTCACGTAAGATCCTCCACCTCCAGCGCTTGAAAGAGAAAGGAGAACAGCGCCAGCACTATTTGTCCCAAATCTATGTCCAAAAGTAGGTAGCGTCAAAGATGACGAACTACACTATGTGGCGACCTTTGAAGGGCCAGTTCTTTTTGGCGATTCTCCCAGAATCGCCCCCCTCCCCAGCTTTTTCAGAATCGCTACTCTATATTTTTTTTACAATCCTATCTAGTTAAGATCTAATTAGCTAGGATTGTAAAAAACATATGGAGTAGTGATTCTGGGAGAAGCTATGGAGGGAGGCGATTCTGATAGAATCGCCTAAAAGAACTGGCCCGAAATAGGGCACCGTAGCAAGTTTAACTATTTTTTCTAGGAAATACATTTTTTTCTTTTTGAGGGAATGCAAATTGAGTTTTCCTAGCCCCTCTAATTTTTACGGGTTTATTGCTCCCGCCCCTGCTATCACGTATTTTGGTTTAGACTTTGACCACCCATATGAGTGACCAACAAAATATAAAGCATGTAGGTCAAAAAGCATATATTGGTGGATTTGTATGTGAAAGAGCTTTCACATAGTTTAATTTTTATGACATATAGTTTACATTTTATTAGTCAAATCTGTGGTAAAACAAATCTGCAGTCGTCACGGTGAAACAACAGTCTCTTAAAAATAATACTCAATCTGGTCCATATTAACTTTCACTGCTTTAGCAATGACGTAGAAAGTTGTACTCAAGTAGCGAGAATTAATATGGATCGGAAGGAGTATTTGTTGAGCAAACACAACAGTTTAATCTGAAAATATCAAGGACTTAGCCATTCATATTCCAAGGCTCCAAAACCAGATACACAGGACAATATGGTTAGTGTAAATAATTTTCATGTAGAACTACTAATATCTTATAAATGTCGTTTTTGCCAAAAGGACGATATCCACCGGCCTTTAGTTACGGTTGGTGGTTTTCTTTACTTTAAGTTTTACTCTCTCGGTTCTTAAATATAAGTCTTTTTAGATATTTCAATATATACCACACAAAGAGCAAAACGAGTGAATCTATACTTTAAAATATATCTATCAACATCCGTATATAGTTTATATTGAAATTTTCAAAAAAACATGTATTTAGGAACAGAGGGAATTGTTATTTTGAGATAGTAAAACTCTGGTTCCCGGCCACCATGCACTGTGATCAGATCTACCGGCACCATCCGGTAATCCGATATTTTCAAACTGATAGCCAAAACAAATTCTTAGTGATAGCGGCCAATATCAGGATAATTGAGAACGGTATGTGTGAACCGAGCCTATCTTAGACGATTAGGTTCCTAACCCACCCGAGTATAACTTTTAGACTTTACATGGGTGATTACATGTTTCTGATTTATTTTAAACTTTTCGGTGATGTTCCCGACCGCGCTCTGGCTCGCTTTCTGGCCGACTATAAGCAGATATGGTAATTTTGTTAATCTCAAGATTTTCTGTCTCCGTCTCTCAAAACTGTTGGCAGGGGTAATGTGTGTGTGCATCTTCATAGACGTGAATATTCACGCATGGAGTTAAGTACCGTATGCATGCTATTGTCTTTAGAGGCAGGCGCTGCGGCCGTTACGATCCCAACTGCCGGCGCGGATCGAATCACTGCACGACACACACCACATACTCCATCACCGCACAACACACACCACATACTCCGCCATGAAATGCACTAGGGTCTGGCTACACATCAAATCATTCATTCACCATCAGACAGCCCGTCGTTGCGCGCTCCGACGATGGTATGTGTAGGTTGTCACTAGCAGGCCACAGCGGTGCTCGAAAAGACACCAGTATGACGCCCTTTTCCGAAACCTAAAGGAACTGCATGAGGCCTCTCTTCTCCCATGGATCTAATCATAATCATATCATAGCGCAACCATACGATCGACGCCCCTATTGGACGTGTGCGTTTTGATGAGCTTTTTGCTTGTGAGTTTGGATGAGCTTTTGACGCGTTTTTATGTGTGTTTAGGAAGAGACACCGAAGCTTTTCACGACTCACTCGAAACAGCCTCTTCCCGCTTTATATGTAAAACAACAACATCAAAAATACATGGTTGAATAATACAATATGATCAGATAGTCCTCTGAGGCAGCAGATACCTAAATAACTAGTCAACACAAACGCACATGCTATGCTGCAGAAAATGTAGCATAGGACAACCCGATTACAACGCCATGACACGACCTAAGACACCTAGCCTCCACGACAACGCCTTCAATAAGGGAACGCGAGCACCGCCGCTACCGAGCCTGAGGTGGACAAGAGTTTTCACCCAGATACGCTTGCATGGAGTCGCAGATGTCCGCAGATGTCGTCCTCGCCGGCGCCAAAGCGCGGAGCTTTCGCTCGACAACTCACCCGTGCCACCACGGGGCACCCAGAACAGTCACGGTGAGAACCGGCCTCCAGATCCGGATCTGGGCAACGGGAAATGCACCCAAACAACCCTCCGCTACACCCCTCGCCGCCAGGCGACCGAGAAACGTAGCCACTACTATCACCATGGAGCCTGCCAGAAAGCCACCATACGGACCACCATCAGGGGCTACCGCCCCGGCATCCATGTCCCTAGTTACAGCCAGCCATCAACATCTCAACGCACATGCCATGGTGGGAAGAGTGGAAGACACATCCTTTCGGTCCTAGCCCGGCATCAGCCATCCGGCCTTGGTGATCGCCTCCATAGCAGGAGGCGCCCACGCCTGCGTCCCCAGCCAGTCCCTGTGGACCGCGGGGGGGGGGGGGGCACGACCTAGTAGCTGCCGACGGCCACCGCCGAGCAAGCCCGACACTAGTTCCTAGCCTTGCCCGAGACTAGCACAGACGCCACCACACCCATGTCCACCGACGTCGCTCCGACCAACGGCAAGCAGCAACCCAGGCGCCAACTCGGACCGACGCCACAGTCGAGCAGCAAGCCAGAAAGGCAAGAATGTAACGGCAAATCACCAACACGGATTAGGTCGCCCTGTGTCGGCGTGCCGTTGACTACCATCCCCCACCACACTCAAGATCCGCGCTGCCCGCCGGAACCAGCCCGCAATGAGCCTCAGCAACCATAATAGCCCGTGATCGACCGACGCCAACCAAGGTAGCGACCCCACCCCACCACCACCCGGGAAGCCCTGAGCCGCACCACCAGGCCAGACGCGCGCTGCGCCATCGGATCTGTGCCGGCGACAAGCACCCACCACCCTCCGAGCCCCTGGCCCTGATCGTCCACCAACCACTAACAGGGAATACCCTATAGGTATACACGTAACACCAGCATTGGCGTAATACAGGCACTGCAGGGCTGTCCGGTCGGCGGCGGCGGGCCACTTCCCTTCACTTGCGCCATCCCCTCCCCCAATCCTCCTCTCCAGATTTGGCATCTGATTTGTGATCTGTTGGTGCTAGTGCTGCTCTTCAATGGCAGTTTGGCATGGCCGGCTCATGGTGAGGATTCCATACAAGGCGTAGCTCCTCCGTGATGCAAAGTTCTGCCTATGCATGGCCTGGTCGAACCGGCGATGTTGTGGATGCAGTCAGAAGGCTCCTTTGTGAGTTTTGGTTGATCTTACTTTGGTCAGTTTGCCTTCAACGATGAGATGCAATCTATGGATGATGACTTGACACGAAGGATATGGTTGTGCAACAGCAGTGTGCATGTAGTTGCTGGGATTGTGAGAAAGTGGTGGCGACAACACAAAATTGACTTCAATTTGATGGTGCTTCTTGAGCACCCGGTCTTCAGCTCTGGGTGAAAAGCGTAGGTCTGAACTGAGGTTATACCTGGCAATGACGATGTTATTTGCATCGTTTCCTTGTTGAAGGCATTGCTCGGATGTGCTTTGGACTCGTTCTTCAGGGTGAAAACCTAGATTTTGGCATTTGGTTGTTGAATCCGGTAACGATGGCGCTTGAGTGTCACTCCTTCCTGAAGGCATTGCTGTTGAAGAAACTCGTTGTCCTTGTGGTGTCAAGAGATGGTTGGTGCGAATATGGTTGTTGTAATAGTTTGTCGGTCGTTGTGTTGATCGGTTTGGAGGTCTTTTTCTTTCTTACTTGGGGATAGTTTTGGTCTTATATGACTTTGCTATTTGCTGACGTGTTTATTTGTGTGTGTACGTTGGTGTTGGTTGTGTGCATCCTAGTTATGCAGACGCCGAGTGTGTGCTCACTATGTTTGTATTCACTTGATGCTTCATTTTGAGTCAATAAAATCCACCCTTTATTGAAAAAAATACAGGCGCTGCAGGTGGCCATTAGCAGTAGCATGATGACCCACAAGTATAGGGGGTCAATTGTAGCTCTTTTTGATAAGTAAGAGTGTCGAACCCAATGAGGAGCAGAAGGAAATGACAAGTAGTTTTCAGTAAGGTATTGTGTGCAAGTGCTGAAATTGTAAGTAGCGAGTAGTTTGGTAGCAAAATAATCTATAATAAGCAAGTAACGATAATCGTAACAAGTATGCAGCAAGGTAGCCCAATCCTTTTGAGTCAAAGGGCAGGCCAAAACGGTCTCTTATGATAAGCAAAGCATTCTTGAGGGTACACGGGAATTTCATCAAGTCACTTTCAGCATGTTTGTTTGATTTGTGTTTGCTACTTTGATAATTTGATATGTGGGTGGACCGGTGCTTAGGTGCTGTTCTTACTTGAACGAACCTCCTACTTATGATTTACCCTCCCACAAGCATCCTCAACTATGAGAAAAGTATTAAGGATAAATCCTAACCATAGCATTAAATTCCGGGATCCAATTGATCCCTTATGGAATAGTGCATAAACTGGGGTTTCATTTTTTGTCACTCTCGCAACCCACCATCTATTTACTACTCCACAATGCATTCCCTTAGGCCAAAATATGGTGAAGTGTCATGTAGTCGACGTTCGCATGACACCACTAAGGGAATCACAACATACATACTATCAAAATATCGAACACGTATCAAATTCACATGATTACTTGTAACATGATTTATCCCGTGACCTCAAGAACAAAAGTAACTACTCACAATCAACAAACATGCTCATGATCAGTGGGGTATTAATATGCATAATGGATCCGAACATATAATCTTTCACCAAATAAACCATATAGTAATCAACTACAAGATGTAATCAACACTACTAGTCACCCCGTAACAACAATCTATAATTTCGGTAACAAGATTGAATATAAGAGATGAACTAGGGTTTGAGATGAGATGGTGCTAGTGAAGATGTCGATGGAGATTGCCCTCCCCAAGATGGGAGAGTTGTTGGTGATGATGATGACGATGATTTTCCCCTCTGGGAGGGAAGTCCTCTTCTTATTTTGTCTAGGTCAAAACCACTTATATACCAAAAGATGGGCACCAGAGGTGGGCCGAGGAGTCCACAACCCACCAGGGCGCGCCAGGGGGTGTTGTTCCCACTTGGTGGCCCTCCTCTGGTGTTTATTGACTCCAATATTTCTTAAATAATCCATAAAAAATCTCCATAACGTTTCATATCTTTTGGAGTTGTGCAGAATAGGTGGCCTGACGTAGCTTTTCCAGGTTCCAGCTGCCGGAATTCTCCCTCTTGGTGTGTTCCTTGTAAATTATGAGAGAAAAGGCATTAGAATTACTCCAAAAAGCATTATTATGGATAAATACATTATAAATAACAGCAAGGAAACATGATGCAAAATGGACGTATCATAGCGCTGGCTGATGAGGTCACCTGTTACAGGTAGGGTCAAGGACCCATCATTTGAGACCCAGATGGAGCCCATCACCACCGTAGATAGGTCCTGGACCATACCAGCATTCAGATGCATACATCAAGAAGTCCACTCGGATGACTCGACGACACTCGTACAACCACCCGCCACTCGGCTGACAAACCACCACTCGGAGCAAGGAGGCAGGCAAGCGGCATGGGAGCTGCAATGGTCGAGGAATCCTAAGGTATCCATTAAACAGATTCAAGGCTCCTGTTACCTGTAACTGCCATAGTAGAGGCTCATCACACCTGTAACTGATGCATTCAGCGGCGACGTGGAATACATGGGGCTGCGGCACACTCTATATAAGCCGCACCCCCCTCCATAGTTGGGCATGAGCAACCTTTGTAACCATACTCATCAAATCAAAACAAGCCTCAGCGCACGAGATGTAGGGATATTACCTCCGCCGAGAGGAGTCTGAACTCGTTAAACACCGAGTGTTACACCTACGCCGTAGCTAGGTTCTTCCCCTTATTCGTGCCCTTAGTACTCATTGCTAGGATCATAACCCCGACAGTTGGCGCCACCGCGGGGCTAGGCGTCTAGCAAAATTTCACGGCATAGGTGGATTTCACGATCATCATGTTAGTCAGCGACGAAATCCGTTTTCTGACGCTCTCATTCACCATTGACGACTAAGCATGGCTTCGCGAGGCCCCGTGATGACCCACAAGTATAGGGGATCAATCATAGTCCTTTCGATAAGTAAGAGTGTCAAACCCAACAGGGAGCAGAAGGAAATGACAAGCGGTTTTCAGCAAGGTATTTTCTGCAGGCACTAAAATTATCGGTAATAGATAGTTTTGTGATAAGATAATTCGTAACGGGTAACAAGTAGCAAGTGTAGCAAAGGTGCAGCAAGGTAGCCCAATCATTTTTATAGCAAAGGATAAGCATGGACGAACTCTTATATAATGCAAAGCGCTCTCGAGGACACATGGGAATTATCGTCATGTTAGTTTTCATCATGCTCATATGATTTGCGTTCGTTAATTTGATAATTTGATATGTGGGTGGACCGGTGCTTGGGTGCTTTCCTTACTTGGACAAGACTCACTTATGATTAACCCCTCTCACAAGCATCGACAACTATGAAAGAAGAATTAAGACAAATCTAATCATAGCATGAAACATGTGGATCCAAATCAGCCCCTTACGGAGCAACGCATAAACTAGGGTTTAAGCTTCTGTCACTCTAGCAACCCATCATCTACTTATTACTTCCCAATGCCTTCCCCTAGGCCCAAATCATGGTGAAGTGCCATGTAGTCAACGTTCACATAACACCACTAGAGGAAAGTACATCTCATCAAAATATCGAACGAATACCAAATTCACATGATTACTTATAACAAGACTTCCCCATGTCCTCAGGAACAAACGTAACTACTCACAAAGCATGTTCATGTTCAAGATCATAGGGGTAATAAATATCATTAAGGATCTGAACATATGATCTTCGACCAAATAAACCAACTAGCATCAACTATGAAGAGTAATCAACACTACTAGCAACCCACAGGTACCAATCTGAGGTTTTGGGACAAAGATTGAATACAAGAGATGAACTAGGGTTTGAGAGGAGATGGTGCTGCTGAAGGTGTTGATGAAGATTGATCCTCCCTCGATGAAAGGATTGTTGGTGATGACTATGGCTTCGATTTCTCCCTCCCGGAGCGAAGTTTTCTGGTAGAACAGATCCGCTGGAGCCCTAGATTGCTTCTGCCTAGGTTCCGCCTCGAGAAGGCGGTGCTTCATGCCGAAAGCTTCCTTTTGACCTTCCATATAACAGAAGATGGGCACCAGACGATAGCCAGGGGCCCACAAGCCCTGGGGGCACGCCCTGGGGGTAGGGCGCCCCCCCGAGCTTTTGGCCACCTGGTGGGTACCCTTCTGTTGTTTCTTCGCACAATATTTTTTATATTTTCCAAAATAATACTCTGTAATGTTTCAGGACATTTGGATTTGTATGCAGAATAGGTCTCTCATATTTGTTCCTTTCCGGTCCAGAATCCCAACTACCTGCATTCTCCCTCTTCATGTAAATCTTGTAAAATAAGAGAGAAAAGGCATAAGTATTGTACCATAATGTTAAATAATATCCCATAATACAATAGATATCAACATAAAATCATGATGCAAAATGGGCGTATCAACTCCCCCAAGCTTAGACCTTGCTTCTCCTCAAGCGAAAGCCGAAATCGATAATCATGTCCACATGTTTAGAGATAGAGGTGTCGACAAAAATAAAATAGAGACATGAGGACATCATGATCATCTTTAGAATAGCAACATATTGTCATATAACTTCTAATGCTAAAGTGATAATTCATTCACAATGCAAAGTATGAAGCAAAAACTTCATTGAAAACTAACAAACTATGATCTCGGTCATTGAAGCAATTACAATTTATCATAATATCGGAAAGAGTCAATGTAAGAGCTTTTGTGTAGCAATTCCACATACTCAACCATCTTTTAGTCTTTCATAATTGATAACACTCACGCGATATTTATGAGATCAAAACCTCAATCGGACACAGAGAAAGATAGGGGCTTATAGGTTCGCCTCCCAACCTTTTACCTCAAGGGTAATGTCAACAATAATAATTTATGATCACCTACATCCGAGTGGATATGTATGTTTGGATATTTCCCCAACATATGGTGCTTGCCAAAAAGAAAAAGTGTAAAAAGGAAGGGTGAAGATCACCATCACTCTTTTGTAAAGATAGGAGATAAAAATAAAAGATAGGCCTTTCGCAGAGGGAAGCAGAGGTTGTCATGCGCTTTTATGGTTGGATGCACAAAATCTTAATGCAAAAGAGCGTCACTTTATATTGCCGCTTGTGATAAAGAACTTTATATGCAGTCCTTCGCTTGTATTCCTTCCATATCACAAGTTCATATAAAGTTCATTTTCCTCACACTAAAAGATCATACATATTTAGAGAGCAATTTTTATTGCTTGCACCAATGACAACTTACTTGAAGGAACTTACTCAATCCATCGGCTGATATAGTGGACTGTCATGGACCGTATAAGATCTTGCAACGTATGGGAGAAGTCGCTTATAAGTTGGAATTACCAGAAGGACTGTCAGGAGTTCATGATGTATTCCATGTGTCTCAGCTGAAGAAATGTCATGCCGAGATGGCGGAGATACCGCTAAGAGATACCGTGCCACTCGAAGCGATTCAGTTGAAGGACGACTTAACGTATGAGGAGAAGCCAGTCAAGATTCTCGATTATGCCAGTAGAGTTACCCGCAGCAAGGTTATCAAGTTTTGCAAAGTTCAGTGGAACCACCACTCAGAGGATGAAGCCACCTGGGAAAGAGAAGAAGATTTGCTCAAGGACCACCCTCACCTATTTTCTAGCCAACCCGAATCTCGAGGGCGAGATTCACCTTAAGGGGGGTAGGTTTGTAACATCCCAAATTTTCAATTTGGAATGTTATACACTAGATCATCATGCATATCATATTTTTCATGCATTTTGGTTGATCCTAGAAATTTCACGCAACTCAAGGACCTTCGGAGAGAGTTGGAGATTTCGTTATTTTCATATTTGAGAATTTTCTCGAGTTTGAAAAGAGGATCATTTGATTTATTTTATTTTATCTTCAATTATTTTTCCGATATCAAAAATTTGAGAGAGGGAATAATATGACTTTCCCAAAATTAAGGAAAAATGAAGATTTAATAAATAGATCAATTTTTGTTTTGCCGGAGTTTTATTTGCATTTTATTTGGATAGGGAAAAATGCGCGTTTTCAAAAATTGCATTTTAGGTCCGGAGAAAAGTTCATTTTGTTCGGCTCATTTTTAGGAGTCGGGGAAAATTTACTTTAGAAATTTTGGAGCCCGTTTAGTTTTCTTTTCTTTTATTTTTCTGCGCGCAGAACCGTTTAAAAAAAATAAAGAGAAGCCTCCCGCCAGGCCAGCCGGGCCAAAGGCCCAGCCCGCCAGCCACCCCAGCCCCTGCGCGCGCCAGCGCTAGGCAGGCGCCAACCGCCGCCGCTTCTTGCTTCTAGGCCGAGTCCAATATGGACTTAGGTCGGTAGCCCCCCCCCTCTTTCCTTTGTTCCGTTTTCTTTTTCTTCTAGGACTCTTTTTCCTATTCTATTTCTTGTCCCCTACCCCAAGTAACCCCCTCCCCTCCCCAATATAAATACCCCAACACCCCCCCTCTAAACCCATCAAATCAAAGCCGCAGCAAGCAGCAGCGCGCAGCCTCACCCGCGCCACCGCCCTTGTGCCCTAGCCGCCGCCGCACCTTGCCCACGCCGCCGGAGCCCCTCGCCGGAGATCTCGCCGGAGGTTTCCCCACGTCTCTTTTCCTCGGATCGTTTTCTTCTAATCATTCCGATTCTTTTCTTCTCTTCCGATTTGTTTTCTTTCCGGTTCTTTTCTAACCGTTCCGTTTTCTAGATCGGTTTTTCGTTTCGGTTTTCTTCTCCGAAACCCTAGATCGAATTCGTTTTCTTTTCTGATTTAGTTGCCTTGGACCGTTCGCCGGACCGTTCGTCTCAACGAACGTGATCACCGGATTCTTCTAGGTTAACAAACGTCCGTTCGTTCAACCGTTCTTCGTTTTCTTTTCGTCGGATTTATTCCGCGTTCTTTTCCGTGATCGCGATCTCAGATCCGATCTTCGTTCTAGTTTTTCTGCTCGCCCGTTTATCGGAATCAGGTGTTTCAAGCGCCTGGAGTTTCGTTTCAAAACCGCCGTTCCGTCTAATCAACTTAAACCAGTTTTTGCCCCGGTAAAATTTGACCTAGTTTCAACTTGCTAGAACCGAGTTGTTTTCTTCCGCCGTTTGTTTTTTCCGTTTCTTTGTTCGGTTTGATCTTTCTTAGCAACCGGAGTTCTTAAGTTGAACTATCTGGTTCGTTCTCTTGTTCGAGTTTTACCTGTGCATTAGATGAGTACTTATTGTATGCTTGTTGTTTGTCTGCGATAGATCACCCGGATTGCGCCGCTTGTTACTTCGAAACCCTAGGTCTCGCGGATCATCAGCAAGGCAAGTAACACTTTGATCATACCTTTTCTACAACCCATGTTTTATTGCATTAGATCAATCCTCACACAATGCATGATTAGGATCTAATTAAATTGTGGGATGGGAAGTAGATGAGGTAGTACCTATTACCTGTATTATTATGAAACCCTTGGGAGTTACTTCTACATTTGCTTATTATGCCATGCTATGCTAGTAGACGTGGATTGGGTGAGTGATATCCATGACAGATGTGAGTTGATAATTTTAATGGTTTATCTAAGGTGGCAACTTAAACACACATCTGGGTGGATTGAGGCACCTGATGTCTATCAGGACTTGCCTGTTTTTTTGGACCGCCAGCCAGGCTCAAAGGGATCATAAGATCTTTCATGCTAAATACTTACGTGTGCAGCCACAAGCCATTATGGGCTCTGGCATAGTTGACTAAGTCGTGCGAACTCTTATAGGGGTAGACTAGCAGATGTAGGGGTTGTAGGTGGTACGGTCTACTCCATCGTAAGGTGCTAGCGCTTCTGAAAGACTATGTCTCGGTCATCCGTCTTCTCAAACACCCTGTAGTGCGAGAAACCAAACGGAGGCGATCGAGTCTTGTGGGGAAAAGTGCGCAAACCTCTGCAGAGTGTACAAACTAATCATGATTAGCCGTGTCCCCGGTTATGGACAACTTGAGTATCTAGTACTTGAATATCATGTGAATCTCAACATGTTACTTCTAATTAATGTTGTTGGGTTTTAATTATTTTTAATTGGGATTGAGAATGCTGTCAACCATTCTCAATGTTTCACAACCACCATGATAGTTAAATAAACTTATTCCTTTGCAGTAGGGAAAAACTGGCTTTACTTAAAACAGTAACCATAGAGCTTTCCACCAGCCATATATGCATATAGTATAGCTGTTTCATTCCATTACTCTCTATGCGTTACTTTGCCAGCATATTCCATGTGCTGACCCGTTTTCGGGCTGCAACGTTAATGTTGCAGACTTTTCAGACGACGATTGAGGTGCTTTTAGGTCGTGGTTCTATACTCAGTGATGCCGCTAGAGTTGATGGACCCATTTATCTTCCGAGTCTTCCGCTGTTATCGACACTAGATGGCCTTAAGACATTTTTATTGTAATAAGCTCTCTTTGAGACAACGATGTAATAAGTGTGTGATTGCCACTCTGCTATAAATCCTTCGATGTACTGTGTGGTGTCAGCATTACTGATCCAGGGATGACACCCGAGCACAGTAGACTTGATCCATTCGGGTCGGGTCGCCACAGAGATGGTATCAGAGCACACGCTGACTGTAGGACACGACCACTAAGTTAAAGCCATAGATCACCATTCTCTTCTCATTTTCTAACTCCTCATCTTTTCTACTCTTTAGGATGACACACGTGAAGATTAAGTACGCCCAACCAGATGAAGGCACACCATTTGGATTTCACCTGAAGGAAGTCACCAAGTACCTGAACATTGGATTACCAAGTTTCAGGGGAACTTTCAACGCCACTCTGCCTGAAGAGGAGCGCTGGAAGATTCAAGCTCATGTTCCGGGAAGGACATTCGCGCCAATCACGAAGCCATAGATAGCGTTTTCAATGCACCAACCTGGAGTCTGGGAAGGAGCATGGCAGCTCATATCACCCTAGGACGCATTGGAGAAGTTTACCAAGAAGACCTCAAGGACACTATCTACCAGATTTGCGGACGCCGAGATGAACAATGGGAGTTAGTCAGCACCAAGAAGGATAGATCCATTGCATCATTCATCCAGGAGTTAAACCAGCACATTCGCCGCCACGAGAACCAGATGTGCAATGATATGATAGAGTTGAAGAATGCGAAGGCAAGGATCATCGAGCTAGAAGGAGAACTGAAGTCTACACGCAAGGACTACATGGACGAGATCGTAGCTCTAGCAAGGCACAATAACGATCTTAAGCAGGAGATTGAAGAACTCAAGGAGAAGTTAGCATCCATGGAGGAAGACAAGTACGTCGCATGTCCGGACAACTACATCATCATCGACGACACCGATTCGGATCCAAGTGAACCCGACTTTGAAGACGAAGCTGGAGCAGATATCATGGAGTCTTCCACCGGTTCAAATTTCTAGATGAACACCAGATAGTAGTAGTATCCCCCCCTGTAATCATTAGCACGAGCACTTTTGCGATAGTTTTAGATCGTTTGTAAGCCCTTGTTTGATTGAATGAAGTGAATTGTGTGCTTTTTCTCATGTGCATTGGGGTAGTGTTTTCCCTTTAGACCTCACTATATTCTCAATTCTCGTCTTTTCTAAAACCCTCAGATGCCTCCGAGACGTGACCCCAGTTACCATTAAGGATTGGTAACTATGTGTTTCCCTCAGACCTAATAGTATTGGAATCTCAAGGACTAGATGTGATATTAGGCATGGATTGGTTATCAAAGTATAAAGGGAATATTGAGTGTGCTAGTAAGTCAATTTTGCTTACCACACCAGAAGGAAGAAGGATCAAGTATGTATCCCGGCATGTACCAAAAAGGACAAAAGTGAATTGCCTAACAGGAGTCGTGCAGGAGGAAGTACCAGTGGTAAAGGATTTTCCTGATGTATTTCCTGAGGAATTACCAGGCATGCCACTGGATAGAGACATAGAGTTCTTAATTGAGCTTTTGCCAGGTACCGGCCCAATATCAAAGCGACCATACCGGATGCCAGCAAAAGATTTGGTAGAAATTAAGAACCAGATTGAGGAGTTATTGGATAAAGGTTACATTCGCCCAAGTTTTTCGCCTTGGGGATCACCCGTACTTCTAGTGGAAAAGAAGGATGGATCATTAAGGATGGTTGTAGATTATCGGGGATTGAATGAAGTAACCATCAAGAACAAGTACCCACTGCCAATGATTAACGATCTGTTTGATCGGTTGCAAGGAGCTAAAGTGTTTTCCAAGATCGATTTGCGATCAGGGTACCATCAATTGAAGATTCGGGAGCAGGACATACCTAAGACAGCATTCACCACAAGATATGGACTGTATGAGTATACCATTATGTCATTTGGATTGACTAACGCACCTGCCTATTTTATGAACCTGATGAACAAAGTGTTTATGGAGTTTTTGGATAAGTTCGCCGTAGTATTCATTGATGACATCCTGATTTATTCAAAGAATGAAGAGGAGCATAAGGAACATTTGCGTTTGGTTTTGGAGAAACTAAGGGAACATCAGTTATACGCCAAATTCAGCAAATGTGAGTTTTGGTTGAAGGAAGTTGGATTCCTCGGACACGTTATATCCGGAGAAGGTATAGCAGTTGACCCCACTAAGGTTGAGACCGTAACTGAATGGGAAGCACCAACAACAGTTGGAGAGATCCGGAGTTTTCTTGGACTCACAGGATACTACCGGAGATTCATTGAGAATTTCTCAAGGATTGTGAATCCTATGACTGAATTGTTAAAGAAGGATACTAAGTTCAATTGGACTGAGGAGTGTGAGGCTAGTTTCCAGGAGTTGAAGAAACGCTTGGTCACCTCACCAGTATTGATTTTGCCAGATCAGACCAAGGATTATGAGGTGTATTGCGACGCTTCACGTCGAGGACTTGGAGCAGTGCTTATGCAGGAAGGGAGAGTTGTTTCGTATGCTTCACGGCAACTGAAGCCTAATGAGTTGAATTATGCCACGCATGATTTGGAGTTAGCAGCCGTAGTGCATGCATTGAAGACGTGGAGACATTTCCTTATTGGAAATCATTGTGAAGTGTACACGGATCACAAGAGTTTGAAGTACATTTTCACGCAGAAGGAGTTGAACCTCAGACAAAGGAGATGGTTGGAGCTCATCAAGGATTATGACATGAGATTGCATTATCATCCCGGAAAAGCTAATGTAGTAGCTGACGCTTTGAGCTGTAAGAGCCATGTCAATATTCTAATGACGGGAGAAGTACCAAAGGAGTTAGCAGAAAACCTTCGTGAGCTATGTTTGGAAATAGTTCCGAGAGGCTATGTAGCAGCATTGGAGATTCAGTCAACATTGATGGATAAGATCAGAGAAGCTCAGAAATCTGACAAGGAGATTGCTGCTATAAAAGAGAAATTGAGCGAAGGAAAAGCAAAGGGATTTCGTGAGGATGAACACGATACCTTATGGTTTGAGGACCGTGTTTACGTGCCCAATGACCCGGAGATCAGGAAGTTGATTTTGCAAGAGGCACATGATTCACCGTATTCGATTCACCCAGGGAATACGAAGATGTACTTGGATTTGAAGGAAACATTCTGGTGGACCGGAATGAAGAAGGATATTGCAGCATATGTAGTAGTTTGTGACGTATGTCAGAGAGTAAAGGCAGAGCATCAGAAGCCAGCAGGATTGTTACAACCATTGCCGATACCCGAATGGAAGTGGGAAAGGATAGGCATGGATTTTATCACAGGACTACCCAGGACGAAAACAGGCTATGACTCGATATGGGTAGTAGTTTATCGTTTGACGAAGGTAGCACATTTCATTCCAGTTAAGACCACTTATACCAGTGCTAAGTTGGCGAAGATATACATGACTAGAATCATTTGTTTGCATGGAGTTCCGAGGAGTACCGTATCAGATAGAGGAACCCAATTTACCTCAAAGTTTTGGAATCAGTTGCATGAAACTTTAGGAACCAGACTAGAGTTCAGCACAGCTTTTCATCCACAGACAGATGGACAGACCGAGAGAGTCAATCAGATTTTGGAAGATATGCTGAGAGCTTGTGCACTAGATTATGGATCTAGTTGGGACGATAACTTGCCGTATGCGGAGTTTTCTTATAACAACAGTTACCAAACCAGTTTGAAGATGGCACCTTTCGAAGCTTTATACGGAAGGAGGTGCAGGACACCGTTGTCATGGGACGAAGTTGGAGACCGTTTTGGACCAGATTTGATTAAGGAGTCTGAACGGAAAGTTAAGTTGATTCGCGATAGGCTCAAGGTAGACCAGTCCAGGAAGAAGAGCTACGCAGATTCTAAACGCAAGGAGACAGTTTACGAAACTGGAGACAGAGTTTATCTCCGAGTATCCCCACTTCGAGGAGTTAAGCGCTTTGGAGTTAAGGGAAAGTTAGCACCGCGTTTTGTTGGACCGTATAAGATCTTGCAACGTATGGGAGAAGTCGCTTATAAGTTGGAATTACCAGAAGGACTGTCAGGAGTTCATGATGTATTCCATGTGTCTCAGCTGAAGAAATGTCATGCCGAGATGGCGGAGATACCGCTAAGAGATACCGTGCCACTCGAAGCGATTCAGTTGAAGGACGACTTAACGTATGAGGAGAAGCCAGTCAAGATTCTCGATTATGCCAGTAGAGTTACCCGCAGCAAGGTTATCAAGTTTTGCAAAGTTCAGTGGAACCACCACTCAGAGGATGAAGCCACCTGGGAAAGAGAAGAAGATTTGCTCAAGGACCACCCTCACCTATTTTCTAGCCAACCCGAATCTCGAGGGCGAGATTCACCTTAAGGGGGGTAGGTTTGTAACATCCCAAATTTTCAATTTGGAATGTTATACACTAGATCATCATGCATATCATATTTTTCATGCATTTTGGTTGATCCTAGAAATTTCACGCAACTCAAGGACCTTCGGAGAGAGTTGGAGATTTCGTTATTTTCATATTTGAGAATTTTCTCGAGTTTGAAAAGAGGATCATTTGATTTATTTTATTTTATCTTCAATTATTTTTCCGATATCAAAAATTTGAGAGAGGGAATAATATGACTTTCCCAAAATTAAGGAAAAATGAAGATTTAATAAATAGATCAATTTTTGTTTTGCCGGAGTTTTATTTGCATTTTATTTGGATAGGGAAAAATGCGCGTTTTCAAAAATTGCATTTTAGGTCCGGAGAAAAGTTCATTTTGTTCGGCTCATTTTTAGGAGTCGGGGAAAATTTACTTTAGAAATTTTGGAGCCCGTTTAGTTTTCTTTTCTTTTATTTTTCTGCGCGCAGAACCGTTTAAAAAAAAACTTACCGCAGGCCCAGCCGGGCCAAGGCCCAGCTAGCCACCGCCTCAGCCTCCCTGCGCGCGCAGCATGCAGCAGCGCCAAGAGCCGGCCGGCCGCCGCCGCCTCTTGCTAGGACCGAATCCTAGTAGGATTTTGGTCCTACTTCCGTATATTCCTTTTCTATTTCAAGATCTTTTCCTTCCCTCTTTTCTATTCCTATTCCTAGTCTAATTCCTTGTCCTCTACCCCAAGTAAACCCCTCCCCTCCCCAATATAAATACCCCAACACCCCCCTCTAAACCCATCAAATCAAAGCCGCAGCAAGCAGCAGCGCGCAGCCTCACCCCCGCCACCGCCCTTGTGCCCTAGCCGCCGCCGCACCTTCCCACGCCGCCGGAGCCCCTCGCCGGAGGATCTCGCCGGAGCGCAGTCTCTTTTCCTCGGATCGTTTTCTTAATCATTCCGATTCTTTTCTTCTCTTCTGATTCCGTTTTCTAGATCGGTTTTTCGTTTCGGTTTTCTTCTCCAACCCTAGATCGAATTCGTTTTCTTCTCCGATTTAGTTGCCTTTGGACCGTTCGCCGGACCGTTCGTCCTAACGAACATGATCACCGGATTCTTCTAGGTTAACGACATCCGTTCGTTTAACCGTTCTTCTTTTTCTTCTCGTCGGATTTATTCCGCGTCTTTTCCCCGATCGTGATCCTCAGATCCGATCTTCGTTCTAGTTTTCTTCTCGCTCGTTTATCGGAATCAGGTGATTCAAGCGCCTGGAGTTTCGTTTCGAAACCGCCGTTCCGTCTAATCAACTTAAACAAGTTTTTGCCCCGGTAAAATTTGACCTAGTTTCAACTTGCTAGAACCGAGTTGTTTTCTTCCGCCGTTTGTTTTCCGTTTCTTTGTTCGGTTCGTTCTTTCTTTGCAACCGGAGTTCTTAAGTTGAACTATCTGGTTCGTTCTCTTGTTCGAGTTTTACCTGTGCATTAGATGAGTACTTATTGTATGCTTGTTGTTTGTCTGCGATAGATCACCCGGATTGCGCCGCTTGTTACTTCGAAACCCTAGGTCTCGCGGATCATCAGCAAGGCAAGTAACACTTTGATCATACCTTTTCTACAACCCATGTTTTATTGCATTAGATCAATCCTCACACATTGCATGATTAGGATCTAATTAAATTGTGGATGGGAAGTAGATTGAGTAGTACCTATCACCTGTATTATTAATGAAACCCTTGGGAATTACTTCTTACGTTTGCTTATTATGCCATGCTATGCTAGTAGACGTGGATTGGGTGGAGTGATATCATGACAGATGTGAGTTTAATTTTAATGGTTTATCTAAAGTGGCAACTTAAACACACATCTGGGTGGATTGAGGCACCTGATGTCTATCAATTTGCCTGTTTTTTTGGACCGCCACCCAGGCTCAAAGGGATCATAAGATCATTCATGCTAGAAACTTCCGTTGTGCAGCCACAATGCTACTATGGGCTCTGGCATAGTTGAACTAAGTCGTGCGAACTCTTATAGGGTGAGACTAGCAGATGTAGGGGTTGTACGTGGTACGGTCTACTCCATCATAAGGTGCTAGCGCTTCTGAAAGACTATGTCTCGGTCATCCGTTTCTCAAACACCATGTAGTGCAGAGAAACCAAACGGAGGCGATCGAGTCTTGTGGGGAAAAGTGCGCAAACCTCTGCAGAGTGTACAAACTAATCATGATTAGCCGTGTCCCCGGTTATGGACAACTTGAGTATCTAGTACTTGAATATCATGTGAATCTCAACATGTTACTTCTAATTAATGTTGTTGGGTTTTAATTATTTTTAATTGGGATTGAGAATGCTGTCAACCATTCTCAATGTTTCACAACCACCATGATAGTTAAATAAACTTATTCCTTTGCAGTAGGGAAAAACTGGCTTTACTTAAAACAGTAACCATAGAGCTTTCCACCAGCCATATATGCATATAGTATAGTTGTTTCATTCCATTACTCTCTATGTGTTACTTTGCCAGCATATTCCATGTGCTGACCCGTTTTCGGGCTGCAACGTTAATGTTGCAGACTTTTCAGACGACGATTGAGGTGCTTTTAGGTCGTGGTTCTATACTCAGTGATGCTGCTGGAGTTGATGGACCCATTTATCTTCCGAGTCTTCTGCTGTTATCGACACTAGATGGCCTTAAGCCATTTTTATTGTAATAAGCTCTCTTTGAGACAACGATGTAATAAGTGTGTGATTGCCACTCTGCTATAAATGCTTCGATGTACTGTGTGGTGTCAGTATTACTGATCCAGGGATGACACCCGAGCATAGTAGACTTGATCCATTCGGGTCGGGTCGCCACAGAAACCTCTCTTTCTTTATTACTTCCTATTAATTGCAACAATGACCAACAATATGTTTGTCAACTCTCAACAAATTTTATGTGACATACTTCTTATATGTGAAGTCATCACCTTCCATAAGATTATTGTACAATCTTTTTATTTATTTTTATTCTTTTTATTTTCCTTTCTAAGATCAAGGTAAGAAAACAAAGCCCTCAACTCAAAAATACTCTTTATTATATAACTCTTGGACTTGATTGCATAGATACATCAAAAAGCAAAACTCAAAGACTAAATCATACTGAAACTTTTATTCTACTAGATGAAGATATAACCAAAAGGATCGAACTAAGATAAATGATAAAGATAAAGATGTGACGGTGATACGATACCAGGGCACCTCCCCCAAGCTTGGCACAAGCCAAGGGGAGTGCCCATACCCATGTACTCAAGTCTCCTTCTTTCGAGGTGGTGGTGCAATGTGATGATGTGTCCGCCAGCTTCAATAAGGCACCCTTCAGGTCATGGAGTTCTTGGAGTACACGTTGGAGCATATTTGCATTGTTATGAATTTCCTCCAAAAGATGCTTATTTTCAGGCCACCAAGAACCTTTCCATGCATCACTTTCACTTGGACGAGATATATCCCAATTGGAGGGTATATGTGCACAAGGAGTATTCTCCATTCCATAGTTATGAACCAAATTATGAAAGTTATTTTGATGTAACCAGTGTAAGGGCCTCCTAGGGGGAAGCCCTTCTCGTATCTATTGGCCTTCATGGTTACTTGTAGTACCTATTGCTTGATGGGGATTTGGAATAGTGGAGATGCCGGCCAGAGTACCTCTCAAGTGAATCTCCTTCATCCTCCTCCATCGTGACTTCCTCGGCATCCTCCCTCCTGGGTTCCATCTGCATCAACCAAGCATCGTCTTCCACATTGTTGGAGGAGGAAGAAGACATGATGCCTGGCCTTGAAAACTCTAGTAGAAAACATCTCGAAACAAGAACAGAAGAGATTACCTTGATACGGTGGTCAAAACCTTCGGGAGATTATATAATGATTTTTACCGTGCAAAACAAGTATTCCGAGAGAAAACAGAGTCTTGAGGGCACACGAGGTGGGCACAAGCCTAGCAGGCGCGCCCAGGGGGTAGGGCGCACCCCCACGGCTAGTCGCCTCCTCGTGCACTATTCGGACTACTTATTTTTTCTAATTTTTTAATAGTCCAAAATAGAGTAAAATTACCTTTGATAAACTTTTGTAATCGATTACTTACCGTACACATACCTATTCCTTTTCAGAGTTCCGGAGCGTGCTTGAAGGTTTCCTTTATGTACTC
The DNA here is from genome assembly GCF_003073215.2 of Triticum urartu. Lineage (NCBI taxonomy): Eukaryota > Viridiplantae > Streptophyta > Magnoliopsida > Poales > Poaceae > Triticum > Triticum urartu. The sequence goes on along the minus strand of NC_053027.1, from coordinate 194,146,238 downwards.
TTCTGGTGTTATGGTATGAATAATATTAGTTTCGACATTTATGGGAGTACCTGAGATGTAATGTTTGATTCTTTGCCCGTTCACCACCTTCGGGTTATTGCCTTCGATGTTGTTGATTTTGATGGCACCGGAACGATAAACTTCCTCGATAATGTAAGGACCTTCCCATTTAGAGAGAAGCTTTTCTGCAAAAAATCTTAAACGAGAATTTTATAGCAAGACATGGTCACCTACATTAAACTCACGCTTTTGTACCATTTTGTCATGCCATATTTTAACTTTTTCTTTAAACAATTTGGCATTTTCATAGGCTTGTGTTCTCCATTCATCGAGTGAGCTAATGTCAAATAACCTCTTCTCACCGACAAGTTTGAAATCATAGTTGAGCTCTTTAATTGCCCAATAAGTTTTGTGTTCTAATTCAAGAGGTAAGTGACATGATTTACCATAAACCATTTTATATGGAGACATACCCATATGATTATTGTAAGCAGTTCTATAAGACCATAGTGCATCATCAAGTTTCTTAGACCAATTCTTTCTAGATCTATTAACAGTCTTTTGCAAGATCAGTTTTATTTCTCTGTTACTTAATTCTACTTGACCACTAGACGACGATGGTAAGGAGATGCAATTCTATGGTTAAGATCATATTTAGCAAGAAATTTACGGAAAGCACCATGAATAAAGTGTGAACCTCCATCAGTCATTAAATATCTAGGGACCCCAAACCTCAGAAAAATAACTTCTTTAAGCATTTTAATGGAAGTGCAACACTACTTGCTGGAATAGCTTCTACCCACTAAGTAACATAATCAACAACAACCAAAATATGTGTATACCCATTAGAGGATGGAAAAGACCCCATATAATCAAATCCCCAAACATCAAATGGTTAAATAACAAGTGAATAATTCATTGGCATTTGCTGATGTCTACTATTATTACCAATTCTTTGGCATTCATCACAAGACAAGACAAAATTACGAGCATCTCTAAAGAGAGTAGGCCAATAAAAACCTGATTGTAATACCTTGTGTGCAGTTCTGTCTCCAGCATGGTGTCCTCCGTAAGCCTCGGAGTGACACTTGCATAGGATCTATTCCCGTTCATGCTCAGGTACACAACGTCTAATAACACCATCTACTCCTTCTTTATAGAGGTGTGGGTCATCCCAGAAGTAATGTATTAAATCATAGAAAAACTTTTTCTTTTGTTGGTATGTGAAACTAGGTGGTATAAATTTAGCAACAATAAAATTAGCATAGTCTGCATACCACGGAGTGCTACGAGAATCATTTACAATGGCTAATTGTTAGCTATCATCAATAGGTAGTGGGTCATCAAGAATATTTTCTAGCCTAGAAAATTTATCTCCTACGGGGTTCTCAACTCCTTTCCTACCAGTAATATGTAAATCAAATTCTTGTAGCAGAGAACCCAACTAATATGTCTAGGTTTAGCACCTTTATTTTCCGTAAGGTATTTAATAGCAGCATGATTTGTGTGAACAATATAATTACTTTGGAATGAACAATATAAGATCTGAATTTATCAAAAGAAAACACAACTACTAAAAATTCTTTTTCAGTAGTAGCATAATTTCTTTGAGAATTGTCTAGGGTTTTACTAGCATAATGGATAACATTTAATTACTTATCAACTCTCTGTCCTAGAACAGCACCAACAACATAATCACTAGCATCACACATAATTTCAAAGGGTATGTTCCAATCAGGTGGTTGAACAATAGGTGCAGAAATTAAGGCTTTCTTAAGTATTTCAAATGCTTCTACATAATCATCATCAAAAACAAATGGAACATATTTGTGTAAAAGATTAGTGAGAGGCCTTGAAATTTTAGAGAAGTCTTTAATAAATCTCCTATAGAAACCAACATGACAAAGGAAGCTTCTTATACCTTTGATATCTTTAGGACATGGCATTTTCAATAGCATTTACTTTAGCTTTATCAACTTCAATACTTCTTTCAGAGATTTTATGCCTCAAGACAATACCTTCATTAACCATAAAGTGGCACTTTTCCCAATTCAAGACAAGATTAGTTTCTTCACATCTCTGCAAAACTCGGTCAAGGTTGCTTAAGCAATCACCAAAAAAAGTTTCATATACGGAAAAATCATCCATGAAAACCTCAACAATTTTTTCACAAAAGTTAGAGAATATATCAGTCATGCATCTTTGAAAGGTAGCAGGTGCATTGCATAAAAAAAGTATATGTCTATAAGAAAAGATACCAAAAGGGCATGTAAAAGTAGTTTTTTCTTGATCCTCTTGTGACACAGGTATTTGGAAAAAACCCAGAGTATCTATATAGAAAGCAAAAGTGTGTATGTTTTGATAGTCTTTCTAGCATTTGATCAATAAAAGGTAGAGGATAATGACCTTTCCTAGTAGCTTTGTTTAATTTTCTAAAATCAATTACCATCCTATAACCTGTGACAATTCTTTGTGGGTTCAATTCATTCTTATCATTAGGAACAACAGTAATACCTCTCTTAGGGACAGAATGAACAGGACTTACCCATCTACTATCAGCAATAGGATAAATTATACCTATGTCCAGAAGCTTTAATACTTCATTTCTTACCACTTCTTTCATCCTTGGATTTAATCATTGCTAGTGATCAACAACTGGTTTAGCATCAGGCTCCATATTAATTTTATGCTGACCTAGAGTGGGACTAATGCCCTTAAGATTATCAAGAGTATATCCAATAGCAGCATGGTGCTTCCTCAGATTTTTCAATAATGTCTTTTCTTCATGCTATGAAAGGTTAGCACTAATAATAACAGGATATATCTTCTTTTCATCAAGATAAGCATATTTCAAACTATCAGGCAATTGTTTAAGATAAAACACAGGATCACTCTTCGGTGGAAGAGGATCTCCAAGGGTCTGAACCGGTAAATTCAGAGTTGCATTTAATTCTTTCCAAAAGATCTCATTTGCATTCAATAGCCTTCCTAATAAAAGAACCAGTACAACGAGTATCGAGCATTGATTGATCATTACGACAAAGCCGAGCATAAAAATTATGAATAATAATTTCTCTTGAGAGCTCATGATTGGGGCATGAATATAACATTGACTTAAGACTCCCCCAATCTTGAGTGATACTTTCTCCTTCATGAGGCCAGAAATTATATGTATAATTCTGATCACGATGAACTAGATGCATAGGATAAAACTTCTGATGAAATTCCAATTTCAATCGATTGTAATCCCAAGCTCCAATATCATCAAATATTCTATACCTTATCAATGCCTTTCCCTTCAAAGATAAAGGGAAGACCTTATTCTTGACTTCATCCTCGGGCAAACCTGCAAGCTTAAATAATCCAAAAGCTTCATCCACATAGATTAGATGCATATCAGGATGTAGTGTTCCATCTCCTACATAAGGATTAGCTAGCAGTTTCTCTATCATACCCGAAGGAATTTCATAATAAATATTTTCAGTAGGTGCAGTAGGTTAAGGAGAAACTCTTTGCTCTTTCGGTCGAGGTGAAGATACCCTGAACAAGCCCCTCAAAGGATGATTTTCCATAGTGATAAGTGACAATAAATTTCAGCATGTAATATAAATGTTTCCTTACCAAATTCCTCTTACCAGAAGCGCTTCACTCCCCGAAAATGGCGCCAGAAAAGAGCTTGATGACCCATAAGTATAGGGGAACAATCGTAGTCCATTCGATAAGTAAGAGTGTCAAACTCAACGAGAAGCAGAAGGAAATGACAAGCGGTTTTCAGCAAGGTATTTTCTGCAGGCACTGAAATTATTGATAACAGCTAGTTTTGTGATAAGATAATTCGTAATGGGTAACAAGTAACAAGTGTACGAAAGGTGAAGCAAGGTGGCCCAATCCTTTTTTATAACAAAGGATAAGCCTGGACGAACTCTTAGATAAAGCAAAGCACTCCCGAGGACACATGGGAATTGCTGTCAAGTTAGTTTTCATCATGCTGAAATGATTCACATCCGTTACTTTCATAATTTGATATGTGGGTGGACCTGTGCTTGGGTGTTGTCCTTACTTGGACAAGCCTCCCACTTATGATTAACCCCTCTCACAAGCATCCACAAGTACGAAAGAAGAATTAAGATAGATCTAACCATAGCATGAAACATGTGGATCCAAATCAGCCCCTTACGAAGCAACACGTATACTAGGGTTTAAGGTTCTGTCACTCTAGCAACCTAGCATCTACTTATTACTTCCCAATGCCTTCCCATAGGCCCAAATCATGGTGAAGTGCCATGTAGTCGGCGTTCACATAACACCACTAGAGGAAAGACAACATACATCGCATCAAAATATCGAGTGAATACCAAATTCACATGATTACTTATAATAAGACTTCTCCCATGTCCTTAGGAACAAATGCAACTACTCACAAAGCATGTTCATTTTCAAGATCAAAGGGGTAACAAATATCATTAAGGATCTGAACATATGATCTTCGACCAAATAAACCAACTAGCATCAACTACGAAGAGTAATCAACACTACTAGCAACCCACATGTACCAATCTGAGGTTTTGGGACAAAGTTTGAATACAAGAGATGAACTAGGGTTTGAGAGGAGATGATGCTAGTGAAGATGTTGATGAAGATTAACCATCCCTCAATGAGAGGATCGTTGGTGATGACGTTGGCTTCGATTTCCCCCTCCCGGAGTGAAGTTTCCCCGGTAGAACAGCTCTGCCGGAGCCCTAGATTGCTTCTGCCTAGGTTCCGCCTCGAGACGGCGGCGCTTCGTCCCAAAAGCTTCCTTCTGAGTTTTTAGGTCAAAACCTTTCATATAGCAGAAGATAGGCACCAGATGATAGCCAGGGGGCCCACAAGCCCTGGGGGCGTGCCCCCCAGGCTTGTGGCCTCCTGGTGGTTCCCCTTATGTTGTTTCTTTGCCCAATATTTTTTATTTTTTACAAAATAATTCTCCGTAAATTTTCAAGACATTTGGAGTTGTGCTGAATAGGTGTCTCAGATTCGTTCCTTTTTATGGTCCAGAATCCCAGCTACCGATATTCTCCCTCTTCATATAAGTCTTGTAAAATAAGAGTGAAAAGGCATAAGTATTGTACCATAATGTGAAATAGCAGCCCATAATGCAATAAATATCAACATAAAAGTATTATGCAAAATGGACGTATTACCCCGCTGGACGTGGAGGCGTTGCATGTCCGCGACGCAGCGCACTTCCATGCGTCTTCCTATGGAGTCCTTCTCTGGCAGCCCTCGGCTCTGTACCGAGTGGCCGCTCACCTTCCCATGGCGCGCCGCCGCAAGCGTTCCGGGCGCTCACGACTGCAACGCTAGATCAAGCACGCTATGGCCATCCAAGCCATGGCAGAACATGTGGCAGCTCTCAAATTCGACGAGCACGCCCTTGACCTCTCCGACGGGTCACTCAATGATTCCTCTGAGGAGTCCGAGTGCAAAAGTGTTGAGGCGACCACCGAGATTTTAATAGCAGACAATTCCGAGCATCGCGCGTCCCCCGGGTGGACGGATGCCAGGGACGGCCACGCGAGCGCGTCACACGACAACGCTGACGACGGTGCCGCAGGCCACGAGCCATACGTGCCTCAGGCTCTCACCCGAGAGCAGCGAGACAAGCTTCACCGCAGGAACGAACAGCTCTGGAACACCCCCATCACTGTGATGACCCGTGAGGCGTTGTCCATGGAGTCGACTTGCCTAGCCACCCTGACCGAATGTGATCGCCTCGAACGACTTCAGAGGGAGCTGGACGACCGTGAACGCCGTCAATCTAGTTCCAGTCGGCACAAGCACCGGCTCTTCTCGAATGACCGTCCTCGTAAGTATCAAGTCCTCAGTACTCCCTACAAAATCTACCAGCCGCCACTCGGATCGCGGATTCCATCCAGCCCTCTGGTTCCACGGTCGAAATGGGGATTCGGCAGATCCAAACGTTCCTGAAGACGGCACTGTCGCAAAACAAGGCGGTGCCCCAGTCCAGAGACCGTATCTACAGCACATTAGTGCACGCAGAGACCATTCGGTCGGCTCACCCTCCCGGCTCTAGCAAGCGCCGAGCCACATCCTCCTCAAGAGATCACTATGAAGATCGGAGGCGCGATCGAGTTACGTCGCCCCAGCGTCACGATGACTACGAGCATGCCCCGATGCCTCCACTGTGAGATGGCGCGTACGGGCGCCATCCCTACAATGACAGACGGACGCACGACGGCGATCGTAGGCCAAGTCCCACTCGTCACACGAGGGGCACTTGAGACCCGCAGTTCAAAGCGAGATCCGTTCTCGCTCAAAACCTGGTCGACAGGGCCGGGCAGTGCGAGAAGGCCAAAATACCAACATTTTGAGTGGTTCCGTACCCTCGGGTCCCGAGTTCTTCAGCCGTTATATACGGGTGGCAGAGATTCTCGGCAACTTCAGGCTGGCCACGGGGATCAGCAAGTTCACTGGCGAGTCCAAGCTAGAGATCTGCCTGGAAGATTACCGAATGGTGGCCCAAATCGGCGGCGGCAACGACAATGTAGCCATGAAGCACCTGCCACTGATGCTCGAAGGCTCTGCTCGGGCATGGCTGACACAGCTTCTGTCGGGTAGCATATTTTGTTGGGATGATTTGGCGAGAGTGTTCGTCAACACCTTAGAAGGCACTTACAAGAGACCATGTGGTTTGGCCGAGTACCAGCACTGCATACAGAAGCAGAACAAAACTCTCCATGAAATCCTTCAGCGGTGGACTACCCTGCACAATACGATGGAGAACGTCACCGAGCACCAGGCGATCCACACGTTCAAGGCCAGAGTTAAATACCGAGAGCTGAACATGAAGTTCGGTCGAACTGAGACCCTGACTCTCAGTCGGGCTATGGAAATAGCCAATCGATACGCCAACGGTGAGAAGGAAGTGATGACCCACAAGTATAGGGGATCAATCGTAGTCCTTTCGATAAGTAAGAGTTTCGAACCCAATGCTAGGCGGAAGGAAATGACAAGCGGTTTTTAGTAAGGTATTCTCTACAAGCACTGAAATGATAAGTAACGAGTAATTTGATAGCAAGACAGTTTGTAACAAGCAAGTAACGGTAATGTTAACAAAAGTGCAGAAGGTAGCCCAGTCCTTTGAGGCAAAGGATAGGCCAAACGGCCTCTTATGATAAGAAAAAATGTTCTTGAGGGTACACGGGAATTTCATCTAGTCACTTTTATCATGTTGGTTTGATTTGTGTTCGCTACTTTGATAATTTGATATGTGGGTGGACCGGTACTTAGGTGTTGTTCTTACTTGAACAAGCCTCCTACTTATGATTAACCCCCTAGCAAGCATCCACAACTAAGAGAAAAGTATTAAGAATAAATCTAACCATAGCATTAAACTTTTGGATCCAAATCAGTCCCTTACGGAATAACGCATAAACTAGGGTTTAAGCTTCTGTCACTCTCGCAACCCATCATCTAATAACTACTCCACAATGCATTCCCTTAGGCCCAAATATGGTGAAGTGTCATGTAGTCAACGTTCACATGACACCATTAAGGGAATCACAACATACATACCATGAAAATATCGAACACATATCAAGTTCACATGATTACTTGCAACAAGATTTCTCCCGTGACCTCAAGAACAAAACTACTCACAAATGATAATCATGCTCAAGATCAGAGGGGTATTAAATAGCATAATGGATCTGAACATATAATGTTCCACCAAATAAACCATATAGTAATCAACTACAAGATGTAATCAACACAACTAGTCACCCACAAGTACCAATCTATAGTTCCGGTACAAAGATTGAAAACAAGAGATGAACTAGGGTTTGCGAGGAGATGGTGTTGTTGAATATTTTAATGGAGATTGCCCTCCCCAAGATGGGAGAGTTGTTGGTGATAATGATGATGATGATTTCCCCCTCCGGGAGGGAAGTTCCCTCGGCGGAATCGCTCCGCCAGAGGGCAAAAGTACTCCTGCCCAAGTTTCGGGCGTTGACGCATGTGGCATTTTTATTTATCTTCCTAAATATGTAAGACAATTATTATGCACTGCCATCGTCATTATATTTATATCAGTCTTGCTATAAGTCTCAGTCGATGTTATATATGTCCGTCAGATCTTACATCAAGATCCGTGACAAATTTTCTTTTCAATTTTCTCTCTCTCTCTCTCTTAAATCTTAGTCGAGTGAGACATAGCCACACCACAAAATAGGGGCTCAGGCGCCATTAATGGAAAAGTTGGGGAGAGAATCGGGTGGTGGATGGAGGTCAAAGGGCTCACCTCCCGATAAGCATGCACATGGGTCTGCTCGCATGCCTCCCGTACTCAAATAGCTACCACGCACGACGCTTCCTAGCCAATAAAAACAGGGGACACTTGGCAGCACCTAAATGGTTAGTAGAATGCCCATGATTTCAATAATACTTTTTTTTCCGATTGTAACATGGAAGCTCTTGTTCCCAAATGACTTTGTTGGTTGTTGATGTGTGCGCCTTCACAAATCGGACAAAAAATTACCAATGACATGTTGGTGCCATGTGAAGGCAACATGCTGAGTTTCATCGATAACACTCCGAGCAATGCCGTGCCATTCATCATCCAATCACTTAGCAAAGGTACAAGACTCATATACATGTGAATGTTAAATATCCAGGATCGTTGGGGGCATTAACTCAATTTAAAGGATGAACTTAGCACTAATCTCTAAGTGGTAACTAAAAAACAGTCTGCCGATGTCGAATCCCTCAATGCATACACATCAAGCGAGAGTATGTCAATGCACACAACTCATCTTTTGGTACTTACTAGTGGTGGAAAACTCGGATTCAAACTCATGTTGCGGGAGTTTGAAGTCATACTCCAGATCTGGCTATTGATTGTTTTCCTAGGGGGCGTCACTTCAGGAAGGACTGAGGGAGCTACTTTGGACAGATTAAAAAGATCATGATTGATCAGAACCTGACAAGATGATTCAGAGGCGTAGTACACCCGCCTACTGATGACCTTAGCCAAGTGCTTGGTGGTAACCACCGTGGCGGTGCTACACACCACGCTGCTGAGTGCGACAGTACGAGCCGGAGCAGCCGCACTGAAACTATCACCACCACTCGCCCATGCTAGTTCTTGAGCTTCGTTGGTTTTTCCCTTGAAGAGGAAAGGGTGATGCAGCATTGTAGAGATAAGTATTTCCCTCAGTTAAGAATCAAGGTATCAATCCAATAGGAGGAATACACAAGTCTCCAATAGTTGTACCTGCACAAGAAAACAAATACTTGCACCCAACGTGATAAGGGGTTGTCAATCCCTTCATGGTTACATGCAAGGATGAGATCTGATAGTGATAGATATAAAAGATAATTAAAAATGTAAAATAAAAGTAAAGTAAATAAATTGCAGCAAGGTATTTTTGTGTTTTGGTTTTGTAGATCTAAAAATAATATGATAAAATATAGACCCGGGGGCCATAGTTTTCACTAGAGGCTTCTCTCTTGAAAGAAAGCATACAATGCGTAAACAAATTACTGTCGAGCTACTTGGTGACAGTCGGAACCGCCATATTGACCTCTCGGTTAATAACCTTGAGGATATTCTTGCTTCCTATGTCGGCGAAGATCATCATCATCTTCATCCTTGTCCCCGAAAGTACCTAGAAGTACCTTTGCCTCCGTCATCGTCATTCTCTTCATCCTTGTACCCGGAGGAATATTGCCGCATGTCTTGCTTTAGGAGTCGCACTCCCGAGTGGTATGCTTGGGCAGAATTAAATTGCCCTCCTCGTCTTTCTTCGTATGGATCTGGCAGGGTTGATCGAGGATGTCACTCTTCGGGGTAGCTTGCTTCTTCCCCTTCTAATCCTTCTTTTGCTTTTGGGCGCCTTTGCCTTTACCTTGGATAACTAGCACCGCAACCTCAGCACTGCCTCCAGCCTCAGCCTTCCGCTTATGCATCTTGCCCTTGTTGTTCAATTGATGAGCGTCGCCTGCTTGGCTTTTGCCACTTTTCAGTCGGTCTTCCTGATACGTCCATTTTGCATCATGTTTTCCTACTATTATTTATATAGTTTTTATCCATAATAATGCTTTTGGAGTAATTCTAATGCCTTTTCTCTCATAATATGCAAGGTACACACAAAGAGGGAGAATTCTGGCAGCTAGAAATCTGGACCTGAAAAAGCTACGTCAGGCTACCTATTCTGCACAACTCCAAATGACATGAAACTCTATGGAGATTTTTCATGGAATATATAAGAAATATTGGAGCCAATAAGTACCAGAGGGGGCCCACCAGGTGGGCACAACCCACCTGGCGCGCCCTGGTGGGTTGTGCCCTCCTCGACCAACCTCCGGTGCCCCTCTTCTGGTATATAAGTCATTTTGACCTAGAAAAAAACAAGAGGACTTTCGGGACGAAACTGTAACGCCCCAAGACCGATGTGCTAGGTGTCCGCCAATTATTCGCTGTTGTTGCATTGTCATTGCTTGCGTGTCATGCATTGCATATCATGTCATCATGTGCATTTCATTTGCATACATGTTCGCCTCATGCATTCGAGCATTTTCCCCGTTGTCCGTTTTGCAATCCGGTGCTTCTATGTCACCCCGTGTCCCTTTCTACCTCTTTTAGTGTGAGGGTGTTAAACGTTGTCGGATTGGACCGGGACTTGTCATGCAGCCTTGGTTTACCACCGGTAGACCGCCTGTCAAGTTTCGTACCATTTGGACTTCGTTTGATGCTCCAACGGTAAACCGAGGGACCGAAAAGGCCTCGTGTGTGTTGCAGCCCAACACCCTTCCAATTCGGCCCAAAATCCACCTAAACCCCTTCTATCATCTAGAGCGTTCGATCACGATCGCGTGGCCGAAAACCGCACCTCATTTGGACTCTCCTAGCTCCCTCTACCTATATATATGTGCTCCCCTCCCGAAATTCGCGGATGAAACCCTAGCCTTCCTCTACCTCGCGCCCGGACAAAAACCCCCGCGCCGCCGGACGTGTCCGCGCCACCCTCCTCAGCGAATCCCGCTTCGCCACCTGTCTCCGCTGCCTTCTCTCTCCTCGCCTGCGCCGCCGCGGCCCTGCGGGCCCAAGGCCGGCCCGCCCGGCCCGAGCGCGACCGCGCGCCTGCCCGCGGCCTCCCGAGGCACGCGCCGCCCAGCCACCGCCACCGCGGCACCGTCCGCCGGACCACCGCCCCGACGCCGCAAACTCCGGCGCCGGCGACCTCACCCCGGCGCACCTCCGCCGTCGCCTAGCTCGCCGCCGGCCGGATCCGACCAGATCCGGGCCGGGACGACCTCCCGCCGCCGCCTCTGTCTTCTCCGGCGCGGATCCGGCGAGATCCGCCGCCGCCTCGGTTCGCGCGCTGCCCAAACCCTAGATCTGGAGGTGGTTATTTCTACCAAGTCCCCAAGATTTCTAGTTTCATATGCCCATGTTCATCATGTCGTAACTTTGCATCCGTAGCTCCGTTTTGCGTGTATAGCATATCAAAATGTTCGTCTTAGAGAGCACATCATTTCATCTCTTTGCGTCATTTTCATTTGAGTTCATCTTGATGCCCGAAATACTGTTGGAAGAGTGCTATTTGAGATAATTGTCAGATCTGCTGCTCCAAATAGCTATTTGTCATTTTTGCCATGATTATTGTGTGCATGATATGCCCCTGAGCTCTACATGTGTTTTATCATATGCTTTGCCATCCTTCCAGAGGTGCCATCCATGTATTTTTGTGATGTGTTTGGTGACTAGCACAAGCTTGCAAAGTGGTGCATTCGTTAATGCTGATTTCAGGGACTTAGCATTTCCACTAAGTCCTTGATCTGTTCTTATCAATATGCCATATGTTCATGTTGTTTCCTAGTGATCCATGCCTCTTTTGAGGATGATCAGTAAAGATGATTTGTTAATATTGTGGTGCTATATCCATCCATATCTTTGGTTGCAATTATGGACCACCCTAGCTTGAGTCAACCGAGCTCTACTTTTGCTATTTCGTGAATCTGGGCAGATCATCTACTTGTTAGCGATTTTGCCGAGGATGTTGTTGTTGATCCATGCATGCTATGTTGTTGTTCTTGCCATGTCTAGCTTGTATAATGTGTATTCTTGATGGGTGTATGCTTAGTTTGTCATGCCTTTCTCTGTAGTGAGTGCATCGAGCTCGTAAACATGCCTAATCGTTAACAGATTTGCATGCTCCAGTTTTTCTCTAAGTCTGTGACCTGATTATGTTTTCGCCATGTTCACATGCTTGCAATTGTATTTTCTGATCCCTTTTGGCTCAAGGTCACTAAGGGACTTTTGTTAAGCTCTTCGATTAGCTTCATGCCATGCCTTGCTTTGCCATGTCAAGTTCCTGTAGCATACGGTTTTCTTGCTCCAAAGTGTGCTACCTGATCTGAAATTCCAGGCTTGTGTTAATTTCACTAAGTCTGAAACCTATTTATCATTTGCACTTCTGCTATGCTTGTTTGAATCTGTTAATGGATGAATTGACCATAGCTCATTGTTCATCTTTTGTCAAGGATCATGAGTGGATCCCTGCCATGTATTTTGTTGTCATGTTTGAGTGCTGTAGCATGTTCATCTTGATGCATTTAGATGGCTACTTGCTGTTTATCGTAGACCGGTGCCATATTTATTTTGCTTGCCATTTCCAAACCGTGCATCCAATTCCGGGGATCTTTATATCGATTTCAACCGAAATCACCTCACCTTTCCAGTGGCACACTTGGATTTCCAAGTTGAGGCCAGGATCTTTCATTGCCTTGCAAATCATGCATATGCATCGCATACCGCATCCCGCATATCATACCATGTTCATGTGTTGGTTGTTTACTATGTTGTGTGCTTCTTTCCGGTGTTTGCTTCTTCGGGTTGGATCCGGTTATGTTGTTTTTGTGAGGACCCATTCATCTACGTCTGTTTATCTTCTTCATGGACTCGTTCTTCTTCCTTGCGGATCTTAGGCAAGATGATCATACCCCCGAAATCACTTCTATCTTTGCTTGCTAGTTGCTCGCTCTTTTGCTATGCCTATGCTACGATACCTACCACTTGCTTATCATGCCTCCCATGTTGTTAAGCCAAGCCTCTAACCCACCTTGTCCTAGCAAACCGTTGTTTGGCTATGTTACCGCTTTGCTCAGCCCCTCTTATAGCGTTGTTAGTTGCAGGTGAAGATTGAAGTTTGTTCCTTGTTGGAACATGGAGATGTTGTTCCTTGTTGGAACATGTTTACTTGTTGGGATATCACAAAAATATCTTATTTAATTAATGCATCTATATACTTGGTAAAGGGTGGAAGGCTCGGCCTTATGCCTGGTATTTTGTTCCACTCTTGCCGCCCTAGTTTCCGTCATATCGGTGTTATGTTCCCGGATTTTGCGTTCCTTACGCGGTTGGGTTATAATGGGAACCCCTTGACAGTTCGCCTTGAATAAAACTCCTCCAGCAAGGCCCAACCTTGGTTTTACCATTTTCCACCTAGCCTTTTTCTTTCCCTTGGGTCGGCCAGCCCAAGGGTCATCTTTTTGAAACCCCCCGGGCCAGTGCTCCTCTGAGTGTTGGTCCAACCCAGAGCACCGTGCGGGGCCGTCCCTTGGCAACTTGGGTTACATTGGCTCCCGTACGCTTAGGTTATCCGGTGTGCCCTGAGAATGAGATATGTGCAGCCCCTATCGGGATTTGTCGGCACAGCGGGTGGTCTTGCTGGACTTGTTTTACCATTGTCGAGGATGTCTTGTAACCGGGATTCTGAGTCTGATCGGGTCTTCCCGCTAGAAGGAATATCCTTCGTTGACCGTGAGAGCTTGTGATGGGCTAAGTTGGGACACCCCTGCAGGGATTTGAACTTTCGAAAGCCGTGCCCGCGGTTATGGGCAGATGGGAATTTGTTAATGTCCGGTTGTAGAAAACCTGAAGTTGACCTTAATTAAAATGCATCAACCGTGTGTGTAACCGTGATGGTCTCTTTCCAGCGGAATCCGGGAAGTGAACACGGTGTTGGAGTTACGCTTGACATAGGTTGTTCTAGGATCACTTCTTGATCATAGTTTCTCGATCGTGCTTTGCCTTCTCTTCTCGCTCTCATTTGCGTATGTTAGCCACCATATATGCTAGTCGCTTGCTGCAGCTCCACCTCATACCTTTACCTTACCCATAAGCTTAAATAGTCTTGATCGCGAGGGTGTGAGATTGCTGAGTCCCCGTGACTCACAGATACTTCCAAAACCAGCTTGCAGGTGCCGATGAGTCCGTGCAGATGACGCAACCAAGCTCAGGAGGAGCTCGATGAAGATCTTGTCCTTTGTCTTGTTTCGTTTCTAGTTGATCAGTAGTGGAGCCCAGTTGGGGTCGATCGGGGGGCCTTGTCGCATTTGGGGTTCTTCTTTTATTTTGGTTCCGTAGTCGGACCTTGATTGTATTTGGATGTTGTAATTCTTTATTCATGTATTGTGTGAAGTGGCGATTGTAAGCCAACTATGTATCTCTTTTCCCTTATTGTATTACATGGGTTGTGTGAAGATTATCTCACTTGCGACATTGCTTTCAATGCGGTTATGCCTCTAAGTCGTGCTTCGACACGTGGGAGATATAGCCGCATCGAGGGCATTACAAGTTGGTATCAGAGCCTTCCCCGACCTTAGGAGCCCCCACTGCTTGATCGTTATTAGCGGACGAGTTGAGTCTAGAAAAATATTTTGAGTCATTTAGGAATTATATATCGGAGAGTTTAGGAATTCTTTTTACTCCTCAGTCCCTTCATCGCTCTGGTAAGGCATCCTGACGTAGAGTTTTGACTCTTCTCTTCTCAAATTTGACTAAAAAAATTTTTGGATCACGCGGGTATCTTGGAATCGTTCCGATCGATTTGTGACGAGAACATTGTTCTTGGTGCCTCCTGTCATTTAGGGGTTGTGGCAGTGTCCTGGGGAGTTGAGCTCCGAGGTGTTGTCGTCACAATTTTATCGTTGCATTTCTGGAATACCTGAGTTTAGTTTCGCCGACATCGAAAATCTCTTTTATGCAGTTGTTGGTGAGATAACCTCGACGCCACCCAGTACTGCGGCGGGAGTTCGGGAGTATTGCCATAACTCGTATAATGGATGCTTTTCGAAGGTTGAGGTAGACGATTTCCGAAGGTTTCTTGGTTATGTGTTGAAGGATGGATACAGCTGGATGTAGGATTTGCTAGATTTGGGTGAGATATTATGCTTCCCATGTATCCCCAACACCTGATTGCATAACCGGGAAATTTTTGGGAGTTTATAAGTGAGAATTCAAGTAGCTCTTAGGATATCTTTCCGATAGATGTATGATATGAAATTGGGGTTCGACGTCTAGTGGCCCGCCTATTCACGGTTGGTTTTACAGTGGTCTCGTTGTGTCTTAAAGAGTCCTTGGCTATGCCGACTCGGGGACGCTTCGTATGTCATGTGCACCGCCTTGTACATGATGGTGTTGTACGATCGAGCCCGTGTAGGCCCCACCACGAAAACTTCAGACGAAATCGCTATCATATGTTTGTTCTGGCATATTCTGCAAGCCAATCCTTTGTTTTTGTTTTGAGTTGTGGTATTCGAGTTGCTTCGAAGTCAAATGTTGATTCCATACCTGTTCCTAAGCAGTGTTCTCATATTTTTATGTGAATACTAATCCTTCTTGATCATCAAGATTGTTGTGTCAATCCTTTTTAACCGGCGTGCATCTCTTCAAGTGGATCCGATCACTTAGACATTCGCAAGATCAATTATCAGTTCTTCTCAACGGTGTTTGTTTCATCCATCTCCAAGTTGCTTTTGTTTTTTCCCCCCCCCCCCCCCCTTTTTTTTTAAGGACTCAGATTTCTCAATCAAGTATCATTTTATTGATGGAAGTCTCTCCATTCTTTTCCTTCATGTTCTTACCCGGTGATTCTCATGAAGATTCTAATGGAACTTCAAGTTGATCATTATTCATTCTTTTTCTTCTCCGGTGGAACCAAGTCTAGCCTTGCTGATCATACCTTTTTCCTCGTTTCAATGCCTTCTCATGCCGGTGCACCTCTTAATTGTTCACCTCTCGCTATTTAGTTGTTTCGGAGCGCTGAAGATATCTCAGAAGGCTCGTCTTGTCATTCAAGATCTGTTCAACCTATTTCGAGGTTGTTATCTCATTCTAGCCATTTAATTCAACCGGTGCAATCTCAGTTTCTAGCAATCGTTCTACGGTGTATCTTTTAGTGGGCCCTAACCCACAGGTCTTTTCCCAGGATCTTACCTGACTCTTCTTATTTTCCCGGAGCTATCCTCAAATTCTTTTAAAGTTTGACGTAATAATGATTCATCATCAGTCATATGTATTTCTCCAAGATCCTTCAAATTCTTTTCATCGTTGGTTCAACTTTTCCATTTTTGTTTATTCCGGAGTATCTCAACAATTTGGTGGTGTTTCTCGTCATCATTCTCAACATTTGAAGACCGAAGAAGAGTTTTTCCTCCAAATCTATTCCGTTCTCTCAAGGATTCGTGGTTCTAGCTTACTGCCAGCCTCTCATAATTGTTTTGATTGTGAGAATTCTTTTCACCCATCCGGAGCTAGTCAAGGGAATTTTCAGTTCGATTATCCGGAGCCCATCATTTCAGAAGACTTGTTCATACTCAGCTTTCAGCTATCATTCTCCAATTTTACCGGTGCTTCGTTCAAGTGATCTCTAATCGGCTCGTGATCTCTTCGTTCTCATGTATCTAAATCCTCTCAAGCATCTTTGTTCATTTTATTATTCTTCCCGGTGTTTCTTTATCTTCTCTTCATTCATTTTCAATTCTTACGGTGGTTCGTTCAAGAGTTCCTTTTCATTCGTTTATCATATTAATTCATTCGTTGTTTCAATTCTACCGGTGAATCATTGAAGACTATCTCAAGTTTGCGCAATATCTATCTTAATCTTTCTACGAGGATAAGTAGTATGTCAAATCCGTTGCTTGTCAGCAACTAAATTGTTGAAGGATATGCATAACATAATTCTTATTCTTGTTCCATCCAAGTGATTAATTCTTTTTCCGGAGTGGTTCATCATATCAAATTCTCGATTCGAGATGCGTTATCTATTCTTTTCCTGGAGTCCCAAGTTCTCTCAATCATTTCACCATGGAGGTTCATCTAAATCGTTACAAGGATTCAACTTGTGTATTCAACTTCTCTTTCCTTTTGTCTGACCATTCTTTTGTTTACCGGAGTTCTTCATCAAGGTGCTACATGATGGTTCATCAAGGATTTTTTTTCCTTCTCGAAGGGGTCGTCAACAATTCTTTTCAGCGGAGCTCAAGCATTCTTCATCTTACATCCGGAGTGCAATTCTTTCTACCTTATTATCGGAGGTGGTATTATGTCATTTTTGATAATTTGAGTTCATGTTTCATGATTCACATATTATTAAGAATGAGGTATTTAAACCCATCACTTTCTTCATTGGAGTTATCTTGTGTCTTGTTGCACCTAAAGTCTTCCCGAAGGATTGTTTCTATTTATGTTGCTCATGATGACCCAAGTTCTTCTTTATCCTCCTGGTGAAATAAGTTTCTCGTCTCCTTGTTGATATCAATCCAATCTTTGGTTTTGTTAGTGGCAGGTTGTCACCTCATAATTTGGGATGTATTCCATAAGACCATATCAAGCTTTTCCGTTCACTGTTGGTTTTCCAACAACTCCGCTCGACCCTTCTCCTAAAGATGCCTTTTCAAGCTCTTTTGTGGTAGATGTTGGCATTTTCTTCTCCATTCTCCTATTTCAATTATCTATCGGCTATTCTTTTGTTCCGGAGGCATTGTCATGTTGCTCTTTTCAACCCATCATCTCGTCTTGTCAAAGATCATGTTCTTTTCATGCCTATCCATTTTACCGGAGTGTTGTGCCCTTTTGCTCAAGTTCTTTTCATCTTATCAAGTCTTGTATCACTTTTCAACCAGAGTGTTGTCTGAGATCTTTCTTACCCCTTGCTCCATTCATTCAATAGTTCCGGAGGCAGTGTATTGTGATTTCATCAAGTATCTTCTCATCTTATCAAGTTCTTATTCAATTCCGTTTCTTTCCAATCAGAGTGCTGCCCGAAGTTGTTCTTCCTTGTTCCTCTTTTCTAATGGAGTGTTTTCAACTTCGTTCATCTTCATTGTATTCTTTTCTCGAAATGGCTTAACCTTGTCAAGGTTCTTTGGTTTCACTCGTTTGTCAAAGGAGCAACTTAGTTTTACCTCTTCTCTTTCTCTTCCGTTGTCCCTCCCGTGCCATTCTAGATCTCGGGATGAGATCCTCTCGTAGTGGTGGAGTGTTGTAACGCCCCGAGACCGATGTGCCAGGTGTCTGCCAGTTATTCGCTTTTGTTGCGTTGTCATTGCTTGCGTGTCATGCATTGCATATCATGTCATCATGTGCATTTCATTTGCATACATGTTCGTCTCATGCATTCGAGCATTTTCCCCGTTGTCCGTTTTGCAATCCGGCGCTTCTATGTCACCCGGTGTCCCTTTCTACCTCTTTTCGTGTGCGGGTGTTAAACGTTGTCGGATTGGACCGGGACTTGTCATGCGGCCTTGGTTTACCACCGGTAGACCGCCTGTCAAGTTTCGTACCATTTGGACTTCGTTTGATGCTCCAACGGTTAACCGAGGGACCGAAAAGGCCTCGTGTGTGTTGCAGCCCAACACCCTTCCAATTTGGCCCAAAACCACCCTAAACCCCTTCTATCATCTAGAGCGTTCGATCACGATCGCGTGGCCGAAAACCGCACCTCATTTGGACTCTCCTAGCTCCCTCTACCTATATATATGTGCTCCCCTCCCGAAATTCGCGGATGAAACCCTAGCCTTCCTCTACCTCGCGCCCGGACAAAAACCCCCGCGCCGCCGGACGTGTCCGCGCCACCCTCCTCAGCGAATCCCGCTTCGCCACCTGTCTCCGCTGCCTTCTCTCTCCTCGCCTGTGCCGCCGCGGCCCTGCGGGCCCGGCCGGCCCGCCCGGCCCGAGCGCGACCGCGCGCCTGCCCGCGGCCTCCCAAGGCACGCGCCGCCCGCCGGGGCGCGCCGCCCGGCCACCTCATCGCCGCTCCGGCCACCGCCACCGTGGCGCCGTCCGCCGGACCGCCGCCCCGACGCCGCAAACTCCGGCGCCGGCGACCTCACCCCGGCGCACCTCCGCCGTCGCCTAGCTCGCCGCCGACCGGATCCGACCAGATCCGGGCCGGGACGACCTCCCGCCGCCGCCTCTGTCTTCTCCGGCGCGGATCCGGCGAGATCCGCCGCCGCCTCGGTTCGCGCACTGCCCAAACCCTAGATCTGGAGGTGGTAATTTCTACTAAGTCCCCAAGATTTCTAGTTTCATATGCTCATATTCATCATGTCGTAACTTTGCATCCGTAGATCCATTTTGCATGTATAGCTTATCAAAATGTTCGTCTCAGAGAGCACATCATTTCATCTCTTTGCGTCATTTTCATTTGAGTTCATCTTGATGCCCGAAATGCTGTTGGAAGAGTGCTATTTGAGATAATTGTCAGATCTGCTGCTCCAAATAGCTATTTGTCATTTTTGCCATGATTATTGTGTGCATGATATGCCCCTGAGCTCTACATGTGTTTTGTCATATGCTTTGCCATCTTTCCAGAGGTGCCATCCATGTATTTTTGTGATGTGTTTGGTGACTAGCACAAGCTTGCAAAGTGGTGCATTCATTAATGCTGATTTCAGGGACTTAGCATTTCCACTAAGTCCTTGATCTGTTCTTATCAATATGCCATATGTTCATCTTGTTTACTAGTGATCTGTGCCTCTTTTGAGGATGATCAGCAAAGATGATTTGTTAATATTGTGGTGCTCTATCCATCCATGTCTTTGTTTGCAATTATGGAGCACCCTAGCTTGAGTCAACCGGGCTCTACTTTTGCTATTTCGTGAATCTGGGCAGATCGTCTACTTGTTAGCGATTTTGTCGAGGATGTTGTTGTTGATCCATGCATGCTATGTTGTTGTTCTTGCCATGTCTAGCTTGTATAATGTGTATTCTTGATGGGTGTATGCTTAGTTTGTCATGCCTTGCTCTGTAGTGAGTGCATCGAGCTCGTAAACATGCCTAATCGTTAACAGATTTGCATGCTCCAGTTTTTCTCTAAGTCTGTGACCTGATTATGTTTTCGCCATGTTCACATGCTTGCAATTGTATTTTCTGATCCCTTTTGGCTCAAGGTCACTAAGGGACTTTTGTTAAGCTCTTTGAGTAGCTTCATGCCATGCCTTGCTTTTCCATGTCAAGTTCCTGTAGCATACGGTTTTCTTGCTCCAAAGTGTGCTACCTGATCTGAAATTCCAGACTTGTGTTAATTTCACTAAGTCTGAAACCTGTTTATCATTTGCACTTTTGCCATGCTTGTTTGAACCTGTTAATGGATGAATTGACCGTAGCTCAGTGTTCATCTTTTGTCAAGAATCATGAGTGGATCCCTGCCATGTATTTTGTTGTCATATTTGAGTGCTGTAGCATGTTCATCTTGATGCATTTAGATGCCTACTTGCTGTTTATCGCAGACCAGTGCCATATTTGTTTTGCTTGCCATTTCCAAACCGTGCATCCGATTCCGGCGATCTTTATATCGATTTCAAACGAAATCACCTCACCTTTCCAGTGGTAAACTTGGATTTCCAAGTTGAGGCCAGGTTCTTTCATTCCCTTGCAAATCATGCATATGCATCCATACCGCATCCCGCATATCATACCATGTTCATGTGTTGGTTGTTTACTTTGTTGTGTGCTTCTTTCCGGTGTTTGCTTCTTCGGGTTGGATCCGGTTACATCGTGTTTGTGAGGACCCATTCGTCTACATCCGTTTATCTTCTTCATGGACTCGTTCTTCTTCCTTGCGGGATCTCAGGCAAGATGATCATACCCTCGAAATCACTTCTATCTTTGCTTGCTAGTTGCTCGCTCTTTTGCTATGCCTATGCTACGATACCTACCACTTTCTTATCATGCCTCCCATGTTGTTAAGCCAAGCCTCTAACCCACCTTGTCCTAGCAAACCGTTGTTTGGCTATGTTACCGCTTTGCTCAGCCCCTCTTATAGCGTTGTTAGTTGCAGGTGAAGATTGAAGTTTGTTCCTTGTTGGAACATGGAGATGTTGTTCCTTGTTGGAACATGTTTACTTGTTGGGATATCACAAAAATATCTTATTTAATTAATGCATCTATATACTTGGTAAAGGGTGGAAGGCTCGGCCTTATGCCTGGTGTTTTGTTCCACTCTTGCCAACCTAGTTTCCGTCATATCGGTGTTATGTTCCCGGATTTTGTGTTCCTTACGCGGTTGGGTTATAATGGGAACCCCTTGACAGTTCGCCTTGAATAAAACTCCTCCAGCAAGGCCCAACCTTGGTTTTACCATTTGCCACCTAGCCTTTTTCTTTCCCTTGGGTCGGCCAGCCCAAGGGTTATCTTTTTTAAACCCCCCGGGCCAGTGCTCCTCTGAGTGTTGGTCCAACCCAGAGCACCGTGCGGGGCCGTCCCTTGGCAACATGAGTTACGTTGGCTCCCGTACGCTTAGCTTATCCGATGTGCCCTGAGAATGAGATATGTGCAGCTCCTATCGGGATTTGTCGGCACAACGGGTGGTCTTGTTGGACTTGTTTTACCATTGTCGAGGATGTCTTGTAACCGGGATTCCGAGTCTGATCGGGTCTTCCCGCTAGAAGGAATATCCTTCGTTGACCGTGAGAGCTTGTGATGGGCTAAGTTGGGACACCCCTGCAGGGATTTGAACTTTCGAAAGTCGTGCCCGCGGTTATGGGCAGATGGGAATTTGTTAACGTCCGGTTGTAGAAAACCTGAAGTTGACCTTAATTAAAATGCATCAACCGTGTGTGTAACCGTGATGGTCTCTTTTCGGCGGAGTCCGGGAAGTGAACACGGTGTTGGAGTTACGCTTGACGTAGGTTGTTCTAGGATCACTTCTTGATCATAGTT
Source organism: Triticum urartu (assembly GCF_003073215.2). NCBI lineage: Eukaryota > Viridiplantae > Streptophyta > Magnoliopsida > Poales > Poaceae > Triticum > Triticum urartu. The sequence goes on along the minus strand of NC_053027.1, from coordinate 194,124,229 downwards.
TCTCGATCATGCTTTGCCTTCTCTTCTCGCTCTCATTTGCGTATGTTAGCCACCATATATGCTAGTCGCTTGCTGCAGCTCCACCTCATACCTTTACCTTACCCATAAGCTTAAATAGTCTTGATCGCGAGGGTGTGAGATTGCTGAGTCCCTGTGACTCACAGATACTTCCAAAACCAGCTTGCAGGTGCCGATGAGTCCGTGCAGATGATGCAACCAAGCTCAGGAGGAGCTCGATGAAGATCTTGTCCTTTGTCTTGTTTCGTTTCTAGTTGATCAGTAGTGGAGCCCAGTTGGGGTCGATCGAGGGACCTTGTCGCATTTGGTGTTCTTCTTTTATTTTGGTTTCGTAGTCGGACCTTGATTGTATTTGGATGTTGTAATGCTTTATTCATGTATTGTGTGAAGTGGCGATTGTAAGCCAACTATGTATCTCTTTTCCCTTATTGTATTACATGGGTTGTGTGAAGATTACCTCACTTGCGACATTGCTTTCAATGCGGTTATGCCTCTAAGTCGTGCTTCGACACGTGGGAGATATAGCCGCATCGAGGGCGTTACAGAAGCGCCGCCTTCTCGAGGCGGAACTTGGGCAGGAGCACTTTTGGCTTCCGGCGGAGCGATTCCGCCGAGGGAACTTCCCTCCCGGAGGGGGGGGGATCGTCGTCATCATCATCACCAACAACTCTCCCATCTCGGGGAGGGAAATCTCCATCAACATCTTCAACATCACATCTCCTCTCAAAAAGTAGTTCATCTCTTGTGTTCAATCTTTGTACCGGAACTATAGATTGGTACTTGTGGGTGACTAGTAGTGTTGATTACATCTTGTTGTTGATTACTATATGGTTTATTTGGTGGAAGATCCATTCTGCGTTCTTGAGGTCACGGGGGAAATCTTGTTTCAAGTAATCATGTGAACTTGATATGTCACTGGTGTGCGTCGGTCCTAAACAAACGGTTTAAAACCTCTTTCCGCGACGGCATTTGGAACCATCGCCAAGTGAGTGTGGGCGATAGGGGGTCCTTCCCACACGACCTAGAAACCGTCGGGGATAGGGCCCCTACAGTACTCCTACTCGTTCCTGCTCGCATTGCCATCGCAGTCGGTATTCTGTGGTGCTACATTTATGATGCACGTCCCGTCACAAACGGTTCACTATTATAGAACGTGTATGATGCGCGGCCTATCACAAACGATTCACTATTAAGAAGATTAGCTAATCGTCGTACGAGTGTCGGACGGGATTACGAAACGTCAGACCGTCGTAACATCGTCGTACACGACAACTATCGCACATGCTGTTCTGTGGTGCAAGGTTTACGATGCATACTTCATTAGAAACAGTTCATGGTTGCGAATCGTGTATGATAAGGCAACTAACACAAACGTTTAGTTTGCCCACACCGTTTGTGATATTGTCTGACATTGCACAAGCTTTGCAAATGGCAACTGTGTCCATGCTTGCACACGTTTCCTCTCTGTGAATCATCTCCGATTATGGTGCATATCGCAAACATTTGTGTTTTACCAACCATGTGTGCCGTAACAACCTGGAGAGCGTAATTTCACCGTCATTTAATAGCTGGTTTTCCAAATTGTACCGGATTTGAATTTGAATGTGAATGTATGCTACAACTTTATTCATATCCATCAGGCTCAAACAACCAATGCATTATTCGATTCATAGGTACATATGTTCAAGAATTACATAAGAACCAAATAAAGAATGATGAACCACAATTGTATACTTATACTATTAAAGACGATAAAGAAAGAGGCGAAATATATCCTGGTTGCTGAATAAGGTGAAGCGGAATGCCCATATTGTGCCCTCCTCCATGCAGAAGGCACGCACGACTCTAGTCCAACCCCTTGTGATGGCCGACCACCCATCCTTCACGGTCTTCATGAAAACATCTAGATAATCATCGTGTTCTGGTAGAAATACTTTAACCTTTGCATGCCCACCAATCATGTAATTTGAGAGGTAATCTTGAGTAAACTGCTTTGGCAACCACTGTAAAGGAAAAAGATTCAGACATTGTCATCTAACACAACTCATTATGGGCAGTAAAAAGAAGGCTGCAGAGTTCATACTTACCATCCTGCAGTTTGTTGTTGTCTTGATAAAGTGTAAACAAATAGTTTAATTGCCATCTTTGGACCCATTTTACTAACAATCTTTATCGGCTTCCTCACTTGATGCTGGTTCATCGATATCTCATTGCCCCATACCCAGAAAAGGTCGAAACGCGGATCTTTACCAATGACATATGTACCTAAAAGCACCAAGTTAATATTCAAAGCTAAACATCAATTACACAATGATGTAGTACAACACTCTTTTATAATATGTCTATATACATCCGTATGTGGTAGTCCATTTGAAATCTCTAAAAAGAGAAATATTTAGGAACGAAGGGAGTATCTTATAACATCCAATATACTCACATATTAGATGAATTAACATCTTATATTATGGGTCGGAAGGAGTTTAGTTCATTCTTACAAATTATCTGCTACTGTATCCACGGGTTACAGTTAGTTTGAGCTAGTTCGGGCTCAAATAGCCCTAAAGTATATCTAAACAAGAGGGCTAGTTTGAGATAGTTGCATCTATAACCCACCCAAAAATACTAGTATCCAACCCAAGAGGTGCTAATTGGAGCTAGTTCTCCTAGCGCATTTATTGTCAATCTAACCCTGCCATCCAAACAACTCTTCGGATGGAGTTAGTTCAGGGTTAGTAATGAGCTAGAAACTAACTCTAACCTCTAGCTAAGTTGAGTATCCAAACAGGGCTGTGTTGTTGTTGTTGTTGTTGCTGATGCTACTCTTCTACGTATATCTAGACATCATTAGAACATTAATGTAAAACTCTTCATTGTTGCTATGTAGCCTAGGATTGCATATTTAGACATTAAGTACAATGCATGTTGCTATGTAGCCTCAGATATATTACATATAACCCTAGTTAACCTAAGGAAAAATGGGTTGCAGATATATTCAGTTAAAAGTCCGATTCACCGATTAGTCCCTTATCAGCCGCCGACCTATATGGTACCAACTACCGATATCCTGAACAGTGAGTAGATATAAGCCATGGGGTGAAACTAACCTCAATGGAAAACAATAGTCGTTCCCAAAATTGCCATGTGTAGGTACATCAATAAGCATGTTAAGCACAATAGGCTAAACATCAACCAAAATTACACATGCCAGACAAAATAATCTCCAAAAGATAGCTTCAGTGTGCAGGTTTAAGCACGCTAGTAAAGCAAAACAAGTGGAAATGTGTGCTAACTACAACAGGCCAAACATTTAACAACAAGCAAACATGGTCATTCAAACTGGTATTGTGCCGGTCTAAGTACACTGGTTATGGTTAAATAAAAATGGAAAGGCGTGTTAACTACAAGATGCAGCAACCAAATGTAGTCATTCATAGTGGTATTGTTGAAACTGATACTGATGAAATTGAACTGCACAGTTCATACTTGCACATATAGAACATCACATTGTGAATAACTGGAATAAACAAGGCATACTACGAACAACCAAAGATAGCATTTGAAACTGAACATATGCTAACTACAAACAACCGAACAATCAAAAAACTTTAAAAGAGGCATATGCTAGCTATAACAGGCTTAACAGCAAGCAAATATATGCATTCCTATCGGTATATTTAAACCTGGATTGATGAAATGTATTGCACATTAAATAATTGCACATATAGAGCATCACATTGTGAACAACTGAAATAAACAAGGCATACTGCAAACAACTAGATATAGCAATTAAAACTGGACATATTCTCACTACACTACAAAAGGGACTCGACAAAACAAATCATGGGTTTCCCCCTATGAAGAGGCACGACAAAACAAATCATGGGTTTCCCCCTATGAAGAGGCACGACAAACAAATCATGGGTTTCCTCACTTCTCATGGATGGGCTCGTTCCCATGGGAAGAACACAGACCCTGGATGCTCTCCATGTTGTCGCAGATGGGCTCCTTCCCCTTGGAAGAGCACGACTGTAGGGTGCCCTCCCTGATGTCACAGATGGGCGCTTTCCCCTTGGAAGAGCAGATGGGATCTTTCCCCTTGGAAGAGCCGGAGAGGGTGCCCTCCTCATGGTCGCCGTCGATGAGGTCTGACTTGGAAGCTGTAGTTCCCAAGCCAGCGTCGCAGAACATGTCCTTCGGAAATGACAAAAGGGGCTCGATGGTGATGTAGAATGGCAAATTGTTGACAGCGAGCCAGAGGAGATCAGCGGCGGGGCCATGGATGAGATCGACGGCGATTGAACCCGAGGGCTTGGGGGTGGTCCACTTAACCTGTGACACAACCCACCTTAGGGCGTCGCTGTCGATGACTTCAATGTCGTAGCCGGTGGACGAGCCATACCCTCATACTCTAGCCCTCTGCTTGAGTGCCTGCCGCTAGTAATGGTCTCCAGCTTCCTCGGTGACGTCAGGCGATGAGACGGCTATACACCTCTTTTGGGCAGTCGCTCCTCGAGCTCCACAGGAAGCGTAGCCGGGATTAGGCTGCGACGCTCTGGAGTGGGGGATGAGGATGGGGATGGGGATCTATGGGAAAGGGGGTGTTTGGCAGGCGTCATGTAAGAAACTTAGGGCAGCCTGGGTATGGAGATCGGTGGGTAAGCTGCACGGGCAAACCGGCAGATGTTGACAATGGAGGCCTTGCGGCGGTGGCAGCAGCGGCGGGGACTTTGCTAGGATTTTGAGCGAGGGTGTGTGTGTGTGTGTGCGCACGCCCGAGGAGGTTTTGGTGTGTGTGTGTGTGTGTGTGTGTGTGGAGGGGGGCGTGGGGTGTTTGAGGAAATGACGCGGGTACTAAAAATTTTACTACGCGGGAGTCAAAGGCAGTAGTGAAATGCCGGGCTATTGAAAATTTTGATGATATTGCATCGCACACGGTCCGGATATAACAACTGTGTGTTATGAAATAGAAAAACCCTCGAGGTGGGCAGGTATTTTCTAGGGATGCAGGCGGGATTGGGAACAAGAAACATCTCGCACGGTCCAGAGATAACAACCGTGTGTTATGAAACAGAAAAACCCTCGAGGAGGGCAGATATTTTTGAGAGGGGGAGCCTCGTGGGGCCCAATGTATTGTGCGGATGTGTGGATGACAGGTGCACTGGCATGGCACATGGTTAGTTTGAGTGAACCGTGTCTGTTGCATCATCTGACTTGTCTAATGTTCATAAATTTGGTGAGAAATGATGCGGGAGAGGGTCAGAACACGAACACACTTGCATGTGGACCAAATTTATGTATCAAAAGGGTGGTTTGATTTTCAAATACCAGATGCAACTTCGATGTGGCACCTCTCTTGCAAAGCGCACGGTATTGCTTGCCCCCACCCCCTCGCATCGGCACGAAGGGAATCCTAAGCTATGAATGCATGCCCCCTCCCCCTCAACCGAGGTTCAACTATCAAAGTGTGAAGTAGCTAGCAGCCCCCCTCCTCCCTCGTGTCGGCACGAAGGGAATCCTAAGCTATGAATGCATGCCCCCCAACCGAGGTTCACCGTAGCAAAGTGCGAAGTAGCTAGCAGCCCCCTCCCTCATGTCGGCACGAAGGGAATCATAAGCTATGAATGCATGCCCCCCAACCGAGGTTCACCTAGAAAAGTGTGAAAGTAGAGCTAGCAGCCCCCCCCCTCTCTCGTGTCGGCACGAAGGGATTCCTAAGCTATGAATGCATGCCCCCCAACCGAGGTTCACCTAGCAAAGTGTGAAGTAGCTAGCAGCCCCCCTCCCTCGTGTCGGTATGAAGGGAATCCTAGCTAAGCTACGAATGCATGCCCTCCCCCCCCAACCGAGGTTCACCCTAGCAAAGTGCGAAGTAGCTAACAACCACCCCTCCCTCGTGTCGTCATGAAGGGAATCCTAAGCTATGAATGCACATGCCCCCCAACCGAGGTCCACCTAGCAAAGTGCGAAGTAGCTAGCAGACCCCCTCCCTTGTGTCGGCAGGAAGGGAATCCTAAGCTATGAATGCATGCCCCCCCCCAACCGAGGTTCACCCTAGCAAAGTGCGAAGTAGCTAGCAGCCATCCCTCCCTCATGTCGGCACGAAGGGAATCCTAAGCTATGAATGCACATGACCCCCCCCCCCCCCCCCCAAACCAACCGAGGTTCACGTAGCAAAGTGCGAAGTAGCTAGCAGCCCCCCTCGTGTCGACACAAAGGGAATCCTAAGCTATGAGCATGCCCCCTCCCCCCCAACTGAGGTTCACCTAGCAAAGTGCAAAGTAGCTAGCAGCCCCACCCCCTCCTATCGCCACGAAGGGAATCCTAATTAAGCTATGAATGCATGCCCCCAACCGAGGTTCACCTAGCAAAGTGCAATGTAGCAACCCCCCCCCACACACACACAACACATTTTCAGTCGGCGGGCCAGAGAGGCATATATCTCACCAAGATGGATCGTAAAATGGACCAAGAATAATCCACCTTGGTCGTACACCGTCTTGTTGTTGGTAAGTGATGTCCGTCCATGCGACCCCGGAGATGGGCTAGCTCGCCAATAATCATGCAAGTAGCTAGTCCCCGAAGACAACCACTGCATGTGTGTGGCCCAAACATATGTATGGAGGGGTGTGTTTTTGAGTAACAATGGCACGACTTCAATGTGGCACCATGATTTCAAACTAGAAATTCCCACACCGAGTGAGAGTTAGGTTGATGATGCATATGTATGTTACACCACACTTCAAGCCAACGACGGGGATTCATATATGCATGCATGCGTGCATAGTATATGCGCTCAAACTTAATTAGGTGTGAATCTCACCATGACCTATACTACGATAACATGAACCAAATGAAGAATCCGCCATGGTAACCTATCTTATTGTTGGTCAAGGTGATCATGGATGCCCACGCGGGCCCACGAATATATAGGCTTGTCGCCGATAACCACGCGAGGAAGTGTATCGTTCGAAGGCAACCACTACATGCATATGTATGGAGGTGATACGTGCATGCATGTTTGAATACACAACATTGATCTGACGCGTGTGTCAAAAATCCTACACTAGCTCCCCACACACAGCGAGATCGGTTCATGATGGTGTCGTTGTACTAGCCACTTCGACCCGATGGGAGGGATTCATGCGTACACATGCATGTGTGTGTGCTCAAAGTGTATCATGCATGTCATCCCAGAGAAAAAAAAATAATCCCCTCCTAAGTCAAATTAACCTCTCATGTTGTCAGGCAAAAAGAAGTGATGGACCAAGCGGGCCCACAGATGGAGAGCATCGATATCGCTAATAACTGCTTAAGTGGGTGCGAGAGGACAACCACCATCGCTTTGCATGTGGGCCAAACATATATATGTTGAATACCAAAAATGCACAACTTTGATGTGCCACATGCCTCAAAAACCATAAACCATGCACCCACACAGAGCGAGGTTCGTATCAAGCATACTACATATGATGGTCCCCTTCCCCCCTCTTCAGTACATACTATATGCTCCTGCCGTAATGTATGTACAACCCAAAAGAATCCTCATCGATGGTGAAATTAATTAACCTCTCCTGATGTAGGTCAAAGTGATGCATGCATGCATGCATGCATCGACGATGGCCTCATGGGCCTACAGATGGAAGCATCACACGTGAGTGTCCTAGCTAGGCTATATAAGCATGTGGCCCAAAAACGTGTTGTGTGATGTTTGAATAACCAATTTCACAATTTTGATCTGGCACGTGCCTCGATAACCAAAAAGTCCCGACACTGCGTGAGGTGTACTTGTTCACGGACGCATATGTATAGTATATATGCTAGTCCCCTCCCACCTCTTCGACGCGTACTATATACCACCATAACACAAACAAAAAAGATTATACCTTGTTGATCAAATTAACCTCACTGCCGGCTATTCGTCAAAGTGACGGACGACGACCTCGCGGGCCCACAGAAAGCATCACACACGAGTATTGAGTGTCGTGTAGTACAACCATCGGCTACATGTGGCAAAAGAATTATGTATGAAAGCGTTGTGTAATCTTTTAAATAACGATTTCACGACTCTGATGTGGCACCAGCCTGCCTAACAAAACGGCCAACCCACACGGTGGCTCACAACTCGTAGTGTACTGCGAGCCACCCGCCACCCCAGACGCACACACCCAGACACACACCACGAATCCACCGCAACTACGATGCATGTTAAATTAATTATCCCGCGGTGAACATACATGTTACCAAAGGAGGGACGTTTTAATTTCAAAAAAATCATAGAGATCATTAAGACGTTTTAGTACATTGATTGATTGATTTTCTATGGGTATAATGTGCAAAAATCAAATTTGAGCTACATGCACACGTGACAGTGCACCTAAATCGATTGCAAAAACACATGTGTCTCACTTGGTGCATGTTTACTCCCCGTGCAACAAATTTCAAACATTGAGAATCTTGATTTTTAAATTCTAGTACATCCAAAACTTATTTGAAGTTCATGAAACTTATCGTGTTGTCATATGGACACTAATACAAAGTGGCATTGTACTTTTTTTGTCAAATTTGAGACCAATTTTGATGTAATCTTTATCTAATTACAGATGGGGGATTATTAATAATTGGGAACCAATATCAATGGATTATTTATACGAACAGTGAGCGTTAGACCAACAATGGATATGTGCCATGCTTCGGTTAAGCAATAAAGCGGCAACATGAATCATTCAAATAGAAAAACAATATATGTGCTGCCGCGTGACCCGTGTGGCGTGCGAGCGGGCGTGAGTTGACGGGACACGTCCGCCGCGCAAGCAGACGGGAAGGCGTGCGTGCAGGTGTGTGAATTGACAAAGGCGTGCTCATTGTGCAGTGTCATCGGGAGGCATGCGAGTAGCTGTGTGAAACTTTGGTAGGCATGCCAGCAGTCCAGTGTGTAGGCTCACCGGGAGGCGAGCCATCAGTTTGACCACCGCCCGCCTCTCTCCCACAACTCCCAGTACTCCATATTAATGGTGCGCCCGAGCGGCCGCACCCCCCATCCTCGCTACGCACACACAATCCTCTCTCTCCGCTTGCATCCTTGACGCCGCTCTCAGTCCTCAAAGACGTCAGTGTATGAGGATGCCGTCGAAGCGCCCCATCGGAGGGAGTGGCGACGCTAGGGCTGCTAAAGCACTGGAGCACGACGTGGAGATGGAGACAGAGGTTGCCATCACCACCGGTGATACGTGTCTGTCGTATCTACTTTTCCAAACACTTTTGCCCTTGTTTTGGACTCTAACTTGCATGATTTGAATGGAACTAACCCGGACTGACACTATTTTCAGCAGAATTGCCATGGTGTTATTTTTGTGCAGTAATAAAAGTTCTCGGAATGACCTAAAAATCAACAGAGATTATTTTTGGATATATAAAAATACTAGAAGAAGAATGCACGTCAGGGGGGCCACACCCAGTCCACGAGGGTGGGGCACACGCCTACCCCCCCTGGGCGCACCCCTAGCCTCATGGGCCCCCTGACGCTCCACCGACGTCCATCCTGACTCCATATATTCACGTCCGGGGAGAAAAAAAATAGGGAGAAGGATTCATCACGTTTTACGATACGGAGCCGCCGCCAAGCCCTAATCTCTCTCGGGAGGGTTGATCTGGAGTCCGTTCGAGGCTCCGGAGAGGAGAATCAGTCGCCATCGTCATCATCAACCTTCCTCCATCACCAATTTCATGATGCTCACTGCCGTGCGTGAGTAATTCCATTGTAGGCTTGCTGGACGGTGATGGGTTGGATGAGATTTATCATGTAATCGAGTTATTTTTGTTAGGGTTTGATCCCTAGTATACACTATGTTCTGAGATTGATATTGCTATGACTTTGCTATGCTTAATACTTGTCACTAGGGCCCGAGTGCCATGATTTCAGATCTGAACCTATTATGTTTTCATGAATATATGTGAGTTCTTGATCCTATCTTGCAAGTCTATAGTCACCTATTATGTCTTATGATCCGTTAACCCCGAAGTGACAATAATCGGGACCATTACCGATGATGACCGTAGTTTGAGGAGTTCATGTATTCACTATATGTTAATGCTTTGGCCCGGTACTCTATTAAAAGGAGGCCTTAATATCCCCTAGTTTCCAATAGGACCCCGCTGCCACGGGAGGGTAGGACAAAAGATGGCATGCAAGTTCTTTTCCATAAGAATGTATGACTATATTCGGAATACATGCCTACATTACATTGATGAACTGGAGCTAGTTCTGTGTCATCCTATGTTATAACTGTTGCATGACCGATCGCATCCGACACAATTCTCCATCACCGATCCAATGCCTACGAGCTTTTCATATATTGTTCTTCGCTTATTTACTTTTCCGTTGCTACTGTTACAATCACTATAAAACCCAAAAATATTACTTTTGCTAGCATTACCACTACTATCATATTAATTTGCTACTAAATACCTTGCTGCAGATGTTAAGTTTCCAGGTGTGATTGAATTGACAACTTAGCTGCTAATACTTGAGAATATTCTTTGGCTCCCCTTGTGTCGAATAATTAAATTTGGGTTGAATACTCTACCCACGAAAACTGTTGCAATCCCCTATACTTGTGGGTTATCAAGACTATTTTCTGGCGCCGTTGCTGGGGAGCATAGCTCTATTCTTTGAGTCACTTGGGATTTATATCTGCTGATCACTATGAAGAACTTGAAAGATCAAAGAACCAAGATTTTTCCCTCAACTACGAGGGGAGGTAAGGAATTGCCATCTAGCTCTACACTTGATTCACCTTCTGTTTTGAGTAAACTTGCGACACCTACACATGCTATTGATTCTGATAGGTCGCATGTTATTGATGATGCCACTTCTGCTTTGCATGATATTTATGATGAAACTACTTCTATGCTTGATACTACTGTGCCACTAGGTGAATCTATTGATGAACAACTTGCTAGGGTTAGAGAGAATGAAACTATTAAATCTGCTAATATTGATGAAAGTGATGATGAAGATTCTCCCCCTAGATATGATTTGCCTGTTGTGCCTGAGGGTTATGTTATGGATGAAGAAACTGCTAGAGACTTTCTTGCTTGCAATGATAGATCTGATCTTAAGAAATTATTAGCTAAGCTTAAAGAAAAGTCTTCGAATTCTAGAATGAAATATGACCCTGCTTTTGCTACGTCACCTATCTTTATTACTGATAAGGATTATGATTTCCCTATCGATCCTGAGTTAATTACTTTGGTTGAATCTGATCCTTTTTATGGCTATGAATCTGAAACTGTTGTGGCACATCTTACTAAATTAAATGATATAGCCACCATGTTTACTCATGATGAGAAAACTCGCTATTACTTTATCCTTAAGTTGTTTCCGTTCTCATTAAAGGGTGATGCTAAGACATGGTTTAATTCTCTTGATCCTAGTTGTGTGCTTAGTCCCCAGGATATGATTTATTACTTCTTTGATAAATATTTCCCCGCTCATAAGAAACAAGCTGCCTTAAGGGAAATATATAATTTTGTGCAAATTGAAGAAGAGAGTCTCCCACAAGCTTGGGGGAGGCTTCTCCGATTACTTAATGCTTTGACAGATCATCCTCTCAAGAAAAATAAAATACTTGATATCTCTTATAATGGACTAACCGATGCTTCTAGAGATTACTTGGATAGTTGTGCTGGTTGTGTTTTCAGGGAAAGAACTGTTGATCAAGCTGAACTGTTATTGAATAATATGTTGACTAATGAAAACAATTGGACACTTCCTAAACCAACTCCTAAGACAACTCCAAAGAAAAGGGGTATTGTATTTCTCAGTCCTGAAGATATGCAAGAGGCAAAGAAATCTATGAAAGAAAAAGGTATTAAAGCTGAAGATGTTAAGAATTTACCACCTATTGAAGAAATACATGGTTTTGATAACCCGACACAGGTAGTAAAGGTAAATTCTCTCTATAGATTTGATGAAGGTGATATTCTTCGTTATAAGTCTGCTAGCCAATGCTTAGATGAGTTTGATAATTTTATTGTTAAACAAGAAAACTTCAATGCTTATGTTGGTAGACAATTGAAACACAATGCTGGTATGCTTGAACACTTGAGTGATTATATGTCTAGAGTTAAAGGTGAACTTAAACTTATTAGTAAACATGCTTCTATGGTTACCACTCAAGTAGAACAAGTACTTAAAGCTCAGAATGATTTGCTCAATGAATTAAATAATAAGAAGAATGATAATGCTGTTAGAGTTATGACTAGAGGTGGTAAAATGACTCAGGAACCTTTGTATCCTGAGGGCCATCCTAAGAGAATTGAGCAATATTTTGAGAGAACTAATGTTGATGCACCAAGTCCTTCTAAGAGGAAGAAAAAGAAAAATGATAGGACTTTGCATGCTTCTAGTGAACCTATTGTTGACACACCTAAGAATCCCAATGATATTTCTATTTCTGATGCTGAAACACAATCTGGTAATGAACATGAACCTAGTGATAATGTTAATGATGATGTTCATGTTGATGCTCAACCTAGCAATGATAATGATGTAGAGATTGAACCTGTTGTTGATCTTGATAACCCACAATCAAAGAATCAACATTATGATAAGAGAGACTTCATTGCTAGGAAGCACGATAAAGAAAGAGAACAATGGGTTCAGAAACCCATGCCTTTTCCTCCTAAACCATCCAAGAAAAAGGATGGTGAGGATTTTGAGCGCTTTGCTGAAATGATTAGACCTATCTTTTTGTGTATGCATTTGACTGATATGCTTAAAATGAATCCTTATGCTAAATATATGAAAGATATAGTTACTAATAAAAGAAAGATACCGGAAGCTGAAATTTCCGCTTGCTAATTACACTTTTAAGGGTGGAATACCAAAGAAACTTGGAGATCCAGGAGTACCAACTATACCATGCTCCATTAAAGAAACTATGTTAAAACTGCTTTATGTGATCTTGGAGCCGGTGTTAGTGTTATGCCTCTCTCTTTATATCGTAGACTTGATTTGAATAAGTTGACACCTACTGAAATATCTTTACAAATGGCTGATAAATCAACTGCTATACCTGTCGGTATTTGTGAGGATGTGCCTATTGTGGTTGCAAGCGTTACTATTTTAACGGACGTTGTTATTCTTGATATTCCCGAGGATGATAGTATGTCTATTATTCTTGGAAGACCCTTTTTGAATACTGCAGGGGGCTGTTGTTGATTGCAATAAATGCAATGTCACTTTCCATGTTAATGGTAATGAGCATACGGTAAACTTTCCGAGGAAACAACCTTAAGTCCATAGTATCAATTCTATTCGAAAAATTTCAACAATTACTATTGGAGGTTTTGAATTTCCTCTTCCTACTGTCAAGAAGAAATATGATATTCTTATTGTTGGTGATGTGCATATCCCCGTTGAGGTAACCTAGTGTTATTCGAAAATTCTTCGGTTTCATGTTATTCGAATTGAGTTTGTAAACAAGACCTGATCAACCTTGTTAGTGGATTCCTTTTGATGAGCATGAGATGGATGAAGTTAGAAAGCACAACTCTCTATACCCTCCTTTTACTTTCTGTTATTTATCTTAAACAAAGGGAAAATAGTATTTTCTGTCTGTTTTCTGAATTATCCTTGCAATAAAAAAATACCCCGAAAATAAAAGTTCTCCAAATGCCCTGAAATTTCAATATGATTTTTTCTAGAATATTTGAGAATATCTGGCACTGAGAACACAGCAGGGGAGAAGCCATGTGCCCACGAGGGTGGAGGGCGCGCCCACCCCCTGGGCGCGCCCCTGCCTCGTGGACCCCACATGGGTCCCCTCCACTTATCCTTGCACCCACACACTTCGTCTTGCTCCAGAAGAAATCATTAGCCAACTCAAACCCGAGTTCTTGCTCATCTTGCTGCCATTTTCGATCTCCTTGCTCAAAGCTCCATTCACAAAACTGCTTTGGGGGATTGTTCTTTGGTATGTGACTCCTCCAATGGTCCAATTAGTTTTTGTTCTAGTGCTTTATTCATTGCAAATTTTTGCTGCTTAGATGACCCTGTTCTTGAGCTTGCATGTCAAATTTATGTGGTCAAAAGTAGTTTTAATGCACGATATAGCCTCTAGGCACTTGTAGGAGTAGTTGCTATCAATCTTGTTGAGTTTGGTTCACTTTTATTTTAAGTTACTAAAAATTTCAGAAATTTTTCAAAGGAAGAAATATGTTTAGAAAATTGTACCAAGGAGGTTCCTCAAGGAAACAAGGACCCATGCCCGCAATACGCGAGCCGGACGATGAACTACCAAGGGAGGCTCAAGTGCGGCCTTGTGAATGGCCGTCAAAGGACTTCATGGTTCAAGCAGGAATCAAGGAGGAATTTGACATATATGTGTGTAATGCTGATCTTGAGATTTTCGAGGCAGATAAGTGCCGTCAATACTACTACCTCACTGATTCCTTTGTGAGAAGGTTTGAATTTACATCATCACGTAATTCTCAAACTGTCCTGTTTGATCTTTATGATAAATCTTATACCATGGACTTAGAAGATTTTAATACTGCTTGTAAACTCCCATAGTGGGGTAATGTTAGTGAACCCCGTAAATCCGAATATAAGGATTTTCTTGCTAGTATCACTGTGGGGGGGTCTAGGGAAATCACGCAAGCTACCATAGGGAGCATTCATTTTCCTGCTATACATTATTTTGCTCTCTTTATAGGTAGATGCATAAATGGTAAGGATGAAGCATGTCACATGTGTGTTCCAGATCTTAGTGTTCTCAAGAGTGCTGTATTAGGAGATAGACAATATAACTTGGGGGGCCATTGTTGCCCGTAGGTTGCATAATAACAAAATTAATGGAGATTTCTTTGGTGGAATTTATGCAACCCGTTTAAATGATTTTCTTGAGATACCCATTCATGGATATGATATTGAGTTGCCTCCTGCTTATTTAAATTATGATGCTATGGTTTGTCATCAGTTCGTTGAGAGGAATAATCAGTCCCTCTAGTACCGACTAATCTTTGACAGGCGACGCACCTATCACGTCGCTCTCCCTGCTCCTAATTTCTTTGACTTTCAGGCAAAAGGGAGATATGTTATAACCAGGGAGGAGGTAGACGAGTATGAGAGGAGGGCGGAGGCAGCTTGCCTCCAAGCTCCAGCTCATTAGGCAATTGCCGCTGCATCTCAGTACGGCCCCACCTACAACTTTGATCCATGGGCATAGACCAACTTAGGCCAAAAGCCTAAGCTTGGGGGAGTACGTATTTCTCACCCACATTACATTCATGTTCACACGCTCATGCCAGTTGTCGGTGCTCATACTTTTTCATTGTATCATCCATGC
Organism: Triticum urartu; assembly: GCF_003073215.2. Lineage (NCBI taxonomy): Eukaryota > Viridiplantae > Streptophyta > Magnoliopsida > Poales > Poaceae > Triticum > Triticum urartu. The sequence goes on along the minus strand of NC_053027.1, from coordinate 194,108,861 downwards.
TAGTTTATTTTCTTTTTAAGCTTCCTTCTTGTGTGTTTCAAAAACCTTAAGGAAAACCAAAAATAAATAAAAATTAGTTGTAGCTTTTAGCTAGTTTACTTTCCATGCCTATAGTAGTAGTAACTAAAAAGAAAACCCAAAAAGATTTCTCGTTCTTCTTTTGCTTGTTGGGAGCTTTCCCATGTAAATGGTTTTGTTTCTTTTCTTTACTTTGGGGTCGAGAGGAGAAGACCATGATGAAAATGTTGAGTGGCTCTCATATGCATTATTGTTGATCTAACAAAGAGCCCATATTACCTTGTCTTCTCCCATGAATTGAATGCTTGTAGATTCCAGCTTAGTCAAATGCACGTGCACTATTATTATTATCCACACCATTTGGTCATGCAAGTGAAAGGCAATAATGATGATTATTTGATGAACTGATTGAGATGAGAAAAGCTGGTATGAACTCGACCTCTCTTGTTTTTGTAAATATGATTAGTCCATCGTTCCTAATTCAGCCTATTATGAAAGAAACATGTTTGTGAAAGTGCTAGTGATCAACTAGAGGGAGGGTGAATAGGCGGTTTTTACGAAAGTCTTCAAAACATGGAAGTTTCGAAGACAAACGATAGAAATAGACCTATTACCATGCAGCAGAAGGTAGACTACACTAGACAAGCTATAGTCAAGTATTCAATGAAGTGAAGTTACAATGACTAATAGCAACTAGGCAGTATGGATCAGGTTGGAAGATAGTATGAAGCCAATCCGAACAAGCTGTCACTCAGTGAAGACAAAAGATAATACAAACAGGCAATGACTTCACAAGGACCAACTGTAAATAAAGAGATGGGAAGGATAGAACCAGTGGCTCGTTGAAGACAATGATTTGTTGGACCAGTTCCAGTTGCTGTGACAACTGTACGTCTGGTTAGGGAGGTTGGGATTCAACTCAGAAGACCGTGTCTTCACCTTATTCCCCTTGAGCTAAGGACACCCAGTCCTCGCCCAATCACTCTGGTAAGTCTTCAAGGTAGACTTCCAAACCTTCACAAACTTCGTTCACCGGCGATCCACAATGACTCTTGGATGCTCAGAACGCGACGCCTAACCGGCTGGAGGATTCACAGTCCCCAAGTGTAATAAGTCTTCAGATCACACAGACAGGAATACTTAAGTGATGCCTAACACTCTTTTGCTCTGGGTATTTAGGGATTTATCCTCGCAAGGAATTCTCTCTCAAAGGCTTCGAGGTGGGTTGCTCTCAAACGACAAAAGCCGTACACTAACTCTGAGCAGCCAACCATTTATGGTTGTAGGGGGTGGGCTATTTATAGCCACTAGGCAACCCGACCTGATTTGTCCTAAATGACCCTGGGTCACTAAGGAACTGACACGTGTTCCAACGGTCAGATTTCAAACACACACAGCAACTTTACTTCGGCTACAAGCAAAGCTGACTTATCCAGCTCTGGATAAGATTTTCTCTCATATTCTTCGCTCAAAGACATAGGATTTTGGTTAAGCATCACTTCAGTCATTCTGACTAGTCACTTGGACCCCACTTAACAGTACGGTGGTTCCTATGACTCAACAAAAAAGAAAACGAATGACGAAACAACTAAGTCTTCGTGCTCCATAGTCTTCACGCAATGTCTTCTCTTGTCATAGTCTTCAATGTGAATGTCTTCACATACCGCCTTTAACTTCAATGTATTCATACATTTTTAGGGGTCATCTCTGGTAGGTAAACCGAATCAATGAGGGACTTCTACCTGTGTTATCCTGCAATTCTCACAAACACATTAGTCCCTCAACCAGGTTTGTCGTCAATACTCCAAAACCAACTAGGGGTGGCTCTAGATGCACTTACAATCTCCCCCTTTTTGGTGATTGATGACAAACTGTGAAGTTCTCAACGGGGAATGAAATATGTGAAATTGTAAAGGATAGGGTATTGTCTTCATAAGTGGCAAAGGCTCCCCCTGAAGATGTGCATATAAGTAATTTGCTCTTGGAATGCAAATGCACATGGCAGGTTGTACTTGTGGAGATCCTCTTCAACTTATGATGACAATTCATCATGCACGATTTGATGTAACGAAGATAATGGCATGCATAATGAAAAATGGACATCTGCAAAATGACCTAAGTGCGGAAGTTATCATCGCACATGCGGAATTTATCATCGCATCATAGAATAGCAAATAAGTAGCAGACGACCATCGAGTTTAAGTGTTACAACTCAAAGAACCAAATGTATCAAAAAGCAAGAGTTGTAAGCACTTGGCAAAAGTAGCAAAGGTAAAGCAACCACCCATATGGACCCGCTTGAAGACTATCAACTCATATGCTTCTCCCCCTTTTGTCAGTAAGGACCAAAAAGGTTTGAAGACATAGAGCGCCTACTCGTTCCCATGGGGTGCAGGTGAGGCAGCAGGGTCGTCGTTGAGGTCCGATGGTGTAGAAGAACTTGGTGCAGTGTCAACACGCGCTGAAGTTGGAGGAGGTGAAGTTGCATCATCATGGTCATCAGTGACTCCATGGATCATAGAACTTCAGACCAAAAATGTCGGGGCCAGATGCAGCCAACTGCCTAATGAAGAAGTCTTGAGCATTGAAGCTGATGCCATTGAAGATGTAGAAAACCAAAGTCTTCATTGCTCCTTCAAGCTTCGCTGCAGATGAATGTTCTTTGATGGGCCATAGAGTTTTTCTAATGATATGATAAATGGTGCGAGGCAGATACTCTAGGTCTTCAACAAAGAATTCAGATGGGTAGTCAGCGTCGTGAGGCAAAGGCTTCATCATGCTCAACATTTGGCTCATGTTGGGTTCTGGCTTCTGAAAAATACTCTCCAAAGCATTCTGGTGTTGTTGACAACCTAGCTCATAGTATTCACCATGAGTGGGCAGGCCTGTGAGCTCAATGATATCAAGAGCTTTGGCTTCATGATGGACATTGCCTGTCATCCACTCAAGGACCCAAGTCTTTGGATCCCTATTGTAGCCTCGAATGTGAAGAGTTGCATAGAACTACAGCAAAAGCTCTTCATTCCGGTGTTCCTTATCTATGACAAACTGCAGCAGTCCAGCGTCTCTGAAGCAATCCAACGCTTCTTCAAGGCAGGGCAGGCCAGCTATAGCTTCAGTGTCGAGACGCATATGTGGAAATATGCGCCCCTGATTGTATAAGACGCATGAATAGTAGTTGCGCTGCTGATAGCTCCAGAACCGATCTGATGAAATTTGAGGTTTGGTGTAAGGGTTCTTGGCGCTGTTGAAGAAGGTGTTATGTGCCACGAAGCCATTCACATTGAAGACCCTAGGTGAAGTTGCAGTTCCTGGGAATCGTGGAAGTCTTGGCTTGGGCTTCTGGACGGGAGGTCTGTGCTCGACATGATAGTCAAATTGTGGACCCGCGACAGGTGGAGGAACCAGAATGGGCCATCGGACCATAACAGGCTGACCACGATCAAATGCCAGCTCAATTGTATGAGGTCTTGGAGGGGGTACTGGAGCATTGACATTGTCGTTGATCTGGGCTTCAGGAGCCACATTGGCTTCAGGTGCTTCAGTATTGGCTTCCGGCGCTGTAGTGGCTTCAGGTGCATGCACTTCTGGCACCGCAGTAGCTTCAGGTGCCACATTAACTTCAGCCATGACAACGTCATTGGCTTCATTGTTGATGTTGGTGGCCGCCTCAGGATTGTTAACCTCCACTTCAGAAGCTGGAGGGTCAGACACGTTCTCCTCGAGAACAACATCTTGGTGGTACGGGGGTGTAGCAACTCTTTCTACTTCAACTCTTGGTTCTTCTCTTTCATCGGCTGATGCAGCCGGAATATCTTCAGCGGTTTTGGCTTCAGACTCTGACACGTGCACAGATGGAGTGACTTGGGGCCTCGGTGCTTTGCGAAGCCTACGTAATGCTGGCGACGCTTGCGGAGATGGAGTTGGCTGGGCCTCAAAGTCATTGTGATCTTGCATTGGTGAGGTGACTTGTCGTTGGGGAGAACTTGGGGTGTCTTGTCATTGTGGGTGATCAGCCCACGATGCATCCTGAGCAGTTGGCGTCAAAGGATGACTAATGCTGATGAGTTCGCTGTGCATGAGCACATGCGATGATACCAACTGGTGCTCGACCTGAGGAAGGACTTCATCATCTTCAACATTGTCGTGAGGACCAATGTCTTCAGTTGCGGTGGGGTTAACAGCTGGATTGTCTTCAGCTTCATGAGCCTCTGTGGAAGCAGGCTCATGAACTATCACTTGGCGTTCTTGATGTTCAGACGCAGGACGAGCCACTGAGATTGGCTCGACCTCAAGGAGCTCTGTGGGAGCAGCCCGGTCTCTCTTCTTGGTTTTGTGTTTCTTGGTTGGAGGAGCATCATCAGTGGTGGCCTTGGTTTTGCGCTTTCTGGCTTCGGCTTCAGCTGCCCTTGTTTTCTTCGGTTCTGAAGCCACTATGGGGACCTTAGGCTTCGAGCCTGTCATACTGGCTGGGAAGACAATTGGATGTACTTCTTGCCTTGGTGCTTCGGGTTCTGCCACAGCTGGCTTCTTCTTCTTCTTGGCCGCCATTCTAGGGTCGATGCCTGGTCGCCCCAAAGCCTTGCGCTTTTCAGCTTCATTCTATCCCTGAACACATTTAGCAACAAGATCCTTCATGCGCTCACAAGAACCTTTGGCTTCTTCGCGTTTGGTTCGGAATGCTTCCTTGAGCTCATGCATCATGACCTGGAAGTTCTGAATGTCTTCAACATTGAGCTTGGCCATATGCTTGTTGAATTGAGCCTTTTCATAATCTATCTTGTGCTTCAGCTCAACAATTTTCTGAGCTAGAGCCAGCTCAGCAGTAATGGCTCCGTGGAAGGCGACGCTGAGGCCAATGGGAAGCTGAAGATCATCAAAGCTAACATTTGGGCTGTCAAACCACTCATCAATGAACTTGTTTATGATTTCCACATCAAAGAGAGGAAGGTCATTGAAGATTTCTGCCTCTTTTTTGCTCTTGATCAGCTGCTGAAGAGCGTCATTGCCAAGATCGTCGTCGCTGGACAGATCAATGGCGTCATTCTCGTTGCGTAGAACGGCAGCAGGGGTCAGTGCTTGGCTGGTGGGTTGCATGGGCATCTTCACCTTGGAGGTCTTGGAGATGCATGACAGATCTTCAGATTGCACACTGTGTTCAGGAGGTGCAGTGGCCAGAGGCTTCGCCCGTGAAACCTTTGGTGCAGGGGCAGGCTTCGAAGCTTTAGGTTTCTTCAGCTTCTTTGGCTTCGGTGGTGCAGGCGCTTCGTCAGAATCAGCGACGTCTGCAGGTTGATCCACGACTGCCCCTTGAACCTTTATGTGAGTAATAAGACCTTCTAAGTTATAGAAGGGCCCAACCAGATTGGGTTCAGCTTCGCGTGTGCCGTCAGCACAAGGAGCAGAGGGGCCTGCATTGAAGTCTAGTCCCCATGACTTCTTGTTTTCTTTGGCCGAGTTCTTGGCAAACTGGAAGTTGCGCTTGAACATATTGTCATCACGACACGATAGCAATGAAGATGGGTCTGCATCAGCAGGCTATGGTGCACGGAACATGCAAGGATAGAAGCCTTGTTCAATGGCGTCGGCTCTGGATCGGGGTTGAAGATTTCTGTACAAGATGTCTCCCCACGGTCGCTTGATGGCATTTTTCTCAGCATATTCCTGGGTCACAAACCTGTACTTGAACCATTGTTCTGCCCAATATCTTCGATCCATTGGATTCGGGTTTTCCGCTGATTGTAGTCCTCCTCTGGATTTGTCTTGTACAGCTCATAGAGGTCAGGAGGCAAATCTCTTGAGGTGTTCCCACGACGCTGTCTGCCACCCTTCCTTGCAGATTTCTCTGTTGCCATGAAGTTTAGACTGAAAGGCTCCAAAGCTGTCAAAGTCTTCCGTCTACTGGTCAGACAAGAACTGGCTTCAATATAATTTATATGATGCTGTAAGAACTCTGCAAATGAATGCAGACTATGAGAACCAAGGGATTCTCCCACAGACATGTACCTGTGACAGCATTAAAGGTGCGAGGGAGAGGGAAGAGGTCATATGCATTCTCAGAAGATTTTTGAAGATAAATCAGTTTAGAAGACATTGACCTCATAGTGCGAAGACATTCGCTCATAGGTAGAGAGTTGGTTCTAGATTTGTACGAATCCATGAATAAGTACAAGTGAGGAATCTAACTACTTTGTGAAGCATAAGTGAATATACTAGGCATGTTATGAGATGCAGTATGAGATAGATCCAACTTGTGTGAACAGAAACTACTTGTGGTTGAAAAGGATGAATCTATCGGATCAAAAGGACTGTAAAAAGGAGGTTTTATTTACCACATGAGGAACTGCTAGACGGAGTGGGAGAGGAGGCCGAGCAGTTCGATCTTCTGTGCCCTAACTTGGCGACGGAGGACACCTATGGCGACGGCGGAGAAGACGATGTCCGCGGCCGGCGTGAGGACGGCGTCGGTGAGGTTGCGGCAGCTAAGTGCTTCGTCGCTGGCGTCGTCGAGGGCTAGAAGTGGCGCTAGGGTTTGTGCGAGGGTGGAAGAAAAGATAATGACTGGGGTGAGGCGTGTATATATAGGGACAGGGACGGCACAGTGTTATTACACAGGTGCCCCTGGCGGTTCACATCTGAAGGACACGTGGCGATCATGCAACACATTGGAGGTTGTTCCACGTTCCCATGCACGCCTGGATTGTCGGGTGGTCATTCCCACTTCTCCGGGTTTCAGGTTGAAGGATTTAGCATTGAAAACAGATTAATGTTTGTCTCTGTGTCTTCTGCTGATAAGGACGCAGAGAAGACATTTTGACAGTGTCAATAGAATGCATATGATTTGGATAGATAGACTTAAGATAGAATCATAGAGGGGTTAGGGTCCGATCACACTCACTTAGTTCAAAAGATTCAACAAGAAGCCATAGCTATAAGTGAATGCTGTAGAGGACAGAAACCAAATCAGTACATTGAAGATAAACATGAAGCCATGTTAACATTCAAGACAAACAGAAAGTGAAGACTTTGCAAATGTGACGCCATGTGAAAAACGCTTCTAAGGGAAGAATTTGGGGGTGGCGTTACCCACCGTATAGGAAGTATTAGGCCCAGACACGGCGCACAATTATGGTGGCGCTCCGAAGTCAAATTCCACATTAATGTATTCACACTTAGAATGTAAGTCTTCATTGATTGAAGACATACGTTACTTCGTGTGTTGCACATCTAAGTCATCAACATGCATAAGTGTTAGGATGTGTGCCTGATCACAGGAAATTTGAGGATTCCAAGATATTTAGCTCACACCTTAATTTGCAAAATCTCTTCTCATCCAAGGGCTTTGTGAAGATATCTGCCAGTTGCTCTTCAGTGTTGGCATGTATGATATCAATATCTTCCTTCATGACATGATCTCTGAGAAAGTGATGACAAATTTCAATGTGCTTTGTCTTCGAGTGCTGAACTGGGTTGTTAGCAATCTTGATGGCGCTCTCGTTGTCGCAGTAGAGTGGCACTTGCTTCAGGTGAATGCCATAGTCCTTGAGAGTTTGCTTCATCCATAGAAGCTGAGCGCAGCAAGATCCAGCAGCAATGTATTCAGATTCAGCAGTGGAGAGAGATACACAGTTCTGCTTCTTTGAAGACCAACATACAAGTAATCGTCCCAAAAAGTGACATGTGCCTGATGTAGACTTGCGATCCACCTTGTCACCAGCATAATCAGCATCCGAGAATCCAACTAGATCAGACTCTGAGCCCTTTGGATACCATAATCCTAGAGTTGGGGTGTGAGCCAAATATCGAAGAATTCGCTTCACAGCTAAGTGATGTGATTCCTTTGGTGCCGCTTGGAATCGGGCACACATGCAAACACTAAGCATGATATCTGGCCTAGATGCACATAAATAAAGCAAAGAACCAATCATGGAGCGGTATACCTTTTGATCAAACTCTTTACCATTGTTGTCGGGACCCAGATGGTGTTTAGCTGGCATTGGCGTTGTGTAACCTTTGCAGTCTTGCATTCCAAACTTCTTCAGGCAATCTTTGAGGTATTTCTCTTGAGATATGAAGATGTCGTTGCGTTGCTGTCGTATTTGAAGACCAAGGAAGAACATCAGCTCACCCATCATGGACATCTGATATTGCTCTTGCATCATATATCCAAACTCATCACTGTATTTCTGGTTGGTGCAGCCGGACATAATATCATCCACATATATTTGGCACACAAACAGTTCACCATCATATGTCTTCGTGAAGAGAGTGGGATCCAGGGAACCAGGTTTGAAGCCTTTTCTCTTCAGGAAGTATTTGAGTGTGTCATGCCAAGCTCTAGGGGCTTGTTTAAGGCCATACAGTGCCTTATTGAGCTTGTAAACCATGTCAGGATGTTTTGGATCTTCAAAGCCAGGAAGTTGTGCAACATACACTTCTTCAATCTTGCCATTGAGAAGAGCGCTCTTCACATCCATTTGATATAGAAGAATGTTATGATGATTTGCATAGGCCAGCAGTATGCGTATAGCTTCAAGCCTAGCCATAGGAGCAAATGTTTCATCGAAGTCAATTCCTTCAACTTGAGTGTATCCTTGAGCAACGAGACGAGCTTTGTTTCTGACAACTTGACCATGCTCATCTTGCTTGTTGCGATATATCCATTTAGTGCCTATGATATTGTGCTTACGAGGATCGGGACGCTTGACCAGTTCCCATACATTATTCAACTCAAATTGTTGAAGCTCTTCTTGCATAGCTTGAATCCATTCAGGTTCCATGAAGGCTTCATCAACTTTCTTGGGTTCAGATATTGAGACGAATGCGAAGTGCCCACAGAAATTTGCTAGTTGTGTTGCCCTTGAATGAGTGAGTGGACCAGGTGCATTGATGCTATCAATTATTTTCTCAATCTGTACTTCATTTGCGACACGAGGATGAGCAGGACGAAGATTTTGCTCTTGTTGATCATTATCATCGGTGGAAGGATTGTCTTCAGGCTGAGCATTGTCTTCAGGTTGATCAGGTGCAGAGATGATGAGTTCCTCTTCAGGCTGAGCTTCATACGGTATGATTTCTCTAGTTCCCATAAGCTTGATGGATTCACTGGATGGAACTTCATTTAGCACATTTGGCAGGCGCTCTCTTTGCGAGCCGTTAGTCTCATCGAACCGCACATCCATAGTTTCAACCACTTTATAGTGAAAGAGGTTGAAGACTCTGTAGGAGTGCGAGTCCTTTCCGTATCCAAGCATAAAACCTTCATGTGCTTTCGGTGCAAATTTTGAAGTGTGATGTGGATCCTTGATCCAGCACCTGGCACCAAATACTCTGAAGTAACTGACATTTGGCTTCTTACCAGTGATGAGCTCATAGGATGTTTTGTTCAGAAGCTTGTGAAGATAAACACGGTTGATGATATGGCATGCAGTATCAGTGGCTTCAGGCCAGAATTTTCTTGGAGTCTTGTATTCATCGAGCATCGTCCGGGCCATCTCGATAAGTGCTCTGTTCTTGCGTTCCACGACGCCATTCTGCTGCGGCGTGTACGGAGCTGAGAAATCATGAGTGATGCCCAAAGTATCAAGATAAGTGTCGAGGCCAGTGTTCTTGAATTTAGTGCCATTGTCACTTCTGATGTGCTTGATCTTGACACCATAGTTGTTCATAGCTTGATTGGCGAAGCGTCTGAAGGCATCCTGCACTTCAGTCTTGTAGAGGATTATATGCACCCAAGTATATCTTGAATAATCATCAACAATGGCGAAGCCATAAAGACAAGCAGTAGTAGTAAGAGTTGAGTAGTGAGTGGGACCGAAGAGGTCCATGTGTAGAAGTTCGAAGGGTTGAGTCGTTGTCATTATTGTCTTCGAGGGATGCTTGGCCCTCGTCATCTTTCTAGCTTCACAGGCACCGCATAGGTGATCCTTCTTGAACTTGATGCCCTCGATGCCTATGACATGCTTCTTCTTTGCAAGAGTGTGCAAGTTCCTCATGCCAGCATGCCCTAGCCTCCGATGCCAGAGCCAACATTCTGAAGCTTTTGCTAGAAGACATATGGCAAGTTGTGGTCCTGCTGAGAAATCTACCACGTACAAATCATCTTTCCGATACCCTTCAAAGACTAGAGACTTATCAGATTCCATTAGAACAAGGCAACGATATTTTCCAAACATCACAATCATATTTAAATCACAAAGCATTGAGATAGACATTAAGTTGAAACCAAGAGATTCAACAAGTATCACTTTATCCATGTGTTGATCCCTTGAGATTGCAACTCTTGAGATTTACATCACAAGAGTCACATCACTTGTTGATTCCATTAGAACAAGGCAACGATATTTTCCAAACATCACAATCATATTTAAATCACAAAGCATTGAGACAGACATTAAGTTGAAACCACGAGATTCAACAAGCGTCACTTTATCCATGTGTTTATCCCTTGAGATTGCAACTCTACCTAGACCCAATACCTTGCTTTTACCAGTATCAGCAAACGTGATGTGACTCTTGTCAGATGGACGTAAAGTTGAGTCCATGAGAAGACTTCGCTTGCCAGTCATGTGATTAGTACACCCACTAACAATAATCCATTCTGAAGCAGCTGGTGTCATACCCTATAGTGCAGTTAGGGGGATAGGCTTCACGAAGAGAATTGTGAAGCATAAACATTTGACGAGCAAGTGGATTATGAAAGCTTAGATCGAGGTTAGGACTGATAGGGCAAGTAGCAAGCGACTCAGGAACAAAATACATAATAAGACCATTTGGGCATTTGATCTTGCGCCCTACAAGATGTTTAAGGTCCCCAGCAATAGCTTCAGAGGAATTTGATTTTCGGCTGGAGACCCTTCCCTGCAAAAGAGAGTTAGGCTTTCTTAGCCACCCACATCAAGGGTGGCTTCGAAGCAATGAGTCTAAGTGTAGCATCTGAGAACTTTGGCTTTGGAGCCCTAGCAAATAGTCTTGCAGGTGGACAATAGTACTCATAAGAATAAGCAGAGTAGTTCTTGGTCTTATGAACATGGTGGTTTGATGAAACGCACTCATATTCATAGGCCTGAGTATGGTTTCCCTGCAAAACATTTGCGTTAGTGCGACTTAGGTGAGTCCTGTGTCTGTATGAAGCCTTTGGACCATATGAAGCCCGTGGTCTGGGGTTTGTCTTCTTCACTTGTGGTGTCATGACGACATTCACAGGAAGATTCTCCAACCACTTTTTCGGCACCCAGACTTTCTTCATAGGTGGCCCATTCCTGCAGTTAGTACCAATATACCTGGCAAACACTCCACCATTCTGATTCTTAAACAGTTTATAGTTTGCATCAAAGGATTCATCAATAACAATGGGATTAGCACAAGTGAAGCCAGATAGGGTGGATGGATCCACTGAAGGTTCCTTTGCAGCAACCCATGTGGTTTTGGGGTACTGCTCAGGTTTCCAGTAAGAGCCATCAACATTCATTTTCCTTTCGAACCCAACACCCTCTTTCCTAGGGTTTCGGTTCAGGATCTGCCTTTTGAGGACATCACATAGTGTCTGATGCCCTTTGAGACTTTTGTACATCCCTGTTTCAAGCAATGTCTTCAACCTAGCATTTTCATCAGCAATAGCAGTGGTATCCTCAGCAAAGGGGTTAGTTACCACATCAACAGTTGAAGATATTGCAATAGTAGCTACAGTAGAACATCCAGCAACAGAAGTAGCTTTGTCACGCTCAATGCATTTAAGACATGGTGGTTCAAATCCTTCCTGAGCGGAACTGATCTGTTTGGCGCGAAGTGACTCATTTTCATTTTGAAGATCTTCATGAGTCGCTCTCAATTTCTCAAGATCTTGCTTCCTTTGAAGATAATCATAGGAAAGCTTTTCATGAGTTGTTGAGAGTGTTTCATGACGAATTTCAAGTTCCTCATACTTAGCATGAAGGTTTTTTATATCTTCAATTAAGGACTGAGATCGACTCATTTCAGCGTCTAACAGGTCATCGCTTTTGTCTAACAGTTTTTGAATATGTTCCATAGCTTTCTGTTATTCAGTTGCAATTTTAGCAAGTGTTTTGTAGCTGGGTTTGGAACCACAATCAGAGTCATCTTCACTGGATGTTTGATAGTGAGTAGTGCGTGTGTTTACCTTGGCACCGTGTGCCATGAAGCAGTAGGTGGGAGCGGAGTAGTCCTTGTCATTTGCATCAGCGTCGATGATGAAGTCATTGTCTTTAGTGTTGAAGATGGACTTGGCAACGTATGTTGTAGCCAGAGTTGCAACGCCAGAGTCGGACTCCTCCTCAGACTCCACCTTCGCCTCCTCAAAAGCGGACTCCTCCTCTGAATCCATCTCCTTGCCAACAAACGCACGAGCCTTGCCAGATGAGCTCTTCTTGTGTGATGAAGACTTTGAGGAAGACTTGGAAGAAGACTTTGAGTATTTCTTCTTCTTCTTGTCGTCGGAATCATACTCCTTGATCTTCTTCTTCTTGTTCTCATTGTCCCACTGCGGACACTCAGAGATGTAGTGGCCAGGTTTCTTGCACTTGTGGCATGTTATCTTCTTGTAGTCATGAGCAGAAGCTTCATCATTCATTGAGCTTGATCATGAAGACTTTCTGAAGCCCTTCTTCTTGGTGAATTTTTGGAACTTCTTCACAAGCATAGCAAGCTCCTTTCCAATGTCTTCAGGATCATCAGAACTACTGTCAGATTCTTCTTCAGATGAGGAGACAGCTTTTGTCTTCAAGGCACGAGTTCGCCCATAGTTGGGACCATAGATGTCTCTTTTCTCAGAAAGCTAAAACTCATGTGTGTTGAGCCTTTCGAGTATGTCAGACGGATCGAGTGTCTTGAAGTCAGGGCATTCTTGAATCATCAGGGCTAGGGTGTCAAATGAGCTGTCAAGTGATCTCAGGAGTGTCTTGACAACTTCATGCTTGGTGATCTCTATAGCGCCGAGGGCTTGAAGCTCATTTGTGATGTCAGTGAGTCGATCAAACATGAGCTGAACATTCTCATTGTCATTTCTCTTGAAGCGGTTGAAGAGGTTGCGAAGGACACCGATTCTTTGATCTCTCTGGGTCGAGACGCCTTCGTTGACCTTGGAGAGCTAGTCCCAGACTAGCTTAGATGTTTCCAGAGCACTCACACGGCCATACTGCCCTTTGGTCAGATGACCATAGATGATGTTCTTGGCAGTGGAGTACAGTTGAACGAACTTCTTGACATCAGCAGCGGTGACACCTTCACCAGCCTTGGGGACGCCATTCTTGACGACATACCAGAGGTCAACATCACTGGCTTCAAGATGCATGCGCATCTTATTCTTCCAGTAGGGATATTCAGTTCCATCGAAGACTGGGCACGCAGTGGAGACTTTGATTATCCCTGCAGTCGACATAGCTAAAACTCCACGTGGTTAAACCGAATCACAGAGAACAAGGAACTACCTTGCTCTGATACCAATTGAAAGTGCTAGTGATCGACTAGAGGGGGGTGAATAGGCGATTTTATGAAAGTCTTCAAAACATGGAAGTTTTGAAGATAAACGATAGAAATAGACCTATTACCATGCAGCGGAAGGTAGACTACACTAGACAAGCTATAGTCAAGTATTCAATGAAGTGAAGGCACAATGACTAATAGCAACTAGGCAGTATGGATCAGGTTGGAAGATAGTATGAAGCCAATCAGAACAAGCAGTCACTCAGTGAAGACAAAAGATAATACAAACATGCAATGACTTCACAAGGACCAACTCTAAATAAAGAGATGGGAAGGATAGAACCAGTGGCTCGTTGAAGACAATGATTTGTTGGACCAGTTCCAGTTGCTGTGACAACTATATGTCTAGTTAGGGAGGCTGAGATTCAACTCAGAAGACCGTGTCTTCACCTTATTCCCCTTGAGCTAAGGACACCCAGTCCTCGCCCAATCACTCTGGTAAGTCTTCAAGGTAGACTTCCAAACCTTCACAGACTTCGTTCACCGGCGATCCACAATGACTCTTGGATTCTCAGAACGCGACGCCTAACCGGCTGGAGGATTCACAGTCCTCAAGTGTAATAAGTATTCAGATCACACAGACAGGAAGACTTAAGTGATGCCTAACACTCTTTGGCTCTGGGTGTTTAGGGCTTTATCCTTGCAAGGAATTCTCTCTCAAAGGCTTCGAGGTGGGTTGCTCTCAAACGACAAAAGCCGTACACTAACTCTGAGCAGCCAACCATTTATTGTTGTAGGGGGTGGGCTATTTAGAGCCACTAGGCAACCCGACCTGATTTGTCCGAAATGACCCTGAGTCACTAAGGAACTGACACGTCTTCCAACGGTCAGATTTCAAACACACACGGCAACTTTACTTGGGCTACAAGCAAAGCTGACTTATCCAGCTCTGGATAAGATTTGCTCTCATTGTCTTCGCTCGAAGACATAGGATTTTGGTTAAGCATCACTTCAGTCATTCTGACTAGTTCACTTGGACCCCACTTAACAGTACGGTGGTTCCTATGACTCAACAAAGAAGAAAACGAACGAGGAAACAACTAAGTCTTCGCGCTCCATAGTCTTCACGCAATGTCTTCTCTTGTCATAGTCTTCAATGTCGATGTCTTCACATACCGCCTTTGACTTCAATGTCTTCATACATTTTTAGGGGTCATCTCTGGTAGGTAAACCGAATCAATGAGGGACTTCTACCTGTGTTATCCTGCAATTCTCACAAACACATTAGTCCCTCAACCAGGTTTGTCGTCAATACTCCAAAACCAACTAGGGGTGGCACTAGATGCACTTACGGTTTGCAATGACAATTAGAGATTGTAGTTGCTTATGCCATGCTTAATTAGCTAGGAGTTTATAATGGTTTACCTGGCGTGCCAACATGCTATTAAAATGGTTGTGATGTGGTATGATAGGGTGGTATCCTCCTTTGAACGATTGAGTGGCTTGACTTGGCACATGTTCACGCATGTAGTTGAAACAAAATCAACATAGCCTCTATGATATTTATGTTCATGGTGCATTATATCCTACTCATGCTTGCATTCAGTGTTGATTAATTTTAATGCATGTTCATGACTGTTGTCGCTCTGTAGCTGGTCGCTTCCCAATCTTTTTCTAGCCTTCACTTGTACTAAGCGGGAATACTGCTTGTGCATCCAATTCCATAAACCCCAAAGTTATTCCATATGAGTCCACCATACCTACCTATATACGGTATCTACCTGTCGTTCCAAGTAAATTTGTATGTGCCAAACTCTAAACCTTCAAATAAACATTCTGTTTTGTATGCTCGAATAGCTCATGTATCAACTAGGGGTGTCTGTATCCTCCATGCTAGGCGGGTTATTCTCAAGAGGAGTGGACTCCGCTCCTCATTCACGAGAAAATGGCTGGTCACCGGGATGCCCAGTCCCATGCTCAAATCAAATCAAAATAATTGCAAACAAAACTCCCCCGGGATTGTTGTTAGTTGGAGGCACCCGTTGTTTCGGGAAAGCCATGGATTGATGCTTGTTGGTGGTGGGGGAGTATAAACTTTACCATTCTTCTTGGGAACCGCCTATAATGTGTGTAGCATGGAAGATATCAAGATCTTTCGGTTGTTATGTTGACAATGAAAGAATACCGCTCAAAATATTATTCACATCTATTTCAAAACCGAGCTCTGGCACCTCTACAAATCCCCGCTTCCCTCTGCGAAGGGCTTATCCATTTACTTTTATGTTGAGTCATCACCCTCTTATTAAAAAGCACCAGTTGGAGAGCACCGCTATCATTTGCATCCATTACTGTTAGTTTACACTGAGTATGACTGTGAGTGGATCTCTTTTACCATGAATTACAATGTCTAGTCAGTCCTTGATCTTTAAAGGTGCTCTGCATTTATGTTTTGCGATCTCAGAAAGGGCTAGCGAGATACCATCTTGTTATATCATATCATGATTGTTTTGAGAAAGTGTTCTCAGCCGGGATTTATTATTATTGCTCGCTAGTTGATTATGCCATTGATATGAGTAAACATGAGACCTAAGTGTTATTGTGAATATGGTTAGCTCATAATCTTTGCTGAAAACTTGAATGCTGGCTTACATATTTACAACAACAAGAGCATACAGAGTTTGTAAAAGTTTTTCTTTATCACTTTCAGTTTATAAACTGAATTGCTTGAGGACAAGCAAAGGTTTAAGCTTGGGGGAGTTGATACGTCTCCGTCATATCTACTTTTCCAAACACTTTTGCCCTTGTTTTGGACTCTAACTTGCATGATTTGAATGGAACTAACCCGGACTGACGTTGTTTTCAGCAGAATTGCCATGGTGTTATTTTTATGCAGAAATAAAAGTTCTCGGAATGACCTGAAAGTCAACGGAGATTATTTTTGGAATATATAAAAAATACTGGAAGAAGAATCCATGCCAGGGGGCCGACACCCCGTCCACGAGGGTGGGGGCGCGCCTACCCCCCGGGGCGCACCCCCCTGCCTCGTGGGCCCCCTGAAGCTCCACTGACCTCAACTCCAAATCCATACATTCGTGTTCGAGGAGAAAAAATCAGAGAGAAGGATTCATCGCGTTTTACGATATGGAGCCGTCGCCAAGCCCTAAACTCTCTCGGGAGGGCTGATCTGGAGTCCGTTCGGGGCTCCGGAGAGGGGAATCCATCGCCATCCTCATCATCAACCTTACTACATCACCAATTTCATGATGCTCACCGCCGTGCGTGAGTAATTCTATCATAGGATTGCTGGACGGTGATGGCTTGGATGAGATTTATCATGTAATCGAGTTAGTTTTGTTAGGGTTTGATCCCTAGTATCCACTATGTTTTGAGATTGATGTTGCTATGACTTTGCTATGCTTAATGCTTGTCACTAGGGCCCGAGTGCCATGATTTCAGATCTAAACCTATTATGTTTTCATGAATATATGTGAGTTCTTGATCCTATCTTGCAAGTCTATAGTCACCTATTATGTATTATGATCTGTTAACCCCGAAGTGACAATAATCGGGACCATTACCGGTGATGACCGTAGTTTGAGGAGTTCATGTATTCACTATGTGTTAATGCTTTGGTCCAGTACTCTATTAAAAGGATGCCTTATATCCCTTAGTTTCCAATAGGACCCCGCTACCACGGGAGGGTAGGACAAAAGATGGCATGCAAGTTCTTTTCCATAAGCACGTATGACTATATTCGGAATACATGCCTACATTACATTGATGAACTGGAGCTAGTTCTATGTCACCCTATGTTATAACTGTTGTATGATCGATCGCATCCGATATAATTCTCCATCACCGATCCAATGCCTACGAGCTTTTCATATATTATTCTTCGCTTATTTACTTTTCTGTTTCTACTGTTACAATCACTATAAAACCCAAAAATATTACTTTTGCTACCGTTACCACTACTATCATATTACTTTGCTACTAAATAATTTGCTGCAGATATTAAGTTTCCAGGTGTGGTTGAATTGACAACTCAGCTGCTATACTTGAGAATATTCTTTGGCTCCCCTCGTGTCGAACCAATAAATTTGGGTTGAATACTCTACCCTCGAAAACTGTTGCGATCCCCTATACTTGTGGGTTAACAGCCGGCGAGTTATCGCTGCACCCTGACGTCTTCGACGGCGTCGAGCTTCCATAGCCGGAGGCGGAGTTCCACACCGACTCCAGCGACGACTCCGACGACTACTCCGGCGACGACTCCGACGACCACTCCGACGACCACTCCGGCGACGACTCCGATGACGACGGACAGCTGGTTAGTCATCTATTCCCATTTATGTGTCAAATAGATCATAGGGTTTCTCTGGTTACTCTTGCCTCCCTTTTTTGGAATAGAAATCATGTGGTCATGTTATCCCAATCCACGAAATCTGAGTAAGTTTCATTGGATCCGTGTAGTGTATTGATTGTTTGAATGGTACATGTGATAAGTGATTAGTTGTGTCATATGTGCAAATGATTTCTGCTAGTAATCCGACTAGGGTTAGTTCATGCTAATAATTCCTAGCCAGGACTTGACAATTTATTTTGAATGACCCACCTATGTTTGTGCCATTATTTTCTTCAAGGTTGGTCTGTACATAGACGACTATGCTTAAAAATCGAACCATAATCTCTGGATATGTATAAATAAATAGCCATAAATTCCTAATCCTACTTCACGGCATGTAATCAGTGATTTGATGCCAAATTTGTTTTACTATTTGTATAGGTATTGTCTGACGATGTGGACAGCGAGGATGAAGATGTCCATAGGAGGTACAACAGGCAAATCCCGAGGGAGCTTTATGCGGGAAATCATAACAGGCGTATTAGGACCCGAAACGGTGGCTATGGATGCCCATTTTGCAACCAGAAAATTCATGATGCATATCTAAGTGTTCTAGCGCATGCAAGAGGACGGGTCGTTGGCTCCTTCAAGCAGAAGTATTCTCGCAGGGTGGCGCACGGCGCGTACGCCGAGTACCTGGAGAAGCTTCATGGTCATGCCGGCCTGTGAGATGAGATGTGGGATGGATGGAACTATATATGTACTCTTGAGTATGCTTAATATTGTTGAACTATGTACTACTTATGGTTGAATTATTCTTATCTATGTGTACGCTTATTATGTATGTCTGAGTATGTTAAATATTTCACCAAATTTGGTAAAAATTACAATGGGGGACCAATAAACCAGGATGGAGGTAGTACGTCAATCACACACGGTTCCCAAAATTGGAACCGTGTGCAATGACTTTCATTTTGCCTGCTACGTCAATCTCACACGGTTCGCTCTAGCAAACCGTCACCCCCAAAATTCTTTGTGGGACAGAAAACCCTCACCACCCAATTCAAAAATAAAAAAGAAAACCCTCACCATCCCCACGTCACAAAAACCCTCACCCCGCCTGCCACCCCCTCGGCCCCTCCGGTATGTTCCCCATTCACACCTGCACAAGCTACTCCGCGTCTATGCCATGGCACCGCCTATCGCGGCGGCAAACACTTAGCTAGCCGCCTGCCGGTGCTGGCAAAGCCCACCGCATCTTGCCACTTCCCCTTGCGCCGCCTATCGCCATCGACTTTCTCGACGCTGCTCGCGGTCGACCCAGCTCCGCTCAGTTGGGGAATCTGCCGTACAGAGGGTTCTTTCTCGTGGACGACAAGGTAACTAATTTAACGAGATATTATCTCATCTCTTATTCCAGTTCATCTGCCTCCTTTAATCACCCGACGGAAATCGCCGTGAATTCATTTTTATTTGAGCTAATTTGAGGGTTCTCTTTCATTCATAGAATGTATAGTGCGCCGACACTTCAGGACTTGGCGACCGCCGCCAGAGATTCCATCTCATCGTACCAGATAACTTGAGGACGCGCACAGTATGTTCAATCTCACCCTAAATCGGTTGGCATGGCCTACTTTGCTGAACATATTCTAAATATTGCTACATTTGGATAAAAGGTGCCACATGCACCATATACGTCAAAGGGGATTTTCCCCTATTCTTTCTATATTAGGCAAATTAATGATGTATTGTTCTTTCGATTACTCTCGTATTTCCATGACATCATGTTTATCATATCTGTTTAATTATAGACTTTTGTCCTTCGATTTCAACAGCAGTACAGTTCTTTCAATTTGGGCCCATATTTGCATGTTACCATATTTTCTTTAACAATCCTACCATTTTTTGCAGGACATCCCTCGCTATACAACAGATTATGTAGTGCACAATTTTTCCCTTTACATACATCAAGGCTCCACGAATGTCATACTACACACAAACCATGGATTTACAATCGTTGCTACTATAAGACTTGATGAACGTGGTGACTCCTATTTTGGCACTGGCTTTTGGAATGAAATTGCAAAGTTTTATGTATTGAAAGTTGGCACTAAAAATTGCACTGCACATAGAAGGGCCTGGTCATGAGATATATGCTAACTTCCCCGACAAAATCATCCATCCAGACTTTGTTCGAAGTAAGTTTTCTTTTCAACTATCTACATTGTTGACTTACCCAGCAATGTCAAATGAATTGTGTAGTATTTAAGCAACCAATTGTTATTCCCTTTTCTTACTATATCCCTACCTAATAACTTAAAGTTACCAATACACTTTTCTATTGCCCTGTTTTAACTAAATACTCCCTGTACTCCCATTTCTATCAGAAAGCGCCGCTGAGAAGGAGACTCCGGAGGTGTAGAACGGGGCTACCAACAAGCGGAGGTGGGGTGAGCTAGAACCGCAAGCGACTCCAGCAGGCCTAGACTTTATCAGCAGCCACCCCGACGATATGTTGAGAGTCATCACCTCCCTCCTCCCAATCAAATATGGGCCGCGGACAACCCTCCTTTCCCGGCGGTGGCGCCCCCTATGGAACTCTAGCCCTCTCGACCTCATCGACACCCACGAGCTCCGCCATGACTATCACAAAAGCTTGGATGCGTTCTCCAAGATCCTTGGCAGTCACCTTGGCCCAACCAAAGGCCTTAGAATGGGCAAGTTCTGTTCCAATGGCAAGGACCGAGCTAAGCTTGACGACTGGTTCCGATCCCCCGCCCTAGATCAACTTGAGGAGATCACTTTTGATGATGGGCATATGCGATCGCTGCCAACATCCGCACTCCGCCTCGCGCCCATGCTGTGTGTCGCCAAGTTCAGGAACTGCCATTTCACGCCCCTTAATGATGCGCCAACTCTTATTCTACCACGACTGAAGCACCTCGAGCTCGTCACCGTCTGCCTCTCAAAGGGTGACATGGAGTGCCTGCTCCGTGGTTGTACTGCACTCGAGTACCTTCGTCTTCTGGCGATCAATGGGTTGAGTACCTTCCACATCACCTCCATGACTCTCCGGACTATTTATGTGTGTTGCCGGTGCGGCAGGAAGACATCACAAAAGGTGGACCACGGTATGGTCATCCAGGACACACCTGCACTTGAGAGATTACTTGTAGTTGATCAAGAAGGTCCAACAAGAATCAATGTCATTTATGCGCCGAAATTGACAGTGGTGGGCTACTCGTCTGACAAATACTCCGAACTTGTTATTGCATCCACACCTGTTCAGGTACAACAGCCGCCTTCTACCTCTCCTTCTACAAATTAACATTATTTATAATTTTGAAGATGTTTGTTCGCCTGTCATTCAGAAAATGATTCTGACAAGCTTGACCCCGAAACTGCGCACAGTGAAGGTCTTGGCACTAGAATCTATCAGGCCCGACCTGGAGCAAGTTATCAGTTTCTTGAGATGCTTTCCATGCCTAGAGAAGCTATATTTCGAGGTGATGTTCCTTTCCTGTTAAATGTTAACCATAAGGGAGTTCAATTTGTGACACCTTTTTCCAAGTTTACAATGACAATGTACTACATTTTCTGAAGGTTCTTTTGGAGGATTTCAGTACATACAAGCCCCCCCACCCCCATATTGGTTGCTTGATCCATATGGTTACATTGAATAAGCGTTTCTCCTTTGGATTCATCTGTACTAGTTTTCTTAGGGAACTTTTTATCCACACCAACCTCTTGTGAAGAAGGCTACATTTTTCTAGAATGTAATCAAATGCCCATGTTAATCATGTCAGATCGAAGATGGCATGTTAGTGCATTTTATAAATCATGCAAACCAAATAGCTAGGCCTGTAGTAATGTTCAAAACTGCATGCATGCACTAACATGTTTTCTTATTTTGCAGATAAGATTAGGCCCAGTGGTGGATAATGTGATACAACATAACAACCACGTTGAATGCCTAGATCTGCATCTCTCAGAAATTACTTTGAACTCCTACCAAGGGACCTTACCGGGGATTATATTCGCCAGGTTCTTTGTTCTGAGAGAAAGGATGCTGAAGGAAATGAGGTTTGCCCTACATTTATTTCGCAAAAATGAATGGTCTGTTGATCAGTGCCGGCGCCTGCGGCGGAATGGAGTAGGCTCCAAAAATGCTGAATTTCATTTTGGAACTTCAGATGATAGAGTAATCGGAAGTCATCGGGTCAACCCCATACATGACTTCTCAGTGGATGACCCCTTTGCAAAAATTGTGAGGTTTTGAAGCCAGACTTAGAAGCAGTGATATTAGTTTGAACCTCTCTGATATCCATGTTCAGCGCATCAGCGCGAGCGTTTGCAGCTGATGAGTTGAATTTCATTTCTAATATCAGTTTGAACCTTGTAATCTTCTAATTTGAGCCATATAGCTGTGAAATTTGAACCTTGTAACATTTCGAGCTTTTGTAGTACAATCATTGAAATGGCATCGTATGAGACTCGTATATTGCTAGCACTATTTTGACCTTAATATGCAATGGTCTTAGATTTTATTAACCATTCTCGAATTAGTTTACCTTGTTGATCTCACAGCACACGATCTATATAGCTAACTCCATTGCGATCTTCGACAATATTGCACACAATGGTTTCTTCCACCATGTGCACTGTAGAGCACAGATTTAATTATCGCACTCGAGTGTCCACCATCACCCTTCTGTGTAACTTTGACCTCATCACCCAAGGGTAAACTTATGACTGAAGCCATTCCACACACTTCGTTTTAACAAAGCTTTTTTCCAATAAACACCCACGATTTTTCCCTCTTCTAGCTGACGCGTGGCCAAAGTAGCCGGGCGGGAAGCTTGTACGGTAAATAGCACGGTAGCGCGGGAACAGGCTCTTCAAGCCCACGCCTGGGGTGCGGTGTTGTCAAGCATGCATTGGATTCTGGAATCCTCCGCTATGAACGTCATGACAAGACGTGATGATTACAGGCCGGCCGGCCTCCATTTATTACAGCGGCCATTTAACCTACCCTTATGTCTCTTCAACCTTTCGATCGCGCCCCACCATTGCAAGAAGCACACCCACCACGAGAAATTCTTAGAGGGTATCTTGCGCGGCTCCAATGGCGCTCCAAGCGGCTGCCGATGACAAGCAGCAGTTCACCATGCGTGCCGTGGTGGACACCCACAGAAGGTTCATGGACCTCTCGGTGGTGTACACCAATGACCCGGTCTGGGCGGAGCACTCCATCCACATCATGGAGCTATTGCTTGCCAAGGAGAAGTACAAGGTGGTCGGGTTTGACCTCAAGTACACCCACGCTCGTGTCGGGTCTCGTCCCAAGGTTGCCATCACCCAGATGTGCGTGCACCACCACGTCCTCATCTACCACTACTGCCTGGCCACAAGGCCTTGCGAGTGTTTCTCCAGGTTTGTCAACATCCCCCACTACATGTTCACTATGGTGGAAATCTCCAACGATGTAAAGGCGCTCGAGAATTCGGGCATCGCCTGCCGGAATCTTGTCGACATCCAGGGCCAATACAAGATCAGGGGCAGCAAGGAGCATGAGAAGGACTCACTGGTTCACCTCACCAAGGCCATCATCGACCCCTACTACAGAGACATGAAGGATTCGTGCAACAAGGACAAGCGTGCCTAGCACTCGGCTTGGATGGAGAAACTCGATAAAGCTCACGTCGTGTACGCGGCCAAGGAGGCGTACACGAGCTACGACATGTACAGGAGGATCGTTGACATGAGGAAGTCCCTCCTTCCCCAAAATGGCCAGGCATCCAGCCGGAAGCAGAGCAATGGCAAGCGTCGTCACAACAATAAGTAGATGATTAGATCCTCGTTTCTCCTACTTTAGTATGCATGTAATTGATTTCTTTGGTGTGTGGAAATGTTATGTGTGTAGTAACTTGTGTAATTGTATGCTTAATTTGGTTATGCAATGTTGTATTTTTAAGTATATATGTTGATGCTGTAGAAGGAGCATAGATGTTGTGCGGACAAAGAAAATCACATCGCACACGGACTAAACAATGGAACCCGTCGGTGATGCTTTCATGAATCACTCACAATTGTATACCAGCAATAATTTGCTCACAACACACACAGGTTAGCAGTAATCGTCTGTGTTGTTATCGGTCTTCACACACGTCTCCGATTACAGACTTTTTTGCCTCGTATCACACACATATTGTTCATTTGAACCGTTTCTGCTCTCATGTCTCAACAAAAACAGTTCATCTGAGTGAACCGCATGTCGTATATCGCACACACCTTTGATCTGGTTGACCATTTCTTTTGTGTTGCCTAATCACAAACAGTTCATCTGAGTGAACTGTATGCTGTGTATCGAACACGCCTTCATCTGGCTGCCCATTTCTTTTGTTCCTTCTCATTGCAAACAGTTCATTGAACTGAACCGTATGCCCTTCATCGCACTCGCAAATAAAACCTGAACCATGTTTGATGCATCTGTCATCGCAAACGTTTTACACATTTCTGACGGTTTTCATACAGCATCGTTTGTGATTATTGCATCGCACATAGTTTCTCGAAGGGTCTCTGATCGTAGTGTCGCATTAGCAGCATCCTACAGTAGTGTGTGTTCGATATTTTGATGGTATGTATCTTGTGATTCCCTTAGTGGTGTCATGTGAACATCGACTACATGACACTTCACCATACTTGGGCCTAAGGGAATGCATTGTGGACTAGTTATTAGATTATGGGTTGCGAGAGTGACAGAAGCTTAAACCCTAGTTTATGCGCTATTCCGTAAGGGGGTGATTTGGATCCAAAAGTTTAATGCTATGGTTAGATTTATTCTTAATACTTTTCTCGTAGTTGGGGATGCTTGCGAGGGGGTTAATCATAAGCAGAAGACTTGTTCAAGTAAGAGCAACACCTAAGCACCAGTCCACCCACATATCAAATTATCAAAGTAGCGAACACAAATCAAACCAACATGATAAAAGTGACTAGATGATATTCCCATGTACTCTTAAGAACGCTTTTCTTATCATAAGAGACCTGGCATGTCCTTTGCCTCAAAAGGATTGGGCTACCTTGCTGCACCTTTGTTACAGTTATCGTTACTTGCTTGTTATAAATTATCTTGCTAAAAAACTACTCGTTACTTATAATTTCAGTGCTTGCAGAGAATACCTTACTGAAAACCGGTTGTCATTTCCTTCTGCTCCTCATTGGTTTGACACTCTTACTTATCGAAAGGACTATGATTGATCCCCTATACTTGTGGGTCATCAAGGCTATTTTCTGGCACCGTTTCCAAGGAGTGAAGCGCTCTTGGTAAGTGGAAATCGGCAAGGAAAAGTTATTACTACGTGCCAAAATTTATTGTCAATTGTTACTACGGAAAACTATCCTTTGAGGGGTTTGTTCGGGTCTCTTCACCTCAACCGGAACCACAATTAATTACCCCTAAACCTACTGCACCTACTGAAAATATCAATTATGAAATTCCTTTGGCTATGATAGAGCAACTGCTAGCTAATCCTTATGCAGGAGATGGAACCGAACATCCTGATATGCACTTGATATATGTGGATGAAGTTTGTGGATTATTTAAGCTTGCATGTTTACCCAGAGATGAAGCTAAGAAGAAGGTTTTCCCTTTATCTTTAAAGGGAAAAGCATTGGCATGGCATAGGCTATGCGATGATATTGGATCTTGGAATTGGAATCGATTGAAATTGAAATTTCACCCAAAAATTTATCCTATGCATCTAGTTCATCGTGATCAGAATTTATATATATATATATATAATTCCATTATAATTTTTGTCCTAGTGAAGGATAAAGTATCGCTCTAGCTTGGGGGAGGCTTAATTCAATGTTATATTCATGCCCCAATCATGAGCTCTCAACAGAAATTATCATTCAGAATTTTTATGCTCGACTTTCTCGTGATGATCAATACATGCTTGATACTTCTTGTACTGGTTCTTTTATGAAGAATACTATTGAATTTAGGTGGGATCTTTTGGAAAGAATTAAACGCAACTCTGAAGATTGGGAACTCGACGAAGGTAAAGAGTCAGGTATTAAGCTTTAGTATGATTGTGTTAAATCTTTTATGAATACCAATGCTTTTCAAAAGTTTAGCACTAAATATGGACTTGACTCTGAGATAGTAGCCTCCTTTTGTGAATCTTTTGCTACTCATGTTGATCTCCCTAAGGAGAAGTGGTTTAAATATCACCCACCTATTAAAGAAGAAATAAAAACCGGTACCAGCTAAAGATGAAAATATTATCTATAATGTTGATCCTGTTGTTCCTACTGCTTATACTGAAAAACCACTTTTCCCTGTAAAGATAAAGGAACACGCTAAGGTTTCAACCGTGGTCAATAAAAGTAATATTAGAACTTCTGAACCTACTGAACAAATCAAAGTAGAACCTAGTGTTGCTATGGTTGAATATCTCTTGGTATAAAATATAGATGGGCATGTTATTTACTTCTGTGATGAAGCTACTAGAATTGCCAAACCCGATGAAAAAGATAAACATAGACCTGTTGTTGGCATGCCTGTTGTCTCAGTTAAAATAGGAGATCGCTGTTATCATGGTTTATGTGACATAGGTACTATCGTGAGTGCTATTCCTTTTACCTTATATCAAGAAATAATGAATGACATAGAACCCTCTGAAATAGAGGACATAGATGTTACTATTAAACCTGCTAATAGAGACACTATCACACCACTTGGGATTGTTAGAGATGTTGAAGTCTTGTGTGGGAAAATAAAATAGCCTACTGATTTTCTTGTTCTTGGTTCCCAAAAAGATGACTTTTGTCCCATTATCTTTGGTAGACCTTTCTTGAACACCGTCAATGCTAAAATAGATTGTGAAAAACAAACCGTTGGTGTTAGTTTTGGTGGTGAGTCTCATGAGTTTAATTTTTCCAAGTTTAGTAGAAAGCATCATACAAAAGAATTGCCTAGTAAGGATGAAATAATTGGTCTTGCTTCTATTGTCGTGCCTCCAACTGACCCACTAGAACAATATTTGCTAGACCATGAAAATGATTTGCATCTGCATTAAAGAAATGAAATAGATAAGATTTTCTTTGAACAACGTCCTCTGCTTAAACACAATTTGCCTATTGAAACTCTAGGAGGTCCTCCTCCACCGAAGGGTGATCATGTGTTTGAATTAAAACAATTGCCAGACACTTTGAAATATGCTTATCTTGATGAGAAAAAGATATACCATGTTATTATTAGTGCTAACCTTTCAGAACATGAAGAAGAAAGATTATTGAAAGTTCTGAAGAAGCACTAATCTGCTATTGGATATACTCTTGATGACTTAAAGGGCATTAGTCCCACTCTCTGTCAGCACAAAATTAAGATGGGACCTGATGATAAACCCGTTGTTGATCACCAATGACGTTTGAATTCTAAAATTGAAGAAGTGGTAAGAACTGAAATACTGGAGCTTGTGGAAGCAGGTATAATTCATCCTATAGGTGATATTAGATGGGTAAGTCATGCTCATTGTGTCCCTAAGAAGGGGGGTATTACTATTGTTCCTAATGATAAAAATGAACTTTTTCCACAAAGAATTGTCACAGGCTATAGAATGGTAATTGATTTTTAAAAAATAAGTAAATCTACTAGAAAAGATCATTACCCTCTGTCATTTATTGATAAAATGCTAGAAAAAACTATCTAAGCACACACACTTTTGTTTCCTTGATGGATATTCTGGTTTTTCTCAAATACCTGTTTCACAACCTGATCAAGAGAAAACCACCTTCACTTGTCCTTTTGGAACTTATGCTTATAGAAGTATGCCTTTTGGTTTTATGCAATACACCCGCTACCCTTCAAAGATGTATGACTGCTATATTCTCTGACTTTTGTGAAAAGATTGTTGAGGTTTTCATGGATGATTTTTCCGTTTACGAAACTTCTTTTAATGATTGCTTGAGCAACCTTGACCGAGTTCTGCAGAGATGCGAGCAGACTAATCTTGTCTTGAATTGGGAGAAGTGCCACTTTATGGTTAACGAAGGTATTGTCTTGGGACATAAAATTTCTGAACGAGCTATCGAGGTGGATAAAGCTAAAGTTGATGCAATTGAGAAAATGTCATGTCCTAAAGATATCAAAGGTATTCGTAGTTTCCTCGGTCATGCTGGTTTCTATAGGAGATTTATTAAAGACTTCTCTAAAATCTCTAGGCCTCTTACAAATATTTTACAAAAGGATGTTCCATTTGTTTTTGATGATGATTGTGTAGAAGCCTTTGAAACACTTAAGAAAGCCTTGATTTCTGCACCTATTCTTCCACCACCTGATTGGAACTTGCCTTTCGAAATTATGTGTGATGCTAGTGGTTATGTTGTTGGTGCTGTTCTAGGACAAAGAGTAGATAAGAAATTAAATGTTATCCATTATGCTAGTAAAACTCTAGACAGTGCTCAATGAAGTTATGCTACTACTGAAGAAGAATTTTTAGCAGTGGTGTCTGCTTGTGATAAATTTAGATCTTACATTGTTGTTTCTAAAGTGATTGTTCACACCAATCATGCTGCTATAATATATCTTGTGAAAAGAAAGATACTAAACCTAGACCTATTAGGTGGGTTCTTTTGCTACAAGAATTTGACTTACATATCACTGATAGAAAAGGAGCTGAGAACCCTGTGCCTGATAACTTGTGTAGGTTAGAGAATATTCTTGATGACCCGCAACCTATTAATGATAGTTTTCCCGATGAATAATTAGCTGCAATAAATGTTTGTCATAACACTCCTTGGTTTGTTAACTATGCTAATTACATTGTTGCTAAATACATACCACCTAGTTTCACATACCAACAAAAGAAAAAATTATTCTATTATTTGAGACATTACTTTTGGGATGAACCACATCTTTATAAAGAAAGAGTAGATGGTATTATTATACATTGTGTACCTGAGCATGAACAGGGACAAATCCTATGGAAATGTCACTCCGAAGCTTATGGAGGGCATCACGCGGGAGATAGAGCTGCTCACAAGGTATTG
Organism: Triticum urartu; assembly: GCF_003073215.2. Classification (NCBI taxonomy): domain Eukaryota; kingdom Viridiplantae; phylum Streptophyta; class Magnoliopsida; order Poales; family Poaceae; genus Triticum; species Triticum urartu. Next base: position 194,080,000 of record NC_053027.1, on the reverse strand, counting down.
CAATCTGGATTTTATTGGCCTACTCTCTTCAAGGATGCCCGTAAGTTTGTTTTATCTTGTGATGAAGGTCAAAGAATTGGTAATATTGGTAAGCGTCAGGAAATGCATATGAATTATTCACTTGCTGTTGAACCATCTGATGTTTGGGGTTTTGATTACATGGGACCTTTCCTTCCTCTAATGGGTATACACATATTTTGGTTGCTGTTGATTATGTTACTAGATGTGTAGAAGCTATTTCCAACTATTAATGCTGATCACAACACCTCTATTAAAATGCTTAAGGAAGTTATTTGCCCAAGGTTTGGAGTCACTAGATATTTAATGACTGATGGTGGTTCACACTTTATTCATGGTGCTTTCCGTAAATGCTTGCTAAGTATGATGTTAACCACAGAATTGCATCACCTTATCATCCTCAGTCTAGTGGTCAAGTTGAACTTAGCAATAGAGAAATAAAATTAATTTTACAAAAAATTGTCAATAGGTCCCGGAAGAATTGGTCTAATAAATTAGATGATGCGCTTTGGGATTATAGAACAGCATATAAAAATCCTATGGGTATGTCTCCTTATAAAATGGTTTATGGGAAGGCTTGCCATTTGCCTCTTGAGTTAGAACATAAAGCATATTGGGCAATCAAATAACTCAACTATGATTTCAAACTTGCCGGTGAAAAGAGGTTATTTGATATTAGCTCACTAGATGAGTGGAGAACCCAAGCTTATGAAAATGCCAAGTTATTTAAAGAAAAAGTTAAAAGATGGCATGATAAAAGAATCCAAAAGCGCGAGTTCAAAGTTGGTGAATATGTTCTTTTGTACAACTCTCGTTTCAGATTCTTTGCAGGAAAACTCCTCTCCAAATGGGAAGGACCCTATGTTATCGAGGAGGTTTATCGATCTGGAGCTATCAAAATAAATAATGCCGAAGGTACTAACCCGAAAGTTGTAAATGTGCAACGAATAAAACATTATATCTGAGGTATGCCCATTAATGTTGAAAGCAATATTATCCAAACTATGACACGGGAAGAAAACATAAAAAGAAACCTTCCGGAACACTCCAGAATCATGAAAAAGAGGAGGTACGTGATACGGTAAGTAAACGGACTCCAAAAATTCCGCAAAAAATTTTTATGTTTGTTTTGGAATATAAGACAAATTAGGAAAATAATAAATAACTAGGAAGGTCACCCTGGTGGGCACAAGACTCTAGGGCGCCCCCAGGTGGGTTGTGCCCACCTCGGGTACCTTCTGGACTCCGTTTTTCTTCCGTTTGCTTGTTTTCTAAGATAAAAAAAATCTTTATATACCCCCTGAACCTATTTACCACCGTATTGCGGAGAAATCTTCTGTTTTCTTTTCCTTGCTATTTTCTGACAGATCCAATCTACCATGGCCGCTTCAAGCCCTTCAAGGACAAGTTCTTCAAGAATGTCATCAACCCATATTTGCGGGAGGTGATGCAGCACCCTCAGGCTATCCAGATGCATGAGGGGGTGCTCCACATCAGCGATGTGCAAGGCCCCAAGAGGACAGGATCCATGGAGGCTAGGCTTGAAGCTATGGAGCAGGAAGTCTTGCCGTGCAAGGGGATGGTGGAACGTGGACTCAATGCCAATAACCTCATGATCGCGGACTATACCCATGATCTCAAGGCGAATGACAAGTCCATGAAGGACATCATCTTCGCCTTCAACAAGAAAATCAACTTCCTCCAAAGACAGATCTACGACCTCCAAAACCAAGACTTTGAATATGAGGCAAAGTTTAAAGGTATGAGTTTGGCTGCCAGTTGCAGGACTCGTGAGACTCACTCCTCCTCTTAGGATGGTGAGCCCCTGCCATGGCAGGCGCAAGGGAACGACGGTGAAAGACTTGTTTGTTTTCGTTGATGAGGAATTGAGGAGGAATGTGTAGTCATCTTGGAGTGGGTAGTATTTATAACCGAGTAATACGCTGCTAAGTGGGAAACCATTTAGGTTCTGATCGGTGTGAACAGGTTTGCAGTTAAATATAGCGTGGTAATTTGGAATGTGACAGGAAGCAAGCTCAAAATTTATTTACGGTTCTAGTTTCGAAGTGCAGCACGATTCTCGCATGGTGTAACGTGGGCACGCTAATGACCCACGAGTATAGGGGGTCAATTGTAACTCTTTTCGATAAGTAAGAGTGTCAAACCCAACGAGGAGCAGAAGGAAATGACAAGTGGTTTTCAGATATGTAATGTCTGCAAGTGCTGAAATTGTAAGTAGCACAGTAGTTTGATAGCAAGGTAATTTGTACCGAGCAAGTATCGATAATAGTACTAAAAGTGCAGCAAGGTAGCCCAACCCTTTTGAGGCAAAGGACATGCCAAAACGGTCTCTTATGATAAGCAAAGCGTTCTTGAGAGTACACGGGAATTTCATCTAGTCACTTTCATCATGTTGGCTTAATTCGTGTTCGGTACTTTGATAATTTGATATGTTGGTGGACCGGTGCTTAGGTGTTGTTCTTACTTGAACAAACCTCCTACTTATGATTAACCCTCCTGCAAGCATCCATAACTACGAGAAAAGTATTAAGAATAAATTCTAACCATAGAATTAAACGTTTGGATCCAATCGGCCCCTTACGAAATAGCGCATAAACTGGGATTTAAGCTTCTATCACTCTCGCAGCCCATCATCTAATTGCTACCCCACAATGCATTCCCTTAGGCCCAAATATGGTGAAGTGTCATGTAGTCGACGTTCACATGACACCACTAAGGGAATCACAACATACATATACTATCAAAATATCGAACACATATCAAGTTCACATGATTACTTGCAACATGATTTCTCCCATGACCTCAAGAACAAAAGTAACTACTCACAAATGATAAACATGCACATAATCAGAGGGGTATTAAATAGCATATTGGATATGAGCATATAATCTTCCACCAAATAAACCATATAGTAATCAACCACAAGATGTAATCAACACTACTAGTCACCCACAAGCACCAATCTATAGTTCCGGTAACAAGATTGAACACAAGAGATGAACTAGGGTTTGAGATGAGATGGTGCTGTTGAAGATGTTGACGGAGATTGCCCTCCCCAAGATGGGAGAGTTGTTGGTGATGATGATGACGATGATTTCCCCGTCCGGGAGGAAACTTCCCCCGGCGGAATCGCTCCGCCGGAGGGCAAAAGTGCTCCTGCCCAAGTTCTGCCTCGCGACGGCGACGCTCAGTCCCGAAAGTCCTGTCCTTATTTTTTCTAGGTCAAAACGACCTATATACTAGAAGATGGGCACCGGAGGTGGGCCTGGGTGAGCACAACCCACCAGGGCGTGTCTGGGCTTCCTGGCGCGCCCAGATGGGTTGTGCCCAGCTGGTGGGCCCCCTCTGGTAGTTATTTGCTCCAATATTCCTCAAATATTCCATAAAAATTTTGCGTGAAGTTTCAGCTTATTTGGAGTTGCGCAGAATAGGTAGCCTGACGTAGCTTTACCAGGTCCAGATTTCCAGCTGCCGGAATTCTCCCTCTTTGTGTATACCTTGCATATTATGAGAGAAACGGCATTAGAATTACCCCCAAAAAGCATTATTATGGATAAAAGCATCTTAAATAACAGTAAGAAAACATGATGGAAAATGGACATATCAACTCCCCGAAGCTTAGACCTCGCTTGTCCTCAAGCGAAAACCGAAATCGAAAAACATGTCCACATGCTTAGAGAGAGAGGTGTCGATAAAAACAAAATACAGACATAGAAGCATCATGTAGATTATTATAACAGCAACAAATTTAAACATAAGACTTTTACCATAGGACTTTTATCATAGACTTCTCATGAATAAGTGACAGTTCATCACACAATCGAAGTATAAAGCAAAAACTCTATTAGAAACCAACAAACTATGTTCTCAGTCAACTTTGCAACTAACATTCATCATCTTTTCAGGAAGGGTCACATATCAGAGCCTTTAGGCAAGTCCACATACTCAACCATCATATGGTCTTCTATGATTGCTAACACTCACCGTGTACACATGACCAAAATGTTTCAATCGGACACATAGAAAGATAGGGGCTTATAGTTTCGCCTCCCAACATATTCACCTCAAGGGTGATGTCAGCAGTAATAACTCATGCTATCTATATTCAACTAGACATATGTGCCTTGATCTTTCATCACCGCATGATGCTTGCCAAAGGAGAAAAATAAAAAGGGATAGATGGAAAACTTTGACTCTTTGCATAAAAGTAAATACATAAAAGTATAAGATAGGCTCTTCGCAGTTGGAAGCAGAGGTTGCCATGCGCTTATTTGTTTGTATGCTCAACTCCTTAGTGCAAAAGAACGTCACGTTGCATTGCCCCTTGTGATAGCGACCTTTATTATGCAGTCTGTCGCTTTTATTCTTCACCATCACAAGTTCATGCAACGCTCAATTTTCTCTTACACTAAATGATGTCACACTTTTAGAAGCAATTTTATTGCCTTTTTGCACCGATGACAACTTACTTGAGGGATCTTGCTCAATCCCTAGGTAGGTATGGTGGACACTTGAAAGTAAGATTTGGGTTTAAGGGTTTTTTGATGCACAAGTAGTATCTCTACTTAGTGCGGAATTTTTGGCTAGCAAAGATAGGGGCAAGCACCACATGTTAAAGGATCTATGACAATATGACTTATATGTGAATATAAACAAACATAAACCATTAAGTTGTCTTCCTTGTACAATGACAAAAATTTTGGCATATAATTTTTTGATGAGGGCTCACAATCACAAAATATTTCTAGGATAGTATATTTATATGTGAATCTTCTCTTCCCTTATTAATTCTTTCATGAGTTGCATCATTGACTAATGCTATGTTTGTCAATCTCTAATAAATTTTTCTACTTATACTCTTCCTTATGTGGTGTCATCACCTACAATAAGATTAGTATATGATATTTTCTTCATTTATTTCCTTTCTTTTATTTATTTCCTTTCTTTTTTATTTTACTTGAATGAAAGTAAAGAAAGCAAAAACTCAAACTAAACTTTATTATATAACTTGCACACGATTACAGGGATAGATCACTAAGCAAACTCTCAAGGAAGAAAGGATCGAACTAAACTTTTGTTCATCTAAAGAAAAAGGTCGAACTAAAATAAGTAAAGGTAAAAAGATAGTGGGATGATATGATACCGGGGCACCTCCCCCAAGCTTGGCGGAAGCCAAGGGGAGTGCCCATACCCAATACTCAATTCTCCAACTAGCGAGTGGTTAAGAAGACGATGGTGGTGAAGAGATCTTGTCCTCGGATTTCCATGCTAGTGGTCCACCATCATAAGAGGAGGAGTGAGTCTCACGAGTCCTCCAACTAGCAGCCGAACTCATACCTTTAAACCTCGCCTCATATTCAAAGACTTGGTTTTGGAGATCATAGCTCTGGCTTTGGAGGAGGTTGATTTTCTCATTGAGGGTGAAGACGATGTCCTTCATGGGCTTGCCATCCACCTTGAGATCACGGAAGAGGTCCATGATCATGAGGTGATTGGCATTGAGCCCACGCTCCACCATCCCCTTGCACCGGAAGACATCTTGCTCCATAGCTTCAAGTCTGGCCTCCTTGGCACATCGTGGAGGTGAAGCACCCCCTCATGCATCTGGATGACCTAAGGGTGTTGCACCACCTCCCGCAAATATGGGTTGATGATGTTCTTGAAGAACTTGTCCTTGGAGGAGCTTGAGGTGGCCATGGTAGATGGGATCTGGCAAAAAAATAGCAAGAAAAGAGAACGGAGGATTTCTCCGCGATACGGTGATCAACAGGTTCGGGAAGTACATATATAGATTTCTTATCTTGGGGGACAAGCAAACGGAAGAAAGACGAAGTCCGAAAGGTGTCCCAGTTGGGCACAACCCACCTGGGCGCGCCAACCCTGGTGTCTTGTTCCCATCAGGGTACGCTTCCCGGTAGTTTCTTATTTTCCTATTTTTCTAAATATTCCAAAACTGACAAAAAATATTTTTATGGATTTTTCGGAGTCCGTTTACTTACTGTATCACGTACCGCCTTATTTTCACAATTCTAGAGTGTTCCAAAGGACTCTTTTATGTGTTATTCTGGTGTCAAAGTTTGGATAATAGTACTTTCAACATTAATGGGCATACGTGAGATATAATGCTTTATTCATTGCCCATTGACAACCTTCGGAGTAGTACCTTCGAAATTATTTATTTTGATGGCTCCAGACCGATAAACCTCCTCGATAACATAGGGGCCTTCCCATTTTGAGAGGAGTGTTCCTGCAAAGAATCTGAAATGAGAGTTGTACAAAAGAACATATTCTTCGACTTTAAACTCACGCTTTTGGATTCTTTTGTCATGCCATCTTTTAACGAATAATTTTGCATTTTCATAAGCTTGGGTTCTCCATTCATCTAAAGAGCTAATATCAAATAACCTCTTTTCACCAACAAGTTTGAAATCATAATTGAGCTCTTTGACGGCCCAGTATGCTTTATTTTCTAACTCAAGAGGCAAATGACAAGCTTTACCATAAACCATTTTATAAGGAGACATGCCCATAGGATTTTTATATGCTGTTCTATAAGCCCAAAGTGCGTCATAAAATTTCTTAGACCAATTCTTCCTGGACTTATTGACAGTCTTTTGCAAAATTAATTGTATTTCTCTATTTCTAAGTTCAACTTGACCACTAGACTGAGGATGATAAGGTGATGCAATTCTATGGTTAACATCATACTTGGCAACCATTTTACAGAAAGCACCATGAATAAAGTGTGAACCACCATCAGTCATTAAATATCTAGGGACTCCAAACCTTGGGAAAATTACTTCCTTAAGCATTATTTAATATAGGTGTTGTGGTCAACACTACTGGTTGGAATAGCTTCTATCCATTTAGTAACACAATCAACGGCAACCAAAATATGTGTATACCCATTAGAGGAAGGAAAAGGTCCCATGTAATCAAATCCCCAAACATCAAATGGTTCAACAACAAGTGAATAATTCATAGGCATTTCTTGACGCTTACCGATTGATAACCCACAAGTATAGGGGGTCGCAACAGTTTTCGAGGGTAGAGTATTCAACCCAAATTTATAGATTCGACACAAGGGGAACCAAAGAATATTTGAAGGTATTAGCAGCTGAGTTGTCAATTCAACCACACCTGTAGATTAATTATCTGCAGCAAAGTGATCAGTAGCAAAGTAGTATGATAGTTTTGATGATAGTAGCAACAGTAACGGTAACGGTAACAGTGATAGCAGTAATTTTGTAGCAAGTGTAACAGTGATGATAGCACTAGTAACTTACCAAGAATAATATAAGGTAAATTCTTAGGCATTGGATCGGTGACTTGTTGGATGATATTCATCATGAGACAGTTATAACCAAGGGTGATACGACACTAGCTCCAGTTCATCAATATAATAAAGGCATGTATTCCGTAAATAGTCATACGTGCTTATGGAAAGAACTTCCATACATCTTTTGTCCTACCCTCCCATGGCAGCAGGGTCCATATTGGAAACTAAGGGATATTAAGGCCTCCTTTTAATAGAGAACCGGAACAAAGCATTAACACATAGTGAATACATGAACTCCTCAAACTACGGTCATCACCGGGAGTGGGCCCGGCTATTGTCACTCTGGGGTTGCTGGATCATAACATGTAGTAGGTGACTATAACTTGCAAGATCGGATCTAGAACATGGATATAATGGTGATAACATAAACGGTTCAGATTCGAAATCATGGCACCCAGGCCCAAAGTGACAAGCATTAAGCATGGCAAAGTCATAGAAACATCAATCTTAGAACATAGAGGATACTAGGGATCAAACCCTAACAAAATTAACTCGATTACATGATGAATCTCATCCAACTCCTCACCGACAAGCGAGCCTACGAAGGAATTACTCCCGGTGGGGAGAATCATGAAATTGGCAATGGAGAAGGGTTGGTGATGATGAAGAACGAAGACCCCCCTCCCCAGAGCCCCAAACGGACTCCAGATCTGGCCTCGCAATGAAGAACAAGAGGTGACGGTAGCTCCGCCTCGTGGATCGCGATGATTCTTTCGCCCAGATTTTTTTGGAAAAATAGGATTTTATAGCGTTGGTTTCAGGGTCTGCGGGGCCACCAGGTGGGGACAACCCATCTGGGCACACCAGGAGAGGGGGCCGCGCCCTGGTGGCTTGTGCCCACCCAGGTGCACCTCTCCGGTAGGTCTTGGCTCCAAAAATTCTTATATATTATATAAAAATTCCTCGCAAAGTTTTGTTCCATTCCGAGAACTTTTATTTCTGCACAAAAACAACACCATGGTAGTTCTGCTGAAAACAACGTCAGTCTGGGGTTAGTTTCATTCAAATCATGCAAATTAGAGTCCAAAACAAGAGGAAAAGTGTTAGGAAAAGTAGATACGTTGGATACGTATCAACTCCCCCAAGCTTAAGCCATTGCTTGTCCTCAAGCAATTCAGTTGATAAACTGGAAGTGAAAAAGAAAAACTTTTATGAACTATTTTGCTCTTGTTTGCATAAATAAGCATAAGCAGCACCCAGGTTTTCAGCCAACATTATAACTAACCATGCCGACAATAACTCTTAAAGATTATATTAACTCATATCAATTACAGAATCAGCTAGCGAGCAATAATAAGACATCTCAAACGGCAACACGTTGTCAAAACAACCATGATATAATATTACAATCATGGTATCTTGCTAGCCCTTTCTGAGACCGCAAAACATAAATGCAGAGCACCTCCAAAGTCCGAGCAGCGACTAAACATTGTAATTCGTGGTAGAAAATATCCAGTCATGATGCACTCAACATTAGCTACACACAATGCATAAGTCATGACAGCTGTGCCCTCAGGTTCTACCGCTTGTTTTAGAAGGTAATGACACAACATAAAAATAAATAGATAGTCCCTTCGCAGAGGGAAGCAGTGATTTGCACAGGTGCCAGAGCTCAAGTTTTAAAACAGAGATAAATGGTATTTTGAGACATGCACCCTTCTCGTTTACTTCACAACTATCAGTTATCAATATCTCCCATGCTAAACAAGATAGTGAAGGTTCCCAAGCGATGAAAGTAAAGGTTTTGACTCCATTGGGAGTTTTTGTTTGATTATTTGAGCGATTAAATCTTTTTGTATTTTGTAGTTTGGTACTGGGCATCCCTATTACCGCCCATTTCTCGTGCGATGGCGAGTGAATAAACACTCGACCTGAGAATAACCCGCTTAGCATGGAAGATACCGACTACCTCCTATCGTTCCATGAACGATCCAGGCACACAAAACGGATATTTTTTTAGAAGTTTTTAGAGGTGGCACATGCAAATTTACTTAGGACGGTAGGGTTATACCGCATATAGGTAGATATAGTGGACTCATCTGGAATAACTTTGGGTTCAGGGTTTTTGATGTACAAATAGAATCCCCACTTAGTACAGGTGAAGGCTAGCAATTAGATTGAGAAGCGGCCAGCTAGAGAGCAACAACGATCATGATCCTGCATTATGCATAAGTATCATTAGACACTAGCATGAGTAGGATATGAACACCATGAACATAAATATCATAGAGGCTATGTTGGTTTTGATTCAACTACATGCATGAACATGTGCCAAGTCCAGCCACTCGAACATTCAGAGGAGGATACCATATCATCATACTACATCACAATCATTTTAGCGCAATGTTGATATCCAAGATAAATCATTATTCACTCCCAGCTACTTATGCATGGCATGAGAAACTATAATCTCCAATAGTCATTGCAAACATGTTTAATCATAATGGGCTGAATCATGGATACTAGGTTAAACATATTTACACAAACAGAACAAGTCGAGTTCATACAAGTTTCTCTCTGCCACGGCCAGTTCATCGAATATCGTCATTATTGCCTTTCACTTGCACTGACCGAACGATATGAAAATAATAATAGTGCAAGAATGCCATGAACTAAGCTGGAATCTGCAAAACATTTTATTCGATAGGAGAAGACAAGGTAAAATGGGCTCTTTATTAGTTCAACAATTATTCATATGAGAGCCACTCAACATTTTTATCGTGGTCTTCTCCTTGGTACAGCTCGAATAAAATAAAAGAAATTCAGAGAAACACACTGAGATATTTTTGGAGTTTTTGGTTTTCTTGAACAAGCAAATAAAAGGGAGAAACAAAAACGAGAAAAACTATTTACACGGGAAACCTCCCAACAAGCAAAAGAAGAACAAGGAAATCTTTTTGGATTTTATTTTTAATATTACTACTAAGCATGCATGGAAAATAAACTAGATATAGCTTTTTTCTAAAGTTTTTCAAACACACAAGAAGAAAGCAAGAAAAATAAAATTTAAACATGGATGATACAATGAAAAAGTGTGAACACCGACAAGATGAATAAGTGGACATGAATGTAATGTTGGTGAGAAACACGTACTCCCCCAAGCTTAGGCTTTTGGCCTAACTTGGGAGTTGATCAGTATTCTGGATGGTAGTGGGGGTACTGAGGAGTGGGCATCCACTGATCCCACTGCGGAGGCTCCTCCTCTGCCTCTGTAGCAGCTGGAGCGTTTCGGTAGGTGATGATGTCCGCAGGCATGATCTTATATCCACCCCTGGCAACAAAATAAAACAAAGCAGGAGCAGGCAAAGGAATAATATCACGAGTTTCAATGCTAAAAACCAGGTTATAAGGAATAGGAATATCAGGATAATCTTGTGCAAGAAAATGATGGTGTTCCATGGCTGCACGGTCTAGATAAACCTTGGTCAGAGGGTAATCGTGAGGGCGTATCCCAACATTAAAGTGGGCCGCCAACCGAGTAGCATAAATACCACCATGGATTTTACCCTGAGATTTATTAAGACGGAGGCGACGAGCCACAATAGCTCCCAAGCTATAAGTGCTGTCGCCCTCTAGTGCACGACGCAAAACAGAAAGGTCTGGTGAGCTGAGCGCTCCCACCTTCTCCCTAGCAAGCAAGCATTTTGCAATGAAAAGTGCAAAGTAATGAACAGTAGGAAAATGCAAGCCAGCGGCAGTGGTAGCCGACACCCCTCTCTCATCTCCCACTGTCAAAGTGCGGTAAAAGGCCTCAAACCCAGCTGGCCTAGGCTCGGCCATGCTCCCATCTGAAGGGATCATGCATGTGTTACAAAATTCAGTAAGTGGTATCTGATGGTTTTCAGCATATAAATCAAAGCTCACTTCAGGAGGATTATTCCTAGGCAGGAAAGTAAAACTCTAAACAAAGATGTTTGTGAGGATTTGGTGTTGTTAACACTCATCTACGATGAAATCGGTGAGGCCGGCATTCACAGTATATTGCATGAAGTCCTGAAGGATTCCAGCCTCTTCCAGGAACGGGGTGTGCGGCCATTCACACGGCCGTACCTCCGCCAACCTCCGAGGATGGAGATCACTATTAGATGACTTCCCAATAACACCCTTGGAGTTCTTCTTGGAGCCAAACTTCCTAAAGATATTCATGGTTTTCCTCAATGGGGATATGAATGTCCCCAACAATAAGAATTTCATATTTCTTTTTGACAGTATGTAGAGATATTTGAAAACTTCCAATAGTGATTGCCGGAGATTTTTCAATAACATTAATACCATTCACTTGGAATTGTTTCTTCGGAAAGTGCACCGTATGCTCATTAACATTGATATGAAAAGTGACCTTGCTTTTATTGCGATCAATAACAGCCCGTGCAGTATTCAAGAAGGGTCTACCAAGGGTAATCGACATGTTGTCGTCCTCGGGCATCTCAAGTATAACAAAGTTAGTCAAAATAGTAACATTAGCAACAACAACGGGAACATCCTCACAGATACCGATAGGTATGGCAGTTGATTTATCAGCCATTTGTAAAGATATTTCAGTAGGTGTGATTTTATTCAAATCAAGTATTTTATATAAAGAGAAAGGCATAACACTAACACCAGTTCCTAAATCACACAAATCAGTTTTCACATAATTCCTTTTGATAGAGCAAGGTATAGTCGGTATTCCCGGATCTCCGAGTCTTTTGGTACTCCATATTTAAAAGTATAATTAGCAAGCATAGTGGAGATTCAGCTCCTGGATTTTTCTCTTATTTGTGATGATGTCTTTCATACACTTTGCATAAGGAGGCATTTTTAAGATATCAGTCAAGCGAGTACGCAGAAAGACTGGCCTCAGCATTTCAGCAAAGCGTTCAAATTCTTCATCATCATTCTTTTAAGTTGACTTAGGTGGAAAAGGCATAGGTTTTTGAACCCACGGTTCTCTTTCTTTACCGTGTTTTCTAGCAATGAAGTCTCTTTTATCATACCTTTTATTCTTAGGTTGTGGGTTATCAAAATCAACAGGTCGTTCTATCTCAACATCATTGTCTGGTTCTTTATTATTTGGTTGAGAGTCTTCATGAACATCAGCATTATCTTTTTCATTATCATTAGGTGAATGTTCATTACCAGACTGAGTTTCAGCATCAGAGATAGAAGTTTCATTAGCATTATTAGGCGGTTTTCTACTTCAGGTTCATTGGGAGCATGCAAAGTCATGTCATTTTTATTTTTGTTTTTCATTCTAGAAGAACTAGGTGCAGTAGTGTTAGCTCTTTGTGAATCTTGTTCAATTCTTTTAGGGTGTCCCTTAGGATAAAGTGGTTCCTGAGTCATTTTACCTCCTCTAGTTGCAACTCTAACAGCAAAGTCATGCATATTATTATTCATCTCATCAAGCAACTTTCTTTGAGATTTAGCAACTTGTTCTAGCTGGGTTTGAACCTTAGAAGCATACTTTCCAACACCTCTAACATCATTTGATATTCTAAATAACAAGTCACTCAACCGAGCAATCATATCATAATTGTATTTCAATTGTTTCATAACATTTGCATTGAAGTGATCTTGTTTTCTAATATAATTTTCAAACTCATAAAGGCATTGGCTAGGATGCATATTGTGAGGATTGTCATTATCATTGAATTCCATTAGAGAATTTACCTCTACCACCTTAGGCAGTGGTGGTGTATTAAGCCCATGTATTTCTTCAATATGAGGTAAATTTTTAACATCCTCACCTTTAATACCCTTTTCCTTCATTGATTTCTTTGCCTCTTGCATATCTTCAGGACTGAGATATAATATACCCCTCTTCTTCGAAGTGGGTTTAGCCGTTGGTTCAGGAAGAGTCCAATCATCATAGTTTTTCAATATGTTATTCAATAATTCTTCAGCTTGTCCAACAGTTCGTTCCCTGAAAATACAACCAGCACAACTATCTAGGAAGTCCATAGAAGCATCGGTTACTCCATTATAGAAGATATCAAGTATTTCATTTTTCTTAAGAGGATGATCAGGCAAAGCATTAAGTAATTGGCAAAGCCTACCCCAAGCTTGTGGGAGACTCTCTTCTTTAATTTGAACAAAGTTAAATATTTCCTGTAAGGCATCTTGTTTCTTATGAGCAGGGAATTTTTTTCAGAGAAGTAATAAGTCATATCCTGGGGACTACGCACACAACCAGGAGCAAGAGTATTGTACCAAGCTTTAGCATCACCCTTTAATGAGAATGGAAATAATTTGAGAATAAAGTAATAGCGAGTTCTCTCATCTTGAATAAAAAGGGTGGCTATGTCATTCAACTTAGTAAGATGTGCCACAACAGTTTCAGTTTCATAGCCATATAAATGATCAGATTCAACCAAAGTAATTAACTCTGTGTCGACAGAGAATTCGCCCTATAGTGAGTCGTATTACAATTCACTGGCCGTCGTTTTACAACGTCGTGACTGGGAAAACCCTGGCGTTACCCAACTTAATCGCCTTGCAGCACATCCCCCTTTCGCCAGCTGAATATCTCTAGTTGTTTCTTCACTCATAACATAACCTTCCGGTACCTTAGGCAATTCATATCTAGGAGGGCTAGTTCTAGAAGGTGTTTCAGGAGTTTCAGTTTCAAGCTCAACATCAAATTCAACAACATCATGTTGTATTACTCTAGCAATTTGTTTATCAAGAAAATCACCAAGTGGCACATCATCATTAAGCAAGATTCTAGCATCATCATAAGCATTATCCATAGCAGATGTAGCATCATCAATAACTTGCGACATATCAGAAGTAATAGCATGTGGTGGTGTTGCAAGTTTACTTATAACAGATGGTGAATCTAAAGCAGAACTGGATATCAGTTCCTTACCTCCCCTCGTCTTTGAGGGAAATATCTTAGTCTAAGCATCCTTCAGATTCTTCATAGTGATAAATTGATAATAATCCCAAGTGAATCAAAAAATATAGCTATGCTCCCCGGCAATGGCGCGAGAAAAAGGTCTTGATAACCCACAAGTATAGGGGATCGTAATAGTTTTCAAGGGTAAAGTATTCAACCCAAATTTATAGATTCAACACAAGGAGAGACAAAGAATATTTGAAGGTATTAGCAGCTGAGTTGTCAATTCAACCACACCTGGAGATTAATTATCTGCAGCAAAGTGATCAGTAGCAAAGTAGTATGGTAGTTTTGATGATAGTAGCAACAGTAACGGTAACGGTAATAGTGATAGCAGTAATTTTGTAGCAAGTGTAACAGTGATGATAGCACTAGTAACTTACCAAGAATAATATAAGGTAAATTTGTAGGCATTGGATTGGTGACTTGTTGGATGATATACATCATGAGACAGTTATAACCTAGGGCGATACGGCACTAGCTCTAGTTCATCAATATAATGTAGGCATGTATTCCATAAATAGTCATACGTGCTTATGGAAAGAACTTGCATGACATCTTTTGTCCTACCCTCCTGTGGCAGCGGGGTCCATACTGGAAACTAAGGGATATTAAGGCCTACTTTTAGTAGAGAACTGGAACAAAGCATTAACACATAGTGAATACATGAACTCCTCAAACTACGGTCATCACCGGGAGTGGGCCCGGCTATTGTCACTCCGGGGTTGCAGGATCATAACACGTAGTAGGTGACTATAACTTGTAAGATCGGATCTAGAACATGGATATAATGGTGATAACATAAATTGTTCAGATCTGAAATCATGGCACTTGGGCACAAAGTGACAAGCATTAAGCATGGCAAAGTCATAGCAACATCAATCTTAGAACATAGTGGATACTAGGGATCAAGCCCTAACAAAACTAACTCGATTACATGATGAATCTCATCCAACTCCTCACCGACCAGCGAGCCTACGAAGGAATTACTCACTCCCGGTGGGGAGCATTATGGAATTGGCGATGGAGAAGGGTTGGTGATGACGAAGAACAAAGATCCCCCTCTCCGGAGCCCCAAACGGACTCCAGATCTGGCCTCCTGATGAAGAATAGGAGGTGACGGCAGCTCCATCTCATGGATCATGGTAATTCTTTGTTCCTGGTTTTTTCTGGAAAAATAGGATTTAATAGTGTTGGTTTCAGGGTCTACGGGCCCACCAGGTGGGGACAACCCACCTGGGCGCGTGAGGAGAGGGGGCGCACCCTAGTGGGTTGTGCCCACCCAGGTGCCCCTCTCCGATAGGTCTTGGCTCTAGAAATTCTTATATACTATATAAAAATTCCTCATAAAATGTTTCGTTCCATTCCGAGAACTTTTATTTCTACACAAAAACAACACCATGGTAGTTCTGCTGAAAATAGCGTCAGTCCGGGGTTAGTTTCATTCAAATCATGCAAATTAGAGTCCAAAACAAGAGGAAACGCATTAGGAAAAGTAGATGCGTTGGAGACGTATCACCGATATTACCTATTCTTCGACATTCATCACAAGATAAGACGAACTTACGAGCATCCTTGAAGAGAGTAGGCCAATAAAATCCTGATTGCAATACCTTGTGAGCAGTTCTATCTCCAGCATGATGCCCTCCATAAGCTTCGGAGTGACATTTCCATAGGATTTGTCCCTGTTCATGCTCAGGTACACAACGTCTAATAGTACCATCTACTCCTTCTTTATAAAGATGTGGGTCATCCCAAAAATAATGTCTTAAATCATAGAAGAATTTTTTTTCTTTTATTGGTATGTAAAGCTAGGTGGTAAATATTTAGCAACAATGTAATTAGCATAGTTAGCAACTATGAGCGACATTTATTGCAGCTAACTGCTCATCAGGAAAACTATCATTAATTGGTAGTGGGTCATCAAGCACATTTTCAAGTGTAGATAAACTATCAGCTACGAGGTTCTCAGCTCCTTTTCTATCAATGATATGTAAATCAAATTCTTGAAACAAGAAAACCCATCGAATAAGTCTTGGTTTGGCATCTTTCTTTTTCATAAGATATTTAATAGAAGCATGGTCTGTGCGAACAGTTACTTTGGAATCAACAATATAAGGTCTAAATTTATCACAAGCAAACACCACTGCTAAGAATTCCTTTTCGGTAGTAGCATAATTTCTTTGAGCATTCTCTAGAGTTTTACTAGCATAATGAATAACATTCAATTTCTTATCAACTCTTTGTCCTAGAACAACACCAACAGCATAATCACTATCATCACACATAATTTCAAGAGGCAAGTTACAATCAGGTGGTTGAACAATAGGTGTAGAAATTAAGGCTTTCCTGAGTGTTTCAAAGGCTTCTAAACAATCATCATAAAAACAAAAGGAGTGTTGTTTTGCAAAAGATTCGTAAGAGGCCTATAAATTTTAGAAAAGTCTTAGATAAATCTCCTATAGTAACCAGCATGACCTAAGAAACTACAAATACCTTTTATATCTTTAGGACACACTAGTACGCGTCGGTGCTATACAAATGGTTTTTAACCCCTTTCCGCGACGGCATTTGGAACCATCACCTAGCGAGTGACGGCGATAGGGGGGTCCTTCCCACACGACCCAGAAACCGTCGGGAATAGGGAGCCTTGATTCATATAGTTGTCCCTATATAACCATTCCTGATATCTGGAATATCCCAAATGCTTCATCCTTGCTACTCATTTGTGCTCGCATTGCCATCACAGTCGGAGTTTTGTGGTTTTACCTAAATCCAGGCAGATTCCAGGCATGGGAGTTTTCCAGGAAGATTCCAGGCACGGGAGTTTCACGATGACTGGCACATCACAAACAGTTCATGATTATAAACCGTGTACGATAGGTAGACAATCACACACATTTAGTTTTCCCGCACCGTACGCGATAGTGTCTGACATCACACACGCTTTGCAAACGACAACTGTGTGCATTGTTACACACGTTTCCTCTCCGTGAACCATGTCGGATTATGATGTATATCGCACATGTTGTGCTTTATTAACCGTGTGAGCCGTAATGACCTGCACACCCTAATTTCGCCCTAATTTAATTGCTGCTATTTAAGATTGTACCTAATTTAAACTTGAAAGTAGGCTTTAGCTTTATTCATATCCATCGGGTTCAAACAACCAATGCATTATTCGATTCACATGTACATATGTTTAAGAATTGCATAAGCACAAAATAAAGAATGATGAACCAGGGTTCTATACTTGTAGTATTACAGATGGTAAAGAAAGAGGCGACAGACATTCTAGTTTCTGAACTAGGTGAAGCGGAATGGCCCTATTCTGCTCTCCTGGATGCAGAAGGCATGCAGGACTCTAGTCCAACCCCTTGTGATGGTCGGCCGCCAATCATGTAGTTTGAGAGGTAATCTTGAGTAAACTCCTTCAGGATCCACTGCAAAAGGAAAAAAGATTCAGATATTGTCATCTAACACAACTCATTACGGGCAGTAAAAAGAATGCTACAGGGTTCTTACTTACCATCCTGCAGTTCATTGTAGTCTTGCATAAAGTGTAAACAAATAGTTCGATTGACGTCTTTGGAACCATTTTAATAACAACCTCTATTAGTTTCCTAACTTGATGTTGGTTCATGAATATCTCATTGCCCTAGAAAGGGTCGAAGTGTCGAACATTGGCAATGATATATGTACCTAAAAGCACTAAGTTAATATTAGAAGCTAAACAACAATTGAAAAATGATGTAGTACAACACTCCCTCCATCCCATTGTATCAGATTGTATTACATGTATATCTAGACATCATCAGAACATTAAGGTAACACTCTTCCTTGTTGCTATGTAGCCTGGGATTGCATATTTAGTCATTCAGTACAATGTATGTTGCTATATAGCCTTAGATATATTAAATATGGCCCTAGTTAACCTACTGATAAATGGGTGATACGTCCATTTTGCATCATGCTTTTATATCAATATTTATTGCATTATGGGATGTTATTACACATTATGTCACAATACTTATGCATATTCTCTCTTATTTTACAAGGTTTACATAAAGAGGGAGAATGCGGGCAGCTGGGATTCTGGGCCGGAAAAGGAGCAAATATTAGAGACCTATTCTGCACAGCTCCAACAGTCCTGAAACTTCACGAAAGACGTTTTCAGAATATATAAAAAATACTCAGTGGAAGAGATTCACCAGGGGGGCCACACCCTGCCCACGAGGGTGGGGGGTGCGCCCTACCCCCCTGGGTGCGCCCCCTACCTCGTGGGCCCCCTGGTGGCCCTCCGATGACCATCTTATGCTATATGGGGTCTTTCGATGAGGAAAAATTCATAAGCCATCTTCTCGGATGAAACTCCGCCGCCACGAGGCGGAACCTTGGCGGATCCAATCTAGGGCTCCGGTAGAGCTGTTCTGCCGGGGTAACTTCCCTCCTGGAGGGGGAAATCATCGTCATCGTCATCACCAATGCTCCTCGCATCAGGAGAGGGAAATCTCCATCAACATCTTCATCAGCACCATCTCCTCTCAAAACCTTAGTTCATCTCTTGTATCCAATTCTTGTCTCCAAGTCCGGGATTGGTGCTAGTAGGTTGCTAGTAGTGTTAATTACTCCTTGTAGTTGATGCTAGTTGGTTTAATTGGTGGAAGATTATATGTTCAGATCCTATATGCATATTAATACCCCTCTGATTATGAACATGAATATGCTATGTGAGTAGTTACGTTTGTTCCCGAGGACATGGGAGAAGTCTTGCTATTAGTAGTCATGTGAATTTGGTATTCGTTCGATATTTTGATGAGATGTATGTTGTCTCTCCTCTAGTGGTGTTATGTGAACGTCGACTACATGACACTTCACCATTGTTTGGGCCTATAGGAAGGCATTGGGAAGTAATAAGTAGATGATGGGTTGCTAGACTGACAGAAGCTTAAACCCTAGTTTATGCGTTGCTTCGTAAGGGGCTGATTTGGATCCATATGTTTCATGCTATGGTTAGGTTTACCTTAATACTTTTGTTGTAGTTGCGGATGCTTGCAATAGAGGTTAATCATAAGTGGGATGCTTGTCCAAGTAAGGACAGTACCCAAGCACCGGCCACCCACATACCAAATTATCAAAGTACCGAACGCGAATCATATGAGCGTGATGAAAACTAGCTTGACGATATTCCCATGTGTCCACGGGAGCGCTTTTCTCTATATAAGAATTTGTCCAGGCTTGTGCTTTGCTACAAAAAGGATTGGGCCACCTTGCTGCACCTTATTAATTTTGTTACTTGTTGC
Organism: Triticum urartu; assembly: GCF_003073215.2. NCBI lineage: Eukaryota > Viridiplantae > Streptophyta > Magnoliopsida > Poales > Poaceae > Triticum > Triticum urartu. The sequence goes on along the minus strand of NC_053027.1, from coordinate 194,060,439 downwards.
TCGTTACAAATTATCCTATCACAAAACTATCTGTTACCACTTGTTTCAGTACTTGCAGAGAATACCTTGCTGGAAACCGCTTATCATTTCCTTCTGCTCCTTGTTGGGTTCGACACTCTTACTTATCGAAAGGAGTATGATAGATCCCCTATACTTGTGGGTCATCAAGACTCTTTTCTGGCGCTGTTTCCGGGGAGTGAAGCGCCTTTGGTAAGTGGAATTTGGTAAGGAAAAATTTATATAGTGTGCTGAAATTTACTGTCACTTGTTACTATGGAAAGTAATCCTCTGAGGGGCTTGTTCGGGGTATCTTCACCCCGACCAGTAGAGCAAAGAGTTTCTCCTCAACCTACTGAACCTACTAAAAATGAAAATGTTTTCTTTGAAATTCCTTCGGGTATGATAGAAAAACTGCTAGCTAATCCCTTTTTAGGAGATGGAACTAAACATCCTGATGAGCATCTAATATATGTGGATGAAGTTTGTGGATTATTTAAGCTTGCAAGTGTACCCGGAGATGTTGTTAAGAAGAAGGTCTTCCCTTTATCTTTGAAGGGATATGCATCGACATGGTATAGGCTATGTGATGATATGGGGTCTTGGAATTACAAACGATTGAAATTGGAATTTCATCAGAAGTTTTATCCTATGCATCTTGTTCATCGTGATCGCAATTATATATATAATTTTTGGCCTCGCGAAGGAGAAAGCATCGCTCAAGCTTGGGGGAGGCTTAAATCAATGTTATATTCATGCCCCAATCATGAGCTCTCAAGAGAAATGATTATTCAAAAAAATTATGCTCGGCTTTCTGATAACAATCGCACCATGCTTGATACTTCTAGTGCTGGCTCTTTTATGATGAAGACTATTGAATTCAAATGGGATTTATTGGAAAGAATTAAACGCAACTCTGAAGATTGGGACCTCGACAAAGGTAAGGAGTCAGGTATTACACCTAGTTTTGATTGTGTTAAATCTTTTATGGATAACGATATTTTTCGTAAATTTAGCACTAAATATGGAGTTGACTCTGAGATAGTAGCTTCTTTCTGTGAATCTTTTGCTACTTATGTTGATCTCCCCAAGAAGAAGTGGTTTAAATATCATCCTCCCATAGAAGTAAAAGTAGCTGCACCTATTAAAGTTGAATAAAAGATTGTCACTTATAATGATCCAATTGTTCCTACTTCTTATGTTGAGAAACCACCTTTCCCTATTAGGATAAAGGGTCATGCTAAAGTTTCAACTGTGGTTCGTAAAAGCAATATTAAAACTTATACACCTCATGAGCAAATTAAAGTTGAACCCGATATTGCTATTGTTAAAGATCTCTTGTCTGATAATATTGATGTGCATGTTATTCATTTCCTTGATGAAACTGCTAGAATTGCTAAACCTTGTGCTAAAGATAAAAATAGACCTGTGGTAGGCATGCCTGTTATTTCTGTTAAAATATGAGATCATTGTTATCATGGCTTATGTGATATGGGTGATAGTGCTAGTGCAATACCTTATTCCTTATACAAAGAAAGTATGCATGATATTGCACCTGCTGAGATAGAAGATATTGATGTCGCAATTAAACTTGCCAATATAGATACTATTTCACGAATGGGAATTGTTAGAGATGTTGTAGTCTTGTGTGGGAAAACTAAATATCCTACTGATTTTCTTGTTCTTGGTTCCCCACAAGATAGCTTTTGTCCCATTATATTTGGTAGACCCTTCCTGAACATTGTTAATGCTACCATAGATTGCAAAAGGGATGTTGTTACTATCGGTTTAGATGATATGACTCATGAATTTAATTTTTCTAAATTTAGTAGACAACACCGTGAAGAAGAATTGCCTATTAAGGATGAAATTGTCGGTCTTGCTTCTATTGCCGTACCTCCTAGTGATCCTTTAGAACAATATTTGTTAGACCATGAAAATGATATGTTTATGAATGAAAGAAGGGAAATAGATGAAGTATTTTTTAAACAGGAACCTATTCTGAAAAACAATTTACCTGTTGAAATCCTAGGGGATCCTCCTCCACCCAAGGGTGATCTCGTGTTTGAGCTTAAACCGTTACCTGATACTCTTAAATATGCTTATCTTGATGAGAAAAAGATATATCCTGTTATTATTAGTGCTAACCTTTCATAGCATGAGGAAGAGAGATTATTGAAAACTCTGAAGAAGCACCGTGCTGCTATTGGGTACTCTTGATGATCTTAAGTGCATTAGTCCCACTCTAAGTCAACATAAAATTAATTTGGAAGAAGATGCTAAACCAGTTCGTGATCATCAACGCCGGCTGAATCCTAAAATGAAAGAAGTGGTAAGAAAGGAAATACTAAAGCTCCTTGAGGCAGGTATAATCTATCCCGTTGCTGATAGTCAGTGGGTAAGTCCTGTCCATTGTGTCCCTAAGAAGGGAGGTATTACTGTCATTCCTAATGATAAAGATGAATTGATTCCTCAAAGAATTATTACAGGTTATAGGATGGTAATTGATTTCTGCAAATTAAATAAGGCAACTAAAAAGGATCATTACCCCTTACCTTTTATCAATCAAATGCTAGAAATATTATCCAAACATACACATTTTTGCTTTCTAGATGGTTATTCTGGTTTCTCTCAAATACCTGTGTCAGCCAAAGATCAATCAAAGACTACTTTTACATGCCCTTTTGATACTTTTGCTTATAGACATATGCCTTTTGGTTTATGTAATGCACCTACTACCTTTCAAAGATGCATGATGGCTATATTCTCTGACTTTTGTGAAAAGATTTGTGAGGTTTTCATGGACGATTTCTCCATCTATGGATCTTCTTTTGATGATTGCTTGAGCAACCATGATCGAGTTTTGCAGAGATGTGAAGAAACTAATCTTGTCTTGAATTGGGAAAAGTGCCACTTTATGGTCAATGAAGGTATTGTCTTGGGGCACAAAGTTTCTGAAAGAGGTATTGAGGTTGATAAAGCCAAGGTTGATGCTATTGAGAAGATGACATGTCCCAAGGACATCAAAGGTATAAGAAGTTTCCTTGGTCATGCCGGATTTTATAGGAGGTTCATTAAGGACTTCTCAAAAATTTCTTGGCCTCTGACTAATTTATTACAAAAAGATATACCATTTGTTTTTGATGATGATTGTGTAGAAGCATTTGAAATACTTAAGAAAGCACTGATCTCTGCACCTATTGTTCAGCCACCTGATTGGAATTTACCCTTTGAAATTATGTGTGATGCTAGTGATTATGTTGTAGGTGTTGTTCTAGGGCAAAGAGTTGATAAGAAATTAAATGTTATTCAATATGCTAGTAAAACTCTAGACAATGCTCAAAGAAATTATGCTACTACTGAAAAAGAATTCTTAGCAGTTGTATTTGCTTGTGATAAGTTTAGACCTTATATTGTTGATTCTAAAGTAAATATTCACACTAATCATGCTGCTATTAAATATCTCATGGAAAAGAAAGATGCTAAACCTAGACTTATTAGATGGGTTCTCTTGCTACAAGAATTTGATTTACATATTCTTGATAGAAAAGGAGCTGAGAACCTCGTTGCAGACAACTTGTGTAGGTTAGAAAATGTGCTTGATGACCCACTTCCTATTGATTATAGCTTTCCTGATGAGCAAATAAATGTCATAAATACTTCTCATACTGCTCCATGGTATGCTGATTATGCTAATTACATTCTTGCTAAGTTTATACCACCTAGTTTCACATACCAGCAAAAGAAAAATTTCTTCTATGATTTGAGGCATTACTTTTGGGATGACCCACATCTTTATAAAGAAGGAGTAGATGGTGTTATTAGACATTGTGTACCTGAGCATGAACAGGAACAGATCCTACGCAAGTGCCACTCCGAAGCTTATGGAGGACACCATGCTGGAGATAGAACTGCACATAAGGTATTGCAATCTAGTTTTTATTGGCCTACTCTCTTCAAGGATGCCCGTAAGTTTGTCTTATCTTGTGATGAATGTCAAAGAATTGGTAATATTAGTAGACGTCAAGAAATGCCTATGAATTATTCACTTGTTGTTGAACCATTTGATGTTTGGGGCTTTGACTATATGGGACCCTTTCCTTCCTCTAATGGATATACACATATTTTAGTTGCTGTTGATTACGTTACTAAGTGGGTAGAAGCTATTCCAACTAGTAGTGCTGATCATAACACTTCTATTAAAATGCTTAAAGAAGTTATTTTTCCAAGATTTGGAGTCCCTAGATATTTAATGACTGATGGTGGTTCACATTTTATTCATGGTGCTTTCCGTAAAATGCTTGCTAAATATGATGTTAATCATAGAATTGCATCTCCTTATCACCCACAGTCTAGTGGTCAAGTAGAATTGAGTAATAGAGAGCTCAAATTAATTTTGCAAAAGACTGTTAATAGATCTAGAAAGAATTGGTCCAAGAAACTTGATGATACATTATGGGCCTATAGAACTGCATATAAAAATCCTATGGGTATGTCTCCGTATAAAATGGTTTATGGAAAAGCATGTCACTTACCTCTCGAACTAGAACACAAGGCATATTGGGCTATTAAAGAACTCAATTATGATTTTAAACTTGCCGGTGAGAAGATGTTATTTGATATTAGCTCACTCGATGAATGAAGAACCCAAGCCTACGAAAATGCCAAGTTGTTTAAAGAAAAAGTTAAAAGATGGCATGATAAAAGGATACAAAAGCGTGAGTTTAATGTAGGTGACTATGTATTGCTATACAACTCTCATTTAGGATTTTTTGCAGGAAAACTTCTCTCTGAATGGGAAGGTCCTTACGTTATCGAGGAGGTCTACCGTTCCGGTGCCATAAAAATCAACAACTTCGAAGGCACAAATCCGAAGGTGGTGAACGGTCAAAGAATCAAACATTATATCTCAGGTAATCCCATAAATGTTGAAACCAATGTTATTGAAACTGTAACCCTAGAGGAATACATAAGGGACACTTTCCGGAACGTTTCAGACCCCGAAAAGGAATAGGTATGTGGTACGGTAAGTAAAGCGACTCCAAAACAGTTTTTAAGGCAATATTTCTCTGTTTTGGAATATTTAGAAAAAATAAGAAGCAGTCCGGGAAGGACACGAGGGCTCCACGAGGGTGGAGGGCGCGCCCCCCTACCTTGTGGGCACCTCGTGCGCTTTCCGGACTCCGTTTTCTTACACGACACGTATTTCGGTCGGTAAAAATTCATTATATAATCTCCCGGAGGTTTTGACTCCCGTATCACGCAATTATCCTCTATTTGTGTTTTGAGCTGTTGCTGCTGCAGATTAGAGCAAGATGTCTTCGCAAGAGTCAGTCGGGGAGAGCCGGGTGTCTCATCCGGCACCAAGATCAACAACAAACAACAATGCTAACCTCTTTGGGCCAGCAACGGAGGAAGAGATGGAGGCTGATTTGAAGAGGATAGATGCCATGGAAGAGGATCAAGAAGTCACTTCCCGCCTCCAAGTTAGATTCACAATGGGAGAACTGCAGAGCTCGGCTATTCCAAACTCGGTTATCCCTTCCAATGTTAGATTTCTTTCTTATGAGAATATGAAAAGAGTATCACTGGTTCTCCCGCAGCTATGCAGCACCCTTGGGTGCAGGGAGCTTTGGCTGTTACAGGAAAACTCCAAAAGGAAATAATGGACCTCAAGTAGCAAGTCAACAAGCTCGAGGAGGAAAATCGTATCCTGAGGGGCATCATCGCCAAGAATATCACATCACCATCCCCAAAAAGGGAAACATAATCACATGGGTATGGGCACTCCCCTTGGCAACTGCCAAGGTTGGGGGAGTGCCCAGGTATCGTATCACCATCACTTTTATATTTACCATTTTTCTTAGTTCGATCCTTTTGGTAATATCTTGATCTAGTAGAATAAAAGTTCTTAGTATGATCTAGTCGTGAGTTTTGCTTTATAATCCTTCTATGTAATCGAGTCCGTGAGCTATATAATAAAGATTAGTGTTGAGTCAAGGGCTTGATTATTTTGCCATGATCCTAAGGGAATAAAAGAAAAGAGAAAGAAATAAAAAGAAACAAAGAGATCATATGGATCTCATGGAGAGTAATGAGCTCACATAGAAAGAGTATGATGAATAAAAGTTGTTGAGAGTTGACAAACATAGTTTTGGTCATCGTTGCAATTAATAGGAAGTAATAAAGAAAGAGAGGTCTTCACATATAGATATACTATCTTGGACATCTTTTATGATTGTGAGCACTCATTAAAATATGACATGCTAAAGAGTTTACGTTGGACAAGGAAGACAACGCAATGGGTTATGTTTTCTTACATCTGAAATAAATTATATTGTCATGGATCATCCAACATGGTTGATCTTGCCTTTCCCTCTCATGCTAGCCAAATTCATAGCACCAAGTAGAGATACTACTTGTGCTTCCAAATACCCTTAAACCAGTTTTGCCATGAGAGTCCACCATACCTACCTATGGATTGAGTAAGATCCTCTGAGTAAGTTGTCATCGGTGCAAAGCAATAAAAATTGCTCTCTAAATATGTATGACTTATTAGTGTGGGAGAAAATAAACTTTATACGATCGTGTGATATGGAAGAAATAAAAGCGACAGACTGCATAATAAAGGTCCATATCACAAGTGGCAATATAAAGTGATGTTCTTTCACACTAAGATTTTGTGCATCCAACCATAAAATAGCATGACAACCTCTGCTTCCCTCTACGAAGGGCCTATCTTTTACTTTTATCTCCTACCTTGCATAAGAGTCATGGTGATCTTCACCCTTCCTTTTTACATTTTACCCTTGGCAAGCACAGTATGTTGGAAAGATGCTGGTATGTATGGCTAATTGGATGTGAGTTTTCATGAACTATTATTGTTGACATTACCCTTGAGGTAAAACGTTGAGAGGCAAAACTATAAGCCCTTATCTTTCTCTGTGTCCGATTAAAACTCCATACCCATAAGTATTGCGTGAGTGTCAGCAATTGTGAAAGACTATATGATAGTTGAGTATGTGGACTTGCTGAAAACCTCTTATATGTTGACTCTTTCCTATGTTATGATAAATTGCAATTGCTCCAATGACTGAGATTATAGTTTGTTAGTTGTCAAGGAAGTTTATGATTCATACTTGAAATTGTGATTGAATTATTACTCTAGCATAAGAAATTATATGACAAGAATTATATAAGTTGTTGTTCTAAGAATGATCATCATGCCCTCATGTCCGTACTTTATTTTTATTGACACCTCTATCTCTAAACATGTGGACATATTTTTCGATTTCGGCTTTCGCTTGAGGACAAGCGAGGTCTAAGCTTGGGGGAGTTGATACGTCCATTTTGCATCATGCTTTTATATTGATATTTATTGCATTATGGGCTGTTATTACACATTATGTCACAATACTTATGCCTATTCTCTCTTATTTTACAAGGTTTACATAAAGAGGGAGAATGCCGGTAGCTGGGATTCTAGGCTGGAAAAGGAGCAAATATTAGAGACCTATTCTGCACAGCTCCAAAAGTCCTGAAACTTCACGGAAGATATTTTTAGAATATATAAAAATACTCAGCGGAAGAGATTCACCAAGGGGGCCACCCTGCCCACGAGGGTGGGGGCGCGCCCCCTACCTCGTGGGCCCCCTGATGGCCCTCCGGTGACCATCTTCTGCTATATGGGGTCTTTCGATGAGGAAAAAATCATAAGCCATCTTCTCGGACGAAACTCCGCCGCCATGAGGCGAAACCTTGGCGGATCCAATCTAGGGCTCCGGCAGAGCTGTTCTGCCGGGGAAACTTCCCTCCCGGAGGGGGAAATCATCGCCATCGTCATCACCAACGCTCCTCTCATCAGGAGAGGGCAATCTCCATCAACATCTTCATCAGCACCATCTCCTCTCAAAACCCTAGTTCATCTCTTGTATCCAATTCTTGTCTCCAAGTCCGGGATTGGTGCTAGTAGGTTGCTAGTAGTGTTAATTACTCCTTGTAGTTGATGCTAGTTGGTTTAATTAGTGGAAGATCATATGTTCAGATCATATATGCATATTAATACCCCTCTGATTATGAACATGAATATGCTTTGTGAGTAGTTACGTTTGTTCCCGACGACATGGGAGAAGTCTTGCTATTAGTAGTCATGTGAATTTGGTGTTCGTTCGATATTTTGATGAGATGTATGTCGTCTCTCCTCTAGTGGTATTATGTGAACGTCGACTACATGACACTTCACCATTTTTTGGGCCTAGAGGAAGGCATTGGGAAGTAATAAGTTGATGATGGGTTGCTAGAGTGACAAAATCTTAAACCCTAGTTTATGCGTTGCTTCGTAAGGGGCTGATTTGGATCCATATGTTTCATGCTATGGTTAGGTTTACCTTAATACTTTTGTTGTAGTTGAGGATGCTTGCAATAGAGGTTAATCATAAGTGGGATTCTTGTCCAAGTAAGGACAGTACCCAAACACCGGTCCACCCACATACCAAATTATCAAAGTACCGAACGCGAATCATATGAGCGTGATGAAAACTAGCTTGACGATTTTCCCATGTGTCCTCGGGAGCGCTTTTCTCTATATAAGAATTTGTCCAGGCTTGTCTTTTGCTACAAAAAGGATTGGGCCACCTTGCTGCACCTTATTTACTTTTGTTACTTGTTGCTCGTTACAAATTATCCTATCACAAAACTATCTGTTACCACCTATTTCAGTACTTGCAGAGAATACCTTGCTGGAAACCGCTTACCATTTCCTTCTGCTCCTCGTTGGGTTCGACACTCCTACTTATCAAAAGGACTACGATAGATCCCCTATACTTGTGGGTCATCAATGGGTTACATATATCTTCAGTGAAATGTCTGATTCGACGATTAATCCCTTATCAGCCCCAGGCTATATGGTACTAGCTACCGATACCCTGAACAGTGAGTACATATAAGCAATGCGATCAAAATAACCTCGATGGAAAACAACACTGTTCTCAATATTGTCCTGCATGAATACATATAAAGGCATGTTAAGCACAATAGGCTAAACATCAACCAAATATATCCATGGTAGACAACATAATCTAAAATGATAGCTTTAGTGTGCAGGCTTAGGCATGCTAGTTAAGTAAAAAAAGAAGTGGAAAGGTGTGTTAACTGCATCAGGCATAACATTTAAAAACAAGCAAATAGTCCTTCAAACTAGTATTGTGTTGTTCTAAAGTACACTAGTTATTGTTAAAAAATGAAAATGCATGTTAACTGCAATATCCTTAACAGCAACAAAATATCGTAATTCATAGTGGTATGTTGAAACTGTTATTGATGAAATTGAACTACACGGCAAATAGTTGCACATATAGAGTATCACATTGTGAAGAACTAAAATAAACAAGTCATAAGGCCATCTCTAGCCGATCCTTTAAAACTTAAAGGACTAAAACCCTTAGTGGATATATATATATATACTCCAGCAATTTTTGGCCTTTTCTAGTCGATCCCCTAAACTTAACATTGTAAGCTTCAATTTGCTCAAGTTCAAAGCAAGTTCAACCGAAAGTAGCATGCATTTCAAACATAAACATAGATAGTTTTGCATAACCGAACATAAACCATAAACTTAAACTAAGCTAAACTACTTTTGGTCGAAGTAGATGTCGAGCCAATCTTTCCTCGTCATGTACGGTGTGCCACGAGCCGGGTCCGAGCCGATGCCGTCGTCGGGGTCGTTGGGGAAGGCACTCTTCCACTCGTCGACGTCGATCTCCTCGTCCTCGGGGCCCACCTCGACGCCCTTCGTGCGGCCGTCGCCGCTGCCTTTCGCCTCGTCATTGGAGGAGAGCGCGATAACCTCACCGCCCTCCACACCGGCAAAGATTGCCCGCTCCGCCTCCACGAGCTCCGGATGCTGTTGGTGAAGCTCTTGCATGTAGGCCTCATCGGCGGCCTCGGCCTCGAGGCGCTCCCACGCCTCGTGGTCCTCCCGCGCCATAGCCGAGCTCATCACCCCTGGCTCCGGCGGAACGAGGTCGACCGGACGTGTGCCGAAGGGGAAATTGAGCCTAGCCACCGCGCCGTGATAGTGGACCTGCCAGTGGTCGAACTCCATGGCCGCGAGCTCGGCCGTGTGGAAGCTGCCATGCCACTAGCGGTTGTGGGTCTCCCGATCTGTAATCTCGGTGACCCACGTCCCCCACCGCCGCTGTCGCACCCCGAGGTAGGACCTCGTCGGCTGTCGGGTCTGAGGAAGGAAGGGGAAGTCCTCAAACCGGCGTAGGGGCACAGCAGCGGGCGGATCGGGGGACCAGCAATGGCTGATCGAGCCCGTGGAGGACGACGGGGACACCTCGGCGGCCACCTTGCTGGCGTCGGGCGAAGAGGCCACGATAAATCTCTTTTTGGCCATTGGCTCCTCTAGCTCCCCGACACACAGGCAGAGGTTGACGATGGAGGCGCCAGCGATGGCGGCGGCCTACCAATGGTTTTGAGGGTTGTGTGTGTCTATGTGAGTGGAGGTTTGGGGGAGTGTGTGGTGTGTGTGGAGGGGGGCAAGGTGGTGTTTCAGGAAATACTGCGGCAACTGAAAATTTTACTAGGCGGTAGTAACAAGGCGGGGCTACTGAAAATTTGGATCAAGGGCGAGCAGATATTTTTGAGATTGCGAGGGATGTAGAGGTGGGAGTAAAATGCCGGGTCTACTAAAAATTTGAATCAAGGGACTGAAGCAGAGCGGGAGTAACAGGCATCGCACACGGTCCACACATACCAATCATGTGCTATCAAACATTAAAACCTTCCAGGCGGTAGATATTTTCGAGATTACGAGGCAGTAATATTTTCGAGATTGCGAGGGATGCAGAGGCGGCAGTATTTGGGGAGTGAGCTAGTGTACTTGACACACTAACTGTGGACTGTAGCTGACGCACCTTCTCATGTAAGTCATAGGTGTGCTATACACCGAAGGTGCTCCAGGATATTTTGTACTACATCTCACACGGTTGGTGATAATAAGCTATGTGGGATCTACTTGATTTTTCATCTTGATTTGAATTACATAATGGGTCACAACGGCAATGGATGGTATTTGAGTTGCTAGACCTTTTATCTGAAGTGAACATGCAACTATATGTGTGTCGTAGAAGAATTGGAATTATTCAGTGTTCGTTTGGGCATTTTATACATTAAACTGTTTTTCTAGCCATTTCAGGTGCACAATTCAAAATTAAACTACATGCACATGCTCCGGTGCACATAAATTGGTTGAAAAATCAAATCTGTTTCCTTAGGTGCATGCTTAGGTCCCATGCAAGAAATGGGAATGAATTTCAAACACCAAGGCACTGTTGATTGCCAGCAAAACATTGAGATACCTGGTTTTTAAATTCTAGTAAATCCAAAACTCATCTAAAATTCATGAAACTTCGCATGGTATCATGGAGCATCATTAACATGTCGTGGTCAAAAAATTGTCCCATTTGGGGACAGGTTTGGGTATAAGCTTCTCACAAACCAGAGCTTCTCACAACAAGCGTGATGGTTTCAGTACGGAACGTGCCACCTTTGGGGACGAAACGATAGCCATTGCCTCTTATTACTTTCAAAAAATTTCTAGTGCCAACATAGAACAACAGGAGTGTTGTGTTAGGTTTTGGAATTTTTTGGGGTTCGTTTGAACATTTTTATACATTAATTGGGTTTTCTAGGCATTTTATGTGCATAATTCAAATTTGAAATACATGCACATGCTCCAGTGCATACAAATTGGTTGAAAAATCAAATATGTGTCCTTGGGTGCATGCTTAGGTCCCATGTAAGAAAAGGGAATGAATTTCAAACACCAGGGCACTGTTGATTGCCGTCAAAACGTTAAGATACCTGATTTTTAAATTCTAGTAAATCCAAAACTCATCTAAAATTCATGAAACTTGGTATGCTATCATGGAGCAGCATCAACATGCTGTGGTAAAATGTTTGTCCCATTTGGGGATGGTTTGGTTATAAGCTTCTCACAAACCATAGCTTCTCACAACAAGCATGATGGTTTCATAGGGAACGTACCACCTTTGGGGACGAAACGATATATGTTGCCTCTTATTGCTTTCAAAAAAATTCTAGTGTCAACATAGAACAACAGGAGTGTTGTGTTTAATTTTGGAATTTTTCGGGGTTTGTTTGGCCTTTTTTATACATTAATTGGGTTTTGGGGCATTTAATGTGCATAATTCAAATTTGAACTAAAAGCACATGCTCCGGTGCACCAAAGTTGGTCGAAAAATCACATGTGTGTCCTTGGGTGAATTTCTAGGTCCCATGCAAGAGATGGGAATGAAATAAAAACATCTGGGCATCTTGGCTCGGCCGGAAAGATTGAGAAACTTGGTTTTTTAATTCCTGTAAATCCAAAACACGCCTGAAAATCATGAAACTTGGCATGGTGTCATGACATGGCACCAGCATGTTGTAGTAATTTTTCTGTCCAATTTGCGAAGGTGCACACATTAACAATCAACAAAGTCATTTTGGAACAAGTGCTGTCACATTACAAATCGGAAACACAAGTATTATTGAAACCGTGGGCGTTCTACTTACCAATTACGTGCCGCCATGCGTCCCCTTTTTTATTGGGTAGGAGGTTCCGTGTGGGGTATCTATTTGAGTACGGGAGGCATGCGATCAGACCCCTACGCGTGCTCATCAGGAGGAGAGCCCTTTGACCGCTACCCGCCGCACACCACCCTCCCAATGTCTCCATTAATGGCGCCCGAGCCCCTGTTCTACGGCGTGGCTATATGTCTCACTAGACTGAGGTTTAAGAGAGAGAAATGAAAATCTAAAAAGAAAGTTTTGCACAGATCTTGATGTAAGATCCGACGGACCTAGATAGCATCGACTACAACTTATAGCAAGCATGATGAATATAAGGACGACAACCGTGGATAATAATTGTCTTACATATTTAGGGACATAATTAAAAAAAGCCACATACAGCAATGCCCAAAATACACAAGGGCAAAAGAAGAAGGAAGACAACGATCTGGCTCGTTGATCTCTACTTTCTTGATGCGTTGCTGCAAGCTGTGGGAACTAGTCTCCGCGGCGAGCGGTGATGAGATCTTTCTTGTCCTCAAGATGCTGCTTGAGAGCATCCACGGATTCCTCCACCAGCCTTCTGCGCTCGAAGCGCGGCATGGCATTCTTGTCCATAAGTATCTCGACGATGACGTCGGTCCTCTTCAACAAGGCAGTGGTCTCCTCCTGCTGCTCCATACTTCCGACAATCTTCACCCTCAGCAGGTCGCACTCGGCCTGGAGCTTCGCATTGCTCTCATTTAGTTGTCGGATGACGCCAGTAGCCTGTTCAAAAGAAGCTTTCATGTCGTCCTACAACCTCGCCCAGCCGGAGATCTGATCCATCTGGCTATGGAAGATTGCATTCATGCACCTGTAAGAGTCCTCGCCTGCCCGCGAGACATTTTCCCAGGCCGTCGCGGCGCGAGAGGACATCTGTACTGCATTCGCGGCGCAGCGGGACATCTCTTCTACTTCCGCGGCATGGCCGGACCAGTCTGTTCCATCGACGGGGCGGTGGGACATCCGTGCTGCTTCAGTGGCGTGGCGGGACCTCCGTGCTGCTGCGGCTGCGTGGCGGGACATGCCGGCTGCGTTCACCGTGAGGCGGGACATCTCACGTGCTTCCGCTTCCATGCTCGCATCTCCCTGGTGGCAATCTCTCGACCCAGAACTCACGCTGGCCATGGCAGATGCAAGGGAACGATGATGAATGACTTGTTTGTTTTTGTGGATGAGTTGAAGAGGAATGTGCAGTCATCTTGGAGTAGTAGTATTTATAACCGAGTACTAATACACTCCTAAGTGGGAAACCGTTTAGGTTTTGATCGATGTGAACAGGTTTGCAATTTAGAACGTGACGGGATGCAGGCTCAAAATTTACTGACGGATATAAGTGTGGCACTATTCCCGGAAGGCGTAACGTGGGCACGTATGCCTTCTCGGCCGCGTACGTGGCGTTCGCACCATAGGTGCACCGCAATAGGAAACGTCCGCACACATCTTGTTCCAACAATCGTGCGCGCTCGTTATTACCATCGTGCACGCTTCTTTTAATTAGAATGTGTGTGTGTCCATCTAGCACACACACACTGATCTATCAACTGTTTCAGTTTGTTGTGGCTAATCGCAAATAGTTCATCCGTGCGAAGTCTATGCCATCAATCGCAAACACTTTTTTTTTGCTAATAATCAGAGACACTTTGATCTAGCTGACCCGTTTCTGTTATGTTGCCTAATCGCAAACAGTTAATCCTTCTGAAGCGTATGCCCTCAATCGCACACACCTTTATCTAGCTGCCTGTTTCTATTGTTCCTCCTCATCAAAAACAGTTCATCCGAGTGAACCGTATGTTGTATATCGCACACGCCTTCATCTGGCTGCCCGTTTCTTTTGTTCCTCCTCATCGCAAACAGTTCATTGAACTGAACCATATGCCCTGCATCGCACACGCACCTAAAATCTGAACCGTGTTTGACGGCTCCAGCATCGCAAACGTTTTGCACCCTTTTTGACGGTTCTTTTACACCATTGTTTGCGATATTGCATCGCACACAGTTTCGTCAAAGGGTCTCTGATCGTAGTGTCGCGTTAGCAGAATCCTGCAGTAGTGACACGGCATTATCTCGATTGCATCAACCTTAGCTTGGTCCACTTCAATACCTCTTTCAGAAATGTTATGACCCAAGACAATGCCTTCATTAACCATAAAGTGTTACTTCTCCCAATACAAGACAAGATTTGTTTGTTCATATCTCTGCAAAACTCGATCAAGATTGCTTAAACAATCATCAAAAGACTTCCCATAAACAGAGAATTCATCCATGAAAACCTCAACAATCTTTTCACAAAAGTCAGAGAATATAGCAGTCATACATCTATGAAAGGTAGCAGGTGCATTACATAAACCGAAAGGCATATGTCTATAAGCATAGGTGTTGGGGAACGCAGTAATTTCAAAAAAATTCCTACGCACACGCAAGATCTATCTAGGTGATGTATAGCAACGAGAGGGGAGAGTGTTGTCCACGTACCCTCGAAGAACGAAAGTGGAAGCGTTATGACAATGTGGTTGATGTAGTCATACGTCTTCACGATCCGACCGATCCTAGCACCGAAGGTACGGCTCCTCAGCGATCTGCACACGTTCAGCTCGGTGATGTCGCACGAACTCTAGATCCAGCTGAGGTCGAGGGAGAGTTTCGTCAGCACGACGGCGTGACGACGGTGATGATGAAGTTACCGACGCAGGGCTTTGCCTAAGCACTACAACGATACGACCGAGGTGGAAATCTGTGGAGGGGGGCACCGCACACGGCTAAACAATCAACTTGTGTGTCTATGGGGTGCCCCCCTCCCCCGTATATAAAGGCGGGAGGAGGAGAGGGTCGGCCTAGGAGGAGGAGCGACCAATGGGGGGCAATCCTTCTCCAAGTAGGTTTGCCCCCCCCCCTTCCTATTACTACTAGGAGAAGGAGGAAGGAGGAGGAGAGGAGAAGGAAAGGGGGGCGGCCCCCCAAACCCTAAACCAATTTGGTTTGGGCCTAGGGGGGTGCGCGCCACCACTTGCGTGCTGCCTCTTTCTCCACTAGGGCCCATTAAGGCCCATTGACTCCCGGGGGGTTCCGATAACCCCACAGTACTCCGGTAAATGCCCGGACTCATCCGGAACCATTCCGATGTCCAAACATAGCGTTCCAATATATTGATCTTTATGTCTCGACCATTTCGAGACTCCTCGTCATGTCCGTGATCACATTCGGGACTCAGAACTACCTTCGGTACATCAAAGCACATAAACTCATAATACCGATCGTCATCGAACGTTAAGCGTGCGGACCCTACGGGTTCGAGAACTATGTAGACATGACCGAGACTCACTTTTTGTCAATAACCAATAGCGGAACCTGGATTCTCATATTGGTTCCTACATATTCTACAAAGATCTTTATCGGTCAAACCGCATAACAACATACGTTGTTCCCTTTGTCATCGGTATGTTACTTGCCCGAGATTCGATCGTTGGTATCTCAATACCTAGTTCAATCTCGTTACCGGCAAGTCTCTTTACTCGTTCCGTAATGCAACATCCTGTAACTAACTCATTAGTCACATTGCTTGCAAGGCTTATATTGTTGAGGAAATCGTTAACTGGTAGCTGCTCGATCTGCTGGTGAGTAGGGGATTAATAGGCTAATCGACAAGTTAATCGGCCATTTAATCAATTAATCAGATGATTTATCGGGTAATCGGCTACTCAGGGACCCTATGAGTAGGGATTAATCGGCAAGTTAACTGGTTAATCGGATGAATTCTTGAACAGGGGCTTATAGTGATGTGTATTACCGAGAGGGCCCAGAGATACCTCTCCGACAATCAGAGTGACAAATCCTAATCTCGATCTATGCCAACTCAATGAACACCATCGGAGACACCTGTAAAGCATATTTATAATCACCCAGTTACGTTGTGACGTTTGACAGCACACTAAGTGTTCATCCGGTATTCGGGAATTGCATAATCTCATAGTCATAGGAACATGTATAACTTATGGAGAAAGCAATAGCAATAAACTAAACGATCATAGTGCTAAGCTAACATATGGGTAAAGTCAATCACATCATTCTCTAATGATGTGATCCCGTTCATCAAAAGACAACTTTTGTCCATGGCTAGGAAACTTAACCATCTTTCATTAACGAGCTAGTCAAGTAGAGGCATACTAGTGACACTCTGTTTGTCTACGTATTCACACATGTACTAAGTTTCCGGTTAATACAATTCTAGCATGAATAATAAACATTTATCATGATATAAAGAAATATAAATAACAACTTTATTATTGCCTCTAGGGCATATTTCCTTCAGCCTCCCACTTGCACTAGAGTCAATAATCTAGATTACACAATAATGATTCTAACACCCATGGAGTCTTGGTGCTGATCATGTTTTGCTCGTGAGAGAGGCTTAGTCAATGGGTCTGCAACATTCAGATCCGTATGTATCTTGCAAGTCTCTATGTCTCCCTCATTGACTTGATCGCGGATGGAATTGAAGCGTCTCTTGATGTGCTTGGTTCTCTTGTGAAATCTGGATTCCTTTGTCAAGGCAATTGCACCAGTATTATCACAAAAGCTTTTCATTGGACCTGATGCACTAGGTATGACACCTAGATCGGGTATGAATTCCTTCATCCAGACTCCTTCATTTGCTGCTTCCGAAGCAGCTATGTACTCCGCTTCACATGTAGATCCCGCCACGACGCTCTGCTTGGAACTGCATCAACTAACAGCTCCACCATTCAATAAAAATACGTATCCGGTTTGTGACTTAGAGTCATACGGATTTGTGTCAAAGCTTGCATCAAAGTAACCATTTACGACGAGCTCTTTGTCACCTCCATAAACGAGAAACATATCCTTAGTCCATTTCAGGTATTTCAGGATGTTCTTGACCATTGTCCAGTGATCCACTCCTGGATTACTTTGGTACCTCCCTGCTAAACTAATAGAAAGGCATGCATCAGGTCTGGTACACAGCATTGCATACATGATAGAACCTATGGCTGAAGCATAGGGAATGACTTTCATTTTCTCTCTATCTTCTGCGGTGGTCGGGCATTGAGTTTGACTCAACTTCACACCTTGCAATACAGGCAAGAACCCCTTCTTTGCTTGATCCATTTTGAACTTCTTCAGAACTTTATCAAGGTATGTGCTTTGTGAAAGTCCAATTAAGTGTCTTGATCTATCTCTATAGATCTTGATGCCTAATATATAAGAAGCTTCACCGAGGTATTTCATTGAAAAATTCTTATTCAAGTATCCTTTTATGCCATTCAGAAATTCAGTGTCATTTCTGATCAGCAATATGTCATCCACATATAATATCAGAAATGCTACAGAGCTCCCACTCACTTTCTTGTAAATATAGGCTTCTCCAAAAGTCTGTATAAAACCATATGCTTTGCTCACACTATCAAAGCATATATTCCAACTCCGAGAGGCTTGCACCAGTCCATAAATGGATCTCTGGAGCTTGCACACTTTGTTAGCACCTTTTGGATCGACAAAACCTTCTGGTTGCATCATATACAACTCTTCTTTAAGATATCCATTAAGGAATGCAGTTTTGACATCCATTTACCAAATTTCATAATCATAAAATGCGGCAATTGCTAACATGATTCAGACGGACTTAAGCACCGCTACGGGTGAGAAGGTCTCATTGTAGTCAACTCCTTGAACTTGTCGAAAACCTTTTGCAACAAGTCGAGCTTTGTAGACAGTAACATTACCGTCAGCGTCAATCTTCTTCTTGAAGATCCATTTATTTTCTATGGCTTGCCGATCATCGGGCAAGTCAATCAAAGTCCACACTTTTTTCTCATACATGGATCCCATCTCAGATTTCACGGCCTCAAGCCATTTTGCGGAATCTTGGCTCATCATCGCTTCCTCATAGTTCGTAGGTTCATCATGGTTAAGTAACATGACCTCCAGGATAGGATTACTGTACCACTCTGGTGCGGATCTTACTCTGGTTAACCTACGAGGTTCGGTAGTAACTTGATCAGAAGTTTCATGATCATCATCATTAGCTTCCTCACTTACTGGTGTAGGAATCACTGGAACTGATTTCTGTGATGAACTACTTTCCAATAAGGGAGTAGGTACAGTTACCTCATCAAGTTCTACTTTCCTCTCACTCACTTCTTTCGAGAGAAACTCCTTCTCTAGAAAGGATCCATTCTTAGCAACGAATATCTTGCCTTCGGATCTACGATAGAAGGTGTACCCAACAGTCTCCTTTGGGTATCCTATGAAGACACATTGCTCCGATTTGGGTTCGATCTTATCAGGTTGAAGCTTTTTTACATAAGCATCGCAGCCCCAAACTTTAAGAAATGACAACTTGGGTTTCTTACCAAACCATAGTTCATAAGGTGTCGTCTCAACAGATTTCGATGGTGCCCTATTTAACGTGAATGCAGTCGTCTCTAAAGCATAACCCCAAAACGATAGCGGTAAATCAGTAAGATACATCATAGATCGCACCATATCTAATAAAGTGTGGTTACGACATTCGGACACACCATTACGCTGTGGTGTTCCAGGTGGCATGAGTTGCGAAACTATTCCGCACTGTTTCAAATGAAGACCAAACTCATAACTCAAATATTCACCTCCGCGATCAGATCGTAGAAACTTAATTTTCTTGTTACGATGATTTTCCACTTCACTCTGAAATTCTTTGAACTTTTCAAATGTTTCAGACTTATGTTTCATCAAGTAGATATACCCATATCTGCTTAAATCATCAGTGAAGGTCAGAAAATAACGATACCCGCCATGAGCATCAATACTCATCGGACCGCATACATTAGTATGTATTATTTCCAATAAGTCTGTTGCTCGTTCCATTGTTCCAGATAATGGAGTCTTAGTCATCTTGCCCATGAGGCATGGTTCGCAAGCATCAAGTGATTCTAAAAGTCCATCAGCATGGAGTTAGTTCATGTGCTTTACACCAATATGACCTAAACGGCAGTGCCACAAATAAGTTGCACTATCATTATTAAACTTATATCTTTTGGCTTCAACACTATGAATACTAGATGATACCCCGTGCGTTGCTGCGGGATTATGTGGTGCTTATGATGGTATCTCAAAAATAGTAATTTAATTTGGTTGTAAATTTTTGTACCAATGAACTACTATCACGTAATCAAATACTAATTAACAGAAAATGTACAAAAAGAAGACTTGCGCAGATGGAGGGGAAGAGAGAGAAAGAGATTATCCTCCCAGTCCACAACTACTCGTTCTCCGATTTGCTCATGCTATCACTTGACATGTTGTGGTGGCTGGCAACATACGCTAAGTTTTTGCTGCTTCTGTAGTAAAGCAATATATGCTTGCGCCCATTACAAATGCTACTTAGGTACTTCCCTACTATACCTGGTCATGCTACGACAACTGAGAGGATGTACGTTGTGTACATGCGTACCTCGACATGGACGTAGTCCCCTATATAACTGACTGAGCTCTGACATCTCTCCCATGAGCTGTGACCCTAACACACATGGCCAACAACATCCCCACGTACGCAACTCGATCATCAGCAGGTCTGGGCGCAAGAGAATCAAAGAAAGGACAGAGAGTTGATGGAGTCTTCATATTACATAGCAGACTATGTTTGCTATTACAATGGTGCTAAAACACAACTAATTTCATATAGTAGCAGTTGGTAGTTGGATCGATTAATAACTAATCAACTGCACCATCATCTAATTAAGCTTGTTGAATTGCAGAAAGCATCAGCCGGAACATAATAATTTTATGTCTACTTTCATCTACATAAGGATTGTGAACTGCATGGATAGCACTTGGACTGGCAAAACCTACAAAATTTTATGCTACTTTGTTGAAGGCGTTCCCATTCATTTATTAAAAAATATCATACATAATTAATACATACGGAGTACATCTAAAAGAAAATTGCTGCTAGGGAATTGTGTCTCGTCGCCATGATCTATTGCAAGTTTGCAACGAACCTGAGGCTAACAATGAGGGCAACAGAATTGATGATTACCTTGACCAGGACCACGGGTACCACATGTGGTTGGAGGAGGCATCATCGACGGTGAACTCACCTGTCCGAGTAAGACGCGGTGACCTGGAGGAGCGGATAAGGGAGATTCAGGCACATGTGGGGGCAATTTTTGTTAGGATACGAAGTGGTGCTTGAAACTAAGGGAGGAATTAGAGATGATACCAGAAGGATTTTGTAACGATTTTAACCCAGAGATGGCCACAGGCCGACAACATGCCCCTTCTCTCTCCCGTTGACCCAGCCGCCGCCATGTTGTTATGCCTTCTCTGTCCCTCATTGATCTATCCTTCTCAATTCTGCTTCTCGATCGGCCGAGCCGTGACATGAAAGGAGCCGAGAGGCCACCGATTTGGCTTGTACTGGAGCGCAGGAGGGGGCATCTCACACCAGTGGAGGATCTATATTGGGCGAATAAAGAAGACGGAGCGGGGGATGCCGAGTTTGCTGGGTAGAGGAGAAGTGGAAGGGGAACGGATCTGGCGGGTGCTAGCGCTTCTGGGAGGTGTGGAGCAGGGGAAGGTGGAGAGAAAGGTGGAGCCAATGCACGGAAATCTGGCCGCCACCGGAAGGGATTATTTTTTGGAGCGATTCTTGACGGAAGGGTGTGGGTCGTACGTATCCTGAACGATACATGCCTATGGGCTTGGAATGTGCCTTTTACTGTCCAAATTGTTAAAGTCTATGCCCAGCCCAGGAAACGGAATCGGAGGCCAGCAGCGAGCGGTGTCGCTCGAGGATGAAACGGTATATAACTTAGCGGTGGCAGCTCCCAGTAAATTTGACCAACACTTGATCTGAGGGATGTAGAGCACCGATCTAGGTTGCATCAATGGCTAGAACAATTGGGGTGACGTGGCTTCATGAGAAGGCAGGAAAATCACCTAGTGGGGTGCCCCTATTTAGATATAGAAGATGTGTATCACTACTATCGAGATTTAGCCACTCATGAAGGGTGCATGACCATAAAAGATATTACTCATATAAATAGAACAACCATTATGAATAACCGTCTCGCATCAAACAGGATCCAGATATAATGTTCATGCTTAACGCTGGCACCAAATAACAATTATTCAGGTCTAATACTAATGCCGAAGGTAGATGTAGAGGTAGCGTGCCGACGGCGATCACATCGACTTTGGAACCATTTCCCACGCACATCGTCACCTCGTCCTTAGCCAATCTTCGCTTAATTTGTAGCCCCTGTTTTGAGTTGAAAATATTAGCAACAGAACCAGTATCAAATACCCAGGCGCTATTGCGAGCATTAGTAAGGTACACATCAATAACATGTACATCAAATATACCTTTCACTTTGCCATCCTTCTTATCCGCCAAATACTTGGGGCAGTTCCGCTTCCAGTGACCAGCCCCTTTGCAGTAGAAGCACTCAGTCTCAGGCTTAGGTCCAGACTTGGGCTTCTTCACTTGAGCAGCAACTTGTTTGCTATTCTTCTTGAAGTTCCCCTTCTTCCCTTTGCCCTTCTTCTTGAAACTGGTGTCTTGTTGACCATCAACACTTGATGCTCCTTCTTGATTTCTACCTCCGCATCCTTTTGCATTGCAAAGAGCTCGGGAATTGTCTTATCCATTCCTTGCATATTATAGTTCATCACGAAGCTCTTGTAGCTTGGTGGCAGTGATTGAAGAACTCTGTCAATGACACTATCACCGGGAAGATTAACTCCCAGCTGATTCAAGTGGTTGTGGTACCCAAACATTCTGAGTATATGTTCACTGACAGAACTATTCTCCTCCATTTTGCAGCTGTAGAACTTATTGGAGACTTCATATCTCTCAATCTGGGCATTTGCTTGAAATATTAACTTCAACTCCTGGAACATCTCATATGATCCATGACGTTCAAAATGTCGTTGAAGTCCCGATTCTAAGCCGTAAAGCATGGCACACTGAACTATCAAGTAGTCATCAGCTTTGCTTTGCTAGACGTTCTTAACGTCGTCAGCAGCATCTGTAGCAGGCTTGTCACCCAGTGGTGCTTCCAGGACATAATTCTTCTGTGCAGCAACGAGGATAATCCTCAAGTTACGGACCCAATCCGTGTAGTTGCTACCATCATCTTTCAACGTAGCTTTCTCTAGAAACGCATTAAAACTCAACGGAACAACAGCACGGGCCATCTATCTACAACAACATAGACATGCAAAATACTATCAGGTACTAAGTTCATGATAAATTAAAGTTCAATTAATCATATTACTTATGAACTCCCACTTAGATAGACATCCCTCTAATCCTCTAAGTGATCACGTGATCCATATCCACTAAACCATGTTCGATCATCACGTGAGATGGAGTAGTTTCAATGGTGAACATCACTATGTTGATCATATCTACTATATGATTCATGCTCGACCTTTCGGTCTTAGTGTTCCGAGGCCATATCTACATATGCTAGGCTCGTCAAGTTTAACCCGAGTATTCTGCGTGTGCAAAACTGGCTTGCACCTATTGTATGTGAACGTAGAGCTTATCACACCCGATCATCACGTGGTGTCTTGGCACGACGAATTGTAGCAATGGTGCATACTCAGGGAGAACACTTGTACCTTGAAATTTAGTAAGAGATCATCTTATAATGCTACCGTCGGACTAAGCAAAATAAGATGCATAAAGGATAAACATCACATGCAATCAAATATAAGTGATATGATATGGCCATCATCGTCTTGTGCCTTTGATCTCCATCTCCAAAGCACCGTCATGATCACCATCGTCACCGGCTTGACACCTTGATCTCCATCGAAGCATCGTTGTCGTCTCACCAACTATTGCTGCTACGACTATTGCTACCGCTTAGTGATAAAGTAAAGCAATCACATGGCGATTGCATTTCATACAATAAAGCGACAACCATATGGCTCCGGCCACTTGCCGATAACTGTGTTACAAAACATGATCATCTCATACAATAATACATATAATCACGTCTTGACCATATCACATCACAACATGCCCTGCAAAAACAAGTTAGACATCCTCTACTTTGTTGTTGAAAGTTTTACGTGGCTGCTACGGGCTTCTAGCAAGAACCGTTCTTACCTACGCATCAAAACCACAATGTAGTATAGTGATTGCTTTTTGATCTTCAGAAAGAACCCTGTTCATTGAAACCGATTCAACTAAAGTTGGAGAAACAAACACCCACTAGCCACCTGTGTGCGAAGCACATCGGTAGAACCAGTCTCGCGTAAGCGTACGCATAATGTCGGTCTGAGCCGCTTCATCCAACAATACTGCTGAATCAAGAATCAACTAGTGATGGCAAGCAATATGTATATACTCACGCCCACAACTCCCTTGTGTTCTACTCATGCATATAACATCTATGCATAAACCTAGCTCGGATGCCACTGTTGGGGAATGCAGTAATTTCAAAAAAATTCCTACGCACATGCAAGATCTATCTAGGTGATGTATAGCAACGAGAGGGGAGAGTGTTGTCCATGTACCGTCGTAGACCGAAAGTAGAAGCGTTATAACAACGTGGTTGATGTAGTCATACGTCTTCACGATCAGACCGATCCTAGCACCGAAGGTACGGCACCTCTGCGATCTGCACACATTCAGCTCGGTGACGTCCCACGAACTCTAGATCTAGCTGAGGTCGAGGGAGAGTTTCGTCAGCACTACAACAATATGATCGAGGTGGAAATCTGTGGAGGGGGGAACCGCACACGGCTAAACAATCAACTTATGTGTCTATGGGGTGCCCCCTCCCCCGTATATAAAGGGGGGAGGAGGAGAGGGCCGGCCTAGGAGGAGGCGCGCCCAAGGGGGGCAATCCTACTCCAAGTAGGTCCCCCCCTTTCCTATTCCTACTAGGAGAAGGAGGAAGGAGGAGGAGAGGAGAAGGAACGGGGGGCCGCCCCCCAAACCCTAGACCAATTCGGTTTGGGCCTAGGGGGGCGCCCCACCACTTGCCTGCTGCCCTCTTTCTCCACTAGGGCCCATTAAGGCCCATTGACTCCCCGGGGGGTCCGGTAACCCCCCGGTACTCCGGTAAATGCCCGAACTCATCCGGAACCATTCCGATGTCCAAACATAGTCATCCAATATATCGATCTTTACGTCTCGACCATTTCGAGACTCCTCGTCATGTCCTTGATCACATCCAAGACTGCGAACTACCTTCGGTACATCAAAACACATAAACTCATAATACCGATCGTCATTGAACGTTAAGCGTGCGGGCCCTATGGGTTCAAGAACTATGTAGACATGACCGAGACTCACTTCCGTTCCATAACCAATAGCGGAACCTGGATGCTCATATTGGTTCCTACATATTCTACGAAGACTTTATCGGTCAAACCGCATAACAACATATGTTGTTCCCTTTGTCATCAGTATGTTACTTGCCCGAGATTCGATCGTCGGTATCTCAATACCTAGTTCAATCTCGTTACCGACAAGTCTCTTTACTCGTTTCGTAATGCAACATCATGTAACTAACTCATTAGTCACATTGCTTGCAAGGCTTATAGTGATGTGCATTACCGAGAGTGCCCAGAGATACCTCTCCGACAGTCGGAGTGACAAATCCTAATCTCGATATATGCCAACTCAGCAAACACCATCAGAGACACCTGTAGAGCATCTTTATAATTACCCAATTACATTGTGATGTTTGATAGCACACTAAGTGTTCCTTCGATATTTGGGAATTGCATAATCTCATAGTCATAGGAACATGTATAAGTTATGGAGAAAGCAATAGCAATAAACTAAACGATCATAGTGCTAAGCTAAGGATGGGTCAAGTCAATCACATCATTCTCTAATGATGTGATCCCGTTCATCAATTGACAACTTTTTTCCATGGCTAGGAAACTTAACCATCTTTGATTAACGAGCTAGACAAGTAGAGGCATACTAGTGACACTCTGTTTTTCTATGTATTCACACATGTACTAAGTTTCCGGTTAATAAAATTCTAGCATGAATAATAAACATTTATCATGATATAAAGAAATATAAATAACAACTTTATTATTGCCTCTAGGGCATATTTCCTTCAATAGGTTCTAAAGGGACAAGTAAAAGTGGTCTTTTCTTGATTAGGTTGAGAAACAGGTATTTGTGAAAAATCAGAATATCCATCAAGGAAGCAAAAATGTGTGTGCTTAGATAATCTTTCAAGCATTTAATTAATAAAAGGCAGAGTGTAATGATCTTTTCTAGTTGCTTTGTTTAATTTTTTAAAATCAATTACCATTCCATAACCCGTAACAATTCTTTGTGGAATAAGTTCATTATTATCCTTAGGAACAATATTAGGAACAACAGTTATACCTCCTTTCTTAGGGACACAATGAACAGGGCTCACCCATCTACTATAAGCTATAGGATAGATTATACCCGCTTCCAAAAGTTTTAATATTTCCTTTCTTACCACTTCTTTCATCTTCAGATTTAACCGACGTTGGTGATCAACAACGGGTTTAGCATCAGGTTCCGTATTAATTTTGTGCTGACATAAAGTGGGACTAATGCCCTTTAAATCATCAAGAGTATATCCAATAGCAGCTCGGTGCTTCCTTAGAACTTCAAATAATCTTTCTTCTTCATGTTCCGAAAGGTTAGCATTGATAATAATAGGATATATCTTCTTTTCATTAAGATAAGCATATTTCAAAGTGTCTGGCAATTGTTTTAATTCAAACACAGGATCACCTTTAGGTGGAGGAGGACCTTCTAGAGTTTCAATAGGCAAATTGTGTTTATGTGGAGGACGTTGTTCAAAGAAAATCTTATCTATTTCATTTCTTTCATGCATATGAAAATCATTTTCATGGTCTAGCAAATATTGTTCTAAAGGATCAGTTGGTGGTACCGCAATAGAAGCAAGACCAATTAATTCATCCTTACTAGGCAATTCTTTTTCATGAAGCTTTCTACTAAACTTGGAAAAATTAAACCCGTGAGCTCATCACCAAAACTAACACCGATAGTTTGTTTCTCACAATCTATCTTAGCGTTAACGGTTTTCAAGAAAGGTCTACCAAAGATAATGGGACAAAAGTCATCTTGTGGGGAACCAAGAACAAGAAAATCAGTAGGGTATTTTATTTTCCCACACAAGACTTCAACATCTCTAACAATCCCAATTGGTGATATAGTGTCTCTATTAGCAAGTTTAATAGTAACATCTATGTCTTCTATCTCTGCGGGTGCTATGCCATTCATAATTTCTTGATATAAGGTGTAAGGAATATCACTCACACTAGCACCTATGTCACATAAACCATGATAACAATGATCTCCTATTTTAACTGAGATAACGGGCATGCCAACAACAGGTCTATGTTTATCCTTTTTATCAGGTTTGGCAATTCTAGCAGCTTCTTCCCAAAAGTAAATAACATGCCCATCCATATCTTCTTCCAAGAGATCTTTAACCATAGCAATACTAGGTTCTACTTTGCTTTGTTCATTAGGTTTATGTGTTCTAATATAGCTTTTGTTGACCATAGTTGAAACTTTAGCATGTTCCTTCATCCTAACAGGGAAAGGTGGTTTCTCAATATAAGAAGTAGGAACAACTGAATCAACATTGTAAAGTATAGTTTCTTCTTTAACTGGTACCGGTTATTTGATTTCTTCTTTAATATGTGGGTGATATTTAAACCACTTCTCTTTAGGGAGATCAACATGAGTAGCAAATGATTCACAAAAGGATGCTACTATCTCAAAGTCAAGTCCATGTTTAGTGCTAAACTTTTGAAAAGCATCGGTATCCATAAAAGATTTAACACAATCATACTTAAGTTTAATACCTGACTCTTTACCTTTGTCGAGTTCACAATCTTCAGAGTTGTGTTTAATTCTTTCTAAAAGATCCCACTGGAATTCAATAGTCTTCTTCATAAAAGAACCAGCACAAGAAGTATCAAGCATGGTTTGATCATTACAAGAAAGCCGAGCATAAAAGTTCTGGATAATAATTTCTCTTGAGAGCTCATGATTGGGGCATGAATATAACATTGACTTAAGCCTCCCCCAAGCTAGAGTGATACTTTCTCCTTCACGAGGCCAAAAATTATATATATAATTTTAATCACGATGAACTAGATGCATAGGATAATTTTTTTGATGGAACTCCAATTTCAATCGATTCCAATTCCAAGATCCAATATCATCGCATACCCTATACCATGCCAATGCCTTTCCCTTCAAAGATAAAGAAAAAACCATCTTCATAACTTCATCTCCGGGTAAACCTGCAAGCTTGAACAATCCATAAATTTGTTCTACATATATCAAGTGCATCAGGATGTTCGGTTCCATCTCCTGCATAAGGATTAGCTAGCAGTTGTTCTATCATACCCGAAGGATTTCATATTCAATACTTTCAGTATGTGCAGTAGGTTGAGGGGTGGCTAATTGTGGTTCCGTTCGAGGTGAAGATACCCCGAACAAACCCCTCAAAGGATTGTTTTCCATAGTAACAAGTGACAATAAATTTCAGCACACTATATAAATGTTTCCTTACCAAATTCCACTTACCAAAGGCGCTTCACTCCCCGGCAACGGCGCCAGAAAATAGCCTTGATGACCCACAAGTATAGGGGATCAATTGTAACTCTTTTCGATGAGTAAGAGTGTCGAACCCAACGAGGAGCAGAAGGAAATGACAAGTGGTTTTCAGTAAGGTAATGTCTGCAAGTGCTGAAATTGTAAGTAGCAGAGTAGTTTGATAGCAAGGTAATTTGTAACAAGCAAGTAACGATAATAGTAGTAAAAGTGCAGCAAGGTAGCCCAATCCTTTTGAGGCAAAGGACATGCCAAAACGGTCTCTTATGATAAGCAAAGCGTCCTTGAGGGTACACGGGAATTTCATCTAGTCACTTTCATCATGTTGGCTTAATTCGTGTTCGGTACTTTGATAATTTGATATGTGGGTGGACCGGTGCTTAGGTGTTATTCTTACTTGAACAAACCTCCTACTTATGATTAACCCTCCCACAAGCATCCGCAACTACGAAAAAGTATTAAGAATAAATTCTAACCATAGCATTAAACTTTTGGATCCAATTGGCCCCTTACGGAATTGCGCATAAACTGGGGTTTAAGCTTCAGTCACTCTCGCAACCCATCATCTAATTGCTACTCCACAATGCATTCCCTTAGGCCCAAATATGGTGAAGTGTCATGTAGTCGACGTTCACATGACACCACTAAGGGAATCACAACATACATACTATCAAAATATCGAACACATATCAAGTTCACATGATTACTTGCAACATGATATCTCCCATTACCTCAAGAACAAAAGTAACTATTCACAAATAATAAACATGCTCATGATCAGAGGGGTATTAAATAGCATATTGGATCTAAACATATAATCTTCCACCAAATAAAGCATAAAGTAATCAACTACAAGATGTAATCAACACTACTAGTCACCCACAAGCACCAATCTATAGTTCCGGTAACAAGATTGAACACAAGAGATGAAGTAGGGTTTGATATGAGATGGTGCTGTTGAAGATGTTGATGGAGATTGCCCTCCCCAAGATGGGAGAGTTGTTGGTGATGATGATGACAATGATTTCCCCCTCCGGGAGGAAAGTTCCTCCGGCGGAATCGCTCCGCCAGAGGGCAAAAGTGCTCCTGCCCAAATTTCGCCTCGAGACGACAGCACTCAGTCCTGAAAGTCCTCTCCTTATTTTTTCTAGGCCAATCGACCTATATACCAGAAGATGGGCATCGGAGGTGGGCCTAGGTGAGCACAACCCACCAGGGCGCGCCCAGGTGGGTTGTGCCCACCTGGTGGGCCCCCTCTGGTAGTTATTTGCTCCAATATTCCTCAAATATTTCATAAAAACTCTCCGTGAAGTTTCAGCTTATTTGGTGTTGTGCAAAATAGGTAGCCTGACATAACTTTTCCATGTCCAAATTTCCAGCTGCCGGAATTCTCCCTCTTTGTGTATACCTTGCATATTATGAGAGAAAAGGCATTAGAATTACCCCAAAAAGCATTATTATGGATAAAAACATATTAAATAACAGTAAGAAAACATGATGCAAAATGGACATATCACACGCGTTCTCGGATGCGTATGTGGCATTTGCACCATAGGATGCACCGCGATCGGCGTGTCAGCACACGACTTGTTCCATCAACCATGCGCGCGCGTTATTACCATCGCGCATGCTTTTTATTTAAAATGTGTGCCCGTCTAGCACACACACCTTGATCTGTCTGACCGTTTTTGTTTGTTGTGGCTAATCACAAACAATTTATCTGTGTGAAGTGTATGCCATCTATCGCACACACCTTGATCTGGCTGACCGTTTTTGTCGTGTTGCCTAATCGAAAACAGTTTATCTGAGTGAACTGTATGCCTTATGTCACACACACATTGATCTGGCTGCCCGTTTCTGTTGTGTTGCCTAATCACAAACAGTTTATCCGAGTGAACTGTATGTTGTATATCGCACAAATCTTCATCTGCCTAACCGTTTCTACTGTTATGCTCATCGCAAACAGTTTATTCAAGTGAATTGTATGCCACACATCGCGCATGCAACTATAATCTGAATTGTGTTTGATGTCTCCGCCATCGCAAAAATTTTGTATCTTTTTGACGGTTTTATTACATCATCATTTGCGATTAATGCATCGCACACAGTTTCGTCAAAGGTTCTTAATTGTAGCGTCGTGTTAGCAGCATCCTGTAGTAGTGTAAGTTGCCTGGGCCTCACCTGTCATAAGTTGCCTTAACACCAAATGTCCGGATTTTAACGCGTCGCCGTTGTGGGGAGAGAGAGTGGCCCGACCCCACCTGTCAGGATAACACGCGACCTCACATGTCATAAGTTTCCTTGGCCCCACTTGTCATGATATTAAAGCGACACCACTCTGGGGGAGAGAGTGGCTCAACCCCGCCTGTCAGGAGATAACGATCAAAGGCTTTAACTAGACGGCAGTGCTCCGTTTGAGTTTTTGTGAGCAGGTGGAGGAGGAGGGGAAATGTGAGCAACGTTAGTTGTCTGGGCTAAAACCATTGTTCAGGAAATCGGTAACTGGTAGCTGCTCGGTTGGCTTGGGACTAGGACTAGTGATTAATCGCTGAATCGACCTATTTACTGGATTAATTGGTCGACCATTAATCGATAGATTAAATAGGAATACCAACATATATCTAGTTTTTTATGTATTATACCATACTCTCATGCTCTCAACTATGTAATATACCAAAATATGCTATTGGTCAATTAATCGTCCTGACAAGTTAACACGATGAATATGTGCTATTCGAATCAGTCACCCTACAAGTAGCGATTAACTGGGCCATTAACTGATTAATCAGATGAATTCTTGAATAGTGGCTAAAACTGACGATAACTAAGCAACCAAAGGGCACGAAAATAGAAATCCCTTTAGATATACTCCCTCCTTTTCGGTTTGAAGGGCTAAGCTAAAAAAATCGTTTTAACCAAGATAGACGGCGAGTGATGGAGCAAATTTTGTAGGTTGCAAAATTAGCATACTCGTTTAAATAAGCGTGCTTATTCTGCAAGTGTATGCATTTGGGACCACTAAATTAGCAAAAATGGCTACATGCACAAGTAGGCTTCCTGTTAAGGTGCCTCGGAAAGTCGGAATTAAAAGGATGATGAAGAGGAATGACAACAGGACTAACAAAATGAAATAACTAAAAACAATGAGGTAGTGTCAATAAATCAGAAATGAGACAGTAGATCTTAGCAAGACAACTCATAATTTTTTTCTCACAAAATAATTTTTTTAGAACTACAAAATACATTAAATAAGGGCCGCTTTAACGGAAATGGTGTGCGTACGACAGTTTTTTGTGCGAAGCTCGTACGACCATACGCAGAATATGTATGCTGCATGCTATGGCTCACGCACCGATTGTCTCTGATGGAGTTTCATCGCAAGTATAGCATTGCTCTTGTTTTAAATAAAACGGTAAGATATATTGTACCGGAACTATTATCTCTAACCATCTACTACACTCCTATCGTTAGATATAGCTTCCTTAAAAAAACCATTAGATTTAACTGAAGATGTAATGAACTGAAACTGTTATATAGGAGTATCTAAACATCTACAGTAATATGATTAGATATAGCTTAAGATATAATGAACTGGAACTGCCGATCATATGACCAAATTTTACCTTTGATCTCTGCCAAAAAAAAGTGTGTCTATCAATATGCATTTCGTGCTGGGAAAAATGCGAGAAATGTCGGAACGGACTTGTTCGTTTTTTGCACATCAAAGCAATACGCCTTCCATCATCTAACACGGTCAATTAAACAAGAGTGCGAAATCCCTACTTCGTTGACTCTTTACTAACCAACCTACCCCCAAAACAAAAGCAAGCAACGCTACCCCTCTTCGGCTCTTCCCCGGCCCCATGGCCGCCGGCCTTCGCTTCTCCCCCCCTTCCTTCTCCTCCTCCCTCCGCACTATATAACCCCGCCCTTGCCTTCCCCTGTCACCCAAAACCCCACGCCATTAACGCCGGCTCACGTACACGGGCTCCAAGAAACGCAGCGCACGACCCAGAGAGAAG
Organism: Triticum urartu; assembly: GCF_003073215.2. NCBI lineage: Eukaryota > Viridiplantae > Streptophyta > Magnoliopsida > Poales > Poaceae > Triticum > Triticum urartu. The sequence goes on along the minus strand of NC_053027.1, from coordinate 194,028,186 downwards.
AACGACGCATCATCGTCTTCCCCGCCCTGCCTACTCTGCTTCAAGAAACAAGAAACAGGGGAGCCGAGCCGAGCCGACCACGGCGGCAATGGGGGACGAGATGGAGGCGGCGGCGTGGGCGTGGCGCGGCTGGGTGTCGTGGCGCGCGGCGGCCGTGCTGCTGTCAGCGTGGCTGGCGCTGCACGTGGCGGCGCGGGTGGCGGACGCGCTGTGGTGGCGGCCGCGTCGGCTGGAGGCGCACTTCGCGGCGCAGGGCGTCCGCGGGCCGCCGTACCGCTTCCTGCTGGGGTCGGTGAAGGAGATGGTGGGGCTCATGGTGGAGGCCTCCTCCAAGCCCATGTCGCCGCCCACCTCCCACAACGCGCTCCCCCGCGTCCTCGCCTTCTACCACTACTGGCGGAAGATCTACGGTGCGTCCCTCCCTCCCTCCCTCCTCGCCGCCGCTCATGCATACATACGCGCGCGCGCACACACGTATACGCATGTGTTGTGCAAGAATAGTATCTCAGCCAGCCAGCCAGCATCATCTGCCTGCGTCTCTCAGTGGCCTAATTGCTCATCTTTTTGGGCGGTTTTGGTTGCATCTGCTTGTTGATCTGCTCCCTCGCCTCCCTGTCCGATTTTCTGTTTGGCTCCTCCCTCTGTCTCCCTGCTCGTCTGTTTGTGACCAGGGCTCAGCTTTTGTCTCTTGTTGTCAGCTCAGCTCACCTAGCTTATCTCTCTTCTGTTTGAGCATATGGGGTTTATGGCACTTACTTCGCTTCTTCCTCCTCACACAGACACCTCTGTTTCCCTCTGGTTCTTGCGTCGAATGGCAATTTCCGTCCTTTTGGGTCATCGCTAATGGTTTTGGCGACGATGCAGGTCCGACGTTCTTGATATGGTTCGGGCCGACACCGCGGCTGACGGTGGCGGAGCCGGAGCTGATCCGGGAGATCTTCCTGACCCGCGCCGACGCCTTCGACCGCTACGAGGCGCACCCCGTCGTGCGCCAGCTCGAGGGGGACGGCCTCGTCAGCCTCCACGGGGACAAGTGGGCGCTCCACCGCCGCGTCCTCGGCGACGCCTTCTACCCCGACAACCTCAACGTACGGCCGCCGTGCTGCTCCCCTGTTTTTCTTTTTGTTCGTGGCCGCGCTGGCGGCGCGTGCGACGGTTGGATGAACGGATGGACTGACGGCGACGTGGTTCCATTTTTGCAGCGCCTGGTGCCGCATGTCGGCAGGTCGGTGGCCGCGCTGGCGGAGAAGTGGCGGGAGATGGCGGCGGCCGACGGCAGCGGCGAGGTGGAGGTGGACGTGGCGGAGTGGTTCCAGGAGGTGACGGAGGAGGCCATCACGCGCGCCACCTTCGGCGGCAGCTACAACGACGGCCGCGTGGTGTTCGGCATGCAGAGCCAGCTGATGGCCTTCGCCTCCGAGGCGTTCCGCAAGGTGCTCGTCCCAGGCTACCGGTTCATGCCGACCAAGAAGAACTGGCTGTCGTGGAAGCTGGACAGGGGTATCCGGCGGAACCTGACCAGGCTCATCGGCCGGCGCAGCGAGGAGGCCGCCGCCGCCATGAAAGCCGCCGAGGGCGAGAAGGCCGACACCGGGAGCTTCCGCGACTTGCTCGGGCTGATGATCAATGCCAGCCAGAGGACGACGCGGGCGCCGGCGGCGAAGGCGATCCCGGTACATGACATGGTGGAGGAGTGCAAGACGCTCTTCTTCGCCGGGAAGCAGACGACGACCAACCTCCTGACGTGGGCCACCGTGCTGCTCGCCATGCACCCGGAGTGGCAAGAGCGCGCCCGGCGCGAGGTCCTCGACGTGTGCGGCTCCGATGACCCCTCCAAGGAGCACCTCCCCAGGCTGAAAACGGTACGTCCTCTCATCCGATTCGTTCCCGTCTGCAGGAGAAATTTCAAACCCGCCGCAGGCAGAAGGGCGTTTCGGTCATTTTCTCCAAGCGCTGACACACACTCTCTGCATGTTCCATGTGTTTTGTCACGACAGCTGGGCATGATCATCAACGAGACGCTCCGGCTGTACCCGCCGGCGGTGGCGACGATCCGGCGCGCCAAGGCGGACGTGCGGCTGTCGGACGGGTGCATGATCCCGCGCGACATGGAGCTGCTCATCCCGATCATGGCCATCCACCACGACGCGCGGCACTGGGGCCAGGACGCGGCGCAGTTCAACCCGGCGCGGTTCGCCGGCGGGGCGGCGAGGGCGGCGAAGCACCCGCTGGCCTTCATACCCTTCGGGCTCGGGGCCCGGATGTGCGTGGGGCAGAACCTGGCGCGCCTGGAGGCCAAGCTCACCATGGCCGTCCTCCTGCGGCGGTTCCAGATCCGGACGTCCCCCAACTACGTGCACGCGCCCACGGTGCTCATGCTCCTCTACCCACAGTACGGCGCGCCGCTGATCTTCCGCCCGCTCGCATCGCAGCCGTCGGCGGCGGACTCCACGACCTCCTCCTCCTGTCCCAGACCGGAATTCTTGTGTCAGGACTGACAGAACATGAGAATGTTTCCACTAGAGTAGAAAAGAAGAAGGGTAGGGCAGGAAGGGGCGGCGTGGGTCACCATGGATGGACATGGACGAAAATCATCATAGGACAAGGCCAAGATGACCGAAACGCCCCTCCAGCCAGCCCCTCGCCCTGCTGCTGTGTAGTGTGTATATATGTGAGTCCAGGTGATAGAAAGAGCCAAAGAATGACTAACTTTTTGTCCTGGCCTGTGTGTGGGCTGGGGCCCGGCAGGTTGCCAAAAATGCCCTCCTTAACAGACCGGATCAGGCCAGCCTTTTCTAAGATTTGATGGCACACAGGAGGAGGAAGGCCCCCACCCCACCTCTGCTCCTCTCTTCTTGTTGTGTTGCCCATGGCTTCTGGTGTGTGTATTTGTACAGATGTTTATTCCATCATCATCATCATCATCGCCCGTCGGGAAGGAAAGAAGTGAAAATGGTGTCATGTTTATAATAATTTCCTGGGAACCCCGTGTCTACCTTGCGCGCGGCATTCTCCTCCTTTTTGCCGGCCTCTTCAGTGTGTGGTCGGTGATCCTGCCTCCATTATTTTTGCAAAAAAAAAAAAGATCCTGCCTCCATTATACAAAGAAGAAAGAACTCGCCTATTTAACAATCCTGGTCCTGTCTAATGACTCGCTTTTGTTTAAAAATGGTCTATAGAAAGTAGGAAATCCAAGCAAATTCAAAGCCAACCAGAGGAGTCTAATTGTGTGCTTGTGCGGCCCACAGAACATTCATACGAAAACCAGATATACTAGGATTGTATTTGTGAAGGAAGAGAGGCTGAAAGAATCGAGAGTGGACATTTGGGGTGGGGCCGGCAGCCAAATCCCGGTGGGCACTGCACAGCCAGGGGCTGCCTCTGCCTCTGCCTCTGCCTGTGGTTGGGGGCTAGCTGTCACTGCCGCAAGGAGCATTCCCAACGGTTACGCAAACGGACAACGGAGGAAGCACCCGCTACGTGGCTGGGCTCTCTCTCGTGCTGCTCGCCGGAAAAAAACCGGTGGGCGTCGTCTGTGGGTTTTTACCGGCCCGACCCATGCGGCCGTGCCAAACCCCCGTTTCTCCACCCGATTCGCGGGTCGAGCCGTTCTGCGCCCCGCAGTGGGAACGTGTGCGCTGAGTTTTTTTTTTTCGAGAGAGAGGGTGTGTGCTGAGTTAGGCGAGCTACTGCGTTGAGATTTTACTACCTGGAACGCGTATGATAGACCTTTTATAGGTGCATTTGTCGCCATCGACGTCCTTGTTGTGGATTCCAAGCGTATACACGCGATTTAGACTGCGTTCGGTGTCAGGGTGGATTATGATAATTCAGTTTTCCAACCAGCACGTCCAACAAAGTTGGTCACTAGAACAAGAGTCATAAAATCATCTGACAAGACGTCATTACGATGCTTCATTTGTCTTATTACTTAGAATGCTGGGATTTCATAACGTTATTTATACGTATGTGGATTGCCCAACGAGTCATTGAGTGAAGAAGCGGGAAGCCTACTACTATGTCTAAACGCGGAATCTGGGACTATGCATACTTGGTCCAGTTTTTATCAAGTTGCTCTCAGATGACCGCTGGGTTCCGTAGAAAATAAATGGAAATGTGGCCCAGCTCCCGCCGCCGGCCACCGGTTTAGGTCCAGTTCTTTTGCCAGAATCTGAGGATTCTCTCACAATCCGACCCTTACCTAGCTTCTTCCGGAATCTTTGAGCCCCATTTATTTTACAATCCTATCTAGTTAAGGTCTAATTAGACAGGATTGTAAAACAAATAAAGCTGAAAGATTCTGGGAGAAGCTGGGTAGGGATCGGATTCTGGGGAAATCCCCAGATTCTAGCAAAAAAAACTGGGCCATAATGTCGTTGTAGCATGGATCCTACTCGTGTCACTTGGCCACCACATTTTATACTACCCAACGCTATCGTCATGCATATATCACGTTGGCATCTCCAACAAAGACCCGTAAATTTTCTGCAACTGTTTGAACCACGCTGTTCGGACTGTGAAAGTCATCCAATGCGGTCCTGTATCAGTCCGCTAGACGGTTCGGACACGATTGCTCCCGTAAACCGGAGACAAACGTGGGAGGTTTGCGGGAGTCCGGACATGCGAAACGTCGCTCTCCGCCGCTCTGGCCCACCCAAAAGGAAGACCGAGGCCGCGCTTTTGTAGCATCCCACACTTTTTCCACGCCAAAATCCCTCACTCTCCACTCCCCGCCGCTCTCCATCCAATTCCCACTCTTTTCTCCCACGCTTTCCTTCACTCAGCTGCCGATGCATGGAACCGTCGGAGAACCTGTGGGAGATGGAGCCGGCGGAGGTGCCGGAGGATCCGAGCATCACGCTCGCCCAGAAGATCAGCTCGGAGACGTGGCAAAATCGACGCGTCAAAGAGAATGTCACAAAGAAGGAGAAGCTGAAGAAGCATATGGCCGCCGGTGGGCCTGGTGGTGGTGATGGGTGTGGTTGGCGTGGCGGACGAGGCGTCGGCGAGGCCGTGGCGGACGCCGCCAAAGAGGCGCGCCCACAGTACAGGCGGTGACGTGGCCGGAGCCTTACAAGCCTCCATACTACTACGTCGCCAAGCAGCTCGCAGCCCCTGCTGGTACGGTTCCTCACATTGTCAATGTTAACGCGGTGCCGCTCTTTTCCGAGTATTCTTCGCCGCCGCTCGTCCGGGCGAGGACGACGGATGGAGAGCAGATGGGTGCCCGCACGCTGTTTGCTGCAATGCCAAGAGTGGGGGAGCCGGCGTACGACGCACACAAGGAGATGCTCAATATCATCCATGACAGAGGCGAGGGAGAGGGGAGGGGGCTATGAGGACGGGCAGCTGGAAGACTCGGATCCCACCCAGTTCGGCAACTACCAGCAGTAGCAGTCCTACTCCCAGACGACCACGCAGCAAACCTACACCCATACCGGGTGTTGCACAGCAACAGCAGCATTGGGCCGCCGGAGAGCAGCATCAGGAGGGGGGAGGAGGAGGACGGCGACGATGATGATCCGGATGATATAGTCGGCGGTCTGAAGAAGAAGTGTCGTGGGATTGTCACGGGAGATGTCATGGTGTGAGGACTTAGTTGTGGAGCCATCACAACTAGGTTAACTTAAAGGGGTTAAGCAGGACAAAGGACACAGGGAGTTTATACTGGTTCGGCCCCTTACGGTGAAGGTAAAAGCCTAATCCAATTTGGGGTGGTATTGTTTATGTCTTGATTACCAGGGAGCGAATACGCTTGACCTAGCTTTCGATCTCTTGTTTCTTGCCCTAAGTCGCCGCTGGGTCATCCCTTTATATACATGTTGACACCCGGTGGCTTACAGAGTCCCTGCCGGCTCATCAACAACGTGTCCGGCTCGGTGACTAACTATATATGCCTTACAACATAAGTTATGCTCATATGGTGGTTTACACCTACGGGCCTTAAGTCGCCCTTGGGCCTTGGGCTCTCCATAAGTCATCCTCATGAACCGCCATATTCGACTCCTTCACGGGCTTTGTCTTGTGAGTCGCCATGAGTTAACCCGGCCCCTCCTGGGCGGGTTAACTCAGTAGCTATATCCTCAACATTAGGCCCCAGGTTGATTTGAACTTGTTCACATCAATATTCAACACTTAGAAAAATTCCTTCTTCATTACCTTCACGAGAACTGACAACTCGCCATGACATCATCCTCTGGAATCTTGATAACCCGCCGTGACGTCACCTGTTATTAATTTTACACAAAGCCAAAATATTTAATGTATCTCCTCCTTTTTAATGAATCTCTGAAAATCGAGGCATCTATACTGCCACATATCTGTCTTTGGTCTCCTCGATTCCCGCGCGTGTCACTTATCCATTTGCTTTATAAATAGAGTCGGGGGTCTCTTTCACTCCCCCCTCCCGTGCCTCTTCTTCTTGCCTTCTTCCTCGCGACGCCCTAGTACGCGAGCTCTGTCGTCGCCATCGACCTTCACCTCTACTCCAACATTGGCCGCTGCATCAACCTGTTCGGATCAGATCTCCTCTGCGCACCTCCGCTGCTCAACAACCCCGGTTAGTCCTTCTTCTTCCTCTCCACATAGACCCATTAGGGTTTTGAATGGAGTTCATCAAGTTCGTCCTCATTCTTTGTTGCAGCACTCCTTTTTGAGATGAACTTGGTATCTTTCCTACGCGGTAATGTTTATAGTACTTATTTTTACTATCAAGGCGTCTCCTGTTAAACAGAAGACTCGATCTGGATCATATGAACTGCGCAAGCACCATAGTTTAAGTCTAGATATTTTCCATTTATCTAACACGCCGTAGATCCAAAATTATAACATCAATCTGTGAAACTTGTTTTCCATCACTTAGCAATTTTTCCTTTCTTAGATCTGTAAACCAATGACTGTATGGACGGCTTAACTTATTAAACCGTAATCCACCGGGTACCATTAGTCCCCTCTTAAGCCGTCAATCTCCGGCTTAAAACCTCTGTTTTCTTCATTATTATTTGTCCTTTAACCATAAGCCCGCTCAACCATGTGAACTTAAACCGGCATAACCTTTTTTCAAAAATAGCTAAGACATATACTTCTTGCAATTGGGTCAAATCCCGAGTTACCGAGCAAGATCTGAACAATCATGTCGCCACTGGTGCCTTAGCCAAAAAGGAGGATATCCCCTGGAGAGCTCCTGGTGATGAAGTCCTTCCTCAACCCAAAAATGGAGAAGTAATTGTTTTTACTGATCACTTGGATCGAGGGTTCAACCCTCCCGGCTCAAAGTTTTTTCGTGATGTGCTTCATTTCCTCCAACTGCACCCTCAAGACATCGGACCCAACTCTGTGTCTAGCCTTTGCAATTTTCAAGTATTCTATGAAGCCTATCTTCAAGAAGAACCCACGGTCGATCTATTCAGGGATTCTATTATTTAAATCACCAGACTGAATTTGTTGACGGACCATGCCAAGAACTTGGCGGAGTCATTATTCAAAAGAGGAAAGATGTCAGTTTTCCTCATGCCAAGCTCATAGTCACCCCAAAGATTGGAACCAGACGTGGTTCTATGTTAAAGACACAAACCCAGTTGGTGAGAATCCTCTGTCGGGTTACCGCGAGCACCGGCTTAACAACAACCATCCACTGCCCCAACGTCTTGATGCCAAGGAATGGGCTAAGTATGCACCTGCTTTCTCAAAACTTAGAGCCTTTATGGCCAACGGCTTAACAGGCATCGATTTTTTCCAGTGTTGGCTGTCTTGGAGTATCTTGCCATTAAGCCGCCGCTCCGGCTTAATGTGTGAATATACCGGTGATGTCAAAGATCCTCAGCGCCATTGTGATATTCAGCTATCCGAGGCAGAAGTTACTGAAGCCACCAAAAAGTTATTGAATGAGCCTGTAAAAGAGTGCAGCAAAACCGGACTTTGTCCCTTCTGCACGGTCAACCAGCCACCAGCCGTAAGAATTGCCCAAACTCTTACTTAATACATATTCTTTAATATACTTTTATAATCTTTCCAATTTTGAATAGGCTGATGATCCATTTTGGAAGAGGAAACTGCAAGATAAGCCGGCCAAAGCACCTCGTGTCAAGCACAAGGTCAGCAAGAAGCCCACCAAAAAGAAAACCGCCGAATCTGTCGAGTTAAACATTGATGATGATGATGACAATCATGAGTCAGAGGTAGAACTTGATTCACTTGGCTCCTTTTTCATGCATCTTATTGATAGTAATTGTTATCAGGACGACGCAAAGGCTAGCCGGGCAGGTGACACTGAGGTAATTATTCTTTCCTCTGGCTCAGAATCTCTGCCAACACAGAAAACCCGTCAAGCAAGCCGGAAAGTAAGATTTTCTCACCCTCTAGCTTACTTGGATCCAAACTTTCTTTTGAAAAAACAGCAACATGAAGCTCGCCGCACGACCCGGCATAGTGGCAATGTGATTACTTCTTTCGGCTTACCAGACGCCCCGCCTCGCAAACGCCGGCCAGAGGTCTCATATATTTATGACATACTTTACCCCAAGGCGGGTTATTTTCAACAACCTCTTAACCCGTCTGATTCAAACTATCAGGGGACTTCCCATTCCTCTTCTGGTGAGTCAACAGGAACACAGATTCCTGCTTTCAAGATTGTACCTGGGTAAGTTTATTTCCAAATATTCCGACTTGCCTACTTGATCATCCTCTTGACTTTCATTTATTGTTTACTTTTCAGGGCCCAAGCTAAACCCAGCAAGAGGGCCAGGTTAAATAAGTCGGTTAATGACTCCAATCCGCCTGAGCCGGAAAAACAACAACCAGAGCTTTCTCAACCAATTACTGACAACATTGTTGACGGTTTGCCACCACGGGATCATAATGCTGATATTGACCCAATGAATGATAACCCGTCTGATGCTAATCCGCCAAGTCCTATCAGGACAGCCAGTCCTGTTAAGCCGGTGGAGGAAAAAGATGCTGATGTCACCATTACTGGCCATGGTTTCACAACTTCGGGTCGTCCTACTACCTTATCCAGGCACGACGCCAAAGAAGAACTTTCTGCTAAAGATAAGGGCAAGTGGAAAGTAAACCTGGAGAGCTATACTCATTTCAGTGCCCAAGACCTCCATTCTGGCTATTTGAATCGCCTATATACCAGTTGTGACTTCGAAGCCGGCTTAGTGAACTTGATGAAGGAACACTATGAGGTAAATATTACAATTCCTTTCATATAAGTATATTTCCCTTAGCCGCCAAGTTTATTGGACATGACGGAACAGAATGTGTGGTAAACTTCAATAGTTGTATAGATAAAACTCAATAGCTAGATTGATGATAATAATACTTCAACTCTGCATATGTAGCCCCCAAGGGTCGGCTTAACAATTATGTTGAGCCGGGACTTCTGAATAGTAGAGATAAACATTGCATCCGTAGCCTCCAAGGGTCGGCTTAACAATTATGTTAAGTCGATACTTATCGCTTGTTGAAAAGCAAGAACCCAATCTGTAGGCTTTATAAGCTGGCTGACATTACTTGTCCAGGTCATAAATATGGCTGAGAACAAAGCAATATGCATTAGCCCCCAAGTGCCAAGGATAATACTTGCATTGTGCTTGGGACTTTCAAAATTTTGTCTTAAAAAGAGCAACATGCATTAGCCCCCAAGTGCCAAGAGTAATACTTGTATTGTGCTTGGGACTTTAAAGAGTAATCATGATCATAACTTTGTCTGTGTGTGCTGATGTCACAGGCTGAATTGGCTGAAAAAGACTCACAGCTTAATGATCTTAAAGCCAACATCAAAACTCAGCAATCAGAAACATCCAAGGCCAAGTCAGAACCGAAATTTGCTTTGGAGACTATTGAGCAGCTAAACCAGAACTTCAACTCAGAGAAAAATGTCTAGGAAACTGATAAGGCAACTCTATTGAAGAGAGCAGAAGAAGCTGAAACCGCGCTTAAACCGGTGACTGGTGAGTTATCCGGTTTAAAGCAGCAGATCAATATTATGTCATCAACCATCTTTGGTAAGAACATATCCCTCTTGTGTTGTATGAATCATATTAGAAACGTCTTCTGGCTTACCCATAACTTTATTGATACAGGTTCTCGGAGCGCTAAGTTGGGCTCAGATATGCGCATCCGGCTTAAGGCTGTCTACACTCTTGTAGAACAACTATATACTGGTGCCCAACGAATCATTGCTGCAACAATGCATAAGAAGACTCCTTCAACACTTATCCAAGACACTCTGAATCAATTGCTAGTGCTACCCAGAAGAATTGAGGACTTAAAACGGGGAGCTGCTAGAGCTGGTGCGTTAACTGCTTTAAGTCAGGCCAAAGCATGGTAGGACGATCTTGACCCGGAGGATTTGTCCAGTGGCTGCCCCAGTGTGAAAGAGGATGGATCAGACTTCAGTGTTGATGACTTCACAGAAATCGCGAGAGCTATGTGTCCATTAGCAAGCAAACTAGCTGATGAAACTAGCTTATCCACGTATCAGGCGGCTTATGATGCCGACAACAAGAAGATTGGCGCGCCGGTTCATGAGCCAACGGATCTTATTCCCTGACATTGATCCATCCAATCTTATTGATGATGATGCTGTGTTTAGAGCGTTGACCGGTATCAACTAGGCTACGCCTCACTTCCAGCCAATGGATAAGCAAGGAGTTGAGGACGAAGAAGAGGTGCAAGAAGATCCTGAAGCTTCAACCCGCCAACAATCATAAGCCAGTGTACTTATCAGAATATTTTACTGTACTGATAACTTTGATGAACGCTTTGGGCCATCAGATGCCTTGTAATAGGCTAGCTTAAACTCTTGATCTGCTATGCCATCATGCATATTTTGCTTTGCATGATACTATGGATCTGCCAAATTAAAATCAGCCACTTTGTGCTTATGATATTAGCAATTTGAATATGTTCCTGCATACAAACAGATTGCAAGTACCCTGGCGGTTTACCACTGGACGGGTCATATATAATGCCCAATATAAAACCACTAGTGACCAAAACAGTTCATAACCAGGGCCAATTTAACCATAACCATATGTAATCATAACAAATATATCATACCTTTGATATTTGATTATACTGTCGGCTTATCATAGCAATGCAGTAAGGGTGATAACCCAAAAAATTGAACACACAATGGTCTTTCTCAATTGTCATATACTGTCGGCTTATCATGTCATAAGCCGGAAGGGGTAATATCCCAAACCTTAGAGCATAAAGCTTCCAAGTAATTTAATATCATCGTATATTGGCGACTTATAGTCCAAAGCCAGGCCGGGTTAATAAACACCGGATATTTTTCTTATTGTATACTGGCGACTTATAGTACAAAGCCAGGCCGAGTTAATAAACACCGGATATTTGTAACAGTAGAAACTTCATTGGTTTTTAACATGTCTTAAAAGATAATCCTCAAATACAAAACTTCCAATAGAAGACAAAAGAAAACAAGGCAGTTCATAGGCTGCCAGGCCTAAAGATCAAGTTCTTTCAAGGGCCGCATAGCCACTGAGTTATACCTTCATACAAACCTTATAAGTCGGACCTCACATAACCAATCGTCGTTTTAACTCTGACAAGTTCAGGGTCTATATAAGATTGATCTGTTAAAAGTATAATGGGTCATTCCAGGATTACCTGGGCGGAGTGGCGGACTTAAAAAGGCTGGTTAACCCGGATTTTTAGGTGAATACACCTGGCTTCCAAGCCTGGCTTTTAAGCCTATTAAAAGGGTAACAAAAACTCTTGTCCGCTGAACAAAAAGCCCCCAAGTAATATTTTTGAGCTGTGCTCAATGGGCACATATGTTTGAGTTGTGCTTTGCAACAGACTCTCTTTGGGCCTTTTACCCTAGGTGGCAAGCTCCCAAGTGTTTTATAAACATGGCATATAAGCCGGATCAAAGGGTAATCATAGCTTCGCTCAATAAGCCGGAAGCCCCCATGTGACCATATGAAATTTCCATAAGACTCATTATTATTAAAGATAAAACGACAGAGGCCCTGCTTTATCAGGGATGTCGACTTTATTTTTTTATCAAAATATATACATTGTCAAAATATGTATATCAGAAGAGCCCATGGCTCAGGTATAGTAAGGCCGAAGATGAGCAATATTCCACGGTCGATGGGTCTCCTCCTCAGACGTGAGTGAGTCTTTGTTGTCTCGAACATCGATAAGGTAGTATGACTCATTGTTCAGATTCTTGCTGACCACAAAAGGTCCTTCCCAAGGCGGGGATAGCTTGTGCATATCAGTTTGATCCTGGATAAGCCGGAGCACAAAATCACCTTCCTGAAAGGTTCTGGTTTTAACCCGGCGGCTGTGATAGCGGCGCAGATCTTGCTGGTAAATCCCTGAACGAGCGATCGCAAGGTCACACACCTCATCCAACAGGTCAAGTGCATCATGACGTACTTTTTCATTATCAACTTCAACATAAGTCGCGACGCGAGGTGAGTCGTGACGGATGTCACTGGGGAGAACTGCTTCTGCTCCATAAGCCATGACAAAAGGCGTATAACCCGTAGATATGTTGGGGGTAGTATTGATACTCCATATGACTTATGGTAACTCTTTCACCCAACAACCCGGTGTTCTCTGCAAAGGAACCATAAGCCGAGGCTTGATGCCTCTCAAAATTTCTTGATTGGCTCTCTCAACTTGACCATTAGATTGGGGGTGAGCCACTGATGACACGTCAAGCCGGATATGCTCACGTTGACAAAATTCTTTCATAGCACCCTTGGATAGATTAGTGCCATTATCAGTTATGATACTGTGGGGAAAACCAAAATGGAAAATCACCCTTTTAATGAATTGAACCGTCGTTGCCGTGTCACATTTACTGACCGGCTCTGCCTCAACCCACTTTGTAAATTTCTCAACTACTACAAGAAGGTGCGTTTATTTATCCTTGGACCTTTTGAAAGGTCCAACCATATCGAGCCCCAAGTCTGCAAATGGAAAAGTAATTGGAATCATCCTCAATTCTTGAGCCGACACATGTGCTCGTCGTGAAAATTTTGGACATCCATCACACCTACTGACCAGGTCTTCGGCATCAGCATGAGCCGTCAGCCAATAAAATCCATGATGAAAAGCCTTAGCCACAAGAGATTTAGAGCCGGCATGATGACCACAATCTCGTTCATGAATCTCTCGCAGAATCTCACGACCTTATTTAGGTGAAACACAACATTGAAACGCCCATGTGACGCTGCAATGATGTAGCTCTCCATTGAAAATGGTCATTGATTTGGACCACTAGGCTATCTGCCTGGCCAAGGTTTCATCCTCGGGTAACTCGCCCCGACTCATATATGCCAAATATGAAACCGTCCAATCAGGAATTACATGAAGAGTTGCCACCAATTGCGCTTCTGGGTCAAGAATAGCAAGATCTTCCTTTGTAGGCAACTTGACTGAAGGGTTATGCAGAATATCTAAGAAAGTATTAGGTGGCACCGGCTTACGCTGAGAGCCTAGCCGGCTTAAAGCATCAGTCGCCTCGTTCTTCCTTCGATCAATATGCTCAACCTGATAACCCCTTGAAATGACCCACAATAGCATCAACCTCTCGACGATAAGCCGCCATGAGAGGATCCTTAGAATCCCAAGTACCAGAAACTTGTTGAGCTACCAAATCTGAATCGCCAAAGCACCTCACCCGGCTTAAGTTCATCTCCTTAGCCATTCGAAGATCGTGGAGCAAGGCCTCATATTAAGCTGCATTGTTAGTGCAAGGGAACATCAACCGGAGAACATAACACAATTTATCACCTCGAGGGGAAGCCAACACAACTCCAGCCCCCGAGCCCTCCAATTTCCTGGACTCGTCAAAGTGAATAGTCCAATATGTGTTATCCGGCTTTTCTTCAGGAATCTGCAGCTCTGTCCAGTCATTGATGAAATCCACCAGTGCTTGAGACTTGATGGTCGTGCGAAGCATATACTTCAAACCATGAGGTCCAAGCTCAATGGCCCATTTGGCTATCCGACCTGTGGCTTCTCTGTTTTGAATAATACCCCCTAAAGGAGCATAACTAACCACAGTGATGGGATGACCCAAAAAATATTGCTTAAGCTTCTGGATGGCCATGAACACCCCATATACAAGCTTTTGCCAGTGCGGATACCTCTGCTTGGACTCAATAAGTACTTCATTGATGTAGTAAACCAGCCTTTGAACCGGGTATTCCTTGCCTGCCTCCTTCCGTTCCACCACAACAGCTACGCTGACAGCTCGGGCATTAGCAGCCACATATAATAACAACGGCTCCTTATCAATAGGGGCAACAAGAACGGGCGGCTTAGTCAGCCGCTTCTTCAAGTCCTCAAATGTTGCATTAGTGGCATCACTCCAGACAAAGTTATCTGTCTTTTTCATCATCTGATACAGAGGGATAACCTTCTCTCCCAACCGGCTTATAAACCGGCTTAAAGCCGCTATACGACCCGCCAGACTTGAACATCATTGATACACGCCGGCTTAGCCAAAGAAGTAATGGCTTTGATCTTCTCCGGATTAGCTTCAATGCCTCTGTTAGAAACCAGAAAACCCAAGAGCTTGCCTGCCGGCACACCAAAAACACATTTGGTCGTGTTAAGCATCATCTTATAAACCCGGAGGTTATCAAAGGTCTCCTTCAAATCGTCTATCAATGTTTCCTTCTTTCTGGATTTCACCACTATATCATCCACATAAGCATGAAAATTGCGCCCATTCTGATTATGAAGACAATTCTGCACACATCGTTGGTAAGTCGCATGGGCACTTTTGAGCCCAAAAGGCATAGACACATAACAGAAGGCTCCAAATGGAGTGATAAAAGTTATCTTCTCCTGGTCCTTAACTGCTATCTTGATGTGATGATAACCAGAATAAGCATCCAAAAAACTCAAACGCTCACAACCCGTCGTAGCATCAATAATTTGATCAATACGAAGGAGAGCAAAAGGAGCCGAACAAGCCTTGTTTAAATCCATGTAATCCACACACATACGCCAAGTGTCGTTCTTCTTAAGTACCAGCACCGGGTTAGCCAACCACTCAGGATGAAAAACTTCAACAATGAACCCGACCGCCAAGAGCCGGGCCACTTCTTCACCAATGGTCTTTCGCCTTTCTTCATTAAAATGACGGAGAAACTGCTTCACCGGCTTAAACTTTGGATCAATATTAAGACTGTGCTCAGCGAGCTCCCTCGGTACACCTGGCATGTCAAAAGGCTTCCATGCAAAAATATCCCGGTTCTCACGGATGAACTCGATGAGCGCGCTTTCCTATTTCGGATCCAGATTAGCACTGATGCTGAACTTCTTAGATGAATCACCAGGAACGAAGTCAACTAGCTTGGTGTCATCCGCCGATTTAAACTTCAACGCCGGGTCATGCTCTGTAGTTGGGCTTTTCAGAGATGTCATGTCAGCCGGGTCAACATTGTCCTTATAGAACTTCAATTCCTCTGTGGCACAAACTGACTCCGCATAAGCCGCGTCCCCTTCTTCACATTCCAAAGCTATCTTTCGGCTTCCATGCACTGTGATAGTTCCCTTGTAACCCGGCATCTTGAGCTGCAGATAAACATAACAAGGCCGTGCCATGAACTTGACATAAGCCGGACGCCCAAACAGAGCATGATAAGGGCTTTGAATATTGACCATCTCAAAGGTTAATGTCTCAGCCCGGGAATCATATTCATCCCCAAAGGCCACCTCCAAAGCAATCTTGCCTACCAGATATGCCGACTTACCAGGCACCACTCCATGGAAAACAGTATTGGACGGCTTAAGATTTTTATCAGTCAACCCCATACGACAGAAAGTATCATAATAAAGGATATTGATGCTGCTACCCCCATCCATGAGTACCTTAGTGAACTTGTACCCTCCAACCTGAGGCACCACAACCAAAGCCAGATGACCCGGATTATCAACCCGGGGCAGGTGATCCTCTCGACTCCACACAATGGGTTGCTCAGACCATCGCAAGTAACGGGGAATCGCATGCTCAACGGCATTCACATCCCTTTTATAGAGCTTCTGATCCCGCTTGCATAAACTCATGGTGAAGACGTGGTATTGCCCAATATTCAGCTTCTTCAGGTTATTCTGATAACCAGGATGATGCTGCTGCTGGTTGTCCTGGCCAGACTGTTGATGAAAACCGCCTTGATTGCCTTGATTACCTTGGAATCCATAGTTAGAGCCACTGCCACCATAACCCGGACCATGAGAGCCGGATCTTGAGCCGCCACCTGGCCCATGATTGTGTTGAAAGAGATTGGAATTTTTGTACTCCTTCATGATGAAGCAATCCTTCCAAAGGTGATTGGACAGCCTTTCGCGTGTACCATGCCTCGGGCAGGGTTGATTCAACATTTGCTCAAGATTGAAGCCTGATCCCCCATGCCGTGGGGCGGTTTGCCCTTATGAAGCTGACCATTATTCTGTGCATTGGTGTTCGCCACAAAGTCCAAACTATTATCAGCCTTACGCTTACCATTGCCTCCCTGGTTTGCCGGATTATGATGCGCTACGTCTTGAGCTTGTGTTGGTTTTCCCCGAAGAGGAAGGGATGATGCAGTAGAGTAGCATAAGTATTTCCCTCAGTTTTTGAGAACCAAGGTATCAATCCAGTAGGAGGCCACGCTCAAGTCCCTCGTACCTGCACAAAACGATAGCTACTCACAACCAACGCGATTAGGGGTTGTAAATCCCTTCACGGTCACTTACGAGAGTGAGATCTGATAGATATAATATTTTTGGTATAAAGATGCAAAGTAAAAAGTAAAGGCAAAGTAAAAAAGCAAAGCAAGATTAAAGTGATGGAGATTGATATGATGAGAATAGACCCGGGGGCCATAGGTTTCACTAGTGGCTTCTCTCAAGAGCATAAGTATTCTACGGTGGGTGAACAAATTACTGTTGAGCAATTGACAGAATTGAGCATAGTTATGAGAATATCTAGGCATGATCATGTATATAGGCATCACGTCCGTGACAAGTAGACCGAAACGATTCTGCATCTACTACTATTACTCCACTCATCGACCGCTATCCAGCATGCATCTAGAGTATTAAGTTAAAAACAGAGTAACGCTTTAAGCAAGATGACATGATGTAGAGAGATAAATTCATGCAATATGAAATAAACCCCATCTTGTTATCCTCGATGGCAACGATGCAATACGTGCCTTGCTGCCCCTTCTGTCACTGGGAAAGGACACTGCAAGATCGAACCCAAAGCTAAGCACTTCTCCCATGGCAAGAACTACCAATCTAGTTGGCCAAACCAAACGGAATAATTCGAAGAGACTTTCAAAGATAACCAATGATACATAAAAGAATTCAGAGAAGATTCAAATATTATTCATAGATAGACTTGATCATAAACCCACAATTCATCGGTCTCAACAAACACACCGCAAAAAGAAGATTACATCGAATAGATCTCCACAAGAGAGGGGGAGAACTTTGTATTGAGATCCAAAAAGAGAGAATAAGCCATCTAGCTACTAACTATGGACCCGAAGGTCTGAGGTAAACTACTCACACTTCATCGGAGGGGCTAGGATGATGTAGAAGCCCTCCGTGATGACGGCCCTCTTCCGGTGGAGCTCCGGAACAGGCCCCAAGATGGGATCTCGTGGATACAGAAAGTTGCAGCGGTGGAATTAGGTTTTTGGCTCCTGTTCTGATTGTTTGGGGGTATGTAGGTATATATAGGAGGAAGGAGTACGTCGGTGGAGCACCGAGGGGCCCATGAGGCAGGGGGCGCGCCCTAGGGGGGCGCCCCCCACCCTCGTGACCTCCTCTTTGACTCCTTGGAGTAGGGTCCAAGTCTCCTGGATCACGTTCGGTGAGAAAATCACGTTCCCGAAGATTTTATTCCGTTTGGACTCTGTTTGATATTCTGTTTCTCCGAAACACTGAAATAGGCAAAAAAACAGCAATTCTGGGCTCGGCCTCCGGTTAATAGGTTAGTCCCAAAAATAATATAAAAGTGGAAAATAAAGCCCAATATAGTCTAAAACAATAGATAATATAGCATGGAGCAATCAAAAATTATAGATACGTTGGAGACGTATCAGGCATCCCCAAGCTTAATTCCTGCTCGTCCTCGAGTAGGTAAATGATAAAAAAGAATTTTTGATGCGGAGTGCTACTTGGCATAATTTTAATGCAAATCTCCTTAATTGTGATATGAATATTCAGATTTGAAAGATTCAAGACAAAAGTTTATATTGACATAAAAATAATAATACTTCAAGCATACTAACAAAGCAATTATGTCTTCTCAAAATAACATGGCCAAAGAAATCTATCCCTACAAAATCATATAGTCTGGCTATGCTCCATCTTCACCACACAAAGTATTTAAATCATGCACAACCCCGATGACAAGCCAAGCAATTGTTTCATACTCTAACTTTTTCAAAACTTTTTCAATCTTCACGCAATACATGAGCGTGAGCCATGGATATAACACTATAGGTGGAATAGAATGGTGGTTGTGGAGAAGACAAAAAGGAGGGGAAGATAGTCTCACATCAACTAGGCGTATCAACGGGCTATGGAGATGCCCATCAATAGATATCAATATGAGTGAGTAGGGATTGCCATGCAACGGATGCACTAGAGCTATAAATGTATGAAAGCTCAACAAAACAAACTAGTGGGTTTGCATCCAACTCGCTTGCTCACGAAGACCTAGGGCACTTGAGGAGGCCCATCATTGGAATATACAAGCCAAGTTCTATAATATAAAATTCCCACTAGTATATGAAAGTGATAACATGAGAGACTCTCTACTATGAAGATCATGGTGCTACTTTGAAGCACAAGTGTGGTAAAAGGATAGTAGCATTGCCCCTTTTTATTTATTTTCTCTTTTTTTGGGCCTTCTTTTTTTTCTTTGGCCTTTCTCTTTTTTGGGGACAATGCTCTATTAAATGATGATCATCACACTTTTATTTATTTACAACTCAATGATTACAACTCGATTCTAAAACAAAGTATGACTCTATATGGATGCCTCCGGCGGTGTACCGGGATATGCAATGAATCAAGAGTGACAAGTATGAAGAAATTATGAACGGTGGCTTTGCCACAAACACTATGTCAACTACATGATCATGCTAAGCAATATGACAATGATGAATGTGTCATGATGAACTAGATGGTGGAAAGTTGCATGGCAATATATCTCGGAATGGCTATGGAAATGCCATAATAGGTAGGTATGGTGGCTGTTTTGAGGAAGGTATATGGTAGGTGTATGATACCGACGAAAGGTGCGCGGTATTAGAGAGGCTAGCAAAGGTGGAAGGGTGAGAGTGCGTATGATCCATGGACTCAACATTAGTCATAAAGAACTCATATACTTATTGCAAAAATCTAGACGTTATCAAAGCAAAGTATTACGCGCATGCTCCTAGGGGGATAGATTGGTAGGAAAAGACCATCGCTCGTCCCTGACCGCCACTCATAAGGAAGACAATCAATAAATAAATCATGCTCCGACTTCATCACATAACGGTTCACCATACGTGCATGCTACGGGAATCACAAACTTTAACACAAGTATTCTTTAAATTCACAACTACTCAACTAGCATGACTTTAATATTATCACCTCCATATCTCAAAACAATTATCATGCTTCAATCTTTTCTTAGTATTCAACACACTCAAAAGAAAGTTTCACAAATCTTGAATACCAAGCATATTATTATTAAGCAAATTACCATGCTATTAAGAGACTCTCAAAATAATTTAAGTGAAGCAGGAGAGATCAATAGTTTCTTTAAAACAAATCCACCACCGTGCTCTAAAAGATCTAAGTGAAGCACATAGAGCAAAATTATAACACTCAAAAGATATAAGTGAAGTACATAGAGCAAAACTACATAGCTCAAAAGATATAAGTGAAGCACATAGAGCAAAACTACTTAGCTCAAAAGATATAAGTGAAGCACATAGAGTACTCTATCAAATTTTAATTCATGTATGGCTCTCTCAAAATGTGTATACAGCAAGGATGATTGTGGCATACTAAGACACAAAGACACAAATAATACAAGACGCTCCAAGCAAAACACATATCATGTGGTGAATAAAAATATAGCTCCAAGTAAATTACCGATGGAAGTGGACGAAAGAGGGGATGCCTTCCGGGGCATCCCCAAGCTTTGACTTTTTGGTGTCCTTGGATTATCTTGGGGGTGCCATGGGCATCCCCGGCTCTTGCCACTCCTTGTTCCATAATCCATCAAAAGAATTCACCCAAAACTTGAAAACTTCACAACACAAAACTCAAAATAGAAAACTCGTGAGCTCCGTTAGCGAAAGAAAACAAAAGACCACTTCAAGGTACTGTAATGAACTCATTATTTATTTATATTGGTGTTAAACCTACTGTATTCCAATTTCTCTATGGATTATAAACTATTTTACTAACCATAGATTCATCAAAATAAGCAAACAACACACGAAAAACAGAATCTGTCAAAAACAGAACAGTCTGTAGTAATCTGTAGCTAGCGCAAGATCTGGAACCCCAAAAATTCTAAAATAAATTGCTGGACGTGAGGAATTTATCTATTAATCATATTTAAAAAGAATTAACTAAATATCACTCTTCAAATAAAAATGACAGCAGTTCTCGTGAACGCTAAAGTTTCTGTTTTTTACAGCAAGTTCAACAAGACTTTCCCCAGGTTTTCCCAACGGTTCTACTTGGCACAAACACTAATTAAACACAAAAAACACAACCAAAACAGAGGCTAAATAATTTATTTATTACTAAGCAGGAGAAAAAAGCAAGGAATAAAAATAAAATTGGGTTGCCTCCCAACAAGCGCTATCGTTTAACGCCCCTAGGTAGGCATAAAAGCGAGGATAGATCTAAGTATTGCCATCTTTGGTAGGCAATCCATAAGTGGCTCTCATGATAGTTTCATATGGTAATTTTATTTTCTTTCTTGGAAAGTGTTCCATGCCCTTTTTTAATGGAAATTGAAATCTAATATTCCCCTCCTTCATATCAATAATCGCACTAACCATTCTAAGGAAAGGTCTACCAAGAATTATAGGGCAAGAAGGATTGCAATCTATATCAAGAACAATGAAATATACGGGCACATAATTCCTATTTGCAACAATAAGAACATCATTAATCCTTCCCATAGGTTTCTTAATAGTGGAATACGCAAGATGCAAGTTTAGAGAGCAATCATCAAAATTACGGAAATCTAGTAAATCACACAAAGTCTTGGGAATAGTAGAGACACTAGCACCCAAATCACACAAAGCATAAAACTCATGATCTTTAATTTTAATTTTAATAGTTGGTTCCCACTCATCATAGAGTTTTCTAGGGATAGAAACTTTCAACTCAAGTTTTTCTTCATAAGATTGCATCAAGGCATCAACAATATGTTCGGTGAAGGCTTTATTTTGACTATAAGCATGTGGAGAATTTAGCACGGATTGCAACAAGGAAATACAATCAATTAAAGAGCAACTTTCATAATTAAATTCCTTGAAATCCAATATAGTCGGTTTAGCAACATCTAGATTTTTATTTCTTTCAATCCCACTTTCATCAATTTCACCATAAAGATCTAAATACTTCGAATTTTTAGAATGCCTTCTAGGTAAAGGAAGATCATATTCATTTTCATTAAGATTCATATTGCAAAATAAAGATTTAATAGGGGACACATCAATAACTTTTAGATCTTCATCTTGATTTTCATAGGAATTGGAAGAACACGCTTTAATAAAGGCATCTTTGGAAGCACGCATCCTAGCGGTTCTTTCCTTGCACTCATCAATGGAATTTCTCATGGCTTTGAGAGACTCATTGATATCATGCTTAGGAGGAATAGATCTAAGCTTTAAAGAATCAACCTCAAGGGAAATTCTATCAACGTTCCTAGCCAAACCATCAACTTTAAGCAATTTCTCTTCAAGCAAAGCATTAAAATTCTTTTGTGAATTCATAAACTCTTTAACACTATTCTCAAATTCAGAGGGCATCTTATTATAATTTCCATAAGAGTTGTTGTAGGAATTCCCATAATTATTAGAAGGATTACTAGGATATGGCGTAGGATTAAAATTCCCTCTATAAGCGTTGTTACCAAAATTATTCCTACCAACAAAATTCACATCAATAGATTCATTGTTATTCTCAATCAAAGTAGACAAAGGCATATCATTAGGATCAGAAGAAACACTCTTAGTAGCAAATAATTTCATAAGTTCATCCATCTTTCCACTCAAAACATTGATTTCTTCTATCGCATGCACTTTTTTATTAGAAGATCTTTCAGTATGCCATTGAGAATAATTAACCATAATATTATCTAGGAGTTTAGTAGCATCTCCTAAAGTGATTTCCATAAAAGTGCCTCCCACGGCCGAATCTAAAAGATTTCTAGAAGCAAAATTCAATCCGGCATAAAATTTTTGTATGATCATCCACAAATTCAAACCATGAGTAGGGCAATTATGTATCATTAATTTCATTCTCTCCCAAGCTCGTGCAACATGTTCATGATCAAGTTGCTTAAAATTCATAATATCGTTTCTAAGAGAAATGATCTTAGCGGGAGGGAAATACATAGAGATAAAAGCATCTTTGCACTTGTTCCAAGAATCAATACTATTCTTAGGCAAAGACGAAAACCAAGCTTTAGCATGATCTCTAAGCAAAAAAGGAAATAGCTTCAATTTAACGACATCATTATCGACATCCTTTTTCTTTTGCATATCACATAAATCAACGAAGCTATTCAGATGAGTAGCAGCATCTTCACTAGGAAGGCCGGCGAATTGATCTTTCATAACAAGATTCAACAAAGCAGCATTGATTTCACAAGATTCCGTATTAGCAAGAGGAGCAATCGGAGTGCTGAGGAAATCATTATTATTGGTATTGGTGAAGTCACACAATTTGGTAGTATCTTGAGCCATCACGACAAACAAGCAATCTAACACACGAGCAAACAAAAAGGCAAGCAGGCAAAAGTGGCAAATAGAGAGGGAGGATAGAGAGAGAGAGAGGGCGAATAAAACGGCAAAGGTGAAGTGGGGGAGAGGAAAACGAGAGGCAAATGGAAAATAATGTAATGCGGGAGATAGGGATTGTGATGGGTACTTGGTATGTTGACTTTTTGCGCAGACTCCCCGGCAACGGCGCCAGAAATCCTTCTTGCTACGTCTTGAGCTTGTGTTGGTTTTCCCCGAAGAGGAAGGGATGATGCAGCAGAGTAGCGTAAGTATTTCCCTCAGTTTTTGAGAACCAAGGTATCAATCCAGTAGGAGGCCACGCTCAAGTCCCTCGTACCTGCACAAAACGATAGCTACTCGCAACCAACGCGATTAGGGGTTGTCAATCCCTTCACGGTCACTTACGAGAGTGAGATCTGAAAGATATAATATTTTTGGTATTTTTGGTATAAAGATGCAAAGTAAAAAGTAAAGGCAAAGTAAGATTAAAGTGATGGAGATTGATATGATGAGAATAGACCCGGGGGCCATAGGCTTCACTAGTGGCTTCTCTCAAGAGCATAAGTATTCTACGATGGGTGAACAAATTACTGTTGAGCAATTGACAGAATTGAGCATAGTTATGAGAATATCTAGGCATAATAATGTATATAGGCATCACGTCCGTGACAAGTAGACCGAAATGATTCTGCATCTACTACTATTACTCCACTCATCGACCGCTATCCAGCATGCATCTAGAGTATTAAGTTAAAAACAGAGTAACACCTTAAGCAAGATGACATGATGTAGAGAGATAAATTCATGCAATATGAAATAAACCCCATCTTGTTATCCTCGATGGCAACGATGCAATACGTGCCTTGCTGCCCCTTCTGTCACTGGGAAAGGACACCGCAAGATCGAACCCAAAGCTAAGCACTTCTCCCATGGCAAGAACTACCAATCTAGTTGGCCAAACCAAACGGATAATTCGAAGAGACTTGCAAAGATAACCAATCATACATAAAAGAATTCAGAGAAGATTCAAATATTATTCATAGATAGACTTGATCATAAACCCACAATTCATCGGTCTCAACAAACACACCGCAAAAAGAAGATTACATCGAATAGATCTCCACAAGAGAGGGGGAGAACTTTGTATTGAGATCCAAAAAGAGAGAATAAGCCATCTAGCTACTAACTATGGACCCGAAGGTCTGAGGTAAACTACTCACAGTTTATCGGAGGGGCTAGGATGATGTAGAAGCCCTCCGTGATGACGGCCCTCTTCCGGTGGAGCTCCGGAACAGGCCCCAAGATGGGATCTCGTGGATACAGAAAGTTGCAGCGGTGGAATTAGGTTTTTGGCTCCTGTTCTGATCGTTTGGGGGTATGTAGGTATATATAGGAGGAAGGAGTACGTCGGTGGAGCACCGAGGGGCCCATGAGGTAGGGGGCGCGCCCCCCACCCTCGTGACCTCCTCTTTGACTCCTTGGAGTAGGGTCCAAGTCTCCTGTATCACGTTCGGTGAGAAAATCACGTTCCCGAAGATTTTATTCCGTTTGGACTCTGTTTGATATTCTGTTTCTCGGAAACACTGAAATAGGCAAAAAAACAGCAATTCTGGGCTGGGCCTCCGGTTAATAGGTTAGTCCCAAAAATAATATAAAAGTGGAAAATAAAGCCCAATATAGTCCAAAACAATAGATAATATAGCATGGAGCAATCAAAAATTATAGATACGTTGGAGACGTATCATGTTGCTGCCCTCTGGTGTTGCTGCTCTTCTTTCCCTTTCCTGGTTTTTCATCGTCAGACTCGGAGTCCTTGGTACCATCTGAGTCAGCATACTTAACCAGAGCCGCCATCAGCTCCCCCATATTACCGCAGTGGCGCTTGAGCCACCCCAACTTCTGTTTGAGGGGCAAAAAATGACAATTCTTCTCCAACATCAAGACTGCTGAGCCGGCGTTGATTTGATCCTAAGAATGCAAAATAGTTGAGACTCGTCGTACCCAACGGGTTGTTTACTCGCCCTCTTCCTGGACGCAGGCGTCTAGATCCACAATTGACATAGGCTGCTTGCATGTATCCTTAAAATTCTGAATAAAACGAGCCTTTAACTCGGCCCATGACCCGATGGAGTTAGCCGGTAGCCCCTTCAACCAGGTGCGAGCCGTTCCGTCCAACACCATGGTGAAATATTTAGCACACGCAGCATCGCTAACATCCAGCAGTTCCATGGCCATCTCATAGCTCTCGACCCATGCCTCAGGGGGTAAGTCGGCCGTATAATTAGGTACTTTGTGAGGGCCTTTGAAGTCCTTGGGCAAATGCTTATTACGTAGAGCCGGCACCGAACACGGCACACCCAAAGTCCTGAAAGTCACACCTGTCTCCACCGAAGTTGCCGGACGAGCCGGGGAATGCTGATGAGCCGCATACTGAGCCGCCAGCTCAACCTCACGACGCGCTCTTCCTTGATCCACTACGTTCTGGGCATTAGCCCCGCCGCCTGCCGGGTTATGTCCACGGGGCGGGTTGCGATACCATCCACTGCTTGATATAGTTGGCTCCTCGATATGCCTGCTATAACTCTGACTTGGGCGAGGGGTTGAATGGATCCTCTCATGACTAAATAAGCTGCCTGCTGAGTCAAAGCTGTCTGAAGCAATTCTCTAGCCCGTTGTATCTCCATTGCCGCCGGTGACTCACCCTCAACTGGTACAGTGGCCAGTCGTGTCGCCGCAGCAATCATATTATCCAAATGGTTAGAATAATGACCTGGCGGCGTTGGCACGTGCTGAGGTGGAGTTGTATTCAGACGTGGTGGCGCTGTGGTACATGTCCGAACCGGTGCTCCTGTCCTAGGTGCTTCACCCCGGTTTACCTCTGGCGGGTTGCTGGGTCCTGCTCCAGGCATGTTAAAAAGATTTCTCATCTCGTAAACCGAAGGTAAACGAGTCTGATGCCTCCTCCTCATGACTTCATTTGAACCGTTCTGATCCATCGTGAGCCGGAAAGACTCCGACTGAATCAGCTGCGCCCGAGCATCTAAAGCGGCCCGCTCCATAGCCATCCTAGCATTCTCTGCATTCAGCTCCTCCTTGGCCTGCGCTATCTCGTCACGCAATTTCCGCATTATGCTGATCCTGATCTGCCGGGTTAACCACCGCTATTAACAATGTTGTTAGTTTATCCAGCAGGTCGGTTATGATTTGAGCCGGCAAGCGCTCAGGGCCTACTGCCCCGGCAGCCGTTGCCGCTACTGACCCGGAGATTATTGCTGCCACGGTCGAGGAGTTCGACACTGGTTGTGTACCAGCCATAAAGATCGCAGCTCTGTTCGGTGGCTCATAGGGGGCCGGAATACTGTCGCCATCAGAATAGCCCCCAAGCCGGCCATCTTGCAGTTGGTGGAGTGATTCGATTTCCCCAGATGACTAACCATTCGAGTAAACGACCATCTCACCACCAGACACAGATCTATCCTCAGGTTCTGCTCCATGGATGAATCCCACAAAGGCACGCTTCACAGGGGCTGAACTCGGGCGGGTCTCGCACGCTAAGCCGTCTCGATGATGTCGGTGCAGATGTCTGGCTCAGGGCCCGGCTCGCCGATCTTGCCAATGAAGACGTGGATTCCGCCGAAGGGGACCCGGTACCCGTACTCGATTGAGCCGGCCTCGGGGCCCCAGCCTGCGTCGTCGATGTAGAGCTTGCCGCGACGACTCTTTGTCATCCGGCTCATAGCGTATCCCTTGATCCCTTCAAAGTTTCCCTTTAAGAACTCGAAACCACCGTGCGCTGGCCCCACGGTGGGCGCCAACTGTCGTGGGATTGTCACGGTAGATGTCCTGGTGTGAGGACTTAGTCATGGAGCCATCACAAGTAGGTTAACTTAAAGGGGTTAAGCGGGACAAAGGACACAGGGAGTTTATACTGGTTCGGCCCCTTGCGGTGAAGGTCAAAGTCTAATCCAGTTTGGGGTGGTATTGTTTATGTCTCGATTACCAGGGAGCGAATACGCTTGACCTAGCTTTCGATCTCTTATTTCTTGCCCTAAGTCGCCGCCGGGTCGTCCCTTTATATACACAGGTTGACACCCGGTGGCTTACAGAGTCCCTGCCGGCTCATCAAGAACGTGTCCGTCTCGGTGACTAACTATATATGCCTTACAACATAAGTTATGCTCATATGGCGGTTTACACCTACTGGCCTTAAGTTGCCCTTGGGCCTTGGGCTCTCCATAAGCCATCCTCATGAACCGCCATCTTCGACTCCTTCACTGGCTTTGTCTTGTGAGTCTCCATGAGTTAACCCGGCCCCTCCTGGGCGGGCTAACTCAGTAGCTATATCCCCAACAAGAAGGGTAGAGGAGAAAGCTTCAACGTGCGGGAGGATGAGCTGTTGTGTGATGGATGATTGGCCACTAGCCTCGATATGTCCAAGGCAAAGGGCATAACCTTTTGGAGGAACATTCACATATGGTTCCATGAGCACAATCATTTCGCATCCTACTCTGACGCGTTGATCCGCAAACGTGAGTGGAAGTCCCTCAACCATCGATGGTGCACCATCCAAGAGGGCTTCTGATGTTGGGAGGCAAAATTATAAGCCCCCATATTTCTGTGTGTCTGACTGAAGCTTTGATCTCATAAGTATCGTGTGATTGTTAGCAATTGTGAAAAACTAAATGATGGTTGAGTTTGCAAATTTGCTAAATAAAAGCTCTTACATGGAATCTTCCTGATATTATGATAAATTGCAATTGCATCAATGAATGAGATCATAGTTTGTTAGTTTTCAATGAAGTTTATGGTTCATACTTTACCTTGTGAACGAATTATCACTTTAGCATGAGAAGTTATATGATAATATATTGTTGTTCTAAAGATGATCATGATGCCCTCATGTCTGTATTTTGTTTTATCAACACCTCTATCTTTAAACATGTGGTCATGATTATTGATTTCGTCTTTTGCTTGAGGACAAGCGAGGTCTAAACTTGGGGGAGTTGACACGTCCATTTGCATCATGTTTTTATGTTGATATTTATTGCATTATGGACTGTTATTACACTTTATGATACAATTCTTATGCCTTTTATCTCTTATTTTGCAAGATTCACATGAAGAGGGAGAATGCCGGCAGCTAGAATTCTGGACTGAAAATGAGCAAATCTAAGATCCCTATTCTGCACAACTTTAAATGTCCTAAAACTTTACAGAGAATTGTTTTGGAATATATAAAAAATATTGGGCAAAGAAATACCAGGAGGGGACCCACCAGGTTGCCACAAGCCTGGGGGATGCGTCCTACCCCCAGGGCGCACCACCGGAGCTTGTGGGCCCCCTGGCCAGCCTTCGGTGCTCATCTTCTGCTATATGAAAGGTTTTGACCTATAAAAAATAATAAGAAGGCTTTCGAGGCAAAGCGCCGCCTTCTCGAGGTGGAACCTGAGCAAAAGCAATCTAGGTCTCGGGCGGAGCGACTCCGCTGGGGAAACTTCCTCCGGGAGGGGGAAATCGGAGCCATCATCATCAGCAATGATCCTCTCATCATAGGAGAAACAATCTTCATCAACATCTTCACCAGCACCATCTCATCTCAAACCCTAGTTCATCTATTGTATTCAATCTTTGCCTCAAAACCTCTAATTGATACCTATGGGTTGCTAGTAGTGTTGATTACACCTTGTAGTTGATGCTAGTTGGTTTATTCGGTGGAAAATCATATGTTCAGAATGATATTCAATACCCCTCTGATCATGAACGTGAACATGCTTTGTGAGTAGGTACTTTTGTTCCTGAGGACATGGGAGAAGTCTTGTTATAAGTAATCGTGTGAATTTGGTATTCGTTCGATATTTTGATGAGATGTATGTTGTATTTCCTCTAGTGGTGTTATGTGAACGTCAATTAGATGACACTTCACCATGATTTGGGCCTAGTGGAAGGCATTGGGAAGTAGCAAGTAGATGATGGGTTGCTAGAGTGACAGAAGGTTAAACTCTAGTTTATGTGTTGCTTCGTAAGGGGCTCATTTGGATCCACATGTTTAATGATATGGTTAGATTTATCTTAATTCTTCTTTCGTAGTTGTGGATGCTTGCAAGAGGGGTTAATCATAAGTGGGAGGCTTGTCCAAGTAAGGACAGCACCCAAGCACCGGTCCACCCACATACCAAATTATCAAAGTAGCAAACGCGAATCATATGAGCATGATGAAAACTAACTTGATGATAATTCTCATGTGTCCTCGAAAGCGTTTTGCTATATATAAGAGTTCATCCAGGCTTGTCCTTTGCTATAAAAAAGATAGGGCCACCTTGCAGGAGAGTGGGCGATATGCACATGGGGGCATCTGCACCCGCTTTTTAAAAATGTACTTTTTACGCATTTTGTAATGTTCAAAAATTCTTAAAAAAAATATGCATCCATGTTGGAAAAGGTATGTCCACGGCACAAAGTTTTGTGTAAAAAGTATTTTTGTTTTGTCTCAGTAAAAAGGACAAATTTTACTGCTTCTAAATAGCATTTCACGGCACAAAATTTTGTCTTTTTTGCATAGGCTACAAAAAAAGTTGTTTTCCTGTGAAACTTTCTACACACACATAGAATATGGAGATGTCCGTGCGCTCCTTTTTTCAGAATTTTTTGACATTGCAAAATGTGTTTTCCAAAGTGGATTCATATGTACCCGGGTTCATTCATGCACTTCTCCACCTTGCAGCACCTTTGTTACACTTGTTACGAATTACTTTGTTACCAAACTATCTGTTACCGATAATTTCAGTGCTTGCAGAGAATACCTTGCTGAAAACCGATTGTCATTTTCTTCTGCTCCTCGTTGGGTTTGACAGTCTTACTTACCGAAAGGACTACGGTTGACCTCATATACTTATGGGTCATCAACACCCCTTAACAGTATGGAGCACACTTCAAAAAAATACTGCCTTTGTACCACCTGGACGCCCTAAGAACGAAAAAACATAAAAAGAACTAGTAAAGAACTAAGTCTTCACGCTCCAATTATTCGCCTTGCACCAATGTATTCATGTTTCCTTAACATCTTTAGGGAGGGTTCAGGTAAAAATCATCTTTAGGCGTCACTATAATTGGTTAAACCAAAACTTCAAAGACTTTCACTTTTGTATACTCGCAAATACATTAGCACCTTAACCACTTTTGTTGTTAGTACTCCAAAACACAAAGGGGCAGCAAACACACTTATAGGGCGGCGGTAGGGGTGGTTAGCTAGGGCCAGGGCCCGCCCGTACAGTAGATTTATTTTCAATTTTTCCTATAGTTGGCCCCATCAACATTAGGATTTCAGCAATACTGCCTCCTCCACCGCGCACTTACACCCTTCCTTATTTTGTTCCCATCCTCAATCAATTGTAGTGCCTCCATCGGCTTTGCTAAATAGAGCATGTCTAAGGCTTCACTGTGCTAAACAAGAGGTGGAGACATGGTGTCGAGTCGTTGTAGTCCAACGTTCCATTGATGTTTTTTTGCGGGGAAACGTCGGGATGTTGTTGACTGGTTGCATGGTCAAGGTAGATGTCCTAGGTAATCAAGAGTTGTGTCTTGCCCTTTTATTTAATATAGATAGAAGGGGAAATTGGGTCCTTACGAAATACATTTCCCTTATTATTTTGTCGTGCTTGAGTTGAGATAACCATAATGACGGAAAAAAATTTGTAGTGTCATTTTCCCATAATGACTGACATCTGGTAATACATCTAATGGTTGTAGTGTCATTTTCCATAACTTTTTTGTCCTATTTATCAATTTTCCAACATAGTGGTGATACTATATGGAATCAAATCTTTCCTTCCATCTTGAAAACATATACTGATGTCTTTTTTACAGATATTGCACTTGATATGAGCCAAAAGGCACCCTGATGAAAGTGAAATGTGCATCGTTATTTACTAACGTGGTCCACGAGAGAAGGTAACAAAAATAGATGATTTTATTTAGTTTACATGTCACACCTGATACAGAGGTATCGGTGGACAAGTAATAGGAGAGAGCAAGTGGGCCGTAGGCCTGGGTTGTGTTGGGCCGCATGTGACCTGGAACTAGCGTGGTGTACTTAACCCTGTCGGGCTGAACAAATAGGAGAAAAATGAGATATCTCTGAATTCATTCTCACCTGCTTCGTCTACCTCTCCCCTCTTGCTCCTCTCCTCATCCCGTTCCTTCCTCCTGTGCGGCCGATCCCCTTTCCTAGGGTTTGGGTCGTCACAATTGGTATCAGAGGCCACTAATTTTTTTCCTGCGCCGCCGCCCCATATCCTCTTGGTAAATCGGTAACATCCACTGCATCAGGTGCGGATTCGCTTCAGTGAATTCGCACAAAATTCTGTGCAGGGTTCGATTTGCTCGGAGCAGGAGCAACAGCGCCGTCCAAGGCTTCTGCGCGGACGCGGCACCTCATGGCCGCCATGGAGAACCAGACGTCCAACCTCACGGCCCTCATGGAGAAGCTGCTCAAGCGCTTTGACGAGGAGAAGGCGGAGGCGGGGAAGCGCACCGAGGTGCAGGCCGCCTTCAACAGCCAAGTCTCTCAGGAATCAAAGAGTCTCTCGAAGCAGATCGGCCTCACCCAGGCCGATGTGGACGACATCCACAAGGTTACCTCTCCCTCGGCCTCGACATCTCCTTCCCCAAGTTCGGCCGACCACAACCCGTCTGCTACAGTGCTCCACGCGCCGGCGACCAAGGAAGGGCCCCAGCAGCACGTGCTCCCTCCACCAGCCCCGCATACCGCACCTTCCCTAAGCGCACTGCCTATTCCACAACCGTTTGCTGGCAATCAACAGTTCGCGCGGCTGGCGAACGACGGGCCACCGCTCCTCAACTGCCCCGACCAGCACCAGTGGCAAACTGGCCGCTATCACCAGCAACAACCTCGAGAGGATTCCTTCACCAAGCCGCCGAAACACAATTTCCAACGCTTCGACGGTGAGTGTCCGCGTGTCTGGCTCGATCGTTGTCTGGCGTATTTCAAGCTGTACCGAGTGCCACAAAACAGTTGGGTAGCCACGGCAGCACTCTATGTGGAAGGACACGCCGCGCTGTGGCTCCGCGCGTTCCGCCAACAGAATCCGGTTCTCAATTGGGAGATGTTCAGAAGAGCACTCGAGGAGGAGTTCGGACCAGTGGAATTTGAGTCCATGATGCACAACCTTCTGCAGTTGCGACAGACGGGCAGTGTGGTGGAGTACCGACAGCAATTTGAGGTTTATATGTACAATTTACTCGCCTTGGATGCAACACTCAGTCCCAAGTTCTTTATCACACAATTTTTGTTGGGCCTCAAGGATGAACTGCGTGCAGCCGTGTGCATCCAAGCACCGACAAGTATCACCAGAGCAACTGTTTTTTGCCCGAATTCAGGAAGAGGAACTGGAACATCAACGTGCTCGTCCGCGGCATGTACCCCCAAGCAAGCCAGCTCCTCTGCCTTATACAGCACCGCAGCCCGGTCGACCACCACTGCCTCCACCTCCACTGCCTGCAGCGCCCGCACCGCGCCCAAATGCCGCACCCAAGCCGACCACCGATGATTTCGGCAGAGAGCGTCAGTTACGCGATTACAGGCGTCAGCACGGGCTCTGTTTTCATTGTGGGGAGAAGTACTCCCGCGAGCATCAGTGCAGGCGCTCTGCCCAGCTCCTCACCATCGAGGTTGGGGATTATGGGGAAGTGCTCTCCGACGATGCAGTCCGAGCACTAGAGCTATTGGATTCACCTATGACTGAAGATCCAGCATGCTGTATTCTGTCAGCCCATGCCGTGGAAGGAACAGAAGCAGCCGAGACAATCCGCGTGCGCGCTACAGTAGGCAATCTGACCATGTTACTCTTGGTGGACTCGGGAAGCACCAGTAGCTTCGTCAACTCTTCGTTCGCGGCTCGCATGGGGGCTATCACCACTGATATTCAACCATTGACAGTTCATGTCTCTAATGGACAGCGACTACACTGCACCAAACTTGTGCCGGAAGTGCAATGGAAGACACAAGAACAGGAATTCCGCACAGATATGCGTGTACTCGACTTGGGGTGTATGACGCTGTACTGGGAGTGGATTGGCTCGCCCAACACAACCCAATGCAGTGTGATTGGCAGAAGAAGACGATGCAATTCAACCGGGAGGGCGTCGCGGTACACTTGACAGGTGTCCGTTCGGACGAACATCCAAGAATCGCTGCACTGGACGCCGCATCCCTCTGGCAGATGGAAGAAGCAAATGAGATTTGGGGCGCTGCACTGCTGGAAATTCAGACACAATCGCCACACCTGACAGAAGAACCAATTCCTCCTGTCATTCAATGCATGCTGACAGATTTTCGTGATGTATTTGCTCAGCCTACAGAGCTACCCCCACACCGGCAGTATGATCACACAATCACACTCGAGCCAGGAACAGCACCGGTCAATTGTCGCCCTTACCGCTACTCTCCGTTACAGAAAGACGAAATTGAGCGCCAATTTGCGGAGATGTTGCGCACTGGGTTGATCACCCACAGCATGAGCCCATTTGCAGCCCCTGTCCTGCTCGTGAAGAAGAAGGACGGAACATGGCGATTCTGCGTCAATTACAGACGTTTGAACACAGTCACCATCAAGAACAAATTTCCCCTTCCAGTCATTGACGAACTACTCGATGAACTTGCCGGAACAGCATTCTTCTCCAAGATCGATCTCCGTGCCGGTTACCATCAGATTCGTATGCGTGAAGGTGACGAGGAGAAAACGGTTTTCAAAACCCACCATGGGCATTTCCAGTTCCGTGTCATGTCTTTTGGAGTCACCAACGGACCACCAACGTTCCAATGCGTGATGAACTATATCTTCAAGGATGAAAATCGTAAGTTCGTCATTTCGTTTATGGATGACATCTTGGTCTTCAGTGAGTCGTTGCAGGAACACGTCGACCATCTCCGCACGGTGTTCGGCATTCTGCGCAAGAATCAACTGTACGCCAAGGAGTCCAAGTGTTCCTTCGCCCAACCTCGCATCGAGTATTTGGGCCATGTTATTTCCAAGGAAGGTGTGGTGATGGATGACAGCAAAACCAGTGCAATGCACGACTGGCCAACTCCTACCAACGCCACCGAGCTGCGTGGCTTTCTCAGACTCACCGGGTATTACCGGAAATTCGTCCCTCGCTACAGCATCATCGCCAAGCCCCTCACCCAGCTCCTCACCAAGAAGGGTTTCGTTTGGTCCATGCAAGTTCAAGCAGCCTTCAACCTGCTCAAGGAAGCCATGGCGAACACGCCGGTGCTGGCCCTGCCAGATTGCTCACGCACCTTCACCATCGAGACGGATGCGTGCGACACAGGAGTTGGCGCAGTACTGGTTCAAGATGGCCATCCGGTCGCGTACCTTAGCAAGACGTCGAGGGTTCGCAATCAGCGGCTCTCCATCTACAAGAAGGAGTTCCTCACCGTGATCATGGCAATCGACAAGTGGCGCGCCTACCTTCAACGTGTTCCCTTCGTCATCGTCACAGGCCACAAGAGCTTGTGCAGTCTCGGCGAACAGCCACTGGACATCGAGCTTCAGCGCAAGGCCATGTCCAAGTTGGTGGGACTGCAATTCTCATTCAAGTACCCCCGCGGCATCGACAATGGTGCAGCGGACGTGCTCTCTCGCGTTGGGCACTTGCTCTCCCTCGATGCTTTGTCGACCTACCAACCACAATGGCTACAGGAGGTAGCCAATTCCTACGAGACCGACGCCGATGCTCAAGACCTACTTCAACGGCTCGCCATCTGCAGTCCTGATGAGCAGGGCTATGAGCTTCGTCAAGGAGTCATTCGCTTCCACGACAAGCTATGGATTGGAGCAAACACCGCCCTCCAAACCAAGCTGATCAGTGCACTCCACGCTAGTGCTGTGGGTGGCCATTCTGGAGTCACCGCCACCTACCAAAGAGTGAAGAAGCACTTTGGCTGGCGCGGCCTCAAACAAGCCGTGGACGACTTCGTCCACCAGTGCGACGTGTGTCAGCATGCGAAGCACGAGCACCTGAAGACCCATGGCTTGCTGCAGCCGCTACCTGTGCCCAAGGAGCCCTGGCACGATCTCACGATGGATTTCGTGGAAGGCCTGCCGGCGTCGGAGGGCTACCAAGTCTTCATGGTCGTCGTCGCCCGCTTCACCAAGTATGCGCACTTCGTGTCGCTTCGCCACCCCTTCACGGCGGCCACCGTCGCCCGCGCCTTCTGGGACAACGTGATCAAGCTGCACGGCGTGCCTCACTGGATCGTTTCTGATCGTGATCCCATCTTCACCAGCAGCATGTGGCGTGCACTTTTGGATGCAGCCGGCACCAAGCTCAGCTACTCAACGGCGTACCACCCACAAACGAATGGTCAAAGCGAGCGTGTCAACCAATGCTTGGAGATGTACTTGAGATGTGCAGTCCACGACACACCCAATGAAAGGCGCAAGTGGCTACCGACGGCGGAATTCTGGTATAACACCACTCATCACTCTTCGTTGGGCACATCTCCGTTCCACGCCCTCTATGCCCACGAACCAAATCTGGGAGGACTGCCCTCTATTACAGCCAAGCTACCAGCAGAAGGGGGTGATGATCTGGATTGGGCAACCCACAACAACACTGCGCGCTCAACTCGCTCGTGCACAAAACAGGTTCAAGCAAAAGGCTGATAATAACAGAACAGAGCGCACATTTATGGTGGGCGAGCAGGTCCTACTGAAGCTTCAGCCATATGTGCAGTCGGCGGTGGCCAACCGCCCCTGCCCCAAGCTCGCGTACAAGTTCTTCGGCCCGTTCGACATTGTGCAGCGGATTGGTGCCACGGCATACAAGCTCAAGCTGCCAGAGGACAATCGCATTCATCCGGTCTTCCACGTCTCCCAGCTCAAGCCTTATACACCTGACTACTCGCTGGTGTTCTCCGACCTTCCTCGCGTGCCAGACCTCACCGGCGCTCTGCTCCAGCCGATCGTCACCCTCGACCGCCGCATGGTCAAGAAAGGCAGCAACACCGTCGTCCAAGTCCGCGTCCAATGGTCCTCGCTATCTCCAGAGTCTGCCACCTGGGAAGATTACAACGTTCTTCGCCATCGCTACCCCATGGCGCCATGCTGGGAGGAAGAAGACGCTGCCGCTCAAGGGGGAAAAATTGTCACACCTGATACAGAGGTATCGGTGGACAAGTAGTAGGAGAGAGCAAGTGGGCCGTAGGCCTGGGTTGTGTTGGACCGCATGTGGCCTGGAACTAGCGTGGTGTACTTAACCCTGTCGGGCTGAACAGAGAGGAGAAAAAAATGAGATATCTCTGAATTCATTCTCACCTGCTTCGTCTACCTCTCCCCTCTTGCTCCTCTCCTCATCCCATTCCTTCCTCCTGTGCGGCCGATCCCCTTTCCTAGGGTTTGGGTCGTCACATTACAGTAGTACAATATTGCCGGTAGGATGGGGCGAAGGTGGAACTAAGGAGGTGTTTGACAACAAAAATGGTAACGTAAATGGCAACGT
This sequence comes from Triticum urartu, assembly GCF_003073215.2. NCBI lineage: Eukaryota > Viridiplantae > Streptophyta > Magnoliopsida > Poales > Poaceae > Triticum > Triticum urartu. The sequence continues at coordinate 193,991,638 of NC_053027.1, read as the reverse complement.
AATCAAATCGCAGCGTTTTAGGAGGTATAACGATTTATTTCTCAATTTGTTTGGTTTGCCTAGGTAACGTAACTGGATAACGTCGCTCATCCTCTTCTTCGGTTCTTCCCCAGCGTGTCTCTCTCCCCGACTCAAGACTGCCGCTGTTGCTCGCCAGCTATCCTCCTCTGTTTCAGCCGCTTGCTCCTCCCGTGCCGCTAGCTGCTGCGACCTCGCCGTCTGCTCAGTTAATCTAGCACGTCGCCGGCCGCCGGATCTCGCACGCAGCCGGCCGCCACCCGCTGGATCTCGCGCGCAGCCGACCGCCGGATCTCGCGCGCCGCCGATCGCCGTCTGACCCAAAGCATGCGTGCCGCTAGCTGCTTGGATCTCGCGCAACGACGGACGCCGGCGAAGCATGCCGCTGTTGTTTTTCTCTAGCACCCTTTGAGCGGCTTGTGCGGCTGCGGGAACAGAAGACGGGTCCCGATACACCCGATTTGGGGTGTGATCAGTTTTGTATAGCGATGAGACCTGATTACACTGTATCTAATTACAGCCATGGTGAAACAAACACGATTTGGCGTTAACTGATCCTGCTGTAATCAGATTACGTTACAATCTCGGTAATCAAACACCTCCTAACTAATATCCATTTTAAGTTCATAATTAAAATGTTAGATGTCCCTTCGCATTGCATGTAAATAGTCTTTTGAGCTACTTTTTGGAGTACTACTATGGTCTATCCGTGCGCGTAAAATCAGTAGTAAATTGCCCCGCAAAAAAGAATCAGAAGTAAATCAACGCGGTAATGTTCTCTTTCAAATTACCGTTGGAATGGTCGGTAAGTAAATCCAAATGTGATATATGCCATTGCATGATGATGAGCAAACTAAGGGCATGTACAATGGTTGATAAGATAATCTTATTTTAAATTTTGCATGTAATTAGAGATGACAAAAAAACATGTCTACAATGGGTCATCTCTTAGCCTTATCTTCAATAATTAGTTGTTCCTAAAAACATGATGAGACAAATTGTGCTAAGAGATCATCTCTTGTCTTCTCTTAAATAAGATAAGACAAGCCTTTTTTTATGATTTCTGTCTCCTCCACCTCATTATTTATCCTACGTGGCAGTCTTAAGATAGAACCATTGTACGTGCCCTAAGCTGTACGGGGGTGGCGACATGCGTAGACTAGTCTGGATTGCGATGTTCCCCTCGGGATAGGCTGCCAGAAAGACGGACGGACGGTCCCAAGGGTAGGAGGGGTGCCTGCCCATATTTGCCAGCAGCCCCAGGCCCAAGTCCATCATCATCATCATCATCTTACACATGGTGCGCCAAAGGAAACGCCGTCTTCTTCCCTGGCATTCCAAACCACTGGTCCAATGGAAGCACCCATCCATCAATCATTGAAGATAATAAGCAGGGCGCAGAGGCCTCGCTGCGCACACTGCCACCACCCCAGCACCACAAGCCCGCCGCAATGGCGATGATGGCATTGGCCGCTCGCTTCTCACCGGCTTCAGCAAGCAGGCGATGATCCTGGGCCTGTGGATCCAGACGCAGAATTGTGCAACGCAAAAGCCGACTCGTTCAGTTAATGCTCGCTGCGCAAATCCTTCCGAGGGAAGGGAAGGGAGTGGTGCCGCATCTTTGCTTTTTGGGGCGTCTCCAATAATTCGCATCCTGCGCTGTGAGACGATGGATCATGGGGTGCGCTCCCTGTTTGTCATGTGTGTAAATTCTGGTCCCCTGGAAGGGCATGTGGGAGACGGAGAGAGATTCTTTCTCGTGTTGTTACCTTGATGCAAAAGTTACTGCAGCCGCTTCTCCCTGGGTGTATATTCTCCCTCCCTCCCATGCAACAAAATACTACAAATGGTTTCACGAGCCAATGCACAATGACCACGCCCTCGACCGGATAAACAACACATGCTGCGTGGTACGGCCGACGACCATTATCGGCCGCCTAATCACGCGCTTTGCTCGCAACCATGGCCTTAAAAGATGCGAGAAAAAGAGCAGTTTAGGCCTGTGCGGATTTCGGATGTATCAACTTTCTGTTCTACTACTGGGCAACAGTAATCTGAAAGGGTACAATTAGTTCTCTAGCATGCATGCATAGCCCTAGTCCCTTGCTTTAGGGGACAGCCCCCTCCTACCAATGACAGAGGCATGATAAGCCGCATCATTGCTCGCGTCCCAGTGAGATTTTTCTAAGGGAAGATGAGGCTGCGAGATGAAACAACAAGGCAAAGGCACGGCCTGCATTATTGTTCACAGTAAGCAAGCAGAGGAGACGGATGGATGGATGGAATGGTGCTTTCAGATGCAAGGAGATGGCAGCAGCTCATCTGATCGGCTAGCCCCTTGATGGCAGGCAAGGGATGGCTGGTAGGAGGCAGGGGCTCGCCTTGGCGCCTCGCGAGCAGGCAGGCACCACCATTTTGTCCTACTCCAGAGGGCCATTAGTTTTATCCGCCCCTCTGATCCTGATGCTCCTTGAAGACCCAACACCATCGCAACCCCCCTGCAATTCTATATTCCATGAGCATCATGGCCTTCCCCTAGTTCAACCACGGCAGATCAGGGCGCACAACACAGACACGGAAGAAGATGGTGCTGATATTCCGTCCATGAGGCAGCTCACCGGTATCCCAGTTATAAATTGCTTGCTGATGCTCACACACACAGCTGCCATGCAGTGCATTGTGCTGCGTCGGCCAAAGACATGACATGTACAAACAGGCATTAATCAATGAATGAATGATGCCACAAGTAAAATAACATCGTCAGACAAACTCTGGCGAGTGAACGAGTCACGCTGCATCGACTGACTAGGCCTGTGCAGAATTCAGAAAACGGGATGACACCTATCTATAATCGGCAGAGTTTACTACTATGATATATCCAGGATGAACTGAATTTATGCGCAGATTAAAAAGAGGAGAGGAGCCGCATTTCTGCGGTCTCAGTTTCTTCTTTTTTGCGGTCTCAGTTTCCTTCTGCAGTCTCAGTCTCAGATCATGGCATGGCGCTGGAGGGAAGGAGGCAGAGTTTGACTCGACAAGATTTTAGTACTGACAATAGGGGGGGTGGGATGGCAACATGTGCAATTAAGGAGATTGATGTCTTAGTTATATAGTATATTTCAGCCCTAACTTGCACTGCAATCATCTGCAGAGAGAAGAAAGGTCCCGCTGTTGCAGATGCAGAACCAAGGATGCAGACACATAGCACAGCACACCAACCAGGTGGCGCCTGAAGAAGAAGAAAATGATTCACTTGCAAGCAACATGAGATAGAGGCACCAGAATGCTGCAGAGAGGATTGATATGCATGCTTAGTCAGCACACCAGGGCCAGACAATGAACTGGCAAATGCATGATCAGGCCGCGGGAGAAGGATTCTGGATCACTCAAAAACCAGCCCATGGCATCATCGGGAACCGGGATCTTCCCAAGGTCAACTCTGGGAATGATTAGCACTCTAACAGCGATCGCCGTATTAAATGGGCGCTTAACCGACAGGTATCGGAGGTTGAGCCCACAGCTTCAACTTTGATTCTGCACTTATGAAGCTCCTATAATTAATTCACTGCTTAAGAATAAGATTATTGCTACGTGGAGCTGGAAATGCAGCAGAGAATGACAGATATTTTTCGGCCGTGCTAGCTATGGTGGGCAAAAGCCGGGCTGAACCCACTTTCCATAAAACTCAAGGTAGACACGAATCACCTCAATCCTGCGGTACCTCCTGACGCCGATCACCTTAAATCTCAATGCTGTGCTCGCACGAGATAAACACCAAGAGAGGTCAGCTTTATAAAATGAATGTAAACCTCTCTCTGCACATTGACTTACTGGTTTGGAGCCTCGCATTAGCATAAAACTTAATCCAGTGCTCATCTGTAAAACATGAAGAAAGGAAATGCAGATTATGTTCTCAAGCTCAACTGAAGAACAGAGAAGTCAACCATTATTTAAAAATCTGAGATCACCAAGCTGGTAACCAACATCAGAGTCTTAGAGATGAGTACCGCAGCTGTACTTACCACGACATTTTCTGACAGCTTGTTTTACTATCTCCATTACATTAGCTCTGCGTGTTCTTGATCAAGTATAATCTCTGTGTCAGCCTGCACCGTACTTTCGGAATGATTTAGAATTACCCATGCCTCGAGAATCGAGCATCCAAGTTGCCGCTATATCTTTCTCTCCATCCTGATCAAATCTCGAGATCAAACAGCTGTCTCAGACGTTCTTTGCTTGTTCATGAGAGAACGCCACGAGATGGCAGCTAAGAAGCTTCCTGGTGCAGCATCAGGAACGAGATCCACTGCCCTTTTCCATTGCTTCCTGGAAGGAACTGCAAGTGCCACTGTGCGATATATAATCGAAAAAAGTATTGAGCGAGCAGCACGACCATATCGCGTTCCATCAACATCTACAATTTGCACTACCGCGCTTGAGGAAATCAAGATCCCGAAAAGAAGCTCGCATACATCCCCAGAACAACATACATCCGTGGCTAGCTTCTCCCAGATCGGCCCTCGCGATCTCGGCGAGCTAATAATTGTACAATCGGCAGTATGATACACTTATTTTTGCCAGGACTGAGCTAGCCAAACACATAGGCCATGCCCCCTATTAGCAACCAGTAAGATTCGAAGCACATGATCATGCATGCAATGCGACCATGAAATCTTTCCTTCTAAATTCAAGTTCCTTTCAATGATTCAATCTACCTCCATTACGGCGTCCCCGTTCCGTTGCGCGCGGAACGGAATGATTAAGAAAGTGGCCCTTGGCACATGGCGCCAAGCGAGCATGACACAAACTTGCACCCCGCCCTCATGGTTTCCAGCTCGACGTGAGAGACATCCAAGATCCAATTAATAGGCCACATGAGCAACTAACCACTTGATTATGATCCCCCCACTAGTGTACTGATGGCGCAATCTCCCAAGTGAATCCTATAATTCCACGTTTGCAGCTCAAGCTACCTCTCATCCATCACAGGGCTAGCTTAGCTAGCTCCGTTTTTTTTTTCTTTTTGCTGCTTTGTTTACTGGATTTCAGGCATGGCTCCCTCGGCCATCTGTGCTGCTATAACTTACTTTACGTTTCTCTTTGAAATGCCCCCTGCTGCTGCATTGAGCCACCCTCGATTCGTGCCGATCTGCCCCGAAAAGCGCGGCAAATGGTCTGTTCCCCCATGATTTTAACAGAAACCTCAGCTGCAATCCTATGGAATGAGAAGCATCCATACCATACTATATACATATATTTGAGATAGATAGCATCTGGTTTTGTGTCACGACATCCAGCACACTTGCTCTCCTTTAGAGGAAGAGCCTGTTGTTTACTTGGCCAGAGGTTCATCGGAGAGCGGATTGACAGCAAATACAATCACCGGGTTAGCCCCAAAAGCGCGGCGCGAGGAGATATTTTTCATATATATTTGTATATATCCAGGTCGATCCGCGCGCAGCTTGTGAGAGAGGGTATGAGAAAGTAACATGGAAAGCAAACATATCTTGCTTGACTAGGTTTCTGTGTTTCAGGTTTCCAATGAACGGAATTGTTGCCACCGGAGGCCGGCAGAGGGTGATATCTATACATGTCTACCTACACTGGGTTAATCAGTTAAAGAACTAATTAGAGGTCAGTGCTGTAACACCGGTGGTGGTGCACTCCTACTATAGTTGGTGACTCTTAATTACTTGTAGCTTATGCACACTCGCTGATGAGTAGCAAGCTAGCTGCCCTTGAATCCATATTGGCTCAGTGATGACATGAGAATCTTACCTGAAGCACCTAGCAGCAGCACTGGCTGCATGCAGGTTCATCAGCTAGCTACGAGAGTGAGTGAGTGTTGTACGTACTGGCTGCACACCAGTCAGAGAGAGAGAGAGAGAGAGAGAGAGAGAGAGAGTGAGTGAGGGGAAAGGAGAAAGGACAGCACATCTGGTGGAAATCTGGTGGGCACTACGAAAAAGGCAAGGTTGCAGCTGCCGAAACACCAAGCCTGTGTATGGTGGTGGCAAGGTGGCAGAGAGTAAGATCCCAAGAACAATAAAGGAGAGGCAGGTAGGCCAGTGTGTTTGCCTGCCTCCCTCTTCATCTTGAGCAGCAGCCACACCGCTGCTTTACACTACTACACTACACTACACATGACTAAGCTGGTGCTTCATACTGGTGGTTAAGCTGCTATAAGCCCTGCTACTGCCATTACTCACTGTTGGAAATATTAGCACTTTTCTGATTAAACTAATCCACAAATAAACGGTAAGCATAGCATCTCATAGCGATACCTAAGCATACTAGTACGCATGGAACATAGAAGCAAACCATCTATGAGCAGCACATATACGACTAGCACAAGTACGAGTAAACGAGAGATGAACAGATCATACCCTTCGGTTGGCCAGGCCAACGCGGCGGCGGCGGCGGCAGCCTCGGCGTCGTCCGTGGCCTTCTTCTTGGCGGCGGCGGCGTCGACCATGGTGTCGATGCAGGGGAGTAATGAAAGCAGAGGCAGACGGAGATGGGGACGGATTGGGAGCAGTCGCGTCAAGACGCTCTTCAAAAACCTTATTGCAGTTCTCCCGAATTAATTAATTCGTTCCTGACCGGTAAAAATAAGCTTTGGCTCATTCCCACAAGCAGCGGCACATGCGCGTGCGTCATGGCTAGGCGGAGGAGGGGGAGGAGGAGCGTGCATGTATCACTCCTCTTCCCAAGCTCTCAATGGCAAATGGTAGAGCAACCCTTATAAAGGGGTCTTAACACTTCTCAACTAGCAAGGTGGTACTAAACTTTTCACCACCTGTTATGATTCAACACTCACTGCTGGTTTGGTTACAGGGTGGCAAACACGTACGCTCCGTAATAAAATATAAAAGATCTAAATGCTTTTATATTTCTTTAGGAAGGGAATAGTGAATAATGAATTGAAGTGAGGCAAATCGTTAATGGAATGATCGCCCTTAGCAGCTAGCCTCATGGTAGGATGACAAGCTTAGCGGCCTCGATAGTAGGATGGCTAGCTAGCAGTAGCAGGCCAGAGGGCACAGGCTATGATGAATGTACGAGGCAGGCATCATCTATCACATGCCCAGCACATGAGACGCTGCACCAGCACCGGCCGGCCGGGATGCAACGTCTGTGGCATGCATAACCGTATGCCGCAGCAGATTGAGATCCTCTACACGACAATCATATCCGTCACCACAAGTATTCCCCGTCTTGTGCTAAGGCCTAAGGATACACACATGAGAAAGAAGAAGATGATGATGATGATGATGAGAAGGAAGAAGCATCCGAGTTTGTGGTGGCCTCTCCTCTTGGGAAGGAAGCTGCCGCATTTCAAACAGGCCATCAGTGAGTTACGAATCAAGGTGGCATGCATGAGGGCCTCTCTTGCATCCTGCTATGCCCATTGCATGCAGATGCAGTGGATGAAAGTCGAATGTTGCTAATACCCACGATGCACTAGTGCAGCAACCACATGCATCAAGAGTGGCCATGAATGCGATGGACGGCCAGGCCAGAGCAAGGTACGTAGTACGTAGGTGCATGCATACATGGTGGCGCAGCCAGCCAGCCAGCCAGCCAGCCAGCCAGCTTTTCTCCATCGCCATGGCACAAGGACAGATACACTCATACACATACATAGAGGGTGAAGCGAAGGCCATTCGCGTCCACTGCATGCGATCACATTGGGGCAGATGATGAGAAAAAAAAAAAAGCTAGGCCTGCGCAAACTGCAAAGCATGTGTGATATGCCCCTGCGGCGCAGTAGCGGTGGAGACGAGCAGAAGATTCATGTGGGCGTAGGCAGGGTACGTACTGTACGTACGTACGTAGGCAGCCACCAGCGGCGGCAGCAGCAGCAGCTCATTTATCTCCATCTCCATCGCTTTATGTTTCATCAGGCAGAGCTCCACCAGGAACGACATCACCATCAGCAGCAGCAGCAGCAGAGCGACGGAAGCCCATACATGCATACATACGCAGAGGCAGCGGCAGAGGCAGAGAGAGTCAGCCACCAATGGCTGGCACACAATACAATGCGACGCGACGCGACACGACACGACGCGACGCGACGCGAGGCGATGTGATGCGATGCGATGTGATGGCAGGAGCGGCGCGCAGTGCAGTGCAGTGCCATGATGAGTGATGAGGTTCGTTACGCTGACATGCATGGCAGTGGCAGTGGCAGCGCTGGCGGATGAAGGGGAAGGTGATGGATGGATGGGTCCCCAGCTTGGTCGCGTCCTTGTCCGCCTGTTAGTCGGCTCCGCGCACCCCTCCCATTTCCGTGCATACTCACAAAAATGAGACAGCCTATTTTCATCTTCTATCTACAGTATAATAACACAAGGGAGGCCGCAGGGAGTTCCGACTCCAATCCCGAAAATTCGAATCTGAGCCCGAGCTCATCTGCACCTGCGCTCACGAAAAAAATCCAAATAAATATTATAAAAATTTAAAAAAATTCAAAAAAAATTAGGGTGGTAGACAATTTGATGCGTGAGATACGCTCCAATTTTCAAAACATTTGGACTTCTGTGTAGCTCTCAGCAAAAAAGACAAATTGAAGGTCTGTAAAAATGTGTACTGTTCATATACTGTTCTGGTCTGATTTGTCTTTTTTGCTGAGAGCTGCATAGAAGTCCAAATGTTTTGAAAATTGGAGCGTACCTCACGCATCAAATTGTCTACCACCCTAATTTTTTTTGGAATTTTTTGAATTTTTCTAAAAAATTTATGAATTTTTTTTAACCGGGTGCAGATGCACCCGGGCACCGAAACGCCGCTCTCCTCCAATCCTCACTATTCACCATTTCGACTGCCACTGTCCACCATTCTTTGCATCTTCTACACCCGGACACATCAAAACACCGGACACAAAATGTTTATCAACCGGACTTCGAACAAACGAAACTATATAAACATTAACTATGCGGATGGGGGATGCGCCGGACTTCACCATTTTCTCGCTGGTTCCTTCCCCTTGCAGTCACTGGATCGGCGATAGTAATCCTCCACATAGGTGTTGGCGGCTGGCCAGGCATCTCGTTGTTGGTGCTCGCTAGGCCGCTGTCAGAGAAGGTCGAGATGAAGCCCACGAGACGACGAGCGGCATGGGTCTCATCCTTCGCAAGCCTGGCCGCTTTCGTGTCATCCGCCACCCTCTCCGCCGACACACGCTTAGACTCCTCAATGCCGAGCCCGGGCACCTTCGTGTTTTGCGGCGAAGGCGCCTCGCGGAATTATCGATGCGAGCGTGGGCACGCACGGCCTGCGGAAGGAACTCATCTCTCGCAGCGTGCGGTTTGCACCTCCGATTCGGGCATCCTTTTACCAGGGTCTAGGATTCGTCCGGAGTGGGGTATATGTGGGAGCAGCGTGGCCCGGTTTGATGTGGCGAACGCATTCGGGCGACCCTATATCCTCCCCAGATATGAGGGTACCGGTCATCTGATGAGTCCAAATTATGTTAAGTTTTTTATCTCTATTTTGTGCCCTTTTTTGAACCAAAGACCGTAGAACAATCGTTCTACGGTAATTTTCATTCAAAATTTAAACAATGTTATGTACAACAAAGAAAAGAAAATACAGAGTCATGCCCTCTAACCAATACCAGCTCTAGGAAAATCCATGAAAGATTAAGTTAGATTATCTGTAATCCATCCTCTGAAAGCCTCTCTGTGCTTCTCTTTGATTCTCAAAAGAATCAATTTTAGGTCATCTCTGAGAAAATTTCTCCATGCTTGAACTGATGGGTTTTGAGCTTTGAAAATTTTGGAGTTTCTCTGCATCCAAATGTGCCAGCAACCCATGGTGATGATGCTCATTGCAAACTGTTTGGGTAAATGGATTAGCAACAGATTTATCTCATCAAAAGTATTGATGCCTCTGACTTTGAAAGGAACAATTGAATCCCAGCATTGCAGAGCAAATGGGCAGTCTCAGAGAAGATGAAGGCTGGTTTCCTCACAAGAACAGTTACAAAGCTCACAATTGTACTTGGGAAAATGAAAGTGTTTTCTAGAGAGAAGATTTCTGACATTTACTCTGTCATGCAGTAGCAGCCACAGAAAAATCTTATATCTTAACATAGCAGCACTTTTCCAAATACTCTTAAACAGTGGAGAGGCTACCTCTTTTCCTTGCAGATGGCCATACATTTGGCTAGCAGAAAATCCATCATTATGTTTGTTCCATGGGAAACACCATTTGTCTAGTGAATTATTCAGGTGGGTAGCTTACATGAGAGCAGAGAGTTCTTGGAATTGCTGGTGTGCTTGAATGGATAGTGGAGTAAAGAAATGTTTAGATACATCCTCCAAGTCTTTGATTTTCTGGACTGAAATTTGTTCTTGCCTGCTGAAAGAGAACAGTTGTGGAAATCTGTCTTTCAATATGCCCTGATTCCAGTTGTCAATCCAAAATCTAACAGTGTTACCAGAGCCTAGTTTGGGGACAACTGCCTGTCTAAACTCAGGCACTAACTTTAGAATACTTTTCCACCAAAAAGATCCTTGTGGATTTGTGGTAAGCATTATGTCTGGATAATAAGTTTCCCAAATCAATTTGACCCAAAGAATGTCCTGTTGATTTAAGAATTTGTGGACATGCTTCATAAGTAAACATTTGTTGTGACTGGCAATATCCAAAACTCCAAGACCTCCTTTTTCTTTAGGCTGGCAAACTTTGTCCCAAGCAATCAAGGCAGTACCTCTATCTTCCATTCCATATTTCCTCCAAAAGAAATGCTTGAGATATTTTTTAATCTGCTCCATGACACCAGAAGGTAGTGCTAGTGTACACATGAAGAAAATCGGCAGGCTGTAAAACACCGACTTGACCAGGACCAGTTTGTCTCCATATGATAAGAGAGAGGAACAACCATCAAGCCTTCTTTCAATTCTTTGCATAATGGGCATAAAATCCTTAATCTTAGGCTTGGAGAGACAGAGAGGTAAACCCAAATATGTGAAGGGTAAAGATCCAACTTTGCAGCCCATAATGTTAGCCAATTCCAGCATTTTATCATTTGCGGTGTTTATGGGAACAATCACTGATTTTTCATAATTGACCCTCAGGCCAGTGAAGGTACTGAAGTACATGAGCAAGTTTTTGAGCTGGTGCAATTGAGCAGCATTAGCTTGCATGACAAGGATTGTATCATCTGCATACTGAATTATAGGGAAATCCTGATCAATATTAGCATGCAGGGGAGCATAGATCAGCCCATTCTTCATTGCTTCATTTAGAATTGATTGGAGCAGATCATCAACTATGACAAACAGTAAAGGTGAAAGGGGATCACCTTGCCTGACCCCTCTTTTACAGAGAAACTGTTTACCAGGTACACCATTTAGCAGCACTGAAGATAATCCAGAAGAGAGAATCATATCCATCCACATAATCCACCTAGGTCCAAAACCTCTAGCAATGAGAATGTTCCTGATGGCTTCATGCTCATCATATCAAAAGCTTTCTCAAAGCCCAATTTGAGAATAATTAATTCATGTCCTGACTGATGGCATTGGTGAATGAATTCATATGACCAGGCCAAACAATCCTGAATTGATCTCTTCTTAAGAAACCCATATTGATTCTGATGAACCAACTTTAGGATGACAGCCTGCAATCTGTTAGCCAGAAGTTTTGTGATGATTTTGATGAAGCAGTTGAGCAAAGAGATTGGTCTGAAATCATTAGCATGCACATGACCTTCCTTTTTGGCAACAGAATAATAAAAGAGGAGTTGATACTTTGCAAGTTTAATTTGCCATTATAAAAAACTTCAATCAGCTTGTAGAAATCTAGAGCAATGATATCCCAACAATGCTTAATGAAATCAATGTTGAAGCCATCTGGCCCTGGTGCCTTGTCAGAAGGGAGATCTTTGACTACTGCATCAATTTCCTCTTTGGTAAAAGGCTTGTCAAGCTCAATTAGCTCAGCCACCTTTATAATAAGAGAGTCCAAGCTGAGAAGGTTAAAAGTAGGCACAGAAGTATTGAGTCTCTATTTCAAAGCTCTCGATAGAATTGTAGCTTTAGCCTGATGATCATCTTGCATGTTGCCAGCTTCATCCTGTAAACTAGCAATATAGTTTCTCCTGTAGTTGATGGTAGCCTTTACTTTCAGATATTTTGTATTTACTTCTTCCCCTTGCAAAATCCATCTAATTGTTGCTCTTTGTTTCCTGTAAGCTATTTGCATTTCCAACAAGTTTAGAAGATGTTGCTTAATAATTTCTCTGACATTCCATCCAATAGTGGATAAAGATCTAAAATCTTCAATAGTATCATAAAGCAGAATGAGCTCATTACAGGCTTGAATAAGTTTTGACAGTTGAGACAGTTCTTTGGCCCAAATCTTCAATCCCTTCCTCAATCTTTTTAGCTTTGCAGTGATTCTCTTTGCACTATCGGTTTCTTTGACTTCTTGTTGCCAAATGTTTTTCACAGTATCCTTGAAACTATCAATCTGCATCCAGTAGTTTTCAAACCTGAATTTTTTTGATTTTGGAACCATGGTGCCAATCTTAATGATGCATGGGACATGGTCAGAAATAGGCTTTGATAAAGGCAACACCATAGTGTTTGGGAAATTGGAAGTCCAAGCTTCTGAAGAGAAAACCCAATCAAGTTTTTCAAGTAAAGGGGCTGCCTGCATGTTGCTCCAAGTAAAAGCTCTACCCTTCAAGGGAATTTCTAGAAGGCCCAAATTGCTGATTGATTCATTAAATAAGAGCATATCATTGATATTACCCCCTTTTCTATTTCTGTTTGAAGGATATCGAATATAATTGAAGTGCCCAAGCATCAACCAGTTACAGTCATCAGGTATCTGAATATTAGAAAACCAGTCCATGAAAATAACCCTGTCAGCAGAAAAACAAGGGCCATAGATGTTTGATAAGGTCCAGGTATCTGAGGATAGTTTAGAAGTGAATCTAACGGAAATGGAGAAGGAATTTTTGGATATAGTTTCTCCTGAGAAAAGGGAATCATTCCAGACCACTAGCAGCCCTCCTGAAGCACCTACAGATGGTTGGTAATCAAACTTATTCAGACGTTTTGGGCAAAACTGCTTAAGATATCTGCTGTCAAATGTTTCCCTCTTTGTTTCTTGGATGCAAAGCAAGTCACAGTCTGTCTCATCAATTTTATTTCCGATAGCTAACCACGTATCTTTATCATTGATGCCTCTAATATTCTAGTTCAAAATTTTCCACTGCTTATTCATGAGAGAAATGCACTGATAACTTAGAATGATAGATCTGAACAATCTTGCATAACTTAAAGATCTCAGTCTGCAACAGAACTAAAAGTGCCAGATCAACATCTCCCCAGAACATGGGCTTACATAAAGTCACTTGGTAGGACATAACCATTACAATCATAGCTCAAAAGGAAACTAGAGAGGGCCCCTAATAAATCTTCATGCAGGGCTGGACGCTCCCCCCTTCTTTGGACCCTTCTTGCTCTTCTCCTTCTCCTCTTTGTCCTTGCCTCCTTTTTTCTTCTTAGCTTGGTGGAGAGCATCATCTAGGCAGTCCTTCTCAGGAACCTTGCAAAATGCAATTGACAGATTTTTAACCACTTTGCTGGGTAAAGATGGATGATTAATATTGCAAGGCAAACAGTTTCTATCCATGCAGGTTTTCTTTCTGTAACCATGATTCAATTGTTGAATTCTATAGCTTCTTCTCACCTGAGATTCAATGAGTGGAGCTTTATCCTTCCTCGTTTTATACAATTGGATGGCAGAAGTGCTAGAGGACATCCCAACTGATGAAGTCTTGGAAGGTGGGGTGGAAACAACAGCTGGGGAAGGCACCTCCTTGACATTCTGATGCTGGCAGAGGGGCTGCAGGACAGATTCACATTTTTCAGGTAACACAAAAGGTTTTAGATTTGAGCTATCAGATTGTTCAGAAATGATCTTCCATAACTGAGAAGAAAGCAACTGTTTGGCCCACTCAAATTTATCTGGTGAAAGCAGAGCAAGTGCAATAAAATTAGCCCACTCATTAGGTACCTGAATCACTTCTCTAGGTTGCCCTACTGGAGCAAAGTGCTTCGTCCAGAGCTCTGCTTCCTCAGAACCAGTGCGGCATTGTGCAGCTCTTCATGGGTTTGAGACAGAAACATCTTCTGCATAACTGGATCTGCAGCATCAGGCAATAATTGACAAGCTCCCACATGAATAGTGTCTTTATAAATGGGGATAGGAAATCCAGGTGGAGGGTTAGAACTACCTGAATCTGGACTAGGCAGGTCTGAAGTTATATTATTTTCAGCATGGCTGACTGTAGCAGAAATATCAGCTCCCTGAAGATTATCCAGAGCCACTCCCTGAAGTTCAGCAGCAGCACCAACTGCCTGTTGTTGAAGAATGTTGTCAACTTGAGCAACCAAAGGAGCCAGCAACACTTGATCCTCAAGCAGGGTGTTATCAGGCAGTTGATCAACCGGGTTCTGCAAGTCTGGCAACTCTTGAGGTGGCTGATCCAGTGGCATCTGCAAAACACTTGCAGCATCAGCCTGTAGAGCCTGTTGCACGAAAACTGCAGCATCTGGAAGGTGAATTGGTTCTTGCTGCACAACCACAGCTGGTAGGTCAACAGGCTGCAGAGCTAGAGGGAGCTCAGGTTGCTGCATCCCATCCTCAAGGGGCATGTTAAGATCTGGAAGTTGCATCTCATGAAACAAGACTGGCGGGTCATGAGGAGCAATCAAATTCCCAAACAACTGAAGATCGGCAGCACCCTGAACTGAATTTGCAGTTTCAACACTGTTGGAGTCAATACCAAGAGAGAGCGTCAGGCCATTGTGATCCATCTCAATAGCTTGCGGTGCAACAATGTGGTGATCCTGTACCAGCATATTATCATTGATTGGGGGCATTGCCCAGTGGTCCCAGCCTAGATCATCTGCATTTTCTGCCTCTCCATTCTGACCATCTTGAACATTGTCAGTCTGTTCATTGTTTTCATGTTGTGGGATGGGTCCAAAGAAAAGATTGTGTTGATTAGGATGATGCTGCTGCTCTGGTGGTCTTGGGTGCGGGTTGCCATCCCAAGGAATGGGATCCTCATCTAGGGGGGGCTCCCAACAACTCATCCTGAAAGATGATGACTGGGCAAGTCCATGATTCTCCTTCGAAGTGCATGTCCCCTGTGACTGCCAAACTAACTGAAACATCTGAAAGAGCATCGATTCTCACTTTAACTGCTACAGCGGTATTAGTGGTTTTCACTCGGTCCCAAGAAAGCAACTTTCCAAAACTAGAGACAACATTGTTGAGCTCAGACATGCAACGAAGATCTGCTGGGAAACCAACCAACAACAGCCAACAATCTCTGGCCAGATTGAACTTCCTCCAGTTCAGGCCCTGATCATGCTTTTGGAAAACGATGTGAATATCATCAAAAGGATGTGAGCTCCTATTGACCAAGGAATCTCTGTCTGCTTTACTGTTGCATCTGAAAAATGCTTGACCAAAAGGGCATTTGGAGATAGACGAAAACACTACCCTTTGCGAAACCAAGAAATCACTGAGAACCTCTCGGACATTGACAAAGGCGACTTCACCTTGGGGCATTGGTACCAGAGTGGCAATGGTGAGATTTTCATTGGACAGCTGCATGTCTCCATGGATGACCCGAGCGCGTGCTGGCCTCCCTTCCACCTCGATAGCTTGAGTGCCAGGGAGAAGGAATGGCGTAGGATCAAAGGGAAAATTTACCATGGTTGACGATCTCGCCGGAGCGGAGCTGGAGGGATGGAGCAAGGAAGAAACCTTGCTTGGAGGATTTGATTGATGAGACTGGAGAGGGCGGAGAGAAAGAGTTGGGAAATGAGCATTGGCAGAGTCCCGAGCAGAGGGCAGTAAATTTTCTGCAGGGCCAGCATTACGGGAAGACGGACCGATAGAGCCACTGACCAACGGGTCCCTCCGACCACTGTTACCAGATTCCCGATTATTCACTAGATTGGGGGGATTTGCCATGTCAGATGAGGAATGTGGAACGGCAATCTCGGCCTGGAATCTACAGTTGACTGCAATATGCCCCCATCACTTGCAGGCCTTACAACGAATTTTGTTCTGGCATTTGGGCCTCAAGTGACCTGACATGAGGCAACGAACACAGAAAAGGCCAGATGCATTATGGGCCGAAGGGCCCATAGATTCAAAACGCGTAGATCCCGCCCCACCCAACGCAGTATTATTGGGCGAAGTTAAAACGGAATTAAATGGGCTCCTTAACTGCTGCATGGCTCGATCATGGGAATTGAGTGATGTTTGCGAAGAAAAGAATTGAGGCTTCTGAACAGCTTGAGCATATGATCGACGAGATTTAGCGTTGGACACAATGGTCCAATTTTTGCTAGCCGCATCATGATAACGCAGGTAAAGATCCTTGAGTTCATCACCCCCTCTCCCCATAGAAGAAAATTCATGGAAAAAAGATCGGAAGACAAGTTGCCACCTCTAATGATTTCGAAACCCACTTCCGGAGAAGAAACCCAGAACTTGTATGACCAATTGCGCAGATGAGATACCTTAAAAAACTTGGCAGAGCCGCCAAAGCACGCTTGAATGATGAGGCCCACCGATTCTGGATTTAGCTTGATCATTGAATGCGTGAATTCCACCACGAGGAAGAACTTTGGAGATCTAGGCGCGTCTTGGGCATTGACGACTGCATTGCACTGCTTCTTGATATATTCTTCAAAAGCTTTCTGAAGGGAGAAGTTGAGATCAGAAAGGGCCATTCTGATAAGTGGCCGACGGGATCGGAGCGATCATCGGCAGGAAGTGGCCACCGGGGTCGGAGTGACCACCGGCATGGAGGGCTTGGTGGCCGCCGGGGCCGGAGTGGCCTCCGGCGGGAGAGCGGAGCGGAGGCTAGGCTAGGCGGAGCGGAGCGGTTCGTTTCGTCCCGTTTACCTCCGATAAGCTTTATGCCTACACGGTAAGCTTTATGTAATTTTACCATGTTCGCACAGTGCTTTTTGTTGATTCCCTCGGGATGCATTTTTGGAAGCAATCGGAGCACTATGGAAAGAACTCCATGAAGAGATGAAAAAATCACGTTAAGTAATGTGATTAACAATTTTTATACAAGAATGAGGAAAATAGGAGAAAGCCGGAAGTTGCGCAGGATGTCCAGAGCAAGACGACATCTACGAGCGCACGCGCTTGTAACAACGCTCCTACCAACCACCGCAGCCTCCTCTTCATCGACTATTTTCACCCCCGACGAATTGGATAAGATTACAGAGGCGCATAGACGCCAAAAACTCGTCCAGAACACAGAACCCTAGCCTCCGAAAGGCATCTGAAAGTGGAATCGGCAAGGAGGAGATTGCTATCTTCACCACCTCGTGCAAGGAGGCGACATCATCGACCATCTATCTTGTTGTACTCCTTCCATTCCTAAATATAAGTCTTTTAGAGATTTTAATATGGACTACATACTGAGTAAAATGTGTGAATCTATATTCTAAAATAGGTCTATATACTTTCGTATGTAATTCGTATTGAAAACTCTAAAAAGACTTATATTTAGAGATGGAGGGGGTAATATCAAACCTTTCATGGATTGATCAAACCATGTTTACCATTGTCGTTCGTATGATGTTTGTCGTCGTATGTACGAGTAAAATCCTTAGTTCTCGGGGATATGGATGAAACTTAGTATGCACGCATGAACTTGAAGAACGTGGGGCGACCAAGGAGAGCATGGTAACCCCCATTGAAGGGGGCCACCTTGAAGCACAAGGTTTCGGACCAGAAGTTACTGTTAGGGCCAAAGATGACTTCTGTTGGTGAATTTCAACGAGGAGCTCCGCCTTTTTTGTTGGCACAATGTCGTGAAAGTGCGTTAGGGATGGGTGTCGTAAACTGTTAGCGGCTAGGGTTCTGCCCGGTCTTGGCCGGAGACAGTAGGGAAAGGAGGGGGAAAGGCGGGGGCTTGAGCGCGGCGGCCGGCGGCGAGGCGCCGTCCTGGCGCGGTGCAGCGGCGGCGAGAGGAGGCGGCTAGGGTTTAGGGTTTCCGGCTCCTCTGGGAGCCGGGCAATAGAAATAGTCTTATTTCTTAATTCTCAAAATAGTCTTACAGCTCGTATATATAACCATAATCTGAAAATAAAACTAAGATAACTTGCGGGCCTAAGCCTGCCTATTGGGCCTCCTGCGGCCATAGACCTGGCTGGTCATAACATCTCTCCCCGCCTGCGCAAATAGCTCGTCCTCGAGCTGAAAGTTGGGGTAGTGCTGGCGGAACTCCTCGCGCTGCTCCCAAGTAGCGTCCTCCTCTGGTAGTCCAGTCCACCGGATCAACACGTACCAGGAGCCTTGGCGCAGCTGAGCCTTCAACGCCTTCTCTGGCTCAGGAAGGAGACGCCCGTCCGTGATCGGTAGAAGGGCCGGCTATGCCGCGGGTGACTCGCCGCGGAATGGCTTGAGCAGCCCGACATGGAAGACATCATGGATCCACGCGCCTGTCGGAAGCTGCAGACGGTAAGCCACTTTCCCAATGCGTTCCAGGATCGCAAAGGGACCGGCATAGCGAGGACCGAGCTTCTTCCTCGCGCGTGGGTCCAAGGACTGCGTAGAGCGGTGAAGTAGACGCAGCCAGACCCAATCACCCACCGCGTACTCCGCCTCGCGATGGTGGCCATCATAGTAACGTTTGGCCAACTGCTGGGCCTGCAGGAGTCGTTGCTGGACCTCCGCGAGCATCTCATCACGGCTCCTCAGAAGAGCCCCGGCTACCTTGGTCCGTGCCGAGGCCGGATCAACCGGAAGGATCAGCGGGGGTGGCCGGCCATACACCACCTCAAAGGGCATAGCACGGAGGGCGGAGTGATAAGAGGTGTTGTAGCATAGCAGTACTCCGCCCACGAAAGCCAGTCCACCCATGCGCGAGGGCGATCTGTAACACAACGCAAATACATGGCAATCACCTTGTTAACGATCTCAGACTGGTCGTCCGTCTGAGGGTGGAAGGCGGTGCTCAGGCGTAGCTTCACGCCCGCCAGCCGGAAAAGGTCACGCCACACGTGTCCCGTGAACACGGGGTCCCGATCACTGACGATCGAAAAAAGGGAACCCGTGGAGACGGACAATGCCATCGAAGAAGGCCCATGCGACAGATGCCGTTGAATATGGATGGCCAAGCGCGATGAAATGAGCATACTTGGAGAAGCGGTCGACCACCGTGAGAATGACGGACTTGCCACCCACCTTGGGGAGTCCCTCGATGAAGTCCATGGAGATGTCCGCCCAAACCTAAGAGGGACCTCCAAGGGCTGAAGCATACCAGCTGGCCGTAGAGTCTCCGTCTTGTTGCTGGCACGTCACACACGACCGTACCCAGTCACGGACCAGGGCACGATCACCAGGAATGTAGAAGTCGGCGCGGAGACGATGGAGCGTCTTCTGCACTCCCTCATGGCCCGCCGAGTGAGCGAGGCGCAGCACCTGCTGGCGAAGATCGCCGTGCGCCTGTAGGATCGAAAGTATGTCTAGAGGGGGGGTGATTAGACTACTTGACCAAATAAAAACTTAACCTTTTCCCAATTTTAGTTCTTGGCAGATTTTAGCTATTTTAGGACAAGTCAAGCAATCATCACATAATTTAAGCAAGCATGCAAAGAGTATATAGGCAACGGAAAGTAAAGCATGCAACTTGCAAGAATGTAAAGGGAAGGGTTTGGAGAATTCAAACGCAATTGGAGACACGGATGTTTTTCCCGTGGTTCAGACAGGTGGTGATATCCTACATCCACGTTGATGGAGACTTCAACCCACGAAGGGTAACGGTTGCACGAGTCCACACAGGGCTTCACCCAAGGGTAACGGTTGCGCGAGTCCACACAGGGCTCCACCCACGAAGGGTCCACGAAGAAGCAACCACCCACAAAGGGTCCACGAAGAAGCAACCTTGTCTATCCCACCATGGCCATCGCCCACACAGGACTTGCCTCATTAGCGGTAGGTCTTCACGAAGTAGGCGATCTCCTTGCCCTTACAAACTCCTTGGTTCAACTCCACAATCTTGTCGGAGGCTCCCAAGTGACACCTAGCCAATCTAGGAGACACCACTCTCCAAGAAGTAACAAATGGTGTGTAGGTAATGAACTCCTTGCTCTTGTGCTTCAAATGATAGTCTCCCCAACACTCAACTCTCTCTCATAGGATTTGGATTTGGTGGAAAGAAGGTTTGAGTGGAAAGCAACTTGGGAAGGCTAGAGATCAAGATTCATATGGTAGGAATGGAATGTCTTGGTCTCAACACATGAGTAGGTGGTTCTCTCTCAGAACATATGAGTTGGAATGGTGTGTGTATTCTGATGGCTCTCACACGGAATGAGAAGGAGGTGGAGGGGTATATATAGCCTCCACACAAAATCCAACCGTTACACAGTTTTCCAATCTCGGTGGGACCGAATCAATAAGCTCGGTCGAACCGAAAATGTAAACCTAGTGACCGTTAGTGATTTTCGGTGGGACTGACATGCAACTCGGTAGGACCGATATGGTTAGGGTTTGGGCATAACGTAATCTCGGTGAGACCGATTACACAAACTCGATGAGACCGATTTTGGTAATTAGCTAACCAGAGAGTTGGTCAGGCAAACTCGGTGGGACCGATTTGCTCTTTCGGTGAGACCGAGTGGAACTCGGTGAGACCGAAAAGTTACAAACGGGAAACACTGAGTTTACATTGCAATCTCGGTGGGACCGATTCGCTCTTTCGATAAGACCGAAAAGTTACGAAAGGGAAACAGAGAGTTTGCAACCCCATCTCGGTGAGACCGAGATCCTTATCGGTAGAACCGAATTGCTAGGGTTTGGCAGTGGCTAATGACAAGTGAAACTCGGTGGCGCCGGATAGGAAGAATTGGTAGGACCGAGTTTGGCTTAGGGTTTAGGTCATATGTGGATATGGGAGAGTAATTGAGGGTTTTGGAGCATATCACTAAGCACATGAAGCAAGAGGCTCATTAAGCAACACCTCATCCCTCCTTAATAGTATTGGTTTTTCCTAAAGACTCAATGTGATCTTGGATCACTAAAATATAAAATGAAGAGTCTTGAGCTTTTGAGCTTGAGCCAATCCTTTGTCCTTAGCATTTTGAGGGTTCCACTTTCACATCCATGCCATGCCAATCATTGAGGTTTCCTGAAATAATCATCTTGGAATAGCATTAGCTCAATGAGCTATATGTTGTTATGAATTACCAAAACCACCTAGGGATAGTTGCACTTTCAATCTCCCCCTTTTGGTAATTGATGACAACATATAGATCAAAGCTTCGACAAAAGATAATAATCATGAAATATATCGTCGCTTTGAGAAGTATGTGATAAGTAAGAGCTCCCCCTGAATTTGTGCATATTTAAAATTTGCTTTGGACTGCAAATGCACAAAGAGTTAGAGTCATAGGTTACTCTTCCATGTCACATACATCTTGGTGGAACGCTTAAAATGATAAGAATGAAAACATGCACTCATCACCAAAAATAATGAATGATCACATAAGATAGATAAGATAATAGCATTAAGCAAGCATTAAGTGTAGCTTATGATCAATCACATGATCATCAATGTCTCACAAATAATGACATAGTATCTCAAGCACTCAAAAGCAAACAAGTTCGAAAAACCACCAAATAAAGCAAGAGAGAAAAGCAACACTCTCTCTCTCGAAGCCTATGATCTATACATCTTCTCCCCCTTTGGCAACAAGTTACCAAAAAGTTCCTAGAAAATGCATAGCACTAGATCGACGCTCAGGCTTGATCTTCAGGTGGTGGTGGAGTCCGGATCACTCCAAGGACGAAGGCTTCGGTAGATGCTGAAGTAGACGCTGGAGTTGGAGCTGAAGTAGATGCTGGAGCTGGTGGAACTGAGGCTGTGGCTGGTGCTGAGGTGGTGGCTCTTGTGTCAGCAACTGGCACGGCAGACGACCTCGGACCTCTTGGCACTCTGGCAAAGGCATGAGTAGTAGTCCTGCCTCTCCTCTCCTGCATGTCCTCCTGGAGCTGCTCCACTGCAGACTGAACTTCCGTTACTTTGACATCCAAGTCATAGAACTTATGTTCCATGATTCTCTCTAGGCTCTGCTGATTCTGAGTGAGGGTGGCCAGACTTTGCTCAATCCTCAGCGTGGATGCAATCAAGTAACCAAGCTGCTCTTGTTTGGTCTTCAAGAAGTATTCAGATGCCTCCTCTTGAGTAGGCATCTTGGCAGCTTTCTCCTTCCTCGCCTTCTCCTTCTTTGCATATGCTTGTGCAGACGATGGCTCGTTCTCAGTCATCACAACTTCATTGTTCTCAAAATCTGGACGGATGGGCAAATGTTTCTTGTCCAATAAATATATGCCCGTGCCCATCTTGGAGTTGATGAGCTCCTGAATCTGAGGGGCATATCCGCAGCTCCTCTTTTGGTCTGCTGCAGTCCTCTTGATTGTTTCCACTATGAGGCTCATCACCTTGAACTTTTGAGGCACATCAAACACATGTAGCAAGTTGATAGCATGGCCTCTGATCATTTTGTGATCTCCAGACTTGGGCAGTAAGGTGTGCCTTAGTATCCAATTGATCGTCGGGAGCCCTGACAGAAGGTAATGTACTGAGCCAAACTTGAAGGTATCAAGTGCTTCATTTGGGATCTCCTTGTACATATTTGACATTGAGTTGTGGTCCATCTTCTTCTTGGCATAGATATCCAAGTCATCATCTTGCTCCTCTGGGGCATTAATGATCTGTGCCCACTCAGCAACTGTGGATTGGTACCTTGTACCCTCAGACATCCATGTGATCCTCCCATCTGGATAAAAGTGAGCTGTGGAGTAGAACTGCATGATGAGTTCCTCGTTCCACTTTGTGAGCTTCTGCCCAACAAAGTCAGCTACTCCACAAGCTATGAAGCTGTCTTGCACTCCAGGATAGTGCTCCTCATTGTCCTTGATGTATGTCCAATCAACCCATCGCATATCACAGACAATGGGCTTCTTATCTAGAAGCACTGTCTCATAAAAATCCTGCTGCTCCTTGGTGTGAAACCTGTAGTCCACGGCAGTCCTTCTCCTTGAAGCATATGGGTCTGCTTCTCTCCACTTTCTCAGCCCTGAATCTCTCCTGAGCTTCATGTCCTCGGCCACAGGATGAGCATCGTTGTGGTCTGGGATCTTGGGCTTTAGCTTCCTTAGGACATTTTCTTCCTCTTCTTCAGCAACAGTCTCAGGCATTGGGGCCTTGTTCTTTTCAGCTGCAGGAATGCTCCTTGTATTTCTCTTAGGCTTTGGCTTTGGAGCTGACTTGGCCTTGGAAGCAGCTCCCCCTGATTTTATGGCATCTCCCATTAGCTTGGGTGCCTTGGGTGCTGGTGCAGCTACCTCTTCTTCCTCTTCTTCTTCCATGATGGAAGCTTTGCCAAGCACTCTAGCCACAGTCTTCTTCACCCTTTCCTTTCTTTTCTTGCCTTCTGCAGCAACTGGCTCTTGAGGAGTGGGCTTCTCAGTTGAGGCTCTTGCTTTTGACATGGGCTGCCTGCCTGCTGGCCTTTTGATTTTCAGGCCTGGCTTAGTGCCTTGAGCTGGCTCAACTCTCTTGAACGCAGGCCGGCGATCCCGACGAGGAGGCGGGGGGAACCCGCTACGGATCGACGGGTCGGAAAGGCGCCCGCGGTTCTTCTTGGAGGAGACCTCCGTCCACCCACCGTCCATGCCGGATGAGGAAATGGGATCCGTGATGTGCGGAGCGACGATAATGGACTGCAGGCGATGTGGAGGGGGCGGGGGAGAGACCGCTGAGCCGGGCGCAGGACCTACGATGATGGACTGAAGCCTATGGGGAGGAGGCGCCCCCAGATCCGGCGCACTAAATGCCTCCCCAGCCCTCGAGCATTCACCGCGGTGCAGCAGCCGCGGCGGGGAAGGCGGATCTGGAGGGGGCAGCGGTGCAGCGGACGGACCGTCGGGGGAAGCCCGATCCCCTCCTCTGCACATCGATCCACAGCTGGATCCAGAGCGCGGGGAGCGCGGCGCGCCCATGCCGCTAGGCGCTAGCGTTGAGCTGTGGCCGCCGCGGCCGGAGTGGCCAGCGGCGCAGCGAGGGTTGGGGGGTGGCCGCCGCGGCCGGAGTGGCCAGCGGCGCGGGG
The DNA here is from genome assembly GCF_003073215.2 of Triticum urartu. Classification (NCBI taxonomy): domain Eukaryota; kingdom Viridiplantae; phylum Streptophyta; class Magnoliopsida; order Poales; family Poaceae; genus Triticum; species Triticum urartu. The sequence goes on along the minus strand of NC_053027.1, from coordinate 193,967,441 downwards.
CGGGGAGGGAGCTAGGTCTCTTCTCTCTGACTCGACCAAGACTTGTTCACTACTTGGGGGCCACTGTAATGAGCTTTACCGTCTACTTGTTTCTTGCCGACCTTGTGATGTAGGAGCAGGTCCTAGGCTCTGTTGATGAAGGCGTGTATGGCCTACTCGTCAAAGATTGTTGTCAACGTATTGCGCTCCTTAAGCCATCAGAAGATGAAGTTGCCTACTAGCTCTGTCACCCTGGATGCACTTATGGAGGTCATATGCATCGACGTGGCACTGGTACGTTCCTTCAATATTATTGGTGAAGGCACTCTCAAAGTCGCTCCAGTTGTGAATGGAGCTTGGTGGAAGCTCATTCAGCCATGTGTGTACCGACCCTGTGAGGTAGAGGGCCACGTACCTGAGAACGTTGTCGATGTCGCCTCCCACCATGTCCTACATCGTAAGGCAAACGCCGAGTCAGTGGTCCGGCTTCGAGTCTCCCGAGTTTTTGTCGATGCCGCGTATGATAAACGGCTTTGGGAAGGGGTGGGTTATCACCCCGTAGGCAAAGCATGGAGGGGCGATACTGGCGGTCAGGGATGCTGAACATGGCGCCAGGGGCTCATAGTTGTACCCGTACCGCTCCTTCTCTCAAACCCCGATATGATTGCGAAGGTCGGGATGATAACCAAGGCGTTCGTGCGTAGGGGGAGGTCATGACGGGGTGGACGAGTGTCGCCCTGTGATGGCTGAGACCGGTAGGCGTAGGTTCCCCGGCTCCTCCAATGGTGCCATCACCCTGGGTTGGGAGCCCTAGCGATTATGTTGTCGTGGATGACCTACCACGAAGAGGATGTCGTCGGTGCCATCAAGGCAAAGCCTTGATTGCTCGCATTTTCCTATAGCTCAACAACGCTCCACGACACGATCCAGAGCTGGTTGATGATGTTTGCGACCGGGACGCTCGGGGTATCTTAAAGCCAATAGGCAAGTACTACAGTTGTCTGGAGGTTTCTAGCCGCAGTTCGGATGAACTCGGGCTCCTCGATATTGTTGATGTCGTTACCAGTCTCTCGCTCGTGATCTGCAAGGGTTATGGTGGTTGAACACGTTTGGTGTCGAGGTCGATGTCGCTGCTCATTGGCCATGATTTCTCGCCACCGAGCCTGATGCGCGGCGGCCTCCTCTTTGTCCTTCTACAGTTGTATGTGGGCAGGGGCAGCTACAGTAGCCAACCTGATGGCCTCCATGGCCCTTATGGTGGGGTCATCCGCTGGCAACGACGTGCTGAGTAGCCACAGTGCTTCGTCAAACGATCAATGGGGTCATTTTTTGTGTGGCGAAGACCGAGGGACCAGCCCCAGGGGTCATGAAACCCGGGTGTCTGGTGGCCGGGGCTGAGAAGCCGGGAGGGCTTCGGTTGAATGATGTGGAAGCTAGGGGTGCAAAAGGATCGACGGTCATAGTAGTGATGACCGGGGGTGATAAAGTCAGCGCAACATTGCAATCCTTTGGCTTGTGGTCGTCGATGAGTGCACAGTTGGTGCATATCATGGCGACCAGATGGAATACATGGGTGGGCTGGTGGGTTAGCATGGTGTCGATGTCGTGTCCCGATCACATGATCGTGATCTAGTTGCAGCTTGGGGAAGCGGTGGAACGCAAAGTCAGAGGTCGCCATAGTGGTCGACGACGAATGCGAGCAAATGAAAATGGTTCGGGGGCAGGCGGCGCGTCGATGTGGAGTCGTCCTGCCTCATTCACAATGAAGGTGAGAGCAGAAAGTAAAGCTCTGGCCCGACGCGTCACCGAGCATTATCATAGATCTGATTTGGAGTCAGTCCCTTGACTGGCGCGCCAACCGCCAGTTCTGGCCGTGGAGGCTAGATGCATTGCCCGCGTTGTGGCCGGCCTTCCTTCGACCTTGAACGAGGGGGGAAACCCCGTGCTCAGAGGAGGTGGTCCTGGCGATTGACACTGCTGACTCCGGGTTGGAGATGGCGGACATCGCCGTCGACAAGGGCGACAGTATCCTGACCCCTCGATGGATAGGGGGGCAGTTCCGCCTCACCATGGAGGCAGAGCACCTCATGGCGGAGGTGCACCTCGAGGCGGAGCACGCGGACATTGTCGCCCCTACCGAGCTCTACGCCAACCAAGCCTTCGTTGTGGAAAACACACCATCCTCGAGGCAGTGATGGCAAATAGCCACAAGCTCTTCATCCACAACCGAGAGCGAGAAGAGATCTTTGCGGACAAGGACGACCATGATCATGAGGCCGACGGCTCCGGCTAGCGACTCCTTAGGAAGTATAGACTTTAGTATGTACTCCCTCCGTTCTCAAATATAAGTCTTTATAGAGATTCCAACAAGTGACTACATACGAAGTAAAACGAGTGAATCCGCATTCTAAAATATGTCTACATGCATCCTTATGTTGTAATCCATTTGAAATGTCTAAAAGGACTTATATTTAGAAACAGAGGGAGTAGTTTACAATTTTATTTTCAAATGTAGTTGCATCTCATTTTTATCTACGCATGGATGTATGAAATCTTCTCATTTTACGTTGCAGGCTTTTGTATGGTTTTAAGGGTTCGTCAATAAGGGAATAAGGGGAATGGTTGCACGAACGGACAAATGGGGGCGACCGGCTGCCCAGTTCGGTTGAAGATGCACTTACTGATTAAATAAGCATCACCAAGTTATAAACACCTATTGTAATTACATTTAGTCCACCTTTCAGTCTGAGTGTGGCCCTTCAAAAAGAATTAGCTTGTGGTTAATCTAGGGAGCACCAAGTCCATAGAACTTTGGAGGAATTCTAAGAGGGGTAAAATCTTGTATAATTTCAGTCGAACATCTAAAGATCTATTTGTACAAAGTTGTGTGCTTTCGTTTAGGATACAAGGTTTTCTGTTCCTACGTTTCAGAATCCTGAATTTCAAAGGGGTCTTATAGTTACTCCTTGGGCCTCAGCAGTAAATGAATAGAACAAGGATCAATCCAGAGCATCTATCTTCTTTCCATGAGTTTTTTTTTCCTGTTCCTATCTATGAGCCAATCTGAAATCAGAATCTCATGGACAGGCTTGAATTTAATCACGTGAAATGCGTGAAAAAAGGACAGATGTCAAATCAATAGAAAAGACAAGTATGCCAGTGATCTTACTTAACAATTCCACATCTTACCCGCAGGCAGGCTGCAGAAACCCCATAATAGCAAATAAGAATCATCAATTTTGTGATAAGTAGAAGACTTTTGCACTGCATCCAGAGAAACCATACTGTGTCTGATCTCCCCTTTTCTTCATTGGGTATGGATACATACATATAACACTACATAATGCTGATCACCTGAAAAAGCATTAATGTATTAAAAAATGAGTGCACCTTCAAGCTAAAAGCAGTATATTTTGACAGGGGTTAGAATTAATTACTACTGTATCAGAGATCTTGTTGCATGTACGGGTCATGATGTCAATTTACGTACAAGCATAAGACAGGTAAAAACATCAGGATGCTTTTATTACCAAAGTATCTTCACAGATTTCCTGACACATGCAAGCCCTCATCATGAATTTAGTACTAACCCTCAGTGTCGATCATTCCTTCCTTCTTTTGTTATATTATGCTTTAGCCTCCTTTATGAAGTTATCCAGGGCTAGCCCTCCGTGTCAATGCCAGCTTTTCTAAAGAGAAAAAGATTTGCCATCATCCATGATTACAAATTTATGGGCACAAATGCAAGTCATGTACTCACGTATATCATCATATCAACCAGGCAAATTGGGTCATACCCAAATCTGAAATGTTCCTCCATGTCCAACATTACAGCTTAAGCTTAGGGGCAAGTGTGGATGTGCGTTCAGTCATGAACCTCAACAGCCATATCTCAACTTGTGGACGACTTGGATACTATAGCATCCAAGTATGAGAACCATCAGATGGATAAGCACCGTGGTAGAAACAACCTCACCGTACACTGATAGATGCCTGATGGCTGACTTCACAAAATTCAGATCATAGTGCTCCCCAGCCACATGGCGGGTCTCCTTGGATCTGTATGCAGCTGCTTTTTCTGTGTCATTGACATCCCCGATGGCTGAGCCACTGAAAAAGAAGCGTTGCATGATGAACAGCACCGCTCCAGGTGCTGTGCTAATGCATCAGAATAATAGATCCAGCCGCAAGGATACAAAACACGCATCCCCAGGAAAAGCAGAGATGGATCATCTGAAATAGTGATTCTAACTACTCATTTCATTTCAACTCGTTTCTAGGAAAGAAATAATCAATGCTATGTACCAGGATTCCAATTCATGAAACAAGTGGAGGAATATGCTCCACACCAAAAGGGACAGATCACGGATTAGACAGGAAAAGCTTTCTTTCTTACTCAGGGTACTCAGACCAATGACAAAGATTCCTATTATTACTATTATTACTCAAACATTACCAATACATACATTTTAAAATATCAAACCTCAATTCCAGAAGCTATTCATAGAATACTATAAACACCATCGAAGATTAAGTAAAAAAACAAAATACTGAATAGCTCACTCCAAGCCTTTGGGCTGACCTGAGAAAGCGGAGCTGTGACTCAATCAGTTGAGCCATCAGAATAAAAGACCACCTGAACAATAGTACATACCTTTGCTAGAAAGCCTGTGAATGGGTTACCAAAACACAGCAGAGTGTGCCGTAAAAATAAAGCTGCAATGGATCAGCATCAAGCCTGTTATATCCACATGTCGGCTGAAAACATACAGAAAGTGCCCATTTTCTTTGCACGTCAATATCCTGATAAGATCTCCTGAGATCAACTATGGCATTGCATCCAAGAGCACTTTTATCTATAGATGATCCCCAAATAGTTCTAGCTGGCACAATTGTAAGGGAACCACAGCACCTCAATCATCTGTTAGTTTTGTTTTCTCAGTGAACATCGTGTGCATAATTAAGTTGTAACGGAAAGCAACAAGGATACCATTATTCAAAAAGAGAAGTTACTATCATATTATAAAGAACATCAGAATTTTTTTAGTCCTAACATTTTTTTGTTACAGATAAGAGTACATAAATTTGCCCAGACCTTGTCTTATACCATTATGACCTTAGTATGTCTTGTAGACAGAATAAATAAATCTTTCACTACGAAAATGAAATGTATTAAATAAATATTCTATTGCCTCCTAACTTACGATGTCGCCTAGGTGAAAACTACAAGTCAGTAAATGAGAACAGCCAAGTAGCGTTTTGGCATCAGATTGAGATCATCTGGTCTGTGCCTCTAAGCTAATGTTCCATACCAAATGGCTTATAATCAAGGCGAGCAAATAAAAACTAGAAAGTTCTTAAAATGAAAAAGGTCAGTCTTGGTTAGTTTAGATTGGTTTAGCCAACAGACCAGAAGCAAGCACTCTCCAGTTTTCCTTTCTGCAGTATGTTTTCTGAACTCATTGTCATCAATTACAAAATAAAGATACTGCAGCTTCTCTTTTCGTACAAAAACTGAGGTCTTACCAATCTGAAAAAGAATTGCTGTAGTGAATCATGTCAGGCCTAGTTGGCTAGTACATCAACTTTTTTCATACAAAAAACAGTCAGAAATAGTCTCCACGACCCAAACTTCAAAGGTTTTTTTTGTTATAATCAAATATAGCTGTCAGGGAAAAAAATCCTGGCTAACAACAAGGTGCTATCTGCATGCTGCTTCATACAGAAGTTATACATCAAGAAATGTTTTGCGCCGTATAAATGAGAGTTTGTAAATATGAGTGGAAAAGTTTTCGCACATAGCCTTCTCAGCATACTGCATTTCCAATATGTAACAACCTTAATATCTAAAAAGCTTCGTATCGTGATGGTTGGAATATATATACATGTTTCTGTTGAATATTTTGCATTATTCTAGCCAAGCATACTGCAAATTACAGATTCATTTCACAAAAACACATCCAACTCATTAAATGTTCATTAAATATTTTGAATTGTTACTGGCCAAGCATACTACAAATTACAGATTTATTTCACAAAAATTCATTCAACTCATTAAATGTTCAGACAAGTGTGAAACATAAACAACTGTGCCGGTTGCTCTGGGGCAGGTACACTGAATGGTGTGCTTCATATCATAGACTGAACCAGTAGTGTCACAACACCACGCACAAATATAATTACATAGAGCGATGAAAAAAGAATATCTGTAGTATGGACAACATGACTGTAGGAGGATTAACAAGTGTTGCCATTACACATACAAGTCATAAGAACATCCCAATGTTTTTTAATACAAAAGTGGCACAGTAGGACACAGACTAGGATTTTATACTGAGAAACTACAAGGGACATGTAGGTAAATCTGTAGACCCAACCTCATCCACATATCAGTAAGAAGGCCAAAATAAGCATTACTTTTCAGGTAAGTACTTTTACATTTATGAAATACAAAGGTAGTCTCCATAACTCCTTATAAGGATATCAAGAAGATCATGTAGTAACACATCTGAGTCAGCACTTTTCAGAGAAATACTTTACACTTGCAATATCTATCATGTATGAGAATTAACAAACCTACCGTAGAACTGCTGAGCCTGAGGATAAACAATATGCCTACTAACCTACTAACTTACCTCTCAATATCCACATCAAGTAAGTTGCAGGTGTAGCTCACTGTACATGCCAAAAACCAATAAGTCTACCTAGGGATAGTCTCCCTCATTCCCCAGAATGCGCCAAATAATCATTTAGCTGACATGAATTCTTGCAAAGCAAAAACCAGCTATTAACTTCAATAGATGAGCTTCCGAGACCTAGCATTTGAAGAGTACTGTCGCCAAGATAAATCTCTGAAAACTACTTTAACAATTCACATGTGCTATGACTACTATCTACTTTTATCGTCATATAATCCATACCTATATTTATTGAGCTTTTCAACTTAAACAACACAATTTTTATATTAATTTAGCGATTAATCACATAGATCGCAATGTGCAATTATGATATCCAATTCCTTCCTTTACCAACAGAGCAACATATCCAGATTATTGCACACTTAACTGCTCCTTTGTTTTCCTTGTTCAGGAAAGGACATGGTCAGAATATCCAATAAATGCTGTAGTAGTTCTCTGTACTGACATAAGCATTCTTTTTTGCAAACATGCTGCATGTTGAATATTACCATTAACTTATTTGTTCATTAATGCCAAGCCAAATTCCTGTCCAGTATCCTTGCAAAAGCTAGTAGAGCCCTAAAAGAAGCTAAAAAAGGAAGATATGAAACAAACAGAAAAAATTGGATACGAACCAAAGTTTGATGGAAATTGCCACATTGGTCACCAAGTAAACCATGTGACAAACTCCTCCATCAACACAGACCTACCGAAGGATGCTTTACAAGCCTCCAACTTCGGCCCTGAAAATGCATGAGAAGCATCAGATGACATCTTTTCCTATTATTTCTGTTACAATTGCACACCATCGGTGATGGCTTCTAATGCTATGAGCAAAGGTGTTTAACAAGCTAGGATGTTGGTCAACTGTCAGGTTACACATCTATAAGATGTAGGAGAAGTTGAAAATACACCAGCATATTCAAAATGGACAGTTCAAGTAACATACTGAATACATGGAAACTTGTTTGCTGAGCATGCAGAATAATAGAACAGAAATTTCATTGCCATCTTAAGTCACTCAATTACAACCACGTAGCAGACTGGGGGGATTCAATTACCACATATCAATGGCTTTGTCACAGCAGCAAAAAAACAACACAAGATAGTAAGAATTAAGAAGACAGCTGGTTCCATTATAGAAAGAGACCTTTGACTCAGTGGGGGCAAAAGTTGTACTGAAAAGTTTAATAAATCTATCATACAAAAAATTCCCCTTTCTACACGGTTAATACAGAGCGTCAAGTACACCAACAAGTGACTGGTATCTTCAGAGTCCACACTAACCATAAATCCACTATTCTAAAGTAAGCGATATGACAACATAACAAACAAATTCTAAGCCTCTTCATTCATAACTTTTAATGGCTATCTAGAACAAACTGCAGAGTTAGCCAAATTCCTTAACTCTGATAAATGTTCATCAGTAGAGATGTTCAGTGTAAGCCTCAGATTAGTCATCAAAGCCTCTTGCTCCCAGCTAATTGATCCATAAGCATATAGTGCCATCATTGTTGCACGATAAGCATGCAACTCAAGCAGATGGGTTTCTTCCCCCAGACCACCTTTAATTGGAAGAGGTGATTCAGTTCCAGATACAGAAGCTTCATCATCATCATCAGTCCTACTACAAATATCTCCACTGTCGTACTCCTGAGGATGTGCTTGTCTATAGGGGCTACCGTAGGGATTGCAACTACCAACAGAGGATGCGGCACTATCAGTATCACTATCTTGAGTTGTTACAGAGGGATACTGATAATCAACATTAGCATTAACCACTGCAAGGTTTGTTTTAGGAAAGCCATTTGCTCTGTTATTTAAGGAATCATGCATGCATTTTTCACCCAGCATTAAGCATGGGGAATCAACAGCATCTACCTTATCCATCAAATGAAGAGAATCTCCAGGACCAAGATGTTGGCGTCTTCCATCTCTGCAAGAAGTCTGAAATCTCTTAGTAACTTCACTGCGCTGCATAGGGAAAGCTGATGCAGCAGAGGTTTTCCTCTTCATGCCTCGAGACATATTGTCTTCAAACACATTCTTGTTCTTTAATAGAAGATGACTGCCCCCTGAATTTCCACCTTTTGTCCGACTCCTGTGTGAACCAGCAGCACATCTTGCAGAATCCTGAAAGTAATAACCATGGCGTTAGCGAGTTATTACTATTTACCAGACACTGAAGACTCTCTTCAAGCACTACAGTATATACTATTTAAAATGGAAATAAATAAGGCTGTGTCAACTGTTTGCCATAAGTTGTCCATAATTTCCATAACAGGCATAACATAGAAGCTTGTGCAACAATAATAAGTATTGGATAATTTGAAGGGGTGAACTGTACCTTTGGAAGAGCAACCCATTTGCCATCTTGCCAAAGCTGCCTTGTCCTAAGGTTGGATGCATCTACCCTCAATTCTAGGGAGGATCCGAGGAGCCTGACAAGATAGTACTCATGACCAAGCAATCTCACGACTTCCACAACCTTCCATGAATAGCTGTCGAAGACTTCAAGGATGTCGCCTGGGACCCAGCACACCAGACCATCTGGGGACGGGGGAGAAGGCCTTATCACCTTTCTTGGAACCCTTTCAATGGCCAGACTACCGTCAAGCAGACATGGATCATAGCTTACGAGATAGGTGTGCCCATTGCCAGAAAGGATCTCGGCAGGCCTCCAGGAACCGAAAGGTGCCTCCGCCTTCTGCAGTACCTCCACCTTGCCCCCTTTGCGGAATTTCATAGCGTCTTGCTATTTGCCAAGCACTGTTGCAGATAGATCACAAATTTTAGTATTTGAGCCAATGTGTTCTTAAAAACAGGATAAAAGATCTAAACTTGTCAAGGAGTATTGAATCGAACAAGATAAACTAATAAACATAACACGGATGATACTATCACATTGAAAGACAAATTCATCATAGATCAGAATGGGATTTCTGAAGTGTATTGTGCTGCAACCAATTTTTTATGTTATCTTGCACATCAGAACCTTACAGTAAACTGCAACGGTTGCACGTGCAGATTCAGTGCAATCGGATGCATCGAATCACCAATCCATAGGACAACAGATAGACGAACTGACTGGTTTAATTACTAGACTAGAATAGTCGGACGAGAATACTTGGCATGAGAAATTGCTACGGGCACAACTATCCTCTGCAGCAAGTAATCAAGGAAGAGATTACCCGACGTATCGCCCACCAGATCAACAATAATCCATGGCGGACAGTTCAAGCAGACTCGCAATCTGGATTACCAGGCCAGAAATACTCCTAGAGGAATTACGGGCTCGTACATCGACGAGAAACAGATCGAATAAACTAGTAAATCCGCGCAGCAGAACGATCTGTCTATTCTAGTGAGTTCCCGAACAAGCACCTTCGAACTGGGGACCAGGAAACTATGGCGCTTAGTCAACCAGCTAATCAATCAATGCGATTACTCTCGCCGCCGCCTCCATCCCCGCATCAAGAACAACGCCCGCCCCAGACTCTAGAAAGAACGACAAAAAATTCAAAGACGGAACAGGAGGAAGGGGGCGCAAACCTTGCGATGCCGACTGCGGCCGCGGCCGGGAAGAAGCACGGAGAGAAAATCCGAGGAAAGGCTCCGCCGCGCGCCCAGAACTCCGCCCTGATTCTCCGCCCCGCGAGAGGAGAGATTAGACGAAGGAGAAAACCGGAGAGAAATCGTGAAGCGGAAGAAAAAAGGGAATCCGGAAATTAATTTTCTTTAATTAATTAACCTGGGAGGGTTGCGGATTTTATACGTGTGTATCGAGGAGGGGGGGAGGTTGCGTTGCGTGGTGGCGCTTTCCAGAGCAAGGCGACAACTGAAGCCGCATCTCGGCCGTCGGATTGGAACTGCCATCCACTGTGCTCTCGGTCCACAGCCTCGGCGCCCGGGCCTTTCCGTCCGATGCGGATCGGGCGGCTCGGATGGGTCGCGCCCTTCCGTGGTAAATTACCAACCCTTTCTTTTACTTATTTTTATTTAAGATAAGATGAAAATTATCAACCCTTTCTTGGGCTGTCCGTTACGGTGCGTATGGTGTGCGTGGCTGGCCGCCATGTGGCGTCGAAGAAGAAGAACAACGTTTGAAATGCACAAACATATTTTGGATCGTGCGCGGTTTTTGTCAAGGATATGTAAACATATGGATCAGATGCATGTCAAAGTTTGGACGGGGAAAATGCTGGCCCCATGATAGCTGCTGCCAGAGCTAGAATATGGGATGAAGTGAAAACTGTTTGTAAATTTCGGGTAACAGATAGTTATACTTAATAATTGTGTGTGATTTATGGTTATCTTTTTTATGTTTTCAGTAGGGATAGGTTTCCCTTGGCCGGCAGTCGCTTGCGCGCCGCAGGCTCACACTAGATCCAACGCCTCAATTTAACTACTTCTGGTCCACACATACAGATTCGTTCGCCCTTTTCCTATTCTTTATCTCCTTCTTTCTCTGGCCCTCCCTACCATGGCTTCTTCTACCTCGTGCTGCCCTCGAGCAGAGCAACACATGCTCTTCCGACATGGCCCTTGTCGGCCCCAGCTTCGCCCACCCCTAGCCCCTAGGCTGCCTTACCAACGCCGCCTCTCCCCAAGCCACCTACACCCTGCGCCACCATCGTTTCCGGTGCTGCTCAGGGAAACAGCTGGCCACAACCACCATCGCTATAAACAGTGAGCTCGGGGGTCACCAGTGTGCGGCTAGCACGAGAGTTGCTACAACTAGCGTCGTGGGGGATGTTATGGCCGTTGATGCGAGATGTTGGAAATAGGCAACAGAGGAGCTGCGACCCACAGCGGAATTAGCTAGAACCAATTACGGCGAGGACATGACCCACAAAGGCGGTGACAAAGTTTTTGTTGCAACCCGCATCAGTTTTTTCTACTATCATTGTCTGCTTTTGCTACCACCGGCATCGGCATTTGCTACATCATTCACGATGTTGATGCAACCCCTACGACGGCGACGATGTTTTTTGTTGCAACCGGCTATGGCGAAAGCTACCACCGGAGACTTTTTTGCTACAAGTATGCATGGATTAGCTACGAGACATGACGATGGTGACAATGCTTGCTACAACCGTTGTCAGGTTTGCTACGACTGGCGTCGTTCTTTGCTACATACTTCATGGCTTAGCTGCGACGTGCGTTGGTGGCGACGACGTTTTGCCTGCAACCATCGTTGAATTTTGCTACATCCATTCATGGCGGTGCTTCCACACACACTGGCGGCGATGACATTTTTGTTGCAACTATCTTTGGGTTTTGCTACGACCGACGAAGTTTTTGTTACATCCATGCACAGTTATGAAAGCGCGGGATATCTCTCGGGGATGAATGGGAGATTTTTACAAATTTGAAAGATTTTGACAAATATCAGAGTCATGAAATAGTAACAGAAGGGAAACTAAATCAACACAGTGAAGCAAGATGGGCACACATAATAGATACAGATGAAGAACATGCAATCATACATACACATAAATGTAAACATGAAGAACTGAAGGAATGAAACACATAGTGATGAATGTCTTCAATTCAACGTCTTCAATATGCAAGACACAGATTCTTCAAAATGCAGAAGTACTGAAAGTAAAGGATTGAGGAATTTGAAACCAGGATGGCTCGGTGATGACACAGTGATTTTTTTGACCAATTCCAGTTGTTGTACCAATTATACATCTGGTTAGGGAGGCTAGATTGAACTTAGAGGACACTTAGTCCTCACCTTATTCCTCTTGTGCTAAGGTCACTTAAACCTGACTAATCACTCGTGGCAAGTCTTCAAGGAAGACTTCCGAAACCTTCACGGGCTCGTTCTATGGCACTCCACAAATTCTTCTTGGGTGCTCAAAATATGACGCCTAACCGTCTGGAAGAATGACAGTCTTCAAAAGTAATAAGCATCAGATCACACATGACAATCTCTTCAGTGATGCTCAATCACTTTGGCTTTGGGTGATTGAGTTTTTCCCCACTTGGGTTTCTCTCAAGTTCGTTGATAATCCCCAAGTGCAAGGAATCATCGTAGAAATTTTCAAAGATGAAAGTGATAAGTATGGAGTGTCGAACCCACAAGGAGCTAAAAGGTAAGATTAATATTCTTTCAAGTCCTATCTACCACTGATACGACTCTACGTACACTGGTGCGCGTCGGTCCTAAACAAACGGTTTTTAACCCCTTTCCACGATGGCAATCGGAACCGTCGCCAAGTGAGTGTGGGTGATAGGGGGGTCCTTCCCACACGACCCAGAAACCATTGGGGATATGCCCTCCTGGCACACACGCTCGGCAAAATAAGGTCGTGTGCGACCGGCGAGCACTCAAATACAGAAATACATACAGTAGTGCTCAAAAAAATACAATTATACAGGCAAAATCATTTCCGGTCGTAAGTACATCCCACACAGTAAGTCACCACTAAACGTTTCATTTGTATATACATCCCACACAGTCACTACAAGGAAAACATTTGCGCAAGGTGACGTAACGCAAACAGTTTTGAAGAGAATGTCGTGTGTGATTGTTCATTGATCCAACACGGTTTATTCCTAGAAACTGTGTGCGTTGCTTGAGGCCATCGCACACAGTGATTTCTCATTAACCGTTTGCAATAGGAAAACCCCAATTAGCAAGCTAATTGGCCAATTAGCGGGCTAATTGCCCTATTATTAATAGTCTATTTACTAATCTAATTGACATTCATATTAAGCACATAATATATTCCATTTCCATATTAAGGAAGCAGGATTTTATAATTGAAATACATCAGAGTACAACATAATATAGCTTCAGCACTCAGCTACCCCATTACACAACTACACCAGCAGCAAATTTCACATGCAATATCTAGAACCTTTCGAAATTAGCATCATAGACGGTACATAGAGAGATGCATCTCATCTGGAAAACTGCTGAAGCGGAAGATCCTTCATTCATGTTGAAGGTCTTTGCAACTTTAGGTCAGTGCCTGTGGATGATTGACGTCCATCCTTCGACCTCTTCAAGAACACTTCAATATTGAACCGTGGTTGTTGTATGAAAACTTTCCTCGCCTCCTGACCATAGAGGTGGTTTGAGAGGTAATCATTAGTGAAGCCTGAAAACAAGGATGTGCATAAATATCTTCTCTATATTGGAAATGGGGCAAAGGAATACAAAAAGGCAAGGTGTAATAGTTATTACCATCTTGTAAATCTTAGTGCTTCTCATTGTTTCCCTGCAACACATATAAGGTAGTTAGTCATCAAGTTAAGTAAGGGTTCGCATGCTATCAGTAAAATATGTTGATGATAAATAAGTACATTGCAGATTCATCAGATTAATTCAAGCCACATGGAAAACCTATTTATCCAAACCAAGCATGATTAAGAATTAGGAAATATAGCACTTGTATATGTTTCTCATGTATTAAGTGCAGCCAAATTCGATTTATTCCTCACATGGTATACAATAACAGAATACAGGCACAACAATTGAACATCGCATTGCAGAATTGAACCAAGTAGTTAACTAAACACCACAACAAATGAACCAAACGTTAACTGAGCACCACATTGCACAATATAACATACTCCTAATAGAAGATCAGACAGTTAACCAAACCAAGCATGCTTAACAACTTGGAAATATAGCAATTGTATTTGTTTCTCATGTATTTAGTACAACCAAATTTGATTTATTCCTCACATGGTATACAATAACAGAATGCAGCCACAACAATTGAACATTGTATTGCAGAATTGAACCAAGAAGTTAACTAAACACCATAACAAGTGAACCGAGCCATAACAAATGAACCAAGCAGTTAACTAAACATCAATTGAACAATATAACATACTCCTAATAGAAGATCAGACAGTTAACCAAACCAAGCATGCTGTGATGCCCTCGGTTTGACCGTACACTAATCATACACGCAAATGTGTACGATCAAGATCAAGGACTCACAGGAAGATATCACAACACAACTCTAGACACAAATTAAAATAATACAAGCTTTATATTACAAGTCAGGGGCCTCGAGGGCTCGAATACATAAGCTCGAATACACAAGAGTCAACGGAAGCAACAATATCTGAGTACAGACATAAGTTAGACTTGTTTGCCTTAAGAAGGCTAGAACAAAAAACAACATCGATCGAAAAGGCAAGGCCTCCTGCCTGGGAGCCTCCTAACTACTCCAAGTCATCAGCGGCCGTCACATAGTAGTAGGCACCCTCGGGGTAGCAGTAGTCTTCAGTGGTGTTGTCTGGCTCCTAGGATCCTTCATCTGGTCGCAACAATCGGGTACGGGGGAAAAAGAGGTAGCAAAGCAACCGTGAGTACTCATCCAAAATACTCGCAAGACTTACATCAGATCTAAACTAAGTATGCATCTGTATCAAAGGAAAGGGCTGTACCTGTGGACTAAACTGTAGAATGCCAAAAGAGAAGGGGAAAGCCTAGCCTACCGAAGACTAGCATCTTCAAGCATCTTGCAGCATATAGAAGAGTACAGATCAACATAATGTAAAGCAGTAGTGTTATCAACCTCGGCCAGAGATCCTTTCTCGACTCCCTGCGAGAAAGCAATCCCAGAGCCATACTATCCATTTCTCATCACAATCCAATTCTCATCACAAGTATCCAGTTCTAGTTGTATCGATCGGGATACAACTCCAAGTGTCTGTTACCATAGGACAGGCTATCGATAAATGTTTTCTTCCCTGCAGGGGTGCACCAACTTACCCATCACGCTCAATTAACTCCGGCCGGACACACTTTCCTAGGTCATGCCCGGCCTCGACCAAACAATACGCTGCAACCCGACCTAGGCTTAATAGAGAGGCCAGCACGCCGGACTAAACCTATGCCCCCAGGGGTCATGGGCCATCTCCCCGGGAACTCCTGCACGTTGCGTACGCGGCCGGTGAGCAGACCTAGCTACCTCCTTCAACAAGGCAGGAGCTTACGCAGTCCAACCCGGCGCGCGTCGCTCAGTGGCTGACGTCTATTAAGTTTCGGCTGATGTATATGACGCAGACCGCCCATACTATGCCCACATGATGGTTAGTGCTATCAGGCCAGAGGCCCCTCGGATCAAATATCCAAACTGTAGTTGTCGGGGATATACCCCGCGGTATGACTCGGCCAGATGTATAACCCGACCGGACTTGACGACTCACTAATGACCCGCCCTGACTGGACGACTCACTAAGTGACCCGCCCGAGCCTGGCGACTTATGGGTGACCTGGCAAGCGGATCAAAGGAGCGACAAGACCCGGGCGCCCAAGAGGCTCAAGGCCCAGAAGGCCGGCTACGTTATGGTAGGCTGGCTTAAGAGGAAAGGCGTGAGGAATATCTCCTTTACGAGGAAGCAAGACCCGGACTTGTAATCAACTTGTAAGAGAAGGTAGACTAATCCTAGTCCTACTAAGACTCCACATGTAACCCGCCCCTTTAACTTATATAAGGAGGGGCAGAGCTCCCCAAAGAGGAAGAAGTAACAAGAAACAAGATCTAGGGCTAGACACCAAGAGGAGAGCCGGCTTAGGACGACTTCCTCATAATCATAATGAGACCTAGCCACAAACAACTGTCTAAATCTTCGTCTTGTGCGTTGCGTCTCTCGATTCCGCTCAACCCCTTCAAGCTACCACATAGATGCGTTGGCCTCGCGACTAAGTCCTTACACTAGGACATCTGCCGTGACAGTTCCACGACAGTTGGCGCCCACCGTGGGGCTCGTGCACGGTGGTGTTGAGTTCTTGGAGGGATATCTTTTAGGGATTGAGAAGTTCGTAATTTTCCGGATGAAGAAGAACCGATTTAGAAGGATCTACAACAACTGCGAGTTCATCGGTCAAGATTGAAGAAGTTTCCCGCAGTGTGTATAAGATCGAGAAAATTTAGGGTTGCCGAAAGCCAGCGGGAGATATTTTTAGCTGTGCCACGCCCTCAAGCCGCCGAGACAGGCAGGAAATCGGTCTCGCCGAGATAAATTGCCGCGTCATGTGGGCTGTTAAAGCTGGCATGTTCCGTCAACAGGCGTCATATGTGTCATCTGCTAGTACAAGCGGCGATTAGGATAGCTGCTTGCGGCCACGAGTTCGTCAGATCAATCTACATGAATCAAGTATCTGCCGATCGACTCAAAACCCAAAGCCTGATGGATTCCCAAGTTATTTCACGTGAAAGATTTCTCAACTAGTAGTACGAGTCCAAAAGCTATATGGTGATGTACTACCATCTGACATGAGCTAATGATGAGTGCCCGGTTCTCGAGGCCAAAGGAAAAAATAATGATAGGGGAAAAGATGGACGACCAAGAAACAGAAATGGCCACAACCTGGATTCTGCTGTTGCTTGCGCAGCCTCGTCTCCGAGCCGGTTACGACTTCAGCAGCCTCGCCTCCGCTTCCGAGTCTTCAAGCCTTGAGCCGCCCTTTTCCTTTTCCTATAGTCTGCTCGTACGCCCCTACGGCGGCCGTGCCTACGAGTTGCTGCCCCAGCGGAACCGGAGCTGCCTTCTCAGGCCGGGTCAACCATCCGTTTCACGCAGCAGCACGTACTTCTACTATTCCTTACTACTGTCTGTGCAAGCAACTACATGACCAAATTCACGAGAGGAAAGAAAATAAAAAAAAAGATCAAGTCCCCAGAATGAAAAAGGACGGAAGGGAGCGCACATAATCAGATCAACCAAGCATCTGCTATCTTTTTTGTCTTACTACGTCCAACATTAGTATCGGCGTTCGTCTGACAAAAATACCAGGTGCTACCCTTCTTAGTTATTTTTAATATACTTTAGGTTACTCCAGTAGGTAATATTTTTTGTGTAGGGTAATTATTCATTACAAAAGTGGCGTCAAAACTCGGATACGGAGCTCGCCAGCATGATCCTACACTAGCGTTCGTCCAAGGCACGCTGCCCAAGCAAAACGCTGCAGTCGATTCACCCGTTTACACCGGCGTACAAACGCCGCGGCTGAGTCGCCCGTCTGCGCCGGCTTATAACACCGCGGTTGACTCGCCCGACCGCGCCGGTTTATAATGCCACGTCCGGTTTTTTCTTATAGTAATTTTTCACTGGTTGAGACGCCCGAGGAAAATTTTAGGATATAGTCCACTACAAAAGTGACGTCATGCCATGGAAATAAGGCTCACACCGGTTTACGACGCCGTGGCCGTCTCTCGCGTCCGCGCCGGCTTACAAGCGAGGAGGGCAACTTGCTAGTCCGCACCGGCTTACAAGTACCGCCGCCGACTCTCTCATCCTCACTGGTTTAAAACACCACGACCGACTCATCTGTTGTTCGGGCGAATTAGGTGATATTCATCTAAGTTTATTTTATTAAACATATTGTTTTCATCAAAGAACAATTGCTTTGGTCTGTATATTTTTATGTGTAGCAAAGGTGGTGCCATGTTGTGCCTATGAAGTGTATGTCAGCGCCATCACGCACCGGCGTCTGCGCCCGCTTACTGATGGAACAGGTGTGCGCAAGTCGCCGCCCGTGCAGCTTAACCTACATCAACCCGCCGTTGCGGTGTGAGCTGCCTCTGCCATGACCTGTATAGCCTCTTTGAGTCGCCGGGACCCTGCGACCCGTGTCACCGGAACTGAAGAAGTTTCGTTGAGCCGTCCCGCGTTAAAACGTCACACGTTGAACCGCCGCCTGCCCTCGGGTCGACTCGCGGCCGTTTCAAGCGATTCAAAGTTGCCGCCTCCACCGCCTCAACCGCGCTGCCACTGCAGTTTATGAGCCGCCGCCCTGGTGATGCCTCCGTCTCGCTGCCGCGTCAACTCGCCGGAGCCACGTTGAGCCGCCCTTGCCACTTTGAGCCGCTGGGGTTATATTAAGTCACCGGTTTGCCTGAGCCATCGGAACTATAATGAGTCGCTGATCTGCCTGAGCCACCTCTGTCGCGATAAACGGATTATCCATCGTCCAAACAAATCAGGTGCTATCCAGCCAAGTTTGATTTATTAGCACATATTGTTTTGTCAAAGAACAAGTTTATCTTTGCCTTGGTCTGCAATATTGTTTATGCAGGGCAATTACTTATGACAAAAAGTGATATTATACCGCGGAGATGGAGGCACGCCAACATTTTTTGGCACAGGTGGTCGTCGTTACTCAACGGACTCCCGCACCGGCTTACAACATCGTGGTCGTCTCCCACGGCCGCACCGGCTTACAACGTCGTGGCTGTCTCTCACGACCGCACTGGTTTACAACGCCGCGGTCGACTCTCCCGTCCACACCGGTTTAAAACGCCGCGACCGACAGATCTGTCAGCACCCGCGGCCGACTCGACCGTAATTGATTCCAGTTTCACCATGGTGATCATCAACTCCGCGGTCATAATTGCTGACCTAACGCACCAGGTGAAATCCATCCAATATATTTTTATATTATATATTGCTTTTTCTATGGAAGAGAAAATACTCTGGTTTGCAAGTTGTCCCATGCAGGATTCAAACCGGTCTATATTACGGTTAATTATGAAGAATCTCAAGCCAACTCCTCAAGTCGCCTCGAGACTCGGGGGCTATGATGACATGACTCAGTAAATGATTGCCAGTTTAAAGCAGATTCAAGAACTCCGGGTCATTGGAAGAAAAAATAGCCCGGCCCCGGAGGCTACTGTCTTTTTGACGAATATTTAAAGGCCGTCAGGAAATTTCCGGCTTAAAAGAAAGGATTCCGGTTCAAAATCCGGTTCAAGGTAAACCTGTTTCCCACAAAGCTTGAAGCTCTCAAATCCGGTTTAAAGTTCTGAATTCAAAAAGATTTAAATCTCTCGCAAGTTCGAGTTCTCAGAAAAATTAAAGGTTGCCAAAAGAACTTGCTGCCATGATGCGCGGTTCGAACTTGGATATCCTGCCTTACGGCTTATCTTATTATGATCACTTGGGGGCTTCCTGCTCATCGAGCATAGCTATCAATACCCTCTTGATCGGCGCAATGCCAAAATTTATATGGTCACTTGGGGGCTTCCTGTTCAAACATAGGTCGTATTCGAACCAAAGAGAACATAGCTGTCGATACCCTTTTGATTGGCAAACTGCCGAACCTACTTGGGGGCTTCTTGATCGTATCCGAATCATAGCTCAACCCCTTTAGGAATCGACGTGGATCGTATTCGAATCAGCGTCGTTAAACAACTCTCAAGGTCATTTGGGGGCTTCCTGTTCAAACATAGGTCGTATTCGAACCAAAGAGAACATAGCTGTCGATACCTGTCGTGGAATTGTCACGGCAGTTGTCCTCTTGCAAGGACTTAATCATGGAGCCATCGCAGCTAGGAAGCTTGAAGGGGTTAATCGGGACAAAGGACACGCGAGGTTTATACTAGTTCAGCCCCTTACGGTGAAGGAAGGCCTACGTCTAGTTGGGTTGGAATTGCTTGATGTTTCGATGACCAGGGAGCGAGATACGCTATGTCCGGTTCTCGATTTGTTGTCTCTTGCCCTAAGCCGCTAGTGGGTCGTCCCCTTATATACACGGGTCGACGCCCTACGGCTTACAGAGTCCCGGCCGGCTCATTAACAGTGTCTGGCTCGGTGACTAGTTACTTCTACCTTACAATACAAGTCACGCCCTCATGGCGGTTTATCACCATGGGCCATAAATCACCCGTGGGCCTTTAGACCCTTTACTGAACCGCCATCTTCACGTCTTGGTCTTGGGCTTCAGATGGGCTTCTTTTTGCGTAACCCGGCCCCTCCTGGGCGGCTTACATAAATAGTTATATCCCCAACATTAGGCCCCAGATTGATTTGAACCGGTTCATGTCAATCTTTAAAAACCTTATGAACTGGCCTTCAGTCTTCTGTTTTGTGCGGAAACTTTAACCCGCCGTGACGTCATCATCTGGATCCGGGTTAAATCTTCGTGACGTCATCTTCAATAAAACTCATATTTTATTCCGTCATATCCTCCAACGGATCTTTGCCTTTACTGACCATCCCGAAAACTGAGGCGTTGGGGTTGTTGTAAAATGATATTCCATCTCCTCGTTTCTCGCGCCGTCTTGGTCGGCCCCTCCTTATAAATAGATGCGACCTAGGTTTTTCATTTCCTTTAGTCATCTTCCTCCTCGCACCTCCTTCTTTGTTGCTCAAGCTCCGCCGCCGCCGCCGCCGTCGACCCCCTCGTCTTCACCGACTCAGGCCGCTGCATCACCCTGAACTTGAGTAGAAAACGACGGCGACCCTCCGCAGTTCTTCCGCATCTGTGAGTTCCTCTTTTCCCCCTTCTCAGATCTGCATTGAAACCGTCTTGAGTTTGTCGTCGTTCATCGCCGCCCGACGCAAAACCTCCATTAGCTCTCACCTCCAATGCCTTGTTTAAATTATAAAAACAACTTAGAACTGCTGCGGAAAATATTTGTGCTTATCCTGTATGAGAACAGATCTCATTTCCCTTGCTTTGGAAGCCTTCTGTGAGTATGTGAACTTCTCTGTACTGTTTTTAGATCTAGAAATATTTTCCTTTCCAGAGCATCGTTTGATCCAAAATAATGATGGCAACTTGTGAAACCTGTTTGTTCCACACTTAGCCAAAAAACTGCGTCTGTTGACTCTGTTTCAGCCATAGTAGTCCGCGTAGCCGGTTTAAGATAATACCGGCTGTCAGCACCGCTTGCCTCTGGTGACTTAAGAAAACCTTAATCATCTTTAATACCTGCAGCTGTTAAACATTATCACATAGTTACCTGCATGTCATTAGGCCCCTTCTTAAGCCGCCATCTTAAATAACTCAATAATGTTTATTCTTCGGGTTATAATGAACCGGAAAAATTTCCTTTATCTTATTGTAGGCTTCAATTTACCCAATTGTAACACCCCGAATGTAACTTTCCCAATTTGTACTCCAACTCTTGCCGTTTCCGGCGTTAAGTTAATTTATTTTCTCGGGTTCGGGTTTTTGTCTCCATGTGTTGTTATCGTTGTCATGCATCTCATATCATGTCATCATGTGCATTGCATTTGCATACGTGTTCGTCTCATGCATTCGAGCTTTTTCCCCGTTGTCTGTTTTGCATTCCGGCGCTTCGTTCTCCTCCGGTGGTCATTTCTACCTTTCTTTCATGTGTGGGGATTAAACATTTCCGGATTGGACCGAGACTTTCCAAGCGGCCTTGGTTTACTACCGGTAGACCGCCTGTCAAGTTTCATATCATTTGGACTTCGTTTGATACTCCAACGGTTAACCGAGGGACCGAGAAGGCCTCGTGTGTGTTGCAGCCCAACACCCCTCCAATTTGGCCCAAAACCCACCTAAGCCTTCTCCATCATCTAGAGCGTTCGATCACGATCGCGTGGCCGAAAACTGCACCTCATTTGGACTCTCCTAGCTCCCTCTACCTCTATTTAAAGTCCCCTCCCAAAATTTTTCGGATCTCTCCATCCCTAACCCTAAAATATCTCCTCCGCCGCCGTCGGACACGTCCGGACGGAGCGGACGTGTCCGCTCGCCGCCACCGACCAACCGCGCGGTGCCACGTGGCACCCCGGCGCCCGCCGCCTGAAAGCACAAGTGCTCCCTAGGTGGTTTTGATAATTGATGACAACATATCTCTTGTTGGACTAACACTTCTATCTAGCATGTTTCAGATAAGTTCAACAATGGAGTGGCATGGACTAAAGGTTGTGGGAACTCCTTCAAGATGCTAAGGACAAGGGATTGGCTAAAGCTTCAAGCTCAAGACTCTTCACTTTTACATTTTAGTGATCCAAGATCACATTGAGTCCATAGGAAAAGCCAATACTATCAAGGAGGGATGAGGTGTTGCTTAATGAGCCTCTTGCTTCATGTGCTTAATGATATGCTCCAAAATCCTCAGCTACTTTCCCACATCCACATATGACCTAAACTCTAAGCCAAACTCGGTCCTACCGATTCTTCCTATCCGG